>NC_137771.1:44652080-45252080 GCF_963455305.1 Plecotus auritus | reverse complement strand
AGCACTTAGCAGCTAGCTATTCAGTCATGTTTGTGGCATGTCACTGAGGGAATGAAGGGCGGTTCTTTCTTCAGACCCTGAAGGACACTCACAAGTTTAAGAATTACACTCCACCCTCATCAGGGGGTTGGCATCACCCTCCTCTCAGTGTAGATGATAGGTCTTATTGGAGAGGCTTCAGGATGTAGCAAGAGCACCATGAGCCTTCAAGTCAGAAATGCTGTCTCTGTCCCTTATTTCCCAGGTGACAGCGGGCAGAGTGCCTAACTTTAAGTATCTTGTCTTTAAAGTGACAATACAAATGTCTATCTTGATGGGGAGTTATTCCTTAACCAGTACAGAGTTTTTTATTTTGGGTGATGAAAAGTTTTAAGAATAGTGGTGGTGATTTCACAACATCGTGAATGAAATTATTGCCACTGAAATTCACACTTTAAAACTGTTTAGAAAATGCCCAAACGTTTTGCCATATTTCTGTGTGTGCCTCATGTGCGTTTATGGAAGAGCATGACAAGGGAAACTAGAAAGGGGCAAAAGTAAAAAGCAATCACAAAAGGGTGGTCTGGGTTGGTGCAAGGCGTGGATGACTGTGGTCGGGAGATAGTAATTACATTTTCCAAGAATGTTTGAGTCTTGTAACCAGAACCCTTTGTAGTCTCCTGGCAGCGTGCAGGCTGTGCAGAGAAACATCTGACATGCAGATTTAGTAATGCAGTGGTTCTCTGGCGGCCTTCTGAGCAGAACTGATAGTGCTTATGTTTGCAAATCCTCAAACACTTTATAAAATGACTTGGTGAGACAGAGTTCACTCAATCTGGTCAGAACTAGTCATTCAACTTCATTTTGAGCCACACTTAATGCACTGATGTGCAGTCATTAGGGCTATTAATCAATATTCTGGTTCTTACCTCAGGACACAAGGTCAAATTTTATTTCCCCGCTGCCTTTGCTAAAGCAAAGGCAAGTAGAGCAGACGTAATGTGTGGCGTGCTGAGTGAAAGTATTCCCCCCTTCTTACCCTGCCTCAGTGACTACAGAAGCACACGACGAGATGAGGCCTCCATCACCCGTGTCTGAGTGACTACAATGAGCCATTTTTTCACCCTGCACTAAACATGTAGCATGAGGGAGGAATAAACTTTTCTGTGTTATGCCACTGAGCTGCTGGCACTGTTTGCAACTGCAGCATTACTTAGCCTAACCCAGTGGTCGGCAAACTGCGGCTCGCAAGCCACATGCGGCTCTTTGGCCCCTTGAGTGTGGCTCTTCCACAAAATACCACGGCCTGGGCGAGTCTATTTTGAAGAAGTGGTGTTAGAAGAAGTTTAAGTTTAAAAAATTTGGCTCTCAAAAGAAATTTCAATCGTTGACCTGTTGGTATTTGACTCTGTTGACTAATGAGTTTGCTGACCACTGGCCTAACCTGACCAATATTGTGTGTCTTACCCTGGGCTAAGTGAATATTTTACCACAGAGATTAAACTCTACGGTATAGCATCAAGGAGCCTGAGCCTGAATCTGAATGAACTACTTTCTCACAGTGTGATTTTGAACAAATGAATACACATCCTAGAAAATGGGATTAATAATGGAAACCACCTCATCCATCGGGTTTTGATGAGCATTAAATTAAGTGAGCAATGTAGCCCAGCACATAGCAAGTCCTCAAAACAACTGGAAGATGATGATATCATTTAGTTCTCATTTAACTCTATGTAAGATTTGCTGATGAATCAAGCCATTGAGTTTCGGCACTGTTAATGCAAGGAATAAGAAAAGGTTTTGAGATTAGAATCCAGCCCTGACCCATCACACCTTTTGGGCATAGTTCTAGGTCCCTGGAAGCTGTCCAGCTCCCGGTGCAGCCTCGTCTCCTTCTGTCCTCATCTGCTCTCCAGAGGCCTCCTTACTTTCTCAACATCTCCAGTGACCAAATGCATGTACAGTACTTCCCTAGGACAGAGGCACAGAGCTACAGCCTTCAACCCTGGTCCCTCAGAGAATGTCCAGCTGTCCCGCCTGAAAGGCAGGCCAGGAATCAGACCCTGACACGCGGGATCCATTTGATTCCCTTCTGCGTGAGGCTCACCTCTTAGTCTTTGAAAGCCAAATGACTTATTTAAACCATTTTTAAAATTGATGCTCATGGTAAAAATAACCTGAAGATGCAAAAGGGTGTAGAGAGATGTCTCTCTCCCACCCTGCTCTCTAGATGCTCAGTTTCCCTCCCCAGAGGTAACTGTGGTGGCCCATTTCCTCAGAGTGGGTTTCCCAATGAGTTCCTTGTTTATTTCTCTGGCTGCACCACCAGGGGCATGCACTTCTGGGGCGAATATCCTTCCTGCCCTGTTGATGTTCCCACTGCTCTCCCACCAGCAACACCTCCTTCTGGCCTCCTAATCCTGCATATCCTGCTATCTGTTCAAGCCATTTCTTCAGGATGAACTTTTTAGCAATTTCAGCTGTTACTCATCACTCTCCTTTTTGACAACAGTACTATTTCTGTCACATACTGGACATTTTGTCATATCCAATTTATCAGGTGCTAGTTTCTAACTGCTTGATGTGGGCCACCCTCCCTTCGCCAAGCAGCCTGAAAGTTGATTGTCTATCCCCAATGGCTTCTACCACCTATATCCTGATGACTCCCACACCCACTCTTCTGAACTTCAGACATATTTTCCATTGAAACTGGGCATCTTCCCAGTTGCCCTCATGGGAATGTTCAAAACGAAATCTTGCTTTTTGCCCTACTTTTGGAATTTCCTCCCCCGCAACAAAACAGCTCTCCATTTGGTCTCTTTCTCTATACTCCCACTAGCTCGACCCTTGGTTAGGTTCACACCATCTCTTGCTTGGTTTATAGAAATTGCTTCCAAATTGGTCATCCTTCTTACATTTTAGTCTCTCTTCCCTCCAATTCATTTTCTCCTCCCCGGGCAGTCATTCTAAAGGACAATTGTAATCATGTCACTTTCCTGATCAAAAACTTTTCAGGGTTTCCCTCTTGCCTCCAGATTCACCTCCTGTATTCCTCCCCACCCTTCCCACTGCCACTATCCCCTTACTCCCCTCAAATTTGGGTGAAGTGACCACCTTTCATTCTCCAGACAGGCTGTTTAAAAATGGTCTCTTTTTGCCTTAGCTGGTTTGGCTCAGTGGATAGAGTGTCAGCCTGTAGACTGAAGGGTCCCAGGTTCAATTACAATCAAGGGCACATGCCTGGGTTGTGGGCTCAATCCCTAGTGGGGGGGGGGGGTGGGCATGCAAGAGGCAGCCAATCAATGATTCTCTCATCATTGATGTTTCTATCTCTCTCTCCCTCTCCCTTCCTCTCTGAAATCAATAAAAATATATTTAAAAATAAAAAAAATAAAAATGGTCTTTATTTCTTGGTGATGTTACTATCTCACATTCCTAAGCACTGTTTAGTGTTTCTAGGCTCAAGAAGGCTGTGATGTGCCTTATAGAGAAAATATAAGTTTTAAAAATGTGTTAAGCAAGCATCATTCACTCTGATAGTTATAGTTAGAGGTTATAGTGCTGTTGGTTATGAGTGCAATATCAATGAGTCAACAATATATACTAAATAATCCATCTTTAAACAGAAGCACACAGAAAATAAGGTTATATAGTGATAGGTTGATGAAAATGTGACCAGAGGCTTGCAGAAACCTAGCCCTGTATTTTCCCTATGAACAATGGCTTGGTATTCGCTAATTCAATGTTCACGGTAACTTTATACAGCATAACAGCTGCAAATAACAAGAATCAACTATATTTACTTGTTTGTTATGACTCACAGAAAGAATGAAAACCCAGTGAGGGCAGACACTTTGCCTATGCTGGAACAATGCCTGGCACTTAGTAAGTTCTCAATAAATATTTGTTGAATGACTTGAATGAATGAATAAATGAGTTAGAAGACACTTTGTCTGGACCTTAGAAGAGGGGGGAAATTGCATCTTTATTTTTATTATTCTCAAACTGAAATTAAACAGTTCCTTCAATCATGAGTACAGGCAACAAATCACAGTAACATTTCCAGTATTTGTGACAGTCACAAAAGAAGTCACTGGTATTTTTAAATCACAGTACAGTTGTAGATACTTAAAATATAATTTCACACACCAAGACTTCAAATTATAGTAGGTACTTTGCTCACTAACAACTATCATTATTTTTCATGTGTTCATAAAGAAACATTTGACACCAACATTTTAATAATTGTGTTTGAAAATAATTGATTTCCTTTGAAATCCTGTGGTTTTTGTTTTCTGCATTGAAAATATTAAAACATTCTGAGAAAAGCTCCATCAGCCTCCCCAGACATCACCGAGGTCCATGGCACAAAGGAGTTTAAGAACCTTGGTCTAGCCTGGCCAGTGTGGCTCAGTGGTTGAGCGTCGATCTATGAACCAGGAGGTCATGGTTCAATTTCTGGTCAGAGCACATGCCCGGGTTGTGGGCTTGATCCCCAGTGTGGGGCATGCAGAGGGCAGCTGATCAATGATTCTCTATCATTATTGATGTTTCTATCTCTCTCTTCCTCTCTAAACTCAATAAAAATATATTTAATAAAAAAAGGACCTTGGTCTAGCTTCATGTCAAGGCCACATTCAGGTAACATGTCCAGGGTCATGAAGCTACTTAGACACAGAACTAGTGTCCACACCCAAATCTGTATACAAGCGTCACCAGAGTGGACCTCTTCATTCTGAGGGCTCCTCCACAAAGACGCTCCTCTGTGCATCCCCTCCGACACCAGAGGAGGACTGGCGAAAGTTTCCAGTGAATTCCATAAAGTGTATGGAGTGCTGACCATGAGCAGAACCTTCTCATAGGAGCTGGAGGACACTGCTCTTCCACGTATGGCCTGAAAACTTACTGGCCAGCCATGAGAAAAGTATAACAATTGAGAGTAAGGGTATAGAAACTGCTATAGCAATTTGAATCTAGCAATCCCATAACTAAGGCATATATTCTGTATGTCTTTGGTTTATAAATTTCACTTTATTTTACAAAATCATCAGTCTGCAACAGATTGGAAATCTACAAAAGTAAAAACTAAACAAAAAAAAAATGCGGGTCTTTCCTTCACACTGAGTTTGCAAATCATCTTCGTGGGAGGATTCAGTGGACAAAGAGTGGGGAAAGAGGCTTGGAAACAGCTGGGCAAATGCTCTGAAAGACACGAATAAAATGCTGGACACGAAAGCACATCAGACGAGCAGAAATGGGAAGGCAGAGGGAGGAGGAGGCATTTGAGCTGTGTTTTGCCCGATGTCTATGGGTGGGGATGATACCTTTCAGCGTGTTCCAGGCCATGCACTCAGCAGAGGCTAAGGCAAGGGCTGTAGCATCCCAGGTGCGGCCGAGAAGGCTGTCATCAGGCACGACAGGACGAACGTCGGCGGTGAGTGAGGACAGGAGATGGTGGGAAGCGTCCTGGACGGGCTAGTGACCTTGGAGACATGCTGAGGATGTGGGGCCCTTTCTGGAGGCCAGGAAGAACTGTGGACCTATTTTGAGTAGGGAATTAAATGATAACCTTTGAGTTTTAAATGGCAATAATTGTTGAGCCAAGCTCAATTTTAAAAATTCTCAGGCACTGACTTGAGGAGAGAGTTTCCCTCTTCCATCAGAATGTGCAAATACACGAAGATTGATTTCCAGGCCTGGATGAGCACGTGCCAGGCTGTGCATGAAGGAGCAGTGCTCTGGAAAACCAGTGTGCCTCTTTTCTCCTCTCTTCTCCTTCCCCTTCCTTTTGCCTCTCTTTTCTCTCCTCCAGCTGTTACTAAGCACTTCCCGATAGTGCCTCCTGTGATGGTGACAGTGGCCTGTATCTGCACTGGCCGCCACCAGCCACGTGTGTTGAAATATGGCTACTGGCTGAGAAACGGAATTATAATTTTATTTAATTGTAATGAATTTAAATTTAAAAGGCCACATTTTCGCTGTTGGGGACCATATTGGATAATACGGTAACTTTCTCTACAACAAAAACAGAGAAGAAAAATGTAGATGCCAAGACGGGCTGTCCTGGCACGTTTCGCTAATGAGAGCCGTCAGAAGAGAGGGAAGGTGGAAACGAGTCCTTCTGCTTTTAACCAAAATGTGTATGTTTGAACCTATTTGTGTCCAGTGGGCTTCCTGGAAAGAGTCCTGGAAGCCACGCACTTGGGTTTCTCACCTCATGTGTTACCTTAGACCAGTGGTCAGCAAACTGTGGTCAGTTTGCCGCTCTGTTGACTAATGAGTTTGCCGACCACTGCCTTAGACAGGTCACTGCCAGGGAAGGATGAGAACTAACGTCCACTGAGCTAAGTACCGGGCATGGGGTGGGGCAGCATTTTCACAGATTACCGCATTTGAATGTTCACAGCAAACCTGTGAAATAGCATTTTTATTCCCACGGCACAGGTGAGGAAAAGGAGGGCTGGAGAGAGAAGCGGTTTGTCCAAGTCTCCCAGGTAGTGAGGTGGAGAGAAGACACTTAGTTGTTCAGAGCCAGTTCTAAGATCGGAGCTCTTTCCGCTGCACGCCTGTGCTTCTCTAAACTCTCCGCATCGCCAACAACACAGGACCTGGCCCCTCGTGCTGTCTACCCTCCGAATGATGATTAAGAGGACCCTGAAGTGTGGACAAGGCACAGGTGCTGAGTGTGTGTGCTCAGGGGAGGGAGGGAGGAAGGGAGGTGATTTTTTCTGAGCGTGCAGACCAGTCACAGTGCTCTGAGGTGGTTCTGCACTCTCACTGACATTGAAAATACTTAAAAGTTTCCATTTAGAAATGCCTGAGGCCAAGCCTGTTTCAATCATGTAAAAACCAATATCAGCTTGGAAAGGTTATCACAGCCTTTCCAATTCCAGTCAACATTAAAAATGCAAATGTTTGCTATTTAAATACAGCCTTGGCCACCAGCATCAGGACATAAGGTAAACCACAGTGGGTAGCCATCCCCCACCAAGGGCTCGCTTGTCTCCTCGGGAAGGAAGCGGAGATTGTGCAGAAAGTCTGAGTCATACCAGGCTGATAGAGCCACTTCCAGCCTCATGAAGGTCTGGGTCCTCAGAAGTTGTTCAGCTTCGGTCATTGAATCAGACATCCATTCACTGGGGGCAGGGAAGCTGTTAGTTTTCCTTGCCCTTGTTTCCCCAGTACCTAGCCCATTGCCGGATTCATGGTAAGAGCTCAAGGGTATTTTTGAATAAATAAATTCATTCCTTCATTGTATTTTTTTAAAAGATATCCTATCATATTCCAGCACTGTGCTAGGCTGATAAATAGATACAGAAACAGGCCGTTTTGGAAAATGAACTCAAGTAATTTACCACCTAAGAAGGATGAGAAAATGTGCAAATAAATGATCTATAATAATAAAAGCGTAATATGCTAATTAGACCGGACAGCCTAATGACCTTCTGGACGTCGTTCCGGACGTCCTTCCAGACGAAGCTGCCATTACGGGGGCGAGGCAGAGGCGGTTAGGGGCAATCAGGCAGGCAGACAGAGTGGTTAGGGGCAATCAGACAGGCAGAGTGGCTAGGGGTGATCAGGCAGGCAGGCAGAATGGTTAGGGACAATCAGGCAGGCAGACAAGTGGTTAAGGATGATCAGGAAGACAGGCAAAGTGGTTAGGGGCGATCAGGCAGGCAGGTAGGCAGGCGAGTGGTTAGGAGCCATTGGTCCCGGATTGTGAGAGGAATGTCCTACTGCGGTTTAGGCCTGGGCCTAAACCCGGCATTTGGACATCCTCCGAGGGGTGCAGGCCAGGCTGAGGGACACCCCACCCCCTGTGCATGAATTTCATGCACCGGGCCCCTAGTAATAACATAAAATAGTTAACCTTACCATAAGTATGAATTCTGGAGTCTGTTAACAAAAGGTGCTTGAAGACATGCCAGATGAAGGCTGCTTGTGTGGTCCAACATGAGGGTTCTGGATGATCTCAGAGTAACTGGGCAATGAGATCAGCAGTGGCAGCTTCTTGGAGGAGGTGCCAAGAACCATCCCCAGGGTGGGCTCAGGTGCTTGGTAGTCTCCTCCACTCAGACTGCAGGCTTCGTGGGGGCTGGCTTGTGTCTTACTCAGCTCTGCACCCCAATACTCCACATGGGGCCTGACACATAGTAGGAAACAACATATGCTGAATAAATGAATGAATAAATGAATACAAGTTAGGGATCCATGAGAAATCATAATAACAAGAAGCATTTATTGAGCATTTGTATGGAATAAACATTTGATATACATCTTTTTTTCCCCCAAATATATATTTTATTGATTTTTTACAGAGAGAGAGAGGGATAGAGAGTTAGAAACATTGATGAGAGAGAAACATCGATCAGCTGCCTCCTGCACACTCCCTACTGGGTATGTGCCCACAACCAAGGTACATGCCCTTGACCGGAATCGAACCTGGGACCCTTGAGTCCGCAGACTGACGCTCCATCCACTTAGCCAAACCGGTCAGCGCGATATACATCTTCTTAATTAATTATAACAGTCAGCATGCAGCCAGGAGACAGACAGACACCACATCAGTTACGTGAGAATTTAATAAAAAGGATTGTTAACTAGGTGTAAGGTTGTTAACTAGGCAACTGAAAGGGTAAAATAAGAACTAAAAGCTAAAACAGAGATAACAGCTGTAGAAATTAGCTATCCCCTTAGGGATGAAAGGCCAGAGGGGGGAAAGTTAGAATTATTAAAATTTAGAGGCTTCGTGGAGGGGCCCCATGAGCTGAAACTCAGACCGCTGAGAAGGGGGGCACTGCTGGGCTGGTGCTAATGTCTCCGATGGGAAGTGATGAAGCTAGTTCTGTGTTGCAAAACTGCAAACTGGCTTCAGCTGTGCTGTGGGGAGGACTAGCTGCTGCCAGGGGAAGAGGTATTGCCAGGATGCTGTAGCTACCCAACAAACGCCTCTTCATCCTTCAAGACCCAGTTCAGATGTCACCTCCCCTGAGAGCCTTCCTGGTCTTCCTTCAGATGTGAAGCCCACAGGAAGAAGCAAGTGTGCTCTTCCCCCTCCAGCCCTGCAGCTCCCTTGGCAGAATTTAAGAGGGAGCCAGCAGGCTGAGCAGAAATATGATTTGCAGAGATCCAGCCCCATCATCACAAAGCAGAGCACAGACGGGTTTGGAACTGAAGTACCGTGACATCATAACTGGTACAGGAATCTTCCCATCATTGCTGTGATGTAGGTACTATTACACCCATTATATAGATGAGAAAACCTACTGCCTAGAGAAGGCAAGGTGATTTGCCTAATAAGTTGACTGTGGCGGTGCCCAGATTTGAAGTCAGGTCTATCTGCTCTTAATGGCAATATTATACCAAGTTTTCTTCACATTTTTATGTCAAGGAGGTGTCAGGGGATAGAACAGATTTGAAGTCCCAGTGCTGTTTGGTTGGTAGCTGGGGATGAGGGGGGGTTGGGCATTCAGGTATCAGCTGTAAGAGCAGGGTAGCAGACGTGGGGCAGATCTGACAAATGTCTTCCAATGTGTCACTTTCATCTCTCATTTTACTATCCTTTAAGAACTCCCAATGAGATCTTTATTCATTGATCAAAAATTAGCCACCACAGCTGATCTCTGATCCTCTCTCATCATTGATGTTTCTATTTTTCTCTCCCTCTTCCTTCCTCTCTGAAATCAATAAAAATATTTTTTAAAAAATTAGCCACCCAACAAACTCCTCTCCATCCATCAAGACCCAGCTCAGATGTCACCTCTCCTGAGAAGCCTTCCTGATCTCTACAGAGCCAACCGTGCCTCCACGGTGCTCCCACAGGACTTGGTGCACACACCTAGGTGGAGTTTACTTATCTATAGGCTACACTAGATTATGGGCTCCTTGAAGGCAGGTCTAGGTCCCTCTAGTCTCTGCCTGGTACCCAATGTGATAATTATAAAGGCTTGTTTCTTCCAGAAGTGTGCTTCTGTAGGAGCACTGACAACTTCAGGGTCACATGTTTTCACTCATTCTCTACCTTTCATAAATAAGTTCCTGGTACAAGCGGTGAAGACATGGAAAATAACACAAAAAGCCAAACCCCCTTCATCTATCACCTTTTCCAACCCATTCCTCTCACTTCAGTTGGATGCAAACATAATCATCTGAAGCCCCTGCTAAAGCCCTCCAAAGGCTTTCCACTGCTCTTGGGATAATGACTAGCTCATCAACATTGTCACCCATGTCCTCTGACACTTGCTTCCTGCCCCTCTCCAGGCTCGAGTCTCACCATTCCCCACTCCCTTCTGCCTCCTTCTACTCCACCCTCTTGCTACTCAACCTCTTCAATTTCCCAAACTCACCAAGCTCTTTGCATCTTGGTCTTTGCAGGTGGGTTTCCCTTACCCAGGACCCTCTTTTCTTGCTCCCTTTGTCCAAATCACTGTAACTTATTTGTTAGGTCTCAGCTGCTGAGTCACTTCCTCTGGGAGGTTATTGCCAGGGTAACCTTATGCTCCCCGAGCAGCCTGCTCCTGAACTGGAGTGGCCTGCATTTGCTCAGGACCAGGAGCTCCATGTCAAGGGCTCTGTAAAATAGATTTTCATTCATTAACGAAAAAGTTAAAAACTAGGAGAGGTGTCTCCACGTGATTTTGGAAGTCACAGGCTGCCCAAGATGTGGTGAAATGACTCTTTCCCAGGGTCAAGGGGCCTTGTGTGAAGAGGACCACTGGGCTGGGGACAGGGCTCTGGGCCTGGAGTTAGGAGATCAGGTTGGAGCCTCGGTGATTTGGGGGGCAGCCCATCTGTTGCTGTATTGGATTCTTCATCCCTAAAACAGGTCTAATAGGGGCGGAAAACAAATGCTTCCTCCACTCTCCTAGGTTCTGCAGCTGAGGCTCAGGAAATTAAACAGACAAAAGACAGATTAACAAGAGAAAAAGCAGTTTATGAATCATGCAGTATGCAAACACCCCCGAGAAACTCAGTGGTGACGTTCCCCTAGGGGTGGTTAGAATTTGATGAGTAACTCAAAGGGGTGGTTAGAATCTGAGGTTTATATAGCATCTTAATGAAGAAGAATACATTTATACAATAGTGATAAGAAAAAGGGGTTTAAGCTTGTAGGGACTGCAAACTGTGGGTAAGTAAACATATTGGGAAACCAGTGGAAAATAGAAGTTATTTTAGTACAATCTACAGTGCAATGTTCAGATTGATGAGAGTCTGGAGTTGTCTCCTGCAATTAAGAGTCTAAGAGTTCTCCTCCTGGGTCCTCCACTTCCTGGTACAGGAGAGGGAGATGCCTCTACAAATGGGAATTTATGTTCTGCTTTTAGGTAACTAGGGGGCAAGGGCGGAGAACTATTTTTGGTGTCTGATGTATGTATCTCAATTGTCTTCATCTCAAAAAAAGAATCCTTATGCCAAAGTGGCATATTCGAATCCCCTGCAGTCTAAACATGTTAGTCCTTCCCAACACACAGGGTGGAGATGAGATGGCGTGTGTGGAAACTGTGCAAACTGGAACGTGCTGTACCAAGATCAGGCATAGCCATTTCCATGATCACCGTCTCCAGGAGGCAGTCCAGGCCCCATCCTTGAGAGCTGTATTCACAGCCGTCCAAACCCAGGTCTTCAGCCTTCCTCTTCCTCCCCCAGGGCCAAGTTGAGGCTTTTTACAGAGAAGACACATCAAAGCCCCAGCTGAGGGTTTTTATAGTTCAATGTTGTACAAGCTGCCTTCTTGAGAGATAAAGAGTCTGGAGGAAACGTGGGAAAGCTAATCTAAACTTCCTGCTCCCCAGCCAGCACTCCCCACGCCTGACTCTTTTATGAGGAAGCCTACAGGCTGCTCCTGACTGTTGTTTGCATCATTCATGATCCCCCTGACCACTGTTTCTCTTAGACACAGCTAATAAAAAGGGCCCAGTACATCCTGTCGTCCCAGGCCCCCAAGAGCAATCAATCAAACGACAGAGCTTATTAAACTATCCAGCCAGAAAGATGAGTTGTTCCAAAAATTTTAAATCCTCCTGAAATTGACTCCTAAACAAGGCAAGAGAAACCCATGGAATAAACATTGGTATTTAACCTGTTTTGCATCACTTAAGTCTTACATCAGCTATCCCTATTTTATGGATGAGTAAACTGGGGCTCAGAAAGGTTGTAGTTGGATGGACGCATGCATGAATGCGTGGCTGAATAGGTGGGTGGGAGGGTGGCTGGGTGGAGGAGGGGATGGATGGAGAAGTTTCTTGCCAAGGTCAAGAGAAAGTCCTTGCATCTCTCCAGAAATGCAGAGCCGTCACACATGTTTTCATACTGAAGCTCCTCACGGGAAAGGTTTTGCCCGTCACTGGGCCAGTGCGAAACGAGGCCACGCTCTGGCAAAGCTGTTCCCGGGACATAAGAATGTAGACAGGATCTTTGCATTTTTAGTTGCAGCTTTGGAGTCAGAAGAAGCGGAGTCTTGGCTCCACCGTTTCCTTACTGTGTGAACACCTCTGTGTTCCATTTCCGCATTTGTAAAACGGAGAACTACCCAACTCATAGTGTCACGAGGCTTAAATAACGTCATTCAAACACAAACATTTGTTAAATATCTATAACAAACCTCTGTGTTCAATGTAAGTTAGTTTTCTCCTCTTTGTCCTCAAGGCAATATGACAACCATGTGGAGAGGGCTAAGGGTGATGGGAGTCTCCCCTGAAGGCAGAGCCCGGATGTGGCTGGGCTGCTGTGCAGCAGGCCTGGCTGTCCTCTGGGGTTGAGAAAGGAATACTTTCTGTGGAGGTAGCCAATAAGGAAATGAGTTTTCCCATGTCCCGAGGAAACTCTCTTTTCTTTTGACTGAGAGAGGAGCAGGTAGAGAGAAAGGGTGGGGGGCAGAGAGGAGGAAGGTTAAAAACCCAGAGCAGCAGCAGGATTTTCCTTTTCTGACTCACCCTAAAAAGGAATTCAGGAAAAAAAAATCCTTAGATTGCTTCAGATGGGAGTGTGTGTGGGGGGGGGGAGGGGGGGGGGCATATGGATGAATTGTGTATGGGAGTCTATGCATGTGTTTGTGTGTAGAAAGTGTAGAAGGAGAGGGAGAAACCAAGATGGCGGCATAGGTAAGCACCTAAACTGCTGCCTTGCACAACAATTTCAAAACTACAACTAAAAGACAGAATGGACACCATCCAGAACCACAGGAAAGCCGGCTGAGTAGAAATTCTACAACTAGAAGGAAAGAGAAAAGCTCACAGAGAATTGGAGGTACGGCAAAGAGGCTTTGTGTGCGCAGAGAGGAAGGGCAGCTGAGAGCCTGGCTGACTTTCTCTGGCGGGAGGGTGAAGGAAGCCCCCGACTGCACTGAACCCCAGTTCCGACTGCACTGAACCCCAGTTCTGGGCAAAACCCCGTGGACCCAAGCTCATACAGGGGGAGTCTGGACTGTCAGGTAGAGAGAAAGCTACTCGGAGACCCTGGGGAGACCCGGGGGAGCCCCGGCGGGCAGGGGTCTGGAGGCGCGCCAGTGTGCACAAAGACTGCAGAGGTTGCCACAGGCTTTCCCTAGCAGAAGGGAGTCAGAAGCTCCTGACTGCACTGAGCCCCCGTTCTGACTGCACTGGACCCCAGTTCCAGGCGAGCCCCTGGGGACCCACGCTCTTGTGGGGGGAGTCTGGACTCTCGGGTGGAGACTCGGGAGCTGGGGAAGGCAAAGGTCTGAAGGTGTGCGCATGCGCACAAGGGCAAGGCTGACGGGAAGCCAAGACTGAGACTCCACCCCATCCAAGCTGAGCACAGAGGCTATTGCAATTTGGCAAGTCTAATCCTATAAGGCTGTCTCCAGCACCGAACTTCTCCCAGCATTGACACAGCTGATCCTTACAGCCAACTGGCCTGGAGGTCAATTCCTCCCAGTGATACCAACAACAATCAAGACTTAACTACAACAAGGCTGTACACACAGTCCACAAAGGGGTGCACCAAGAGTGTTCACCTCAGGTTAACTGGGGAGGCAGACCCACTGGGCCATATGGAAACCTACCACACAAATCTACCTTACCAACTCAGGGAAGCAGTGAAAATGTGGCATCAAAGAAACAGATCACAAACGAAAGAAATGGAGGAAAACAAACGACTGGATATAGAATTCAAAACCACGGTTATAAGGCTTTTCAAGAATATCCTAGAAAAGGCCGATAAATATAACGAGACCCTCGAAGATATGAAAAAGGACCAACGAGAAATTAAACATACACTGACTGAAATAAAAAATATTATACAGAGACCCAAAAACAGACTAGAGGAACACAAAAATCAAGTCAAAGAATTGAAATACAAAGAAGCAAAAAACACTCAACCGAAAAAGCAAAAAACAAAACAAAAAATCCAAAAAGTTGAAGATAGTGTAAGAAGCCTCTGGGACAACTTCAAGCGTACCAACATCAGAATTATGGGGGTGCCAGAAGAAGAGAGAGAGCAAGATACTGAAAACCTATTGGAAGAAATAATGACCGAAAACTTCCCCCACCTGGTGAAAGAAATAGACTTACAAGTCCAGGAAGCGCACAGAACCCCAAACAAAAGGAATCCAAACAGGACCACACCAAGACACATCATAATTAAAATGCCAAGAGCAAAAGACAAAGAGAGAATATTAAAAGCAGCAAGAGAAAAACAGTTAATTACCTACAAGGGAGCACCCATACAACTGTCAGCTGATTTCTCAACAGAAACTATGCAGGCCAGACGGGAGTGGCAAGAAATTTTCAATGTGATGAATAGCAAGAACCTACAACCAAGATTACTCTACCCAGCAAAGCTATCATTCAGAATTGAAGGTCAGATAAAGAGCTTCACAGATAAGAAAAAGCTGAAGGAGTTCATCACCACCAAACCAGTATTATATGAAATGCTGAAAGGTATTCTTAAAGAAGAGGAAGAAGAAAAAAGTAAAGATAAAAATTATGAACAACAAATACATTATCTATCAACAAGTGAACCTAAAAATCAAGTGAATTAGAAACCTGAGGAACAGAATAATCTGGTGAATATAATAGAATCAGGGGCATAGAAAGGGAGTGGACTGATAATTCTCAGGGGTAAGGGGTATGGGGGGGTTCAGGAAGAGACTGGACAAAAATCATACACCTATGGATGAGGACAGTGTGGGGGAGGTAAGGGGAGAAGGTGGGATGGGAACTGGGTGGAAGGGAGCTATGGGGGGGAAAAAGGAGAAACAATTGGAATAATCTGAATAAAGATTTATTAAAATAAAAAAAATAAAAAAAGAATATCCTAGAAAAGGCCAATAAATATAATGAGACCCTCGAAGATATGAAAAAGGACCAACTAGAAATTAAACATACTGAGATAAGAAATATTATACAGAGACCCAACAACAGACTACAGGAACACAAAAATCAAGTCAAAGAATTGAAATACAAAGAAGCAAAAAACACTCAACCGAAAAAGCAAAAAACAAAAAAAAAAAATCCAAAAAGTTGAAGATAGTGTAAGAAGCCTCTGGGACAACTTCAAGCGTACCAACATCAGAATTATGGGGGTGCCAGAAGAAGAGAGAGAGCAAGATACTGAAAACCTATTTGAAGAAATAATGACTAAAAACTTCCCCCACCTGGTGAAAGAAATAGACTTACAAGTCCAGGAAGCGCACAGAACCCCAAACAAAAGGAATCCAAAGAGGACCACACCAAGACACATCATAATTAAAATGCCAAGAGCAAAAGACAAAGAGAGAATCTTAAAAGCAGCAAGAGAAAAACAGTTAATTACCTACAATGGAGCACCCATACAACTGTCAGCTGATTTCTCAACAGAAACTATGCAGGCCAGATGGGAGTGGCAAGAAATTTTCAAAGTGATGAATAGCAAGAACCTACAACCAAGATTACTCTACCCAGCAAAGCTATCATTCAGAATTGAAAGGCAGATAAAGAGCTTCACAGATAAGAAAAAGCTGAAGGAGTTCATCACCACCAAACCAGTATTATATGAAATGCTGAAAGGTATTCTTAAAGAAGAGGAAGAAGAAAAAAGTAAAGATAAAAATTATGAACAAATACATTATCTATCAACAAGTGAACCTAAAAATCAAGTGAATTAAAAACCTGAGGAACAGAATAATCTGGTGAATATAATACTGTGTTTCCCCGAAAATAAGACAGTGTCTTATATTAATTTTTGCCCCCAAAGATACGCTAGGTCTTATTTTCAGGGGATGTCTTATTTTTCCATGAAGAAGAATACGGTACACATTTATTGTTAAATGAAAATAAAGGAAATTTATTACCTGTATACGGTACGGTAGTACGGTAGTTGTCAACACAAACCAGACAAACTGTGAATCCTACAGTATCAAGAATTTACTCATTTATTCAATGACAATCATGTCATCATCTTCTGGAACATCATCATAACAATCCAATTCCTGAATTTCCTGGTGAATTTCTTGTGACTCCATTTCTTTCAGAATCAGTGGACCAAATCTCTCATGTTTAGCAATAGCACTGTCTTTAAATGAGTACTTCTTGTCAAGGTAGCCTGCTCGCAGGGCATTTGCAATGAAACTGTCAGTGATTTTCTCCCATGAATTCTTCACCCAAGTCACAACTTCTTGCAGTTGAGGTTTCACAAAGTTTCCACGCTGATTTCTCTCCATTCTATTTTCAATGTAGTCATTAATTTCCATGCGCAATTTGTCTTTGAATGGCTTGTTTATTGCAATATCAAGAATCTGGAGATAGGCCGTCATTCCTACGGGAATCATTATCTGATCTATTTTTCTTTCGTGAAGAAATGTCTTCATGTCTTTAGCGCGGTGAGTGCTGGCTGCATCCCAGACTAGCAGACCTCTTTGGCTCCCTCGCATAACAAGCGGCAGCATTAAATCGACCCACTTCCTTATAACTGCTTGTGTGGCCCAGGCTTTTTCAGTTTCAAGAATAAAAACGCCCAAAACACGTTCAATCTTTTCCTTCTTGCCCTTAGAAATGATTAAAGGTGGGGTTTTAGTGCCATCCAGATGAATTGCCAAAATATAGGAAACACGTGCACTTTCGTAAGCAGTGGAGGGAATGTACGCTAAGGAGGCACCCCGCTGTTCAATTGTTGTTTGAGATGATTGGCCCATAAACACTGCAGTTTCATCCATAGCAATCATGTTGGAAAGATTGTATTTAGAGAAGTCAGCATCATCAATAAAGGACTTGAATGCAAGTGCTCGCTTAATAACTTGAGTATCTTCCAACCTAAACAATGTTGTAGATCTTCTTAAAGACAGTTCACTTGGCTGAAGGAAATTATCCAGCCAGTGTTGTGATGCTTTGAAGTCTTCGGGGGCTATGTCAAACTGTGGTGCCATTGCAAGGGCAAATTCTTGAATCTGAGCCCTATTCACAACCAAAGCCTTTGCTCTCCTGTCAACAACCCATTCACAGATCAGGTCTTCCAGCTCGGAAAATAATGGTTGCCGACCTGATCCACACTTGCGCTTTTTAGCATTTCCCTTGTCCACTTGTTCAATGAGGTTACCATACTCTGCTCGCCATTTTTGGACCAATCGGATACTCAACATCTTCTCTTTGCAGAAAGCAATAAGATTTTGGCCCCAAGAGTCTTCCACGATTCCTTTCTTGTACTCCACGGAGTAGCTTTTTCTTTTTGCGCTCATTTCTAGGGGCAAAAAAAAAGGAATTGGGGTATCAAGGTGGGGGGAGGGGGATCACTCAAAATGGCACAGGAGAATCAGAGGGTGGATTACCATTTTAGTAACCCCTTTTGATCCTCCTGTGTCATTTTGATTGTCCCCTCTGATCCTCCTGTGTCATTTTGATTGTCCCCTCTGATCCTCCTGTGTCATTTTGATTGCCCCCTCTGATCCTCCTGTGTCATTTTAAGTGATCCCCCTCCCCCCACCCCTGTGCCACTGAACACCTTCACCAGACATCCCCCCTACCCCTTTATCAGACATTTACCCCCTGGGACCTGCCTAGGGACTGTCACTGGGCTTGCTGGGGCCTGGATCTGGGCTGGAGCAGGGTCTGCCACTGACTGAGAACCTTCAGTCATCATGAAGGCGGCCGCGAGCATCAGGTAGTGTCACCAGAGACAGACCAGCACTCACCACCTTCGCCGCATCCCGTCCGCTCTAATCCTCCTGTTCTTCTACACGCATCTGCGAAAGTCTCCTCCTCTCTCCTGCCCCGCGCTCACCGCTCACTCCGACCTTCGCTCCGCCTCCACACAGCAGTGACATCAGAACTCCGCGTAATGTCACTGGTTGCTAGACACCAGTCAGGGTGGCCCTAGCGACCAGTTTACGGTAAATTAATTTTCATTCTGAGACAGAGCCTGGGGCCTTATTTTCGGGGGATGCCTTATATTTCACTCAGAAGGAAACCTGTAAGTAGGTCTTATTTTCAGAGGATGTTTTATTTTCGGGGAAACACGGTAGAATCAGGGGCATAGAAAGGGAGTGGACTGATAATTCTCAGGGGGAAAGGGGTATTGGGGGGTTCAGGAAGAGACTGGACAAAAATCATACACCTATGGATGAGGACAGTGGCGGGGGAGGTAAGGGCAGAAGGTGGGATGGGAACCGGGTGGAGGGGAGCTATGGGAAGGAAAAGGAGAAACAATTGTAATAATCTGAATAAAGATTTATTTAAAAAAATAAATAAATAAAAATTTAAAAAAAAAGAAAGTGTAGAAGGAGGTGTGGATGTGTGGAGGGTATGAGGAGAGGATGGGTATAGGGTGCAAATGTGGGTAAGTATATGGGAAGGGGGTATGTGGAAAGGGAAGTATGGGGAGTTATGGTGTGGGATATGGGTGTGTGTAGTCACACTGAGGGGATGACCTCAGTAAATGCATAAAATTCCATATGTCTAAGCATTGCTAATAAGCTCTTCTTCACTGGAAATTCATTAATAAGTTTATTTTCCATGCATTCACTCATTCATTTTTCCATTGTCAACACTGACCTACGGGGCTAAAACAATAAATTAAAACCCCCAAGCAACTCACAATCTTGTTGGAGAAGCTAAGACACAGATGAGTTTAATAACAATAATGAACAGGTTTGCCACATGCTATGCCCTCTCACCCACCTATTCACCCATGCATCCAAGCATGTGTCTGTGTTCATTATCTGGTTAACTGCTCATGGAAACCTCACACGATCGATCCCACTGTGACTCCCATTTAACAGGTGAGGAAACTGAGACCTGCAGTAACTGGTCCAAAGGCACACAGCTTGTGAGGGAGCTGGGATTCCAATGAATGCAGCCTGGCTCCTGAAAATGTGCTCTTCCGTATCACCTCAAGTGTAGGCCACCTGTTCCAGATGACCTTCAAGGGCCCAGCTGATGTTCCTTGTAAAATATTGGCGGCCAGGGGCATGGTGCCCTAGGCCACTGCTGCCTGAGCGCAATCTCTTCCCCATCCCTCTCCCTACATCTCTTCCCCTGTTTCTACTTCTCATGGCACACCAAGACTAGGCAGAGAGGGGTACAGAGAGGAGACCGGTGTAAACTTAAGGGCCCATCTTCCTCCCTGCTCACCAGCTTCCCCACCAGCTCTAGGGCAGGGGTACTGGTCCCATGGTATTCTCCACCCCAAAGACCTGCCTCCTGCTGATCCCGGGAGTCAGTGCCCCTGACAGCCACCACATGGGGCTGCTGGGCTTTGACACATGGAGGGATCTGACTTGAGTCCTCAGGCTCATCATACATCTCTATCCATAGAGCTCTTGCTGGGGACTGGAATAGCTCAGGTGCTTTAGGTATATTCTCTCTTTCAGTTTAATCCCCATGACATCCCCGTGAGGCAAGGCTGTCTGACCTCAAAGCCCTGCTTCATGTCAGCTTGCTGCTTAGTCTCTCCCTCTTCATACCAGGTCCTCTCCTGCATACCCCCACCCCCATCCCCAACGGGGAACACGCGCCTTGACCTGGAATAGAACCATGATCTCCTGATTCACAGGTCGACGCTCAGCCACTGAGCCACGCTGGCCAGGCCCAAATAGTATGGAAAGCTGGTCCTGAACTCTGCTTTACCAGGCTGGGGAGAGTCAGCGGGTGGTCCTCCCTTCTGGGCCACCTCCACACTGAGCATCAGCCTCGGGGTGGGCTGAGGCTAATAACCTGAAAGACCAAGGAGTTTCCCTGGAACAAACTCACCCCACGTAACCAAATGGAGGCCCACACAGAGTCAGCCCTGCTGCCTCCCTTTCACTTGGCCCAGCCCGTCAGTGCCCCCCAATGCGCTCTTGTGCCTGGGTCCTAGAGAGAGTGGCTGGCACATACCAACTGAAAATGCAGATTCATTCAAGCCTCTCCAAGCCATCGGAGGCCAGAGCATCGAGATCCCTTTTGATAGTAGGTAACGAACAGAGAAGAACTCCCCCCATGTAGTTGTTCCTTAAACCACTTGGCTGTGTTGAGGGCATGGCAGAAGCAACACTGGGGCCAGGGGACACGGTGACAATTGCAGAAATGCAAGTGCCAGAGGGGGCGGGCCGGCAGTGTGTGGCAGGAACAGAAGAGGACAGGTCACAGGTCACCTGGAGCAGACCGACTCGTTGTTCACGCGGGAATCACTGCTGGGAGCTCCCAGGGAGAGACATTTTGGTTTGGGGAGCAGATTGAGGGAGGACAGGGCTATGCCAGAGTGAAAGCTGGAGTGAGAGACTGTGCTTGCTGTAAGTTAGCTTACTGTAAGTTGGCGTTCCTAGTAGCCACAACCCTTATTTATCCGGGCTCCAAAAGGCCGAGCTCCTGCCTCAGGGCCAGTGGGGGTTTAGAGTTCAGTAAAATGCTGGCCATTGTTCTTTCTAACAGAAACAATTCAACCAAGAGCCCTGGCTGCAGGGGGAAGGGACATTCCTCAGCGTGGTCTGTCCCACTCTGTCCAGTCCAGCAGGGAAAGTCATCTGAGCCTGTGGGAACCCCTTTCACGTCCCTCGTGGTTCAGGGTTCAGCTTCATGGTTCGGGTTCTGGAGAAAGCCGCACACAAATGAAAGAGACTAGAAAAATATTAATTTGGTAAATGGGGGCCAGGCGGAAGCCCACCTCTAGTGGGAGGACTACGCTTTGCTTTGGCCTTGCCATCCCTTTTATTCAGGTTTGGGGTACACCCATTGCCCTTAGGCAAGCAATTCTGTAACAGGCAGACTATCTTATCAGTAAGAATTTACATGATTATTTCGTGGGGAAGTTGCTTCAGCTACCATTGTCTCAATTAGATAGGGAGTGGTTGGCTCTGACCTTTCCGAGCTTCAAGGTTGACCAGCCTTCTGGGTTCCTTGTCCACACCTTTCTAATTAGTGAGACAATGATTGGTTTCTGGCATGAGCCAACTGGGGCCATCTGGCGACCTGTGACCTGTGGCCCAGCACAGAAGGGAGCCAGGCCAATCAGACTCCTGTCACAGGAATGTGAACCGAGAAATGCTGAGACACGCAGGCAGTGAGCAGCAGGCTGGAGGCCACAGGAATGCATTGAAAGGTTGTCCAAGCTTTGTGTGAGGAGGAGAGACCCAGGGGAAGCAAAGAACTGGTAAGCGGAAGGTGTGCAGCAGGAAGTGAGCCTGGAGATGACTGAGAAAGGCAATGACAGAGGTGGAAACCACGTGGTCCATGACACACAGGAGCACTGGGGCACCTTCAGTCCCTGCTCCAGCCCATGCACCTCACTCCCTTTCTCCGCAGGTGATGAGAAGAGCTCTGCTCCTCAAAACCAGAAAACCAGATGACAGAACAGTAGGTGAACTCCCTGCAGGACTGGGGGAGGTTCGGGGTTGCAGGAGACCCACTCTCCAGTCCACGGTGGCTTTGCAGGTGACAACAGGGACACCGAAGGACTGTGTGAGCAAGATGGGGAGTCTGGACGTGATGATCAGCTGCCTCCCAACCACATCTGAAATGACACAAGAGGAAGTTGACTTTGAAGGCCTTCTCACACCTGACTTGTGCCTCAGGAAGGCAGGCAAAACTATGCAGTGGTTACCCAGGCCCAGGAGCCAGATGGCCTTGATGCCCAGCTTCTAACTGTGGGAACTTGAGGGGGAAATGTACTCTTCTAAGTCTCAGTTTCCACCTCTCTAGAATGGGACTATATACCCTCCTCCCTCGGGTTGTTGGGGATGCTATGGGGGAGGGGGAGGTCAGGGGGCTGCCGGGTCTCTGGTAAACCCTCTCCTTCAGCTACTATAATGTGTATAAACTCCTGCATGAAGGGCAAGCGGTGGAATTAGAGGTTGAAGAATCTCCTGTAGAATTTCCAACCTGCAATGACCAGCGTAGGCCTGTCCCTATGAGCACACCCCTTCCTTTCGTCACCCTCCGGGGCT
The DNA here is from genome assembly GCF_963455305.1 of Plecotus auritus. Classification (NCBI taxonomy): domain Eukaryota; kingdom Metazoa; phylum Chordata; class Mammalia; order Chiroptera; family Vespertilionidae; genus Plecotus; species Plecotus auritus. The sequence goes on along the minus strand of NC_137771.1, from coordinate 45,229,750 downwards.
CTGTGGGGAAAGAGGCTTTCAGAGTCACCCAGCCACAGACAGGCCTTCCTTGGCCAGACTTATTAATAGGAGCCTGTCTGTTTCTGTCTGAAAATAGCCTTAGAAAGTTATTTCAAATGAGCTTCCGGGTGGGTGGTCAGATCACTTTTTATTATCTTCCTCTCAGGAGAATTGAAGAACTCTCATATTTTCCCGTTTCATTTATAGCAAAACAGTCATAACAGGAAGATCCATGGCTCTGAGTAACTTCCTGAGGCGAGGATGCCCAGGCTCTCTGAGGGGTCTCACAGTCAAGCGCCGCCCCACTCACCTCCCACCATGCCCTTTACAGTGTCCTTGGCAGACAGTCATCTGCCAGGCACAGGGGTCTCCTGCCTAGAGGAGGGTCACTGGACCTGGGAGGCCAGGACGTGACTTAAAACAAGGCCCTCACCGCTGTCCTAATGGGCTTTTTGCCTTTGTTTTGAATGTTTTATTAGGGTCCCTGCCTACAGCAATGACCTTGAAACAAAAACTCACTTCCCCAGCTTCAAATGCTAGATACAGCCTGCCCTCACCATTTCTTTTCCTCCTGTATTTCTTACTCATTCCAGTCCCAAACCCTACTCAGCCATTATACCCTCCATAATCTTCCATGCACCGTGAATACCCCTGAACCTCACAGAAGGTTCTCATCATCTTTTGTCTAAACAGAAGTCTTCACTTCCTCTGTAGCCCTTCAGAGCAAAGTTGCTCACCCTCTCAGGCCCATACCCTACATCCCTGAAATAGAAATGACTGGATTGTCCTGACTCTTTGTTGTCACTTCCACACCACGGCTTATCCACACTTATATCTTTCTTTGAGCCTCATGCTGTCCAACCTCTCACCTCCTTAGCACTGAATACTGTCCAATGTTCATTCACTGAATCAATCATGGCCTGGCTCTTGGTCTTCCACTCCAGCTCAAGCCCTGTGTCGCCCTAAGACTGTGGTCGGCAAACTGCGGCTCGCGAGCCACATGCGGCTCTTTGGCCCCTTGAGTGCGGCTCTTCCACAAAATACCATGGCCTGGGCGAGTCTATTTTGAAGAAGTGGCATTAGAAGAAGATTAAGTTTAAAAAATTTGGCTCTCAAAAGAAATTTCAATCGTTGTACTGTTGATATATGGCTCTGTTGACTGAGTTTGCCGACCACTGCCCTAAGAGATTCCAATGCCCAGACAGATAACCGATGGGACTACTATTTCTTAGATCTCCTTAACTCCAAGGGACTTCACCTCTACTTGACTGCAACTACCACTCCCAGACCCACCCTGGATTTTGTCATGAATCCAAGACTGGGTCATCTAGACTCCAGTAACTTTCTTTTCTTTTCTTTTCTTTTCAATTGATTTCAGAGGAAGGAAGAGGGAGGGAGAGAGAGAGAGAGAGAGAGAGAGAGAGAGAGAGAGAGAGAGAGAGAGAGAGAGAGAGAGAGAGAGAGAAACATAAATGATGCAAGAGAATTACTGATTGGCTGCCTCCTGCATGCCCCACACTGGGGATCGAGCCCTCAACCTGGGCATGTGCCCTGACCGTGAATCGAACCATGACCTCTTGGTTCTTAGGTTGACACTCTACTACTGAGCCACGCTGGCTGGGCAGGTAACTTTATGGTTACATTCTCCCATCCTTTAAACTATCTCATAACCTCATATCATGACACCTACATGCTGAGCCCCAAGAGAGCCCAGTCTATTGGTCCTTCCATTTTCTTCAGTCTGTCAGTCCTTCTGGCTGAAGGTCCAGACCCTGTAAGTGATCATATGAACTCTACCCCACCAGTACTGCCATTTCCCTTGCACTGCTATCCTGTGTGCCTTCCTCCCCCAACAAATTCCAGTTACTATTTTTCCAGTCTCAGTGGAGACCATTCAAGCCCAACTCTTCCACCTGTGCCCTGCACTTCCCTTGCTGACCTCCCTGTCATAACCTCTTTTCTCTGTTTGAACTCTCCCACTCCTCCGATGTTTTCCTTTTGTCCTATAATCTGTCCAGTCTAGTCCATCTGACACGAACCCTCCTAAGCCCTCTTCTATCACCCTCCAATTTGACTGTGCCCCCTGTAGTCTATTCATATGTCATATCACTTCCTTCCTCCCTTCTTGCTTGTTCCCCAAACCACTGCATTCTGACCTCTGACCACTCCATGGAAACTGCTTTCCCTAAAGTCATTGTTCTAGGTACTATTATTGTGTAATGATTTGCAAGTTACCCCACATTTTGTGGCATAAAACAACCATTTTATTATATTCATGCATTCTGAAGGCCAGGAAATTAGATTGGTCACATAGTATAGCTTGTCTCTACTCCATGCTGTCTGCTAATCAGAGAACTGTTCATGGCCTTTCTATGTGGCTTGGCTTCCTCACAGCATGACAGCCTCGGGGTGGTCTGGTTTCTTACATGGCATGCTCTAGTATTCCAGGAAACAAGATAGAAAAGGCACTGCCTTCTATGACTCAGAAGTCATTATGACTTTTATAACCTTAGAAGTCCCATGGCACCGTTTTCACCATAATTCATTAGTCAAAGTGGTCATAAGCCCACCCAGAATCAAGGGCAGATAGTATAGACCCCATTTCTCAATGAGATGGTGGTGAGGTTACGTTGTAGAAGAGCATGTGGGGTGGGAAATATTTTTGCAGTCATCTTTGAAAAATACAACCTGCCACAATCTTCAATGATCTTCCAGGTACTGAATCCATTGGATGTTGAATTTTACAAATGTTTCAAATGAAAAGATTAAGAATCAGGGAGGTTATTTCCCAAAGTTAAACAGCTGTTGTCTACTTGTTCTTTCATGTGTTAATCAAACTCTTACTGAGTACAACTACATTCTAGGAACTGGAATGATAAAGCTTGTAAGACATGGTCTCTGGTCTCTTTCATGGGAGAGATAGGCCAGTTAACAGATTACTATAAGGTGTGATAAATGCTGTGATTATGGGGAACATTGGGTACAACAGGGTCGACAAATCCAACCTGGGTTGGGAGGGGGGTGAAGGTGGGGGTTGTATTAGTTACCTATTGCTTTGTAACATATTTCTCTAAATATTAGCTGCCTACAACGCAAGCATGTATTAACTCACAGTTTCTGGTTGTCAGAAATCTGGGTATAGCTTAGTTGGCACCTTTGGCTCAAGGTCTCCCAAGGATGCGATCCAAGTGTCATCTAGCACTGCAGTCATCTCAATGCTTGACTTGGAGAGTTTTCACCCTGAAGCACTCTCACTTGGCTGTTGGCAGACCTCCGGTCCTCATTGGTTATTGGCCAGAAACATGAGTTCCTTGCGACGTGGGCCTCTCCATAGGGCTACTCACAACAAGGCTCCTTTCTTCCCTCAGAGCAAGGGTTCTGAGAGAAAGGGAGTGGGAGTAAGGGAAGAAGAGAGCGAGCCCAAGATGGAAGAAGCCAGAGTCTTTTTGTAACCTAATTTCATCAGCGACTTCCCATCACTTTTGCCCTATTCTATTTGTTAGAAGTAAATCACTAGATCCAGCCCACACTCAAAGGAAGGGCATTGAACAGGGCATGATGCCAGGAGGAGGGGGCTCACTGGGAGCCATCTCAGAGACGTTCTATCAGAGGAGTCAGGTGATACCTGAACTAGAGTCAGAAGGAGTTAGCTAGGTGAAGAGTTATGTAAGACTATCCTGGGCAGAGGATGAAACATGTGACATAATCTGGAATTAAGAGAGAAAGAGCCCAAGGTGGAGGAAGTTTAGACTGTATGCTGCCATTTATATAAAGACTAGAGGCCCGGTGCATGAAATTTGTGCACGGGGGTGTGTGTCCCTCAGCCCAGCCTGCACCCTCTCCAATCTGGGACCCCTCGTGGGATGTCTGACTGCCCCTTTAGGCCCGTTTAGGCCCACCAGGATCGGGCCTAAACGGGCAGTCAGACATCCCTATCACAATCCAGGACTGCTGGCTCCCAACTGCTCGCCTGCCTGCCTTCCTGATTGCCCCTAACCTCTTCTGCCTGCCAGCCTGATCAACCCCTAACCCAGCTGAGGGCAAACTACGGCCCGCGGGCCAGATCCGGCCCGTTCGGCTGTTCTATCCGGCCCGCGGAGCAGAAAAAGCGGAGGGTTCTCTTGCTCTCCCCTCCACTCCTTTACTTTGAATTTATATTAGTTCACACAAACACTCCATCCATGCTTTTGTTACGGCCCTCCGATCCAGTTTAAGAACCCATTGTGGCCCTCGAGTCAAAAAGTTTGCCCACCCCTGCCCTAACCACTCCCCTGCCAGCCTGATCACCCCCTAACTGCTTCCCTGCCAGCCTGTTTTCCCTTAACTGCCCTCCCCTGCAGGCCTGGTCCCCCCCAACTGCTCTCCCCTGCAGGCCTGGTTGCCCCCAACTTCCCTCCTCTGCCAGCTTGGTCACCCCTAACTGCCTTCCCCTGCAGGCTTGATTGCTCCCAACTGCCCTCCCTTGCAGGCCTGGTCCCTCCCCCCTGCCCTCCCCTGCTGGCCATCTTGTGGTGGCCATCTTGTGTCCACATGGGGGCAGGATCTTTGACCACATGGGGGCAGCCATCTGTGTGTTGGAGTGATGGTCAATCTGCATATTACTCTTTTATTAGATAGGATAGAGGCCTGGTGCATGGGTGGGGGCCAGCTGGTTTGCCCTGAAGGGTGTCCCGGATCAGAGTGGGGGTTAGCTTGGGGCGTGGGGCGGCCTGGGAGAGGGGCCTGTGGTGGTTTGCAGGCCGGCCACGCCCCCTGGCGACCCAAGCAGAGGCCCTGGTATCTGGGGTTTATTTATCTTCTACAATTGAAACTTTGTAGCCTGGAGCAGAGCCAAGCCTTCTGCTTGCTCCGTGGTGGCAGCCATTTTTTTTTATTTATGTATCTTCTATAATTGAAACTTTGTAGCCTTAAGCAAGGCCTGGGCTGGCCAGGGTGTGCAGAAAGCTTGGCTTCCTCCATTGCCGGGGGCAACCCTAGCCTCCTGCTCTTTCCAGCTCCGTGGCTGCTGCCGTTTCTCTTTGGGTTTATGTATCTTCTATCATTGAAACTTTGTAGCCTTGAGTGGAGGCCTAGGCCGGCAAGGGCAGGCGGAAAGCTTGGCTTCCTCCATTGCCGGGGAAACCCAAGCCTCCCTCCTGCTCTCTGTGGCTGTAGCCATCTTGGTTGGGTTTATTTGCATATTTGCTCCTGATTGGCTTGTGGGCATGGCTTGTTGGTATAGTGGAGTGATGGTTAATTTGCATATTACTCTTTTATTAGATAGGATTGGAATGTACATTGCTATTGAGATGTTTGACTACTAATTCTGTGCCTCCCAGCTTAATGTCAAATTCTTTGCTTAAAATGCTATTGTCTACGCTATAATTTAACCAAATTTTAAATACTTAATGAATATTGAATATTTCACATATACAACAAAGTTTCATTATATACAAATTATAAATTAAGTTTACCATCTCTTTCCTCTTTACAAAATCTCAAAAGGCTCAGTATGATTTTCCAGTAGAGCACATTTATAAATCATCACAGATGTGAAAAGCATGACCAAAATTTCCCATTATCAATGGGTAGAGATGACCTGACACTTTGGAATGTATTTAATTTTTAAATAAAATTTTACGTTAAACTATAAGACACAAAAAAGTGCACAAATAAAGTAAAATTTAATGAAGTTTTACAAAGCAACATAGTTTTGTAAATATAACCCAGATTAAAAAAATAGAACATTGTTATCCCCCAAATCCCTCTTGTGTCACCTCCTAGTCACTCTTTTCTTTCCAAAGATACCCATTATCCTGATTTCTATCATTATAGAATAGTTATTGCTGTGTTTGAACTTTATTGAATGGAATCATACAGTGTATACTTTTTGTACTTGGTACTCATTCATTTTTGTGAAATTCATCCATGTTATTTCATGTAGCAGTAGTTGGTTCATTTTCACTGCTGTATAGTATTCAATTGTATGACTAAACCACAGTTTATTTACTAATTCTACACTGGACATAAATTTAAATTGTTTTCAGTTCGGGGAAATTGTGAATAGTACTGCTATAACAATTCATGATTATGTTCTATGGTGTACACATGTGCACATTTTTCTTGGATCTATGCCAAGAAATGGAATTGCTGGGTCATGAATATATGTATATTCAACTTTAGTGGATACTGGCAGTTTTCTAAGGTGGTTGTACCAATTTATACTTCAGGAGCAATGTTTACAAGTTTTGTTTGCTTTATATTCCTGCCAATACTTTATGTTATTAACATGTTTACTATGAGCTGTTCCAGAGTGTGCAGTGATACCTTATTGAGGCTAAATTGAGTTTCTTTAATAATGTTGAGCACTTTTTCATACACTTGACCTTTTATTTATTTATTTATTTTTTTATGAATTTTGCTCAGTGCCACAGGATTAGCATTTTTTTGGTATTTTATTGATTTTTTACAGAGAGGAAGGGAGAGGGATAGAGAGTTAGAAACATCGATGAGAGAGAAACATTGACCAGCTGCCTCCTGCACACCCCCCACTGGGGATGTGCCCACAACCAAGGTACATGCCCTTGACTGGAATCGAACCTGGGACCCTTGAGTCCACAGGCTGACGCTCTATCCGCTGAGCCAAACCGGTCAGGGCTACACTTGACCTTTTAAATATCTTCTCTTGTGAAGTGTTTGTTTGTTTAAACTTTGGCCATTTCTCTTTTGGATTGTTTTATACCTATTGCTTTGCAGACAATTCTTCATATATTGTATTAGTTTCCTAGTAAAGCCATAATAAAGTGCCACAAACTGGATAGCTTAAATAACAGAAATGTATAGTTTCCCAGTTGTGGATGCTAGAAGTACAAGATGATGGTCGTGTTGGAATTGGTTCCTTCTGAGTCTGTGAGAGGAAATCTGTTCCATATTCTCTACTAGCTTCAAGTGGTTGTTGGCAATCTTTGGTACTCATTAGCTTGTAGATATCTGCCTTTATCCTCACATGGTAAATTTTCCCTTTGATGAGGACACCAGTCATATTAGATTGTGGCCCACACTATTCCAGAAGGACCTCATCTGCAATGACTCTCTTTCCAAATGAGGTCACATTCTAAGGTAGTAGGTGTTAGGACTTCAACCTAGGAATTTGGGGATGGAGGGACACAATTCAACCGCTAACATATAAGTTTTGAAAACCTCTCAGTGATTTGCTGTTATACTCTCTTAATGGTTTTTATTATTCTCTCCCCTTGAATCTACGCTTGCCCTGTGACTACTTAAGCAATAAATCACGTTGAAAGTGATGCTATACGAGTTCTGGGCCTACTCTTCCCTCTAACTAACCAGCCATTTGAAAGAGCCATCTTGGATATTCCAGCTTAAATTAGCTTTAGATGACTCAGCCCCAACCAGCAATGGGTGGAGCCACAGATCTGCCCAGCTGAGTTCAGTCAAACCACAGAATCATAAGAGAGAATAAAATGGTTGTTGCCTATGTCAATAAGTTTTGATAAACAGAAGTTCTTAATTTTAATATCTTCCAAATATATCAATGTTTTTCCTTAGAGTTAGTGCTTTTGGTGTCTTGTTTAAGAAATATTTGCTTCTTTCTAGGACATGTGTATTCTCTTACGTTACAGTCTAGAAGTTTATTGCTTAGCTTTCACATTTTAATCTACATTATCTAAATGATTTTTATGTATAACATGTAGTGGGAGCATAATCTTTTTGAATATAATAATAATAACTCTTTTGAGTTTAGAATTAAGTGTATAGTATAAAACACCAAGATAGTAATTTAAAAGTGAAAGAAAACTTAAAACCTTCATCATTATTTTCGCTGTTTGCTCTCCATCACTCCCAACAGATGTCAGGACAATGGAGATTTAGTTGTTTGTTCATTCATCAAACATTTATTGAGAACTGGGATTTACATTATGTGCCAAATTCTGAACTAGGTGCTGAAATACATAAAATGAGATAGAGGGCTGTCTTCATGTAATCATAATCTTGTGGGAGAAGTAGGCAATAACACATAATTTAACACAGAGATGTTTTGAGAGCAGACACCAGGAACTCCTAACTTAGTCTGGGGATTAGGGGTTGATCAGAGAGAAGTGATGTTTGTGGAAGTAATGTTTCAGCTGAAATTCATGGGATGAGCATTAATTATCTAAACAAAGAATTGGAAGGAGGAAAATTCCAGGCAGAATAACACATAGCATGTGCAGAGAACTCTAGGCTGGAAAGAACCCAGTGTGTTAGAGGAACTAAGAGGACTTTCGTATGGCTAGAGGAGAAAGCATATGGAGGACACAAGAGGAGACTGCAAAGGTAGTAAGGGGCTAGTCTTTCAAGCCTTCTTAAAAGCATCCAGACTTTATTGGAGCAATGCAACGCTTTTGAGGAATTTTAAGGAAGTGAGTGGCATGATCATAATTGTGTTTTTTGGAAATCACTGAGGCTGCCTTGTAATATAAGGTAGAACATGATCAGTCTGATGTTCTGATGTAGGCTTCAAAATGGCTGCAAGGGGAGAGAAACCAAGATGGCGGAATAGGTAAGCACCTAAACTGCTGCCTCGCACAACAATTTCAAAACTACAACTAAAAGACAGAACGGACACCACCCAGAACCACAGGAAAGCTGGCTGAGTGAAAATTCTACAACTAGAAGGAAAGAGAAAAGCTCACAGAGAATTGGAGGTACGGCAAAGGGTCTTTGTGCGCGCAGAGAGGAAGGGCGGCTGAGAGCCTGGCTGACTTTCTCTGGCGGAAGGGGGAAGGAAGCCCCTGACCGCACTGAACCCCAGTTCTGACTGCACTGAACCCCAGTTCCAGGCGAGCCCCTGGGGACCCAGGCTCATACAGGGGGAGTCTGGACTGTCAGGTAGAGAGAAAGGCACCCAGAGACTCGGAGACCCCGGGGGAGACCCGGGGGAGCCCCGGCAGGCAGGGGTCTGGAGGCACGCTCGCCAGTGTGCACAAAGGCTGCGGAGGTTGCCACAGGCTTTCCCTAGCAGAAGGGAGTCGGAAGCACCTGACTGCACTGAACCCCAGTTCTGACTGCACTGAACTCCAGTTCCAGGCGAGCCCCTGGGGACCCACGCTCTTACGGGAGGGAATCTGGACTCTCGGGCGGAGACTCGGGAGCCGGGGAAGGCAGAAGTCTGCAGGCGCGTGCGCGCGCAAGGGCAAGGCTGACTGGAAACCAAGACTGTCTGCTCCGCCCTGAGACTCCACCCCATCCAAGCTGAACACAGAGGCTATTGCAATTTGGCAAGTCTAATCCTATAAGGCTGTCTCCAGCACCGAACTTCTCCCAGCGTAGACACAGCTGATCCTTACAGCCAACTGGCCTGGAGGTCAATTCCTCCCAGTGATACCAACAACAATCAAGACTTAACTACAACAAGGCTGTACACACAGTCCACAAAGCGGTGCACCAAGAGTGTCCACCTCAGGTGAACTGGGGAGGCCGACCCACTGGGCCGTATAGGAAACCTAGCACACAAATCTACCCTACCAACTCAGGGAAACAGTGAAAATGTGGCGTCAAAGAAACAGATCACAAACGAAAGAAATGGAGGAAAACAAACGACTGGATATAGAATTCAAAACCACGGTTATAAGGCTTTTCAAGAATATCTTAGAAAAGGCCAATAAATATAACGAGACCCTCGAAGATATGAAAAAGGACCAACTAGAAATTAAACATACACTGACTGAGATAAAAAATATTATACAGAGACCCAACAACAGACTAGAGGAACACAAGAATCAAGTCAAAGAATTGAAATACAAAGAAGCAAAAAACACTCAACCGAAAAAGCAAAAAGAAAAAAGAATCCAAAAAGTTGAAGATAGTGTAAGAAGCCTCTGGGACAACTTCAAGCGTACCAACATCAGAATTATGGGGGTGCCAGAAGAAGAGAGAGAGCAAGATACTGAAAACCTATTGGAAGAAATAATGACTGAAAACTTCCCCCACCTGGTGAAAGAAATAGACTTACAAGCCCAGGAAGTGCACAGAACCCCAAACAAAAGGAATCCAAAGAGGACCACACCAAGACACATCATAATTAAAATGCCAAGAGCAAAAGACAAAGAGAGAATATTAAAAGCAGCAAGAGAAAAACAGTTAGTTACCTACAAGGGAGCACCCATACGATTGTCAGCTGATTTCTCAACAGAAACTATGCAGGCCAGATGGGAGTGGCAAGAAATTTTCAAAGTGATGAATAGCAAGAACCTACAACCAAGATTACTCTACCCAGCAAAGCTATCATTCAGAATTGAAGGGCAGATAAAGAGCTTCACAGATAAGAAAAAGCTAAAGGAGTTCATCACCACCAAACCAGTATTATATGAAATGCTGAAAGGTATTCTTAAAGAACAGGAAGAAGAAAAAAGTAAAGATAAAAATTATGAACAACAAATACATATCTATCAACAAGTGAACCTAAAAATCAAGTGAATTAAAAACCTGAGGAACAGAATAATCTGGTGAATATAATAGAATCAGGGGCATAGAAAGGGAGTGGACTGTTAATTCTCAGGGGGAAAGGGGTATGGGGGGGTTCAGGAAGAGACTGGACAAAAATCATACACCTATGGATGAGGACAGTGTGGGGGGAGGTAAGGACAGAAGATGGGGTGGGAACTGGGTGGAGGGGAGCTATGGGGGGAAAAAGGAGAAACAATTGTAATAATCTGAATAAAGATTTATTTAAAAAAACAAAAAAAATGGCTGCAAGGATGGAGGAAATCCATTGTCTGGGGCATTAAGAAGGCTTTAATGCTGGAGATACAACTGCACAGCAGAATTATTCAGACATGGGAGGGCAGTGTGAGTGTGTGTGTGTGTGTGTGTGTGTGTGTGTGTGTGTGTGTGTTGGGAGGCAGAGAAGAAAGAATCCAGATGTGGACAGCAGCCTGCACTTAATCACAAAGGTAGATAAGCATGAGACATGTTTGGAGAATGGTGAACAGTCAGTCTGGCTGGAGGATAGTGGGAGATAAACCTGGAAGAATGGGTTGTAAATGTGAAGGGCCCAGAAGGCACGTTCAGATATGTATATGCACAGCTGATCCTCATACGTGTGGATTCTGTGTTTGCAAATGCACTGACATGCTAGCATTTATTTGTAACCCCCAAACCAATATTTGCAGCACTTTTGCAGTCATTCACAGACATGCAGAGTGGTGAAAGCTTTGAGTCACCTGACATGCACATTCTCAGCTGATGTTGAACAAGGTGACCAGCCCTCGGCCTTCTTGTGTTAGTTCTCATGCTGTAAACAAGTGTCCTTTTGGCAGTTTTTGTAGTGGTACTGTTTTGTATTTTTTGTGCTTTTTTGTAGGCGATTTCACTGTTTAAAATAGCACTAACGTATAGTTTTGAAGTGCTACCTAGTGTTCCTAAACACAAGGAGGCTGTGATGTGCCTTATGGAGAAAATATATGTGTTAGAAGATAACATTTTCTCAGGTGTGAGTTACAGCATTGTTGGCCATTAGTGCACTGCTAATGAATCAACAATATGTAGGGTATCACCCAAAAATGTATACACACTTTAACAGATGATAACTCCCTTAATTTTCACTCCTTTTCAGGTTTGACTGACTTGAAATCATGGGTGAAACCAGACTAAGGTTTGGACAAAGAAAATTTATCCTAAAGTGCCACTAGATTTTTTTAATGGGGATACATAAAATATAAAGTTTTCAGTTCAAAACCAGCAATGGTTGACAAATTGAGAGCACACAAATACTGAGCAAAATGATTCTTGATGTTTGCGATTCCATTGCTTCACATTACCAGCAGTGCCTGGACCAGAATGGTCATCAGTTTGAAAACAGGCCTTGACAAAAAAATAAAATAAATAAAATAAAATTATTCATTTCTGTTGATTCTTTAAAAAATAATTTTTAAATGTTCTTATTGATTTTTAGAGAGGAAGAGAGATGAAGAGAGAGATAGAAACATCAGTGAGAGAGAAACATCGATTGGCTGCCTCCTTCATACCCCTTACTGGGGATTAGGCCCACAAACCAGGCATGTGACCTGACTGGCAATTGAACCAGTGACCTCTTGGTTCATGGATGACACTCAACCACTGAGCTGCACTAACTGGGTGATTCTTTTAAATTCTGAAAATTAACTGTATGTTAACTTTATAATCATTCAAAGTGTTTATACATTTTTGGGGAAACCCTATATTAAAAGTATAATATATACTTAAACAAAACCATAAAGCAAGGTTATGTATTGATCAGTTGATGAAAAAGTGCCCAGAAGCTTATAGGAACTTAACCCTGCATTTCCCCTGGGAACAGTAGTTCAATAATAGCAATTTCAGTATTTGTAGCCACTTTATAGAACTACCGTGAATAATGAAAATCAAACGTATTTTTGCACACAATCCCCCTCCCTGAGTTGGCTGTTAAACATTACCAGCATACCTTAGCCAGTTTGGCTCAATGGATAGAGTGCTGGCCTATGGACCGAAGGGTCCCGGGTTTGATTCAAGACAAATGCATATGCCCGGGTTGTGGGCTCAATCCCCAGTAGGAGGCATGCAGGAGGCAGTCAATCAATGATTCTCTCTCATCATTGATATTTCAATCTCTCTCTCCTTTTTTTCTCTCTGAAATCAATAAAAATATATTTAAAACACACATACACATTACCAACACACACCACTGACTGAAGCAGACCCCACAGGAGCTCACCACACTGTGGAGGTGTGGACACGGCGCTTACAGCGTGGCAGTACTTTCTTGCAGCAGAATCTGAATGACATATCTCCATGTTGGCCACTATTTCCAGGCCTCAGTTAGAGAGGGTTTAGTCTTTGGAGTCACCAAGACCTAAGTGTGACTCCTACCTCCCCATGTACTAGTTGTGAGTTCCCAGGCAGGTGACACTGCACCTCATCATCCTTGGAGGAGAACCACCATTTTAGTTTTATTGTGACTCCTGACGAGATCATGTATGTAAAATGTTCAGCTCAGAACTTGGCACATACACGGTAGATGGTGAATTCTTGTTAACTCCTCCTACACCCCAAACTCCAGCAAAGGGCTAGGGGAGGAGGGACTCATTCTCTGCCTGCAGCTCGGTCCTCTGCTTACAAGCTTCAGGCTACAGCAGTATTGTGTCTGATCGTTCTAAATCAGCTTTGCAGATTCACTCTGTCTGAAAGGCCCATGCTGGTCCTGCAGTGGACATGCCCAAACCTGAGATTCTAGAAGACCTGCTGCCTACAAAGGCCCCCTATTCCTATGACCACCCAAGGAGACTTCCCAGCCTAATTCTTGCTGACTTTCCAGTTATGAGAGGAAAAATAAGCAGTGCTCTAGCTGATGTCTCTGTGTCCGTGGCTTCTAGTTTAATTGAGGAGGGGGGTCAGGGGCTACGAGCAGGTGTATTTGCTTAGTCCATTCTTCCTCCCGTTTCCTGAGTCCCTGCTCTGGGACTCAGAAGCATGGGCTGCCCCAGTTCCAAGCTTGCTTCCTCTGACTCAGCTTTACCCTCACGACATAGCTTCTTTCTGAGTCATCAGGCCGAGCTTTCGAGGACAGCAGCTGGCACTCTGGCTTCATCTTCCCAGGAAAGGTGCTCTGTCACCACACCTCAGAGCCACCCCATACTTAACTTGGCTCACAACACCCAGAAAGCAAGGAACAGCGTCTTAATGAGATCAGAGAATGCAGAGGGAAGGTGCCAGGACCTGGAGTTGGGATGCCTGGGTTTCGGTTCTAGCTCTGGTTGGCTTGTGTGACCTTGGGCTAGTCATTAGAACCTCCTGAATTGGGGTTTCCTCTCCCAGAAAATGAAAATAGTTGTCTCTGCTGGGCCCATTCCACCGGGGTGTTGGGAGGTACAAGTTAAATAGTGTAAAGTACCCCGAATTCCAGGGCACAAACCCCTGCTCCACGAACTGGATCTGTTCATAAACTCATTTGGCTTGAACAATGTTGACCTACATATCAAGTATTTACCATTCTTTAAAGTGAGTTATCAACAAATTGAGACTTCACTTAAATATCTAAATTTACAGCTTCTCTTAAAAGCGCGAACATCCAACTCTATTAATTCCTTGCCCCGAAGGTCTAAAATGAACTAGAACTGAATCACAGCAGCCCCTTCCCTTGGGTAGGAGCCTGGAGCTGCCCACAAGATCATGGAAGTCCCCATCACTCGCTACTCTTTCCAATATTGGGGCCAAGTCTCTGTTGCAGTTTATTATTGCTCTGGGGCTGTTATTTTGCTTTTAGACTAGCCTGGTGGAAGTGAGGTCATTGTAATGACCATGTGTCCATCAACACAGGAAAATGGAAGTCCTGTAAGTGTCCCTTGCCCCACATTATCTCCTCCTTCAGGGTCTCAGTGTCAAAAATGAAACCCCTTTGGTTAAGTTTACCCTATGCCAACGGGCCCTTTGAAAGGTACCTACGGTGGGCCAGAGTTGGGATCTGGGTCCCCCAGGCTACATTCTACCTCCCTCATGTCTGTCTGTCCACATCTGTAAAATGGGGCAATATCAGCTCTTTTCTTTTAAGTTTATGTTGTGCACAACGTCTGGCATTTACTGATCTTATCATAATTCAAGGTTATTAATCTTAATGAAAATCTTTTGAACTGATAAAAAGTGTTTGGGGGGGGGGCGAGTGTGAAGTGAAAGATTTAGGATTCCTGAGTGGGGCTAGCACCATGAGTGGGAAGGAAAAAAGCAAATGGATAAAGACATGACTTAGGAGAGAGAGAAGTTGCTTGCACCCCACACCCTCCCTCACCCTTCCACTTCCTCAAGAAGAAAATACCGCTGGCGAGTACCTCAGCCCACCGAGCTCTGGTTCATGATCAAGGCTGGGTTCTCATCCCGGTTCTGCCAGTCATCGCCTAGTGTGACAGCGTCTCCGCACCTATAGGTGAGCATACAAATGCCCCACGAACTGTTGTGGCAAAGATGAACTGAGATAAATGTACATGAAAGCACTTTTGGAAATCTGAAAGGCGCTATACACAGATCAGTTCTCATGTCTCTTTTCAGAAAGTTTTTCTTCCAAACTGTCCAAAGGCTTCTTGAGTTTATCACAGCTAAGACCCTCCCCTCGATTTCCAAGTGCTGCCCCTTCCTGCACATCGAAGCCCTCGCGCGTCAGTCTTTTTTTCTCCTGGCGAAGGCGGGGACTCGGTGGTGTCAGGCCGGCGACGCGGGGCGAAGCTTGGGCGGGCTGCGCCTGACCAGTCCCGCAGCGGCCGCGGTGGGTGTGACCGCGGGGTGTGCGCCCCAGGCTCCGGCCGAATCCGCTGGCGAGAGGACGCCTGAGGGTGTGCGCGCTCGGGACGCCGAGTGTGCGCCTGCCCGGGGGTGCGCGCCCGAGACGGGACTGTGCACCCGAGGCTGCGTGCACCCCAAAGCCGGGCTGTGTGCCCACCGCTGGCACGGCCGCCTTCCGCCGGACTCCGCGGCTCGCCAAGGTAAGGCGCCCTGTGACCCCGGCCCGCGCCAGCACCTAGCCCTGCGCCACCAGGGTCTTGGCCCCACCACGCTCCTCTGCCTCTGCCGCCCGCCTCGCCCCCTCCTCGCGCCGCGTCCCTGGCTCCCCTGACGGCAGAGACTGCGGCATCCTGGGCCGACATGAGCCCCCTTTTGGGGTCCGAAACAGCCCAAGGGCGGGCGCCTCTCCCCTTGCGCCCTGACTGGCTCCCGGCGCCCCAAAGCTGGGCAGAGAAGAGACCAGTGAGGAGGGGGAAGGCCGCGTCGTCCTTGCAGCTGGGGTGGTGCAGCCCCCGCCCAGCGCTTCCGAGCTGGGCGCTGCGGTCCAGGATGTAGCTTGCAGGACTGGAGCGCCCTGTCCCTGGCTCACAGGACTACCTGAAATGAGCTCTTAGTCTTTCTTCTTTCCGAAAAGCCGGCCGCTAATTCCTACCCTGATAGCCCTCTGAACTTTCCAGCGCTCCCGCTGGGCTACGACCTTGGGTGGAGGCAGCCGGGCTCCTCCCTCGCGCTGGCAGCCGGGACGCTTTTTGCGATCCTGTGCACCCTGGGTGAGATGCCCTCCCTCTCATCCCTCTTTTAAGGTCAAACCTTTGACCCCCAAGTACCGTGCCCCTGCAGCCTGGCCAGTTACTGGGCATTGGAACATGGAGCTCCAGAGCCCCTACACCAGGCCTAAATCTGCGCTTGCCCTAGGGCATCTGCTAGGGCTGCAGGAGCCAGGGGTTTAAGTGCCCAGGAGCCCCAGAGTGCTGGAATGGAGGGAGAGGAGGGGATATTTTTCCAGGAGAGGAGGAGATTCCCCCCTTTGCGAGGATGACTCCTTGAAGCCTGGACAAAGTTCTATTGACCAATTAGGGTCAGGAGATGGTCAGATGCCACCAGTGACCAGCACCAGGCCTGCGGAGAAAGCATATTGAATTAAATACAATCCCCGAGGACCGGCCTGGGTGGGTAAACCAATTTCGGGTGCCTTAGAGCCCCTTCAAGACAGCACAGGAGAACACAGAACGACACTTGCAATAGAAGCAGAGTGCCCTCTGATATTGCCTTGACGAGTCCTGCCCTCCTTCCCTGTCCAAACTCCTCACTGGACCTTAATGTGAGTTATGGGGAATGTTAAAGGACAGTGTGAACGGGGAATGGCTCAGGGTCCACACAAGGCTTTTCATTTAACCAACAAATACTTGCTCTGAGCCAGGTACTGGGACAGAGAAATGAACAAAACTGGCAGTGTCTGGCCTCATGGAGCTTGCAGTCCAGTGTCTAAGACCAACATGAATCAAATCACTCAAATATAGAATTATGAAGTGCTGAATTCTTTGAAAGAAAAGGTTAAGGTGCTAAGAGAATCTGTGGTAGGCACAGCAGTTGCTTAGAAGACTGACTGGAATTAACCAGTTGAAGGGTGTGGAGAGAGCCTTCAAGGCAGAAGGAACAGCATATGAGAGGGCCCTGAGTTTAGTAACAGAGTTGATTAGAGGAACTGAAAGACTGTTTCCCAGGTGATGATGAGAGGTTCAACCAAATGGGCATGCCCCTTGCTTCTGCATCCCATCACCTAGGCCAGTGGTCGGCAAATCGCGGCTCCGGTCGCCCGACCAACCGACACCCCCACTTCTTCTAACGCCACTTCTTCAAAATAGACTCGGCCAGGCCGAAAACCGACTTCTGCACATGGGCCACAAAGTTTCAATCGCTCTGTACATGTGCGCCCGCACGTGGTATTTTGTGGAAGAGCCACACTGAAGGGGCCAAAGAGCCACATGTGGCTCAAGAGCCACGGTTTGCCGACCACTGGCCTAGGCCAATCAGTACCTTCCTTTCTTGCGAGTGTCCCAAGTTGGGCTGCCAGTTGTGAGTGTCCCCCCCATGTCCCGTGTGGTTCAGGGTTCAGGTTCAGGGTTTGGGCTCTGGAGGAGGCCACATGCAAATGAAAGAGACTAGACAAGAAAGTATAAATTTGGGAATTGGGGGCCAGGCGGAAGCCCAACTCAAGGGGAAGGACTTCACCCCACTCTGGCCTTGCTATCCCTTTTATTAAGACTATGGGATACACCCATAGCCTTTAGGCAGGCAATTCCAATAATAGCCAATCAGCAAGAATTTACATAAAACTGCCCTAACTGGTTTGGCTCAGTGGATAGAGCGTGGGCCTGCGGACTGAAAGGTCCCAGGTTCGATTCCAGTCAAGGGCATGTACCTTGGTTGCGGGCACATCCCCAGTAGGAGGTGTGCAGGAGGCAGCTGATCGATGTTTCTCTCTCATCGATGTTTCTAGCTCTCTATCCCTCTCCCTTCCTCTCTGTAGAAAATCAATAAAATACATTTAAAAAAAAAAAGAATTTACATAAAACTAAAAGGTGGAAGTTGCTTTAGCTCCCTTTGTCTCAACTAGACAGTGGGTGGTTGGCTCTGACCTTTCAGAGCTTCAAGGTTGACCAGCCTTCCGGGTTCCTTGTCCACACCTCTCTGCTAGTGAGGACAATGGGCGGCTTCCAACACTTTCTCAGCCATTATAATGCACATTTGGAGTCCCCCTGACTGGGAAAGAGGGAGAGACTGATAGACTGGTGCCAGACTCACCCTGCTTCTACCCCCCCCCCCCCCGTGCATACCAGCATCTTGGTCAGACAGCCCATGCCTGCTCAGGGTGCCAAGAAGCAGCAGATCTTTCTACCAATTGTTCCCTATTGCCAACTGCTCTCAAAACTGACCAAGGCCTCTGTTCAACAGTTAGAAAGGTTCATGCTGGGAGTCGTGGCTCATCTTCGACTTTTGAAACTAGAATGAACTCGTTGCCTGCAGTGTAAAATTCCTTACATGGCATATCACTTCCCCCATCTCCTCCCTTCTCAGTGAGCACTGTCTGTTCTACTCACAGTCACACTCCAAGCAGTTCCTAGAACACACACACATTGTCTTTGCACATGCTGCCCTTTGTCTAAAATACTCTTCCTACTTGTTTATCCAGTGAGTGCACACTCAGCTTTCAATTTCAGCATTAAATTTAAGGTTTCCTTACCCTATCCCCACCCGAGCCAAGGCCTTTCCTGACCAGAGTCAGATGCTCCATTTCTTTGTTTCCAGAGCTCCCTGGACATGCCTCGGTCACAGTGAGTATTAGCTGCACTGTGCATCTTTAAAAAACAAGAACATGTTTTATATTGATTTTGAGAGAGAGAGAGGAAGGGAGAAGGATCGAAAGATAGAAACATCTCCAAATGCATCTAACCCAAAATATCCTGTATGCAATGTCACATGGTTCACAGCCCTTGCCTCCCCATTGACCCATTTCCTGAACTTTGGACTTTAATTTTACAGGAAACAGAGGCCAATGAGGTACAGTGAGTGCCCAAGCATCTGCAGCTGGTTACGAGCATGGACCCCCCTCTCTTTCATCCCCTCCCCCCACCCCAGCTCCTGACTTCCGGTCCAGGGCTTCTTCTTTTAGCCAAATAGCCTCCTTTCATCCCTGGCACCTTGTGAAGGCCATTGGGCATAGCTGGAAGATGGATATCTTGGTTTTGCTTCAGTTCAGTAGCAGCCTAAGGTGTGACAGGGAGAAAAATCTTATTATGGGCAGAGTTGACAATTAGGAAGACAGATGGGCCATCTCCCTGGCCTGTTGGCTGCCCCTTGCCTGAAATGTTATTACATCTGTTTTAGCTGGAAGAGGGGCACATGTGCTTCACAGTTATCTTCTGGGCCCTGGATGGGACCTTTAAGATCAGGGGCCCAGCTCTTGGTCTTGTCAAAAGCCTCTTCCCCATAGAGCAGGCTTAAAGGAATGAATGGAGAGACTGGGGTTCTTGCTTGTTACCACTGGAGTTCTTGCCTGCTGGCCTGGCCTCTCTCCTGCTTTCTGCAACAAGATACCTACTTCTGGCTACTGGGCCAACCAAGTCCTTCGTATCTGCAGATCAGGATAGTAATTCACTCATTCATCAAAACTGCACTGAGTCCGCTCGGTACCAGGGACTGTGCTGGTCCCAGTTTACAAAGAAGGGTCATGAAGTATAAGCCAGTGTGATATGTGGTTCTGCTCTGAGTGGGAAGGAGGAGTGGATATTACTTCTAATTCAACCCATGCGTTGGGAGGTGTGGTAGAGAGGACAGTTAGGACTTCTGAATGCTGAGAATGTGCTCACTTTTAAAACTGATGTCATGCAAATTATGTCATTTCTGGGGGCCAGGCTGGGGGCTGAATTTTTCTGACTGTAAAATGGGGTTGATAACAATCTTTTTTTTTTTTTTTTCCCCTATCTCTGGGCAGTTGTGTGGACACAGTTATCACACTTCAGATGACAGACCCACTCACTTCTGTATGTGACACGGAAGCAGTACAGTATAATAAAAGGCACCTCTGTGTCAAGCCCTGGCACATTTAATCCTCGGAATAATCCTAAAGATAGTTATATCAAAATCCCCGATGTATAAATAGATGAGGAAAGTGAGGCTCAGAGAGGTTAAGTGACTTGCCCAGGCTTATGGATCTAATAAATGATAACATTAGGATTCACAGAGCCTCTGTCCCTGGAGACCAGACCACTTTGTGCTATTTTGTAGTCATGTGGAAAGAGATGCAGGCTTGGAGGCTAGATGTCTAGGAATCAGAGCCTAAATCTGTTGTTACCTAGCTGTGTGATTTGCAGCTGGACCCCTACCCTCTCTGTGCCTTAGAATGCTAATCTCCCAGACTCAGAGTTTGAGAGGCTTCTAGTAGGTCTTTCTCTGAACCGTTTCCAGTCTATGTGAATAATATTTCAAAGTAGGATTAAAGGAAAGAAGAGAGGCCCTCTGGCTGAAAATAAGCCTGCAATGGTTTCCAAGAGTTGCCCCATGATTTCAAGTCGATGGTTAATGTGATATGCAGGCACTTATAGATTGGTGGTGTCTGATGAAGCAGGCTGACCATTCCTTCTCCAAGGGAAAGAAGTCTGTTTTCAAAAGAACACCTCACTGTCTCGCTGGGGCCCAGACGCTGCCCCTCACATAGCTTTCCGGGGACACAGGCATTATGGGAGAAAACACAAGTCCCAATTCCCATCTCCTTCCCCACTTTCCCCCCAAAAGCAAATAAAACGTATTGACTGGATAAATATATTTTTTAATGTGGCTGTGGCTTTTCCCCTTTGTGTGAAAGGACGCTTTGTGTCTGTAGTTTCCTTTGGTATGTCTAGTTTGTGGCTCTGACGTCAAGTGACAAGTGGGGGAAAATATGGCGTTGGGGAGAATTTGCTCCATGCCGAGAGAAAAGAGCAGAATTCAGTGCCGATTTCCCTCCACAGCGTGGGTTCTGCCCAGAAGCCAGAGATGCTGACTCTCAGTGAAATCGATTTTGATTTTCATAGCTGGGCACCAGGCAGCGGGGCTGAGTGTTTCCAGGTGCCGTGCTCATCGGCTGTTAATTACCACTCCCCACTCCCTCCCCCCTTGGAAAATGTAGCCATCCTACTCTTGGGAAAGGGTTTAAAAGACCGGTCAGGTCAAGCTGGGTGGTGGCTGAATATATCCAAGAATGGTCACATGTACTAGGTTTAATATTGAATATGTGTGTGGGGGGGGGGCATTTTATTAGTAATGTCAGAGTTTGAGAGATGGGTTTCATGTATCATTTATGTGATTTTAAATAACTAACTAACTAACTAAATAAATAAATAAATAAATAAGGCCATCACCCTTCTGCTCCTTAAAAAAAGGAGGAGAATAAAAGAGGGAATAAAAGCTTCACCATTTTACTTGCCCTGTGAGCCCAAGCAAATGACTCAACTTTTCCAAACTTCAGCTTCCTCGTCTGTAAAATGCTACTGATAATCCGGACTTAGGGAGGGCCCTTCTGATACACACAGCAGGGACCCCCTGAAATGATTCTCAGGAAGAGGGTGAGGAGCCATCCACTGAAGCATTGCTACCTAAGCACAGCCTGGAGGGAGCCCAGGCGCCCTTGAGGTGGGGTGGAGAGGGTTTGGAGTTCAAGGCTAGTCCACCGGCGCAGTCGGTCACTGGTCTTCACTTTGGATGCCATCGGCTCAACTCTGCACCTGCCCACACCGTCCCCTTCACCACTTCTCCTTTGCTGCTTAGTTCAGGTTCCAGAGAAGATCCTAACATTTAAGCTCAGTTCTCTAGAAGCTGAGGCTTTCTTTCCAGGCCATGTCTTGGCTGGTCTCTGGTCAGCCTGGGCATAGGAACTGCTGTGGCCCGAGTCCTCGCTGGGCCAAGCCGATGGGAGTGGAGGATAGAGGAGGGCCAAGTGTATAGAAGCTGAGCTTTTGGAGCAGGAAGGGGAGTGAGTGGAGGTAGATTCCTGGAGAAGAAGACAAAGGTGGGCTGGAATTCAAGAATATGCCCAATAGGAATACTTACCGAGTTGTAAAGGACCTAACAGAGATTCTGAACTTGGGGTTAACAGCCCATGTGTAGAATTCAGAGGAGTCTGTGAACTTGGGTGGTGAAAAAGAAATAACACCTTTATTTAGCATTTTCTTCAATTATGAATGTAGGCAATAAACCACAATGTCTTTGCAGTACCTGTGATATTGTTACCAGTAGGAATCACAGATATTTTCATACCACAGTTCAGCTGCAGACATCTTGGGCTATGAGTTATGCCCGTTGCAGCTCTGAGATTAAAGCAGTTATTCCACCCGCTGCTAGAGCTCTCTATTTAATGTGCTCATAAAGAACATACATTACACACTCATTTTAAGATTTTTTAATAATTGTATTTCAGTGTAATTGGTTTTCTTTGTATCAAGCAATTCATTTTATATTATATATTTTAAAACGTTCTGAGAAAGGGTCCATAGGTTTTATCAGTCTGCTAAAGGGGTGTCCATGGCACCAAAAGGGAAAGAGCCCCGACAGGAAGTCAGTAAGCTTAGTTCCCAATTCCCTACCCTCGCTCGTCCTCATCTTTCATAGACCCGTCTATCTCTGTCTAATTAGTACAGACATTCTTGAGCAGTTGTAAATTCCTTTTAATAGTTTGGCAAATTTGTAAGAGCACGTAATTTGTGGTTTGGGTGGAAGGTTTTGATGTATATCCAGAGGTTCATTTACAAATTACAGGCACACATGGCAACTGGTTAGACAATTCCTATCAGCCTACAAACCCACCAGGCTCCACAAATCCGCTAGGCCCTGTGTTGATGGCTTGGCGGACCCTATGCAAACCAGTCCCTTGAAAAAAACCACCCGGTGGACAATTATGGTCCTGAGAGAGGTTAAGGGGCTTGTGTAGGCTAATTGATGAGATCACTTGATCAAAGCAAGCTCGAGCTCTAGGAAAGAGGAGAAGCCCTGGGAGAAGTAACTTTGAAGCGGGTTCTGAAATGGAGGGAATGCGAGGGAGGCAGATGGAAGGAGGAGGGAGTCTTTGAGGCTGTGAGAGACTGGCCAGATGTTGATTTTGAGAGAGGAGAGCCCACTGGAGCAACAGTAGATGAGAGGAGGGTGTGTGTGTGTAGGTTTGCTCCCTTTTATTGAATGCTTAACATGTACCACACACTGTGCCAAGTCCTTTAAATACAGCAGCTGTTGAATGTTTACCAACCACCCAATGAGCTATCACTGTTACTATTCCCATTGTATTGGTGAGTAAAGTGAGGCTGGTTCTAAGCTTCAGACCTCTGCTCTAGGTCACAAAGGTACTACGTGGTGGAGCCAGGAGCTCAGCTCAGATCTGATTCCAGACCCTTATGCTCTTAAAAACTACAGGCAACCACTGAAGAGTCTGTTTGGAAAAAAACTATGGCTGCCCTTTTGTTTCAGTAAGAAAGTGCTTACTGTCCATCCATCGTGTCTTCCCCATCCTTCTCTTCAGCCTTTTGCCTGTATCCACACTCACAGCACAGGCACCTGTGAGTGTGCGGAGAGGATAAAAATGAAGAGCAAAAGCTGTGCGGTCAGGCAGAACTGGAGTCTAACTCTGGCTCGGCCACCTGGCTGTCTCCCTGCCGAGCCTCGGTTTTCCTATCGGTGACATGGAGATAGTGGTGCCTCCTTCTGAAAATGATGCATTCTCTTACTGGTGCTTCAGCGCCATTCGGGTCAGCCTTTCCATTTGAGTGCCTCCGCTCTCCTCTGCCACTGGGTGACGGTCCCATTTTCTCCAGGTGTGGGCTCCTCTAGGAAGCTTCCCTGCACCCTCACAACCGGCCTGCAGGCAGCAGGCCTCACTCCTGGGCCAGGAGCTCCCTCTGTCCTGAGCCTCTTCACCTACTGTTTGTCTCTAGGAAACCTTACGGTTACCTAGACCATCCCTCCTGTCTTACAGGTGAGGACACTGAGGACCAGCATGGGCAGGTGGCAGGTGGCAGGGCCTGGGTGGCACGGGGAATGAGGAACTGAGCAGGAATGAGAACCCAGGACTCCCGCTCCAGCACCTTGCCCAGCCCTGACCCCAACGCTGAAAGTGTCTCTCCCACACTGTGAAGCAGGCTGTTTTGGGCCTGGGACACTCACGGAGCACCTGAAAACATTCTTCTGCGGCTACTCCTTGCCCCACTCTTGCCCTGCCTCCTGGCTGGCCTTCCCTGACCCAGTCTTCTCTCATTTTACCCCATGCCCAAGCTTTGCCAGCTGTTGAATGGATCCCTGTGTTAGCCAGGTCTGTGGGTGGCCGCCTTCGTGTGATGGCTGGTGGTTCCCAAAGGCTCTTGCCTTGTGAACTCTGCCCACTGGCCTAGCTGAGGCCTGACATTCCCTGCATTAGTTATTCCTTTGGATTCCTTTGTCTTTTCCAGAGAGCTATTGTTAAAATGCAAATACGTTATCCTGAAGGGGAACCAATTAATCCACCCTCCACTGTGGCCCCGAAAAAAAAGTACAAGTTTGGATTTGGATGAGTCACACCGCCTCCCTGCCCCTCAGTTTCTTATCTGTAAAATGGGGACAATAAGAGATTGCATTATAGGGTCACCCCGAGGATGAAATAAGATAGTGCACAGAAAGCACTTTACATAATAGGTAGTCAATTAAATTAGCTTTTTTTTTTTTTTCTGTCTCTAAGGGTTATTTGGTCAGTTCTCTCGCTGAAATCCTGGTTCTTATTAGGTTTTGTTGGTGTGTGCTTTGTTTATTTAAGAAATGTGGTTTCCTTTTAAGATTTATTTCCTTTCTAATTATAAAATGGTTTTGAACTTCAATTTCTTGCCTTTAAAATAGGGTAAAAGATCCTACTGTATTGGTTCTTTGAGGATTTATAAGCTAACGTGCCTGTGGCTCCTATGCCTGCCCCAGGCTCTGAGTGAGAGCCTAGTTTTCGGAGTTACCTGGAAGGTGGGATTGAAAGCCACTGGGAGCTTACGGGAGGTTCTGGGTGGGTCATTAGGGAGGAGCTGGAGAAAAAGGGGAACTGAGGGGGACCCTGACCCTCTGCCCCAGCCGTTTGGAGGTGGAGTCTGGGTGGAAAGGAACCTGGAATCCTGCCTGGCTCTGGGAGAGGGTGGACCCTGTGACCTTTTCCCAGATCTTCTGCCTTCCAGGCCAGTGCTCAGAGGTTCTGAATTCCCTGGGGAAGTGGTATCTTTAGCCTCTCTCCCTGGCTTGATCTTGGCGGAATGATGAGGAAGAGACCAGAGTTCTCTTACCTCTGATCTCATAGTGGGTGTTGTCAACTGCTCCCTTGAGAGGGCAGTTGGGCTTCTGAGAACATCAATCAAGGCTAGATTCTCTGCAGTTTCTCCTGAGATGAGGATGGCCCTTTTTGCCTGGGCCAGGGAGAGGGTCCAGGAGCAGAGGTAGCCTGGCCCAGCCTTCAGACCAGCGAATGAGAAGGGGGTTTGGGGTGGGGGCAACGTCACAGGAATGTTCTAGCAACCTGCAGAGCACAGTGCCTCACTTCCAGGGTTCTCTAGAAGAGGATACCCCTCAGCCCCTTGTCTGCCCTGGGCAATGAGCATTGTCTGCCTCACACAAGGCCTGCTGTGAGCTTCTCCAGTTCACATTCCTGCCAGCTTTCTGGGGAAAGCTCATCTCCACCATCATCCATCATAACTGAAGTTATCCTTTCAAAGTACAGCCTGGCATGCAGAAAATCACTTTCCCCGGGGCCAATGACCAGGAGAAAAGAGTGGCAGTGAATGCTGGTTTCTGGGGCCCTGAAGCCGAGCAGCATCCTCCCTCCCCCCCTAACCCCACCCCCGCCTGCCCCACCCTGCAGGGTGGTGTG
Organism: Plecotus auritus; assembly: GCF_963455305.1. Taxonomy (NCBI): domain Eukaryota; kingdom Metazoa; phylum Chordata; class Mammalia; order Chiroptera; family Vespertilionidae; genus Plecotus; species Plecotus auritus. Next base: position 45,204,084 of record NC_137771.1, on the reverse strand, counting down.
AGGGGAGTGGTGGGTGTGGGGTGGGAGCAACTGGAGCTTCCCAATTATCTGCTTTTGGCTGGAACACAAAGGAGCCAGCCTTTATTCCAGCCCAGAAGTGGGGCTGGGAGCCATGGGGTTCATTATATCTCACATTTGTTGATTACCTGTGCGCTCTCTTTTCTTCCCTTCTTCCCTCTTCTGTCCCTCCCTCTGTCATTCCCACATTCCCTTCCTTCTTGCTATCAAGTAAATACTGGTCACTTACTCTGGGCCAGGTACTGTGCTAGGCAAGGGGTTTACAGTCCAACAGAGGAGACAAAGACTCAGCTAATTATCGGACGCTCTTGAAGAACGATGTGGGAGCACAGAGCTGGGAAGGGGACCAGTCCTAACTGGTGTGTGGAGCAGGGGAAGGTGCTGGTAGGGAAAGCTGCCTTGAGGGTTGAGTAGGAGTTACCAGATGGAGACAGAAAGAAGAGGTATGGGCAGAAGAGAGCCTAGATGACCTGTAAAGCTACAGTATATACAGAAAGTTTAAGATAATCACTTATTCACTGCGTTTTGGTTTTCTCTCCTGTAAAATTAAGATAATAGTACCAAAGTCATAGCTGGCACACACAAGAACCCTTCCTTCCTTTTCTTGCAATTTATGATCTATCAGATTTAAACATGCAGAAGCAGTGGGGATGAGAGGGAGTTAAGTGAGAAGCACATGGCGGGACATTGCTTTTTGAAAAGAGCCTTGGAGCATGGGCAATATTAATTGAGATTAATATTTAGGATTAGGAAGAGTGGGTGCAATTTAAGCAGATTCTTGAAGGATGGAAATGACTCTTGGAGAGAAGACAAGGCAGCTTAAAGGGTTAGTAAGGTGTGAGCAAAGGCACAGGCATTCAGGTGCAGGGCGCTGTGTGGGTTGCATTTGTGTGGGCCCTAGGAGGTGGAGGTAAGGAGAGGAAGGTGGTCTGAGACCACGTCAATGCTTAACTGGTGGGCATATGGGTGACACTTAGTTTGCATATGGGTTTTGTTTGACCTGCATAGTGTTGGTGATTTTTTTCAAATAAAACATTTAAAAACCAGATTTTACATAAATCTACATTCCTGGATTTGTTTTAAAAAGAAAAAAAAAATCAGATCTGGCAACACTAGCCTTGAATTAACCACCACCTGGCAACATCTGGCCAGAAGGTGCGTGGTGAACATTCAGGTGTTCACTGTAGCCTATTGTCACAGGTTGCATCTCCCACTGGCCAGTTAGCTTGTTGCCTGAAATCTCCACCATTCAAATCACTCTGGAGTTAACACACTGTGTTCTGAAAGCCCCTAATAAAATGCTAATGCATTGCAGGGGAGGAGAAAGAAAATCCTAAACCACTAGCATTGTAATTCCTTTATCACGTTAGGGAATGGATTGTACTTCTCCTCTGAAGATCTTAATTGTGGAGAAGCAGTTAGGTGGGGGAAATGCTTGATGCAGGAAGGCTGGGGGAGGGAGCTAGGATGTAAAGGGTGGGAGCTGACACCTGGAGGGGATGGAGGTGTTGGGGCCCTGCAGTGAGTCATTTCACCTGCTCCTTCCAGCCATGGTGTCTGGTGTCTTTGCGGAAGAAGGACACCAAAACACCTGTCTTTGGCAGATGTTTATTCCATTGTGAGTTGTTTACTGCCTTACTTTATTAAGCTTATAAGCTTAAAAATTGGACTCTTAGAGAACAAAGTGGAAGTTGCTTTGGGTTTTTTAATTGGTAAGAAAACTAAAGAAAAATATTTTTTTCATTTTTTGAATAGTTTTTTACAATTTGAAAGGCTCAGTAAGCCCTATTGGAAAGTGTTTATTACAAAGTTATTTATAGCATCATACCAGTTAGCAGCAAATATTTAAAATAACATAAAAACATATAAAGGAACAAACCACGACTATCAGGAATTGGTGGTTAGGCAGGTGGGATGGTTTGGGGTGTATTACTTTAGACTTGGTACTATACCCATATGAGATATAATTATATCCTTATACAGCTAGATATACACTGAGTGGCCAGATTATTATGATCTCTGAACGCATAATAATCTGGCCACGCAGTGTATATGTATATATATATTAGAGGCCCGGTGCATGAATTTGTGCATGGGTGGGATCCGGCCAGTCTGGCCAGGGGGAGGGGACATGGCGGTTGGCCAGCCTGCCTGCTGGTCGAACTCCTGGTCAAGGGGACAATTTGCATATTAGCCTTTTATTATATAGGATATACACTGAGTGGCCAGATTATTATGCGTTCAGAGATCATAATAATCTGGCCACTCAGTGTATATCCATATATGCATATCTGGGTAGAAACATTTTTAAAAAATAAGAATAAAGTTTTACATATGTTCTGCTGTGTTTCCCCCCTAATGTTTTACCTTGAAGATACGAGGTTAGTACATCATCTGTGAAGAGAGTCTGAGATGGAAAGCACTGCAGGCTAGAAAGAGCTGGTTGTAAATCCCCACACTGACCCTCTGAGCCTCAGTTCTCTCCCTATAAAATGGGGATAATAATTCCTTCCTGCAAAGGCTAGAATTCGGGTTAAATAAAATGCAGATGTGCTCAGCACAGCTTGCTGGGTATTGGATGACCAGAGCCCATTACACTGTTGGGAAAAGCAAATCCTGCTTACATCTTCCATTCTTTGAATTCCTCCTTCTCCACCCTTCACCATGTGGAGGGAGGAATGGGGTGGACTTTAGGGCATGGGGAGTGAATCTGAGATGAGTTTTAACTTTTCACAGCGGAATTTAAAATCCTCTTTTCAGTACTGAGTAACATTAAAATCTCAAGCAGTTCATTAATAGATGCATTCAGTTTTGTTTGGGACATTTTCTCTGGACTCACTTTTATTTATGCAGCTGCAGAAGAATTCCTGAAGCCAGGTATGTGGATAGGAAGCTGTATCTGATAGGGAGGCTGTGACCTGTGCCTGCCCTTCAGCGGGGCACCCTCTTGCCTGTGGGGAAAGTCAACTCCTCTTACTGGAAGAGGGATTCATGCCCTCTCTCTGTAAATGCCAACCCTCTCTGCTACCTGCTTTCCCTTTTTCATTTCTCTCCTTCCTTTTCTGGCTCTAGATTACAATATTTCTCTTTCATTTGTATAACACATCTTTAACAAAGACCTCTTACTCCTGTTACCTCATGAAACCCCCGACAAGTCCATAGATGATGGGGTTATTATGTGACAAATGAAGCAGCTGAGGCCCTGAGAAGTTGTGCGATGACTCAAACTCACACAGCAAAAATTGGACAAATCTGGGTTTCCTGGCTCCAGGCCATGCTAGTCATGCTGTATCATATTGCCTCCTCTTCTCATTGCATGCAGAAAGCTCCTGAAATGGGAGCTGCGGGAGGGGGCCCTAGTTCTGGCCAGGTGGGATTTACTTTTTGGAATGTGTGAGATTGTTGGGCTTAGTATTCTGGGAGAGTCTGGTGGGAGCAGATGAAAGGAAGAGGTTTGGGGGTCACCCCAGGTCAGTGGAAGGGGCAGACGGATGGTGCAGAGCTAGGACACCGGAAGAGAGGCCAGCCTTCGTCATCTCTGGCAGCATTTGGTCTCTTTTGGATGTTTGGCCTTTTTTTGCCCCATTCAGCTAGTTAGCATAAAATGCTTTTTTGGTACCCACAGAAAACACCTTTCCTAATTCAGGCCACATCTTCCTGGCCCTCCATTCTCACATCCAACAAATCAAAACTTATCACCTCTGTTTCACACTCTCTCAAAGAATATTTGAGAGCTATTCAGATAAATTAATTTGTTTAAATGGGCATATTGACTTAATACATTTATGTAGTCCACATTTAATATCATAGATGCATTATAGACCAGCTCTTTCCTATAGATATATAATGGAAGTCACATTTGACGTGTCTTACTAGCACATTAAATAAAAAGGAAACAGGTAAAATTAATTTAAATGATATATTTTTATTTGACCTATAGATCCAAAATATTATCATTTCAACATGTACTCAATATCAAAAAATTAATGAGCTATTTTATACTCTTTTTTTCATACTAAATCTTTGAAATGCAGTGGCAACATCCCCCTGCGTCGTACACTTATAGTACATTTTAATTCAGACGAGCCACATTGCAAGTGCTCAATGGCCGTGTGTAGTTTGTGGCTATAGTTTTGGCTAGCGTAGTTACGAGGCTTCACTGTTAAACCAAGAAGACTTATTTGGGATGGGTAAGGGGTGCTTTGGGGGACCTTTATAATCAGGGTGTGTTTGAGTAGGGTGGTTGGTCAGCAGAGCTCAGTTACAGCCCTTCATGGCTACTTGCCCTGTCCACCTTTGTGCTGGTTGGCATGGATGATGTGATGTTGAAAATATTCCCCTCATCCATTATGCCAACATTCACACTATTTGTGTTCTCCCTTGTTCCCTACCATCTCCCCTCTTAACATCTTTTACTTTTATAAACACCAATCCTAGGTTAAACTTTACTGTCCCATATCTCTAGTCCTGCCCTGGGACTGCTGGATTCATTTTAAATCTGTGCCCTTTGACCTTAGCTGCTACCTGGTATCCCTCATGTCTGTCTCAGTCATCTCATCCAAATCCCCTCCCTGACTGTGGCAAACCTCATCTGCTGTCCTTGAGTTCCCAAAGCCCCTCACATGCCCTGGGCCTGTTCCTTCCTACCTGATGAAGAAGGTGGAAGTCATGTTCCTGGAAAGCTCTCAGCTCTGCCGCACCATTTCTCTCCAGGTTTGCTCCCCGCTCCCTGGTCAAAGCCAAGCCTTAAACATCTTCCCTTTCTACCTCCAGAAACACTTTCCTTCAAGCTGGCCGTGGACTCTGGAGCTGATGCTTCTGACCTCAAATATCAGTTCTGCCTACTGCTAACGTGGGTGAGGTATTTCACCTCTCTGTGCCTAGTTTCTTCACTGCAAAATATGACTCATCAAATCACCTAGCTCCGATGGTTGTGATGAAGATGAAATTCAGTTCTGTTGCATGTTTCAGCACCGTGCCTGGAGTCAATGTTGGCTCTCATGCCACCTTCTCTTTCTTGCTTCTCAGTCCACTCCTTTTTCCTGGCTTCTTCCCGTTGGCCTGCAGACATGCTCACCGTCCCCTCCCTTGAGCGGCTGCCCATTGCTCTCCTGAATTCCACTGAAGTAGCAAAGAGTAGCCCGCTCTGCTGCTTCTCCCACCTTGTCCACGCCTGGCAGCATTCCCCTGCGCCATTGAAGCTGAGCTTGGCTTTGCCCGTTCTCTGGGTTGCAAGCCACTCTGGCTCTTCTTTCACATCTGCTCCCCACATGTGACTTTCTCAGGAGTTTTCCTCACACTCCTCCTCTTGCTCCTCACCCCGTCACCTCAGCTAACCTGGATGACTCTAGAATCTACACCACTAACCTTCGGGTTTCTCTCTTGTCCTTGTTTTCATAACTCAGTTGGTGTCCCCACCACACTCTAGTTACCTAGGTTTGAAACCCTGGATTTTTGACACCTCCCTCTCCTTCCTGATCCAGTGCATGAACGTAAGTAAGTGTCAGGAACCAAAGGGTCCATTGGCTGCCAATTTCTCTCTAGTTTATCACCTTTTCATTTCCACTTTAGGCTCTATGATAAGCATTTGATATACTTCATCCCAATTAATCTGTGCAACCTTGTAAGGAGGAAACGGTGTTTTTGTTGTTCGACATATATGGACACCGGGGCTGGGACAGTTTAGAGAACTTGCTAAAGACACAACTGGTAAGTGGCAGAGTTGGATTCAAACTCAGGCCCACCTTACTCCAGAGCCCACACTCTTCATGTTTATGTTGTGCTGCCTGTAACAGTTCTCTTCTCAGAATTGCATAAGGATTGGGAGCTGAATACCATGTATGTATAGGAACACGTTCTTCTGGGCCTAGTGTTTGTGTGTTGTTGTTTTGTTTACCCTGTTGTTATCTGGGCTTGTGGCTGGATGCCTTGACCCTTGGTGTTACCACTTGAAAGCCTTGGCTGAGCCCAGGTTCCTGCTGTGAAATGCCACAGTCCGGAGGTAGGAATGTGAACACATTTTTGGGTGGCCATGTTCCCCTTTCTCTGGGTTTCAGCCTCCCCATCTGTAAAATGAGCCAGTTGGACCAGTTAAATTGCAAGAGCCTGTCTAGCTCTTATACTCCATGAATGTGTTTCATGGTTCTGCTTACCTGGGACCTACTGTGTGCTTAGTGCATGATAGATGCTGCTGGGCTATGCAGAGAGAACACAGGAGGGATTGCCCTGGGCTTCGAGGAGCTGACAAAATTATCCTGGAAGACAAAGCCAACGTTCAGGAAACTGCCAACAGTATCAGACATTATGTAATTATGCCTGCAATCTCAGATTATATACATTTGTGATGGTTCAATAAAAGAGAAGAAAGGCTGCTGTTCTCTTAAAAGAAATAATAAAATAAAAAAACACATAAAAGAAGCAGTTAGTGAAAGCATTAAGTCTGGGCAGACTTCTCGTCAGACTTGCTACTCTCTCCCCTCTCGAAACCCTTTGTTTATTCCTTAAATATTCATGGTCTTCTAATGGGCCAGGTCCTGCGGGTGCACCCCCCTCATTGCAGCCAGAGTTGTATCCAAATCCCAGCCTTCGTCTTGTTCCTCCTGTGTTGAGAACCTTTCTGTTTCCTGTCTCTACAGAATAAAAGGAGCTGACCTCCAGCCCCCACTCTCCCCATTTTGGGCCTGGTTCACTGGTCATCCCTCAAGCCCGCCATGCCTGTTTTCAGCTCTGAGCTACAGGGTTGCTACCCCAGTCTGCCTGTCAAACTTCTATTCATCCTTCAAAGCCCAGCTCAAATACCACGACAGTGATGCTTTCATGGTCCTCCGTAATGCCTTTGTCCACCTCCGTAAAACCTATGTCCTGATTTAGGTCTCTGCCTCCTATTTTGGACCTTGATTTTTTATTTTTTTTTTAAGAGTTTTTATTCCTGGCTTATTCATCCATAAATCCACACACCCAGGCCCTGTGCCTGAACAATAATTTCTGATGAATGGCTGATTGAACACCCATCTGTAGAGGCTAATTTTTTACCAGAAAGTCTCCCCTTGTTCCCTTCAAGCTGCTGGGATGTTTAACTTCGTGCCTCATGGCCTGTGAGGGTGACTGGATGATTGCGAATGCCTCCTTTTGTCTCCAAATGGTAGTTGGGGGACCCAGCCACAAGAGCCTCACTTTGGCCCTGGAGGGGGCCTTTCAGAAGCTGTGGCAGCTGAACCACACGCTGCACAGGCCTGCGGTGAAGGAGGCATTTGTGTTTGGCTTGGCAGTTGGGGGGCTTTGTGCTCCTCAGCACAAGTGGGTAAGTACGTCAGGCAGGCTCTGGGCTGCACACACCCACGAAGGGGCTGGGCCCCAACGCCTCCTTCCCTGAGAAGAAAAGGAGGCATTGTGTGCACTGGCTGTGCTCCAAGGGAAATATTCCTGTTGTTCTTCTGTTTTGAACTGCTCCCTTTTTAAAGAAAAAAGCCCCGATGTGAAAATCTCTTCCCCACTTCAACACATCCTGGCCACCAATTCCAAATCAGTTGCTGCCTTCAAAATAGTAATGAATCTATGAATCCATTGTTATTCGTATACCTACTGTATCTTTAAGGAGCACTGCTCTGGCTCAGCAGGGTGCAAGGCGCTAGGGTGACAGTCCTCGTCCCATTTAGGCTCTATATTCTGATCAACGGGTGTCCCGATCCCTGTGGGACCTGGCCCCGCTCCTTCTCTTGTGCCTGATGTCCCTCTGCAGCCCAGCGTTTCCACCTCCAGGCCATTGTCTGGCCCTGCCTGACCTCTACCTCTACAACCTTGCCCTGTATTGTACCACCTCCCACCACCTTCCCGCCACTCAGGTCTTCAAGACAGGTGTGGACAGACCATGCCTCAATCTGGGCGATTGGAAGCTTGGGCAGGGAGACCCGAATTCAACCTTAACTCTGCCTTCCACTGACTTTGTGACTTGGACCAAGTTACTAAACCTCTCTGGGCTTTGTCTTCTTAATCTGCAAGACAGAACAAATAATAACTGACCTCACAGATTCAGTCATTGGGAGGAGGAACCGATAATAGTGTGCCACTTGGCATAATGCCTGTCACGCCGTATGGCAATTCTCAATAATTAATAAAACGAACGATTATTGAGGACTTAGTTGTTTCATGCTTCCCTGAGAAACAACAGCAACCACAGCTTCTGTTTGCGTATTTCTTACATGCCAAGTGCTGTGTTAAGTACAGGCCTGTTGCCATCTAAAAGTGCATAGTCCTATCTTACACCCTCTCATAGCTGAGGAATCTGGATCAAGGAGGTAGAGAGACGTGGCCAAGGTCACACAGCTTGCAAGCATTGGAGCTAGGAATTGTGCCGAGGTCTGTTGGACTCCTTCCCAACCCGACAGACACCCCAGTCACATGCCTGGCTCCTCGGTGCTGGGCCAGCAGCAGCAGCAGCATCTCCCGAGAGCTTGTTGGAAATGCACATTCTCAGCCCTTCCCCACACCTGCTAAATCAGCATCTGCATTTTAAGGAGATCTTCGGCAGATGCAGATGCATTACAGTTTAAGAAGCACTGAACTATAGTTTACAAAGTGTTTTTAAAAGTAGGTGAGAGCAGGACTTCTCAACTTTAGTGTGCTTAAAAATCCCCTGGGGGGCTTGTTGAAACACAGATTCCTGCCCGAGAGGTTCTGATTCTGTAGCCACTGCTTGTTCCATGAGAGTGTATTTGCTTTCACTTCATGGGGTCCTGAGAGTAGGTGTATTGGGTATGAGTGAGATCCAGACAAACTCGTGAAGCATCCATCTTATTATAAAAACTGCTGTTTGAAATTTTAACCCTGCTATTTTGGCTTCTGTAAATGCTTGCTTGCTTAAATAATAAGGAAAATAAGACTATTCCCACTTCAGAGAGGCCATTAAACCTTCCCCAGATGAAGTTATCAGTGCTGGCACCAGGCCAAGCATTTGGTTGAGGTCTCAAAGCCCCAGCACATAGGGGCTCTTTAAGAACTTGCAAAGGGGACCAGAATCAACCCATATTTAGGAGACAAAGAAGGTAAAAACATATAAATAGGGCAAGTTCCTCCATGTTGGGGTCCAGAATTTGAGAGACATTTTCCTCTGGGCCTGTGCGTAATAATAATAATAAATGTAACTCCATCTCTCTAAGTGTTGCTTGGTTCTTCTCCGGGTTTCTGTAACACTCGTGGTTCAAATCTTGGCCCATGGTTTATATTTGCCGGAGCCATTAGACGAACCGGGGACCCAAGTTCAACCCAGGTTTGCTAAGTGGAGTCACTGGCAGCAGCATCTTCCTGTGCTTTGGAGAAACTGCCACCTTGGCAGGGAGGTACATCTCTCCGTGGATCCTTGAATCAGCCTCTCCAGCCACCCCCCCGCCCCCACCCTGCCCTTGTGAACAACAGAGAAACGAAATTAATTTGTAACCTAAAACCCTTGTATCTGGCCTGAAAATATATCTTTCTAATGGAAATTTTGACAGAGTGCTGGATCTGCAAAGAGCATTTTCTCTACAATTGATATCTGTGTAATTTGACTGCGGCTATCTGGTTAAATAGCAATTAAATGCCTCAAGACTCCTTGGAACCTTCAAAGATTATTTGAAAAGTAATTGTGTTGTATCGATTAAATAATTTTAAGCTAATTAGAAAGTCGCTGCATTTCTCAGTCTAATCCTTAGCAAATAAATTTATCTTATTTATAGACCTACTGCATGTTCAGGAAATGTTTATATTTTCATAATCATCCGGTATTTAATGAGCATGGCTGGTGATGGAATTTAACACTAAATCTTGCTATCTGGTTCCTTCTCTTTCTATTTATTTTTTTTAAATTAAATCTTTATTGTTGAAAGTATTACATATGTCCTCCTTTTTCCCCCATTGACCCCTTCTAGCCCTTCTCTTTCCATTTAAACTCTACTGGCAACTTCATAGACAGTTACAGAAGTAGAACCTGAAAGAGAATATTGTAGTTAAGAGCTGGGTCTCTAAAGTCAGATACACTCCAATTAGAATTTCAGCTCTGCCATTTACTAGCTTTGTGCCCTAAACCTGTCATCTGTGAAAGGCTATAATAGCACCTGCCTAATATGGTCATTGTGAAATTAAGTAAGGTATCATTTGTACAATATTGGACAGTGTCTGGTTGTTTATTATTACAACATAATTATTCACTGTTGTTACTATGCCTCAGTTTTCTCATCTGTAAAATGGGTGTGGCAGGGAATAAAAACTGAAAACGCGTGAGCGTATTTGCTTGTGGAGCCTTCAAGTCATTTCCTTCTAAGAAAATTTCTGGCATCGTTTGCTTGGCTGTTGCCCTTCCATTACTATGCAGATAGGGGTCATCAAGTCTTGAGAAAGCATCGGGCAAATGAAGCCAAAATTGGGATTCTTGGTGACAGGAGAGGATGGGCTAGTAGATGCCAGAGGTGAGGAAGGTGAGTGAGTAAAGAGCTGGGTAGAAGGGATGCTGAGTTGGGTAGCAGGGTGCTCTGCTTCTGGAGCAGTTGTGTTGCTGGAAATAGACACTGAGACTAGCATAGATAGGAGAGAAAAAATTAAGACTTTTGCTTTGTGCTAAGAATGCACTTCTCCTTTGTTGTTTTCTCTAGGGACTGCAGTGGAGGTTTGGGTTGCCTCCGGTTCATTTTTTCCTACCTAATGCTGTTTCTTTGAATGCAACACTGAGCTGAGGCTGGGCCACCAGGCGGCCATCTGACCGCATTTACAGGGCAGAGTGACAGTGCTGTCCCGGCGCAGAGTGAGGGTGGGAAAAGGACTCAGCACAGAGTCAGTGCTTCATTGATGTTGGCGACTATTCCTATTGTGGTGCATCGTCCTTTCCTGTAACCAGAGGCTGCAGTGAAGGTCACCAACCGAAGTATGAGTAGCTCTCTGGCTCTCTGGACCACAACAACGTCATTGCTCCCTGTTTAAACTGGGGACACCAGCCACATTGTTTGTTCTGAAAGACACCACCAGTTCGGTGTCCTCCAGGACCACACTGCACAGCAGGGCCATCCGCATGAGGTGTGTAAAGGGAGGCACAGGGGCAGGAGTCTAGAATGCAGGATCTGACCTTGACCCTGCTGTAGGGTACGGACAAGTCACTGAGCCTCCGTTTCCCCATTAGTAAATGAAGATGATGCCCAAGGTTCTGTTTTACCTTTCTCTGCTCCCAGCAGGAGAGAATCAGCAGGCCTCCTTGAGCACTGGCCACCTGCAAAGCCCTGGTGTGGTGCCCTCAAGATACTCAGCAGCATGAAAGACGTGCCTTGACTTGAAAAAGCCCCCTAATCTGGCTGGAAGAAAAGTTCTGTGCTTATTTGTTTATTTACATTACCTAATAAAAGTCTGCCTTTACTGTGCTTCTAGTGCCCAACCATTTTGGGACACCTTTGAGCTGCTATAGGGCGATGCACATATGGGATGTGAGTTTCTGAAACACATTTTCTGAGTGACTTTACCCACATTAAAACAAAATAAACCACAAACCAGAATTGTATGTGACCTTCCTTGGTATTGCCAGGTGGTACACTGGCAACAAACCCCATCTCCTTAAAAGGAAAGTTGAAGTCGATAGAAGTTTCTACAGCCCTTCTTCTCTCACTGCCTCTGACTGGTTTATCTCTGATGTTGCTCCAGCCTTCCACTGGCTGCATGCTGCGGAGGCTGGGTGCTCATCAGCCTTGTGTGACCCACATCACAAATGCCCACTTCTCTTTAAATCTTTTTTTTTTTTTTAATATATTTTATTAATTTTTTTTTTTACAGAGAGGAAGAGAGAGGAGAGGGATAGAGAGCTAGAAACATCGATGAGAGAGAAACATCGATCAGCTGCCTCCTGCACACCCCCTACTGGGGATGTGCCCACAACCAAGGTACGTGCCCTTGACCGGAATCGAACCTAGGACCTTTCAGTCTGCAGGCCGACGCTCTATCCACTGAGCCAAACCGGTTTCGGCCCCACTTCTCTTTAGACTGGGCTTGCTACAGGGCCAGGTGGGGCCATATACAATAGTAATAAAAGGTCTTCCAACTTGAAAAATCTGGAAACATCATTGGCTTCACCTAGGTGTCAGGAGATTACTTATCAAGCTCAGTTTGTTTTAACTGACTTTCCTGAATGTGAAGTCCCTGCCAAGAAAAATCTTCCTCCTAACCCAAAAGGCAGATGCCACAGCCCACACGAGCCCTAAAATATCTGCACCTGCAACCCGTGCTCTGAAGCCAGGTGATGCCTGGAAAGGCTCCTGCTGGAGTCTGACCAGAGACAATGAAACTGGGAGGAACGCTGCCCAAACAGGGTGGGGACAGGAGCGTCCCACTTGCGGAGGGTGTATCTGTGCCTACCCTTGAGATGCTTTCACCGAGGTGACCCGGGAGGGAGGAGGTGATGCTGAATTCCTGGGTTTACTCCAAATTGTGGTTCCCAAACTATTTAGACTATGGCCCATTTCCGCCAAGCAAAAGACCTGTGGCCCACCAAGCCTACTCATTCCCACTTTCCAGTGGGAAAAAATATGGTAATAACAAAGGGTGACAGGGGGAGAGAAAAATAGCCAAAACCAACAACAGAAACTCTGAAAAGTAATCCTACAAGTAATATAAATTAATAGAATAGAAGCAGTTAAAAACTCTGATGCTTCATTGTAGCAGTTAAGGGTCGTAGTTGCAAACTACAGAACTAATTCTAGAAGAGGAATTAATTCAAGGATGTCAAGTCATTCCACCACCCTCCCTAGCATCACTTGCCGGTAGCCCTTCCTTTTTCAGTGTGCTTTCTTTCCATTTGAGATCTGGCCTGGGTGCCTCTGCCTGCTGAGCTCAGGTCCATGACTGAGTCCTAGCTGTAAAGAAGGCTGGTGCTGTAAATTCTCATTTCAACCCTGGAGAGGTGGGATTCCTAAGAAAGGAAATCAACCAAGCATAGGAAGGGTGCTCACAAGGTGCTGGGTAGCCAAAAAAATCATGACGAATGTCTTTGCACTAATAACAACTCACCCTTCCTGAGAACTGCGGGAATTCCAGCTCTTGGCCTGCGTGCATACACGGGAGTTTTGCAGTGTTGTTTAATGATGGATGGAGGTCACACGTCTTTGTAGAACAGAGAATTAATGATCTCAGTAAACTCTTATAATGAGCTAACTTTTGTCTGTGAAAGACAAGGTTTATTAACTCTCAAAAATTTACTTAGTATGTTCCTAGTTTCTTTATAAAAAGGAAGTTTCATGTATGGGTTTTCTTTTGGGGATGATGAAAATGTCCTGAAATTAGATTATGGTTTTTTTCAACAAATGATGCTGGGTAAACTGACTGTTCATGTGCAAAAGAATGAAGCTGGACCTTTATCTTAAACCATATTAAAAAATGACCTCAAAATGGGTCAACACCCTAAACTTAAGAGCTGAAACTATGAAACTCTTAGAAGAAAACATGAAGGAGAATCTTTATGACATTGAATTTGGCAACGTTTTCATGAATGTGATACCAAAGCACAGGCAACAAAAGAAAATATAGATCGTACTACTATTTTTAATACTTCAAACAATTAAAAAAAATGTAAAAATAAATAAATAAATAAATAAATGAAAAGAAAATATAGATTAATTGGAGTTGATTAAAAATAATAATCTGGTGCCCTCAAGATACTCAGCAGCATGAACTCAGCAACTTTTGTGCATATCAAAGCATACTATCAAGAAAGCCAAAAGACACCCTACATAATGGGAGAAAATATCTGCAAATCACATATGCAATAAAGGGTTAATATTCAGTATATATAAAGAACTCTTACAACTCAACAACATCAAAAACAAACAACCCATTTAAAAAATGGGCAAAAGACTGGAATAGACATTTCTCCAAAGAAGATACACAAATGCCCAATAAACATGAAAAGTTGCTCAACAATCATTAGTCATTAGGGAAATGCAAATCAAAACCTCAATGAAATAACACTTCACTCCAACTACAATTACTACGATGGCTATCCTTATTTTTTAATAGAAAAAAACAAATATTGGTTACGATATGGAGAAATTGGAACACTCATGCATTGCTGGTGGGATTGTAAAATGATGCAGCTGCTTTGGAAAAGAAACGGTGGTTACTCAAAAAGTTAAACATAGAATAACCATATTACCCAGCCATTTCACTCCTTGGTATATATCCAGAATAAATGAAAGCAGGAACTTGAACAGATTTTTGTACACCAATGTTCATAGCAGCAGCATTATTCACAATAGCCAAAAAGATGAAGAAAACCACGTGTCAACTGATAGATGAATGGATAAACAAAATGTGCTATATACGTGTGTGTGTGTGTGTGTGTGTGTGTGTGTGTGTGTGTATAAGCCTAAGCAACCGTTCGACTGTTCGCTATTATGCACACTGACCACCAGGGGGTAGATGCTCAATACACAGGCATGGAAACATGGAACAGACTGATGAATCTCAGGGGGAAGGGGGAGGGGGGAGGCTGGGAAGAGATTAACCAAAGATCTTATATGCATACTAGAGGCCCGGTGCATGGATTTGTACACAAGTAAGGTCCCTCAGCCTGGCCTGCAGGGATGGGACTGAAACCGGCAATCTGACATCCCCCGAGGGGTCCCAGGCCAGGCCGAGGGACCCCACTGGTGCATGAATCCATGCACCAGGCCTCTAGTAATAGAATATTATTCAACTATAAAGAGAAATGAAAATGTATATATGCTACAACTTGAATGGGCCTTGAAAACATGCTAAGTGAATGAAGTAAGCCAGATACAGAAGGAACAAATATTGTATGATCCCCCTTATCATAGAATATTTGTTCCTTCTGTGTTATCCCAAGTACCTAGAATATGTAAATTCATACAGACAGAAAGTAGAAGAGATATTACCAGGACTGGGGGCAAGAAGGAATAAAGAGTTATTATTTAATGGGTTACAGAATTTATGTTGGAGATGATGAAAAAGTTTTGGATATATATAGTGGTGATGATTGTGAATATATTTAATGCCATTGAATTTTATATTTACAAGTGGTTAAAATGATAACTTCTATGTTATGTATATTTTACCACAATTTAAAAAATTAGGTTGTGGAAATGTTTACACAACTCTGACTATACACCTATTGAATTTACAATTTATATGGGTAAATTGTATGTATGTAGATTGTATCTAAATAAATGTGTTTTAAAAATATTCTTTCCTGCTTTGATAGTCTCTATGATACATACATTAATTAATTTATTTATTCAACACATTTTTGTTGAGTTCTACTATGCCAACTGTTAGAAATAGGATGATAAATAAAACAAACCTGATCCTGGCCCTTTCCTTACTTAAAACACTGTGGGTTTAAAAATTTAATCATACCCAAGATTTATTGGGTATTTAGTAATACTGAGCATTGACACAAGCATTTTACATACCTTGTCTCATGGGGTCCTTAAACCATGTACTGAGCTGGGTTCTTCTTGAATAAGGAAATTTGCTCAATGTCACATAGCCAGGATTTGAACCTGGTCTGTCTCACCTCAACGTTCGTGCTCTTAACCATTCAACATCACTTGTGGCAGCTGAGTTCCAGCCACCCAACTGGGACATCCCTGAAGACTTGCCCAGTCAGGCTGGCTGATCTAGTGGTGTTGAAGGGAGTGTTAAAATGAGGCGGAATAATCTCCAGGAGATAGTGGGTTTGGAAAATAAGGCCTGAGACAGTAAAACTTGTATAGCCATTTACATTAATCAGTATAAAGCAAGTATAACCTTATTTTAAAATGGTTATGTGATAGAATATTAAGTTCAAAGTTGAATTCATATATGAATACATATTATTATATTAATAGCACATATATTTACTATTGATTAACATAGACCTTCTGTTCTAAGTGACATGCATGTATTATCACCTTATTTAATCCTCCTGACAGATCCATGATGTATAGGGTGCATTACTATGCCTAGTTTACAAATGAAGCAGCTGAAGCACAGAGAGAAAGTATTCGCCCAAGGTTACACAGTCAGGGGCAGAGCTGGGATTCCTTGACTTGGAGGCCAGACTCTTTACCACCATAGAACTTGCTTTTGTCAATCATGTTAAAATATACAAAATAGGTAGACATGAAACTTGCATCAAGGTAGTAGGATTATAGTGATTTCTCACCTTTTTCCCCCCCAGATAATTTATTTTTTAAGATTACATCAATCATAACAATAATTGGTTTTAGACCAAGAAAACCTGCTATGCAGCTCCCACAACTTCTGGGAAGGGTATGTCCTGTTCTTGTCACACCATATCAACAAGATCTTCCTTCCTTTTTGTTTTGTTTTATTAATTCTTGCCCAAGGATATTTTTCCATTGATTTTTAAGGAGAGTGGAAGAGAGAGGGAAAGATAGAGAGAAACATCGATGTGAGAGAAACACATTGATTGGTTGCCTCCTGCACTAGCCCCTGACCAGGGCCTTGGCCAGGGAGGAGCCTGCAACCAAGGTACGTGCTGTTAACCGGAATCAAACCCGGGACCCTTTTGTCCGCAGACCAACGCTCTATCCACTGAGCCAAACCGGCTAGGGCTGAAGATCTTTCTTTAATAAAAAAAAATTTGCTTTAACTTGCAAGAGAGTCTGTGTTGTACCATGGCTAAGAGCGAGCAGCACATTCACTGAATTCGAATCTTAGCTCTGATGGTCTCAGTACCTGGGTAACTGCTCACGCCTCAGCTCTGTCCTTGGATAATTAAAATAACAAAACTGCTTCACAGGATTATTGTGGGAATTAAATTGGATGGTGTTTGGAACGAACCTAGAGTGCCTGGCACAGTGTAGGGTAAATAAAGAACAGGGCATTTTCGATGTTTATGTGGTATCCTGGATTATTAATTCATGAGGTTAAACACTTTTCAGATATTGACCATTGGTATTTCTTCTTTTTTTGAATGCCTGTTCACACCCCTTCCTCATTTGTCTATTGGCCTCTTGATTTTAGTGAGTTTGAGTCACGGACTAAGAGCCTCTGAAAGCTCTAAGTGAAGGGAGGGATGAGGAGTGGAGGTCTCTTTCCCTGTGGCCCTGAAGCCTTTATTATTTTTCACGGGGTGAGTGCAGCCTCCTCTCTTCCTGGGTTATCACTGACAATCTGCTTCCTCCCTGAGAAATCTTCATCTGCTTTAAAGGGTCAGTCTTTAGAATGGCTGATGCTCCTCCCTGGACTGCTACACCCACAGGTCCACATACCTGATTTCTTTCTTCATCCGTTCAAGTTGCGTTCTGCCCGAATGGCCATGACAGTAACTGGGCTCTCCGAGGCGCTCTACTTCAGCAGCACCTGCACCTAACAAAGGTGCTCCTCCTCAGCTGTTCCCCAGCAAAGGGCAAAGGCCGGAAGGACTGCTTAGATTGAGGGCACATTCTTAAGATAGTTCCATCTCTTTTTCCCTCTTGCCTAGCGCCCATCTTGCCTGACTTAGAGACTTGACAGTCCACATTTTCCCCATGCTGGGGCAGACTTTGGAGGTTTTTAAATTGCAAACAGAATCAAACCTCCTCTCAGGCAAAGGATTCCTGACAGAAAAGTTCTTGTGGATACATGTGTTTGGTCCAGGAATTCTCTGGGTGGTTTGGTGGTAATATGAAGTTGGCTACTGGTCTTAAGACATACATATGTCTGAGTGAGGCAGAGGGGTGGGGTTATATATGGTGGTATCCCAGACATGGCAAGGGCCAGAGGCCATGGAGGGGATTCCCCCAAAGAAGCACAGACTCCCTTAGAGAAATTTGTTGGGGTTTCCTATAAAGACTGTCTCTCCAGCCTGGCTGGGTATGTCTCAGTGATTGAGCCTCAACCTATGAACCAGGAGGTCACAGTTCGATTCCCAGTCAGGGCACATGTCCAGGTTGCTGGCTCAATCCCCAGTGTGAGGTAGGGTGCGGGTGGGGATGGGGCTTGGGGGGGGGGGTTGGGTAGGAGGCAGCTGATCGATGATTCTCATCATTGAAGTTTCTATCTCTCTCTCCCTCTCCCTTCTTCTCTGAAATCAATTTATATATATATATATCTGTATCTGTCTCTCCATGTGAGATCACTTTTGCTTGGACAACGCCCGTGTTGAAGCTTATGTCCTGGTATTTGTGTGTCACCTGCATTCACCTGCATCCCAGTTCAGGCCGTCTGGCTTAGAGGAAAGGGTATTCTTTGAGAGACAGAAAATCTGGGTTTGAGTTGAGTCTTTGCCATTTTTCAGCTTTGTAACCTAGGAAGCAAACTTTGTTTCCTCCTCTGGAAAACGGAGGATAACATTCCCTGTTCTGGTCACCTCCTTGCTTGACCGGACAAGTTAGAAAGGCAGGAGAATCTCTCCTCCTCTTTGAGAAGTGGGCGGTCAGCACAGTGTCTGTCTGTCTCAGCATCTCTGTGAGACCCGCAGAACTAAAAGTGTTACTTGTCTCCAGAAAGAGGTCTGGGGACATTGGTGTGTGTGTGTTTTCCTGTAAGTCTTCTGTCCTACCATCTGAGCCAAGCTGATCAGTGGCACAGTTGGGGGGCTGGTATTTCCTTCGCTCATTCTACTATCTTCTTTAATCTGATGAGAGGCCTGGAGCCTGGTGGAAAAGCAGAGGTGCTCGGTGGTACTTAAGGCCACTTGTGTTTAGAGACATCGGTTTTGTGGATAAGTTCAGTTTCATACACTTTGTGGAGCATCTAGTCTGACACGTGTCAGGGAGACAGACACAGAGGCAGCAATGAGGGTGATACCTGCTGCAGGAGGGGGCGGGCAGGAGCAGGTAAAGTGGGCGGGTGGCCGCTGCACGGGGAGGGGATGCTGAGCAGATGGGAACTGGCCAGTGTGCCCACAGAATGTTGGGTCTTGCAAGAAAGATGCAGCTCTGGAAGTAAGCCTCTCACCTGTTTGTCTTGGATGAAGAAGAATTTATTCTGGGAGAGGAAAAGAGAATGCTTATCTCCGTCACGTAGTACACCAGAGGGGAGGCATGAGTGGCTGCAAAGTCACGGGGGCTGATAAAATGGAGAATTGTTTTTCACTGGCTTCCTGGCAAAATGTCAGAGGCGTTCTCTGGCCAGTTTGGTGGGGTTATCACTGACAATCTGAAATCTATCAGAGAGGCTTTGCTCTTTCAGTATATTTTTTTTCATAAGGTATATTTATGATTTTTTTTTTTAATCCTGATGGTTTGGTCCATGTACTCAGTTAACAGAGAAAAATATGTTTAGCATTTGAGAAAACTGGATGTTGGTGTTCCCCAGCCTTGTCCATCTTCGGCAAGTCTCTCAACCTCTCTCTTGAGTGAGATGCTAGAATCTTTCAAGGAAAACGAGCAGTGTGACCCAGGGTAGTGGGAACCACACAGAGTCCTACCCCAGGCACCTTCTTTTTCATCCAGATTCTGTCAGGGAAGTCACTGAGACAGTCTGTCCTTTTCTTCTTCGCCTGTACAATGGGGTGCGCGCCCTTCCTGGCTGCCTTACCCGGGTGTGAGGATAAATGGGACCCAGGATGTAAAGTGCTTTCCAGCTTTCCTGGGCTGCATTTCAGGGTGACACGCAGCCCCTGGCATCAGGTTCAGCGTGGGTTAGACAGGAATCTGCCCCGGCCTTTGAAAGCACATCTCGACAGGCGGTGTCTGTGAAGGTCAGAGCTGCTTCAACATGTCTTACTAACCGGGCTTTATTTCCTGGGACAACCTCCTTTGGCTGGAGCCCCAGAAGGTAAAGGGGACAAGGTCTCTATACTCCTGAGCCTGCCCACGGGAGCCCAAACGATCTCCCGGCCCCCTTTTGACTACCCCAACCCCCCTGCATCTCCTCCAGGGCCAGAGGTGGTGCTGGGTTTGGAGAGCCTGCGCCTCTGCGCGGTGCTCCTCACCCGCCTCTGCTCCCGAGCTGCGGCGGCGGCGGGCTGGCGGGACTCTCCGCGCGCCTGCCTGGGGCACGAGCCCTTCCTCCTTCGCAGCTGCCTTCTCCCTGCTCCTGCGCCCGCCGCTCTGAGGTCCCTGGGGCGCGTTGCAGTTAGAATCCGTGCCTGGAGCTGGATCCTTACAGTAGGTACTTCTTTGCCTTTTTTTCCTGCCAGAATTGGGTGCGTTTCAGCGCTCGGGCAGCCGAAGCCGGAGCTGCCAGGGGAGCTCACTGGTCATTGTTTCTGTCCCCTGCGCTGCCCCACGGACTTGCAGGCACTGAATGATCAGGGCAGCGAGCGGTCCGGGGGTTGCTCAGAAGCTTCGCAGCGTGGTGGGACCCCAGGAGGCCGGTGGGAGAGGAAGTTTCTCCAGCAGAGCCGGGAAGAAGGAGATGCTGGGAGGGCTTCCACGCCTAAGGAAGCCGCGTCCTCATTAGGAGCAATTTTGCTAATGAGCCACCTCAGCTACAGGGCGGGAGGAGGAGAGGCATCATTAACGATCACCTCCCAGGCAAGCGCCTAGCTCTGGGAGTCGGGGAAGAGGTGTGCGTTGTTTCGGTGTCTTTACATGTGTCCCCGAGGCGGCAGCAGCCTGGGAACTAACTTTCCAATGGAAGGATCTGCGCGTTTCCCCTCTTTCGGCAAGACCCAGGTCTCAGCTCCTTGAGCCTTGAATTCCTTCCTGACCCAGCTCCCCTCTTCCTGGCAGTGAAAAGGAAGTCAGGATTTGCTTTTCGAGCAAGGTCGCAGATCATCTGACCCAACCCTTGAACAGCTGGGCAGCCAATGCCACTGTGCTCAACTCCCCAGCCACCGGCCAGGTCCGCAGCCGAACCTCGCTGTCTGGGAGGAGCCCATTCCTCCTGCTCCGGGCTGTGGCGGGAGGTGTGTGTGTGTGGGGGGGGGGGGGGGGTGCCAAGGAAGGTAATGTGGCCACTGCTTTGCTGGTGACAGTTTTCTCTTCTTCACGAAACTCCAGATTCCGCTGCTGCAATGCAGGCAAGAATGACAGACGCTGGCCGAAAAATGTGGGAAGGGAGTTAATGAGATGGTGTTCATGTGTCATTCAGTGAGCACGAGTTCTCTTTGTTTCCTGGGGCGGTAGGAAGTGAGCCGGCTGGAGAACTCGGTTGGCAGAATCTTCCAGGAGCGCACTGGGCTGTCTGGGCGGCAGCCCTCTCGCCCTGTGGTCAGATGCCTCCTGCTGCTTAGCACAAAGGACATTTACCCTTGGTGGCCCCGGGCCGGGAGTGGGGAAACAGGAAGCGCTCCTCATTTTGGCAGGACCGGTGCGAGGTCTGGGAGGAACCTTCTTTTCTCTTTTGGAAAGAGTGCTTTGTCTTTGCAAGTGGTCCTGTGTGCGTGGATCGACAGGGTCTCTGCTTGGAGCGCTACCTTGCTAAATATTTGACTTTGTCAGGTTGACTTCTCCAAGAATTCTCGTGGCAGCAAGGCTGTGCTTTGAGCCAAGGTTTCTTTTCAAGGAAATCCAAGGTGCTGTTTATTTTGGCATGCAGCCTGTTCTGGGATGAAATACAGCATTTTTATTATTGCAGAACGAAGAGAGGTTTGAAGAGAACAAGAGCACAGAACTAGGTTTCAATTTCGGAGAAGTAAAGGAAGGCTTCTTTGAATTTGGGTTTGAAATTAGAAATGACATTGAAATGGCATCATGAAAGAAATACATGTGGAGAGAGACAGAGCAGGCGAGTCTATACTGCAGGAGTGGGGCTGACCCGGCAACCCATGCTCCCTGGCAGGGACCCTGCTGGAACTCTTTCTAACGTGGCCTGGTGATGACACCTTGGGCTGTCTGCCAGTGACTGCCTTTGGTGGCTTTTGAATGGGCAGCCTCAGTCCCCACCTCTTCACTGCCAGTTGGCTTTGGGAGGCCATGTGGAGTGAGGGAGTCACACAAACTCTCCTGCCCCACATTAACTGGGTAACTTTGCATGGGCCACATAGCCTCTCTGTGCCTTTGTTTCCTCATTTGTAACTTGGGGATGATACCCTAAACTAAGGGTCTGCCACCTGTTAGGATACAGGAGTTGGGATGGCATGGGGAGGGGGTACAGAAAGGAGTCCTTGCAGGAATTCTGACCTTCGCCAACTTACGGATTAGTAGGGGAGAAGAGCTAGAGAGAGATAAAGCTGTGTGTACTCAAAACATCTAGAACACTGAGCTAATGAGAGAGGTTGGGGCCTAATTGGGCATCCTTGATCTTGGGATAGGCCCATAAGCAAATGAAAAGTTATATAACAACACCGGGTTTTACAAGGTTCTGAACACTGGGGCTACAACTTAATAGAACCAGGAATAAATTGCTTGAGGTTAAATTTTTAAATGTTTGAGAAGGTTGCAAAATTTCATTTCAAAGAAGAACTCTGTCCAACAAAGCTATTTTCATATTCTGTTGTAATGCAAACAAAGCCGTAAGGGTTGATGGGGCAATTATTCCTCAATTCCACTCACCTAACCACATCAAACACCCCACTCATTTAAAGAAACTCCCCTTAGCTAAATTCCAAGCTGTCCACCACAAGGATCATGGACCAGAGTGGAGAAGCCTGGGGTGGGTGGGGCTGGAAGTGGCGTGATGTGGGCATGACAGTCCCCTCTTTTCCTTCCCGTGTTTAGAGCCCTTTAGAGTGAAGCTTGCTGAGCCCACTTCTTCAGAGAGTTGGATGTCAGCTCCATTTAATTTCTGTAGCCTTGGAATGATTAATTTTACTAAAATTTAAGTCTAAGAGAGCTATTAGAGGTCTCCAATTTACAGTTTTGTTTTTTGGTTTTGTGTGTGTGTGTGTTTTAGTGAAACTTGATCTAATGTGTGCTGCATAATCATTTGGAACCTTTGATCTGATACATGAAAGGCTAAACCCACCTCTAGCCAAAGGCAGGGAGTGTGCTTGAACTCTCGGAGGGGATAGTGAGTTTGTGCAGCCACAGGTCCATCTGCACCCAGGTGGCCCCCGCTTGCTCAGGTGGAGCCTTGTTGCTTGATGCACAGCCTTGGAGAAGCAGGTCACACCGTTGGCCAGGTGGCCTCCTGAGAGAGCAGTTACTCCTCTGTGCCCAGAAGGTGTTTCATGTACACTTGTGGGAGAAGAAGAGAAGCATGGAAGTTAGGAACATTTCCCCTTACACAGAGCTAGGAACCAGTCACAGGACCAGGCTGGCTTATAGGGATGGACAAATGTTTGCAAATCACTCCTGTTCCCAGCAGAGGCTTGGAGTCAGTTAGATTTGAGGATGAATTCTATTCCAGTATTTGTTTGTTATGTTACTTTGGACAGACCTGTAAACTCTCAGCCTCAGTTTCCTTATCTGAAAAATGGGGACAATAGTAATTCTCTCAGGGTTAGGGAATAGATTGCATGAGATAATTGATGTCAAGGACTCCAGGCTCTTCCAATAGCTCAGTAATGTTATGGGGTGGGAGGGAGAGGGGAGCAAAAGGGAGAGGAGAAGCCGTGATGATAGAAAAGTAGGCCAAGGGGCCAAGCTTAGGGTTTGTGTCCTCACCCTTCTCTTCCCCAGGCTTCACCTTGAAGCTGCCGAGCCTCTGGGAGGCTCCACCACTAGCTGGAAACTGTGGACATGCAGCATTGAGATTGGTAGTAGTGTCTTCTGCTTGGGAACCTTCTCTTTCTTTTATTTATTTAAAAATTATATTTATTTTTGAAATTGAGATACAGTTGACATAGAATACATTGTACTGGTTTTAGGTGTATAACATAAAACAACAATTTGATATATGTATACATTGCAAAATCATTACCTCAATATATTTAGTTAACATCCATCACCACCATAGTTACAATTTTTTTCCCTCATGATGAGAACTTTAAGATCTACTGTCTTAGCAATGTTCAAATATACAATACGATATTATTAACTACTAGTGGCTGGTGCATGTATTCGTGCACATTGAAAGGAAAGTAATTAGAAGAAATATTTTAATATCGCTATTAGCCCTTTCTCTATAATAGAAGTGTCAACCAAATTCACGATCCACAATGACAGATTGAAACACATGCATGCAATTGGCACCAGTAAGAGCTTTATATGTATCATGCATGCGAGAGTCAACGTTTATTTTTAAACTAGAGGCCCGGTGCATGAATTCGTGCACGGGTGGGGTCTGGCTGGCCTGCCCCAATTGGGGCCGATCGGGGGCGGGGCCAGCCAGGGGGAGGGACCACGGGTGGTTGGCCAGCCGGCCCCGCCCTCTGGTCAAACTCCCAGTCAAGGGGACATTTTGCATATTAGCCTTTTATTATATAGGATTGCCAGTGCATGTCATATGTACCGGCTGGCCAGTCAGTCAGTTGGATGGATGGACAGTAGGTCACTTAGCCTTTTATATTTATAGATGATCACCATGCTGTACATTACGTGCCTAGGACTTAGATATCTTACAACTGGAAATTTGTATATTTTGACCCTTCACCCATTTCATCTGTCCCCTACCTCCTGGCAACCACCAATCTTTTCTCTATTTTGTCTTGTTCTTTAGATTCCACATATAAATGAGATAATACAATATTTGTCTTCCTCTGCAGGATTTACTTCATTTAGCATAATGCCCTCAAAGTCCATCCATATTGTCACAAGTGGCAAGATTTTCTTCTTCTTTTTTTAAAATAAATCTTTATTGTTCAGATTATTACAATTGTTCCTCTTTTTTCCCCCCATAGCTCCCCTCCACCCAGTTCCCCCCCCCACCCTCTGCCCTTGCCCGCCCCCCCCACTGTCCTCATCCATAGGTGTACGATTTTTGTCCAGTCTCTTCCCACACCCACACACCCCTTTCCCCCCGAGAATTGTCAGTCCACTCCCTTTCTATGCCCCTGATTCTATTATATTCACCAGTTTATTCTGTTCATCAGACTTTTTTATTCACTTGATTTTTAGATTCACTTGTTGATAGATATGTATTTGTTGTTCATAATTTTTATCTTTACCTTTTTCTTCTTCTTCCTCTTCTTAAAGAATACCTTTCAGCATTTCATATAATCCTGGTTTAGTGGTGATGAACTCCTTTAGCTTTTTCTTATCTGTGAAGCTCTTTATCTGCCCTTCAATTCTGAATGATAGCTTTGCTGGGTAGAGTAATCTTGGTTGTAGGTTATTGCTATTCATCACTTTGAATATTTCTTGCCACTCCCATCTGGCCTGCATAGTTTCTGTTGAGAAATCAGCTGACAGTCGTATGGGTGCTCCCTTGTAGGTAACTAACTGTTTTTCTCTTGCTGCTTTTAATATTCTCTCTTTGTCTTTTACTCTTGGCATTTTAATTATGATGTGTCTTGGTGTGGTCCTCTTTGGATTCCTTTTATTTGGGGTTCTCTGCGCTTCCTGGACTCGTAAGTCTATTTCTTTCACCAAGTGGGGGAAGTTTTCAGTCATTATTTCTTCAAATAGGTTTTCAGTATCTTGCTCTCTCTCTTCTTCTGGCACCCCCATAATTCGGATGTTGGTATGCTTGAAGTTGTCCCAGAGGCTCCTTACACTATCTTCATATTTTTTGATTCTTTTTTCTTTTTGCTTTTCTGGTTGAATGTTTTTTGCTTCTTTGTATTTCAAATCTTTGACTTGATTCTTGCGATCCTCTAGTCTACTGTTAGATCTCTGTATAGTATTTTTTATTTCAGTCAGTGTATGCTTAATTTCTAGTTGGTCCTTTTTCATATCCTCGATGGTCTCTCTAAATGTATCGGCCTTTTCTAGAAAATTCTTGAAGAACCTTATAACCGTGGTTTTGAACTCTATATCCAATAGTTTGCTTTCCTCCATTTCTTTCATTTGTGACCTGTTTCTTTGTCTCTGCATTTTGGCGCTTCCCTGAGTTGATAGAGTGGCTTTGTGTGTTAGGTGTCCTATAGGGCCCAGTGGCTCAGCCTCCCCAGTTACCTGAGGTGGACACTCTTGGTGCACCCCTTTGTGGGCTGTGTGCACAGTCTTGTTGTAGTTAAGCCTTGATCGTTTTGACCTCCAGGCCAATTGGCTGTGAGGATCAGCTGTGTCTACGCTGGGAGAACTTCTGTGCTGGAGATACCCGTATGAGACAAGACTTGCAAAAGCCTCTGTGCTCAGCTTGGCTGGGGCGGAGTCTCAGGGCAGAGCAGACAGCAATGGCTTCCCATCAGCCCTGCCCTAAGAGGCCCCTGGGTCTCAGTTTCCCGTGGTAATTGCTGCAGGCACCGCTGAGAGAAAGCCGCCCTCGAGTTCCGCCTGCTGCCAGACAGTCCAGTTTC
This sequence comes from Plecotus auritus, assembly GCF_963455305.1. NCBI lineage: Eukaryota > Metazoa > Chordata > Mammalia > Chiroptera > Vespertilionidae > Plecotus > Plecotus auritus. The sequence continues at coordinate 45,177,884 of NC_137771.1, read as the reverse complement.
TCCCCGAATGAGTCTGGGTCCCCAGAGTCTCACCCGGAACTGGAGTTCAGAGCTGTCGGGAGCTTTTGTCTCCCTCCCAATTGAGAAAGCCAGCCACGTACTCAGTTGTCAGCCCTCTCTGCATGCACGCCTCCATTCCTCTGCCTTCCGCAGTTCCTCTGAGTCTCAGTGTGCTTTTCTCTTGCCTTCTAGTTGTAGAATTTCCACTCAGCCAGCCTTCCTGTGGTTCTGGATGATGTTCATTTTGTCTTTTAGTTGTAGTTTTGAAATTGTTGTGCGAGGCAGCAGTTTAAGTGTTTACCTATGCCGCCATCTTGGTTTCTCCAAGATTTTCTTCTTTTTATGGCTGAACAATATTCCATTATATATATATGCCACATTTTCTTTATCCATTCATCTATTGATGAACACTTAGGCTTTTACAGAAGTTTTTCTTTCTAACGTGGGTGACCCTCCCTCACCCCAATTTGGAACCTCCTTTCCCCTAATTTCTCTACTCTAGCTCTACGCTGCCCCCAAACTTAAGTACTTTTTGCCTCAAAGCTAAGCGAGGTGCTCAGTGTCGTTGTTCCTTCTGCAAGGAGTGTGTTTGCCTTTAGAAACCCTGCCTGACCTTCTGGGCTCTGTTCCACCTGCCTAGGGAAAGGCCCTTCTGGCAGCTGTGTGGATCATGTTTGGGAGGAGCCAAGGCAGGTGCAGGGCCAGACTTCAGAGGCAGTAGCAGTACTCATAGAAGAAGGTGTGTGGCCCAGCCAGTGTGGCTCAATGGTTGAGCATCAACCTATGAACCAGGAAGTCACAGTTCGATTCCCAGTTAGGGCATACACTGGGTTGGCAGGCTCGATCCCCAGTAGGGGGCGTGCAGGAGGCAGCCGATCAATGATTCTCTCTCATCATTGATGTTTTTATATCTGTCTCCCTCTCCTTGCCTCTTTCTGAAATCAATAAAAACCTATTAAGAGAAAGAAAAAAAGAAAGAAAGAAAGAAAGGAAGGAAGGAAGGAAGGAAGGAAGGAAGGAAGGAAGGAAGGAAGGAAGGAAGAAAGAAAGAAGCTGCATGAAACTTTCTGTTAGGCAAACTTCAGACTTCCTCTTATTTGGCACACCTGATAATTCCCAGCCCTCTTCTCCAGTTTACTTGTTTGTCCTCCTTTTTTCCATCCTGGGTTGCTGGAGGCCATCCTCCTCCTTCTCTCACTCCCCGTTTTCCTCAATCCTTCCTCCATCCCTGGTACACTTTTCTGGTCTGAGTGCATTGTAGAGCACATTAAAATTCCTAAAACAACCCACTTTCCACTGCTGATGTGCCACAGATAATTCATTATTTGGATGTGTGTGGAGTTACAATCACACACAAAAAACAATTTTCTGGGTGATTTATTATAATAGGGACAGAAGGCAGGTTGTTTACCATTTGAAGAAAGAGTCTGGGGAATGGATTAAAACTTTGGGGAAAATTTATGATCAAACCTCAAGGTGCCCTAATTCAGAGTCAAGACAGTATGCTGCTTGAATAGTGACTGATGGTTTCTGGCCACCTAGGTTGCACTTGCCCTTGTTCGGCCCATGGTTGGAAATCACCTCTAAGTATCAGCTCCTAGTCAGCACCTACAATGATCTCATCTTTGCCTTGAATCTGATTGGGGTGTCATAGTTCATTAGCAGGTACTCTGATTCCAGCTTTTTCATTAAATAGATTATAATGATTTTACCATGATGGAGGTGGGGTGTGGGGTGAATAGATTTCAGCTTATGCAAAGAACAACGTGCTAGTTATCAGAGCCCTGGGTCTGGTCCCAGCTCCTTCACTAATACACCGCCGAGAGGCCTTGCATCAAGCAATTAACTTCCGAGTCTCAGTTTCCTCATCTGCCAAGTGAGTAGGTTGGACCAAATGCTTCCTTTGGTGTCAACCATTGCTAATGTTCCCAGGATTGGAATCTAGGGTGCATCCGGGCATCCTTGGAGGGCTATGAGCTCATGGGCACCCCTGGGACAAAGGCAAGAATGGTCGTTACTTTCTTTGGTGCTGTGTTCCCTTCATACTTATTTTAACTCTAATGAGAATCTCCCCTTTTCTATCTTTCTTTCAGAACTGTCCAACACATTTGACAGACTTATCGGATGAAGAGTGCCTAAGAGACTGACGGTCAGCATTTCCTAAGATGGAGAAGACAAATGGTAGGCAGGCTGTTTGTATCCTTGGTTTAATGTGAGCATTTGAGTTGAAAAGGGATTGTTTCTATACATCCCAGAGATAGCCTACGGGAGGCCTATAGGAGCCATTCCCCAAGCAGGTGCCTGGAGACCTGAACCATGTTATTTCAAGTATGAATAAGCGAAGTTGGTAGGGAATGGGAATGAGGCCTTATGTTTATATATGACTAGTGTCATTTTGGGAGTGTTTTCTCATCTCTTCCAAGCACCAAGAAGGAAGTAGGATGCTCTCATTCACTGTCCTCATTTTATTTTATTTTAATATATTTTTACTAGAGGCCTGGTGCACAAAATTCGTGCACGGGGGGGGGGGGGGGGGGGGAGGGGAGGGGGACCCCTCAGCCCAGCCTGCACTCTCTCCAATCCGGGACCCCTTGAGGGATGTCCAACTGCCTAGGATTGGGCCGAAACCTGCAGTCAGACATCCCTCTCACAATCCGGGACTGCTGGCTCCTAACTGCTCACCTGCCTGCCTGATCACCCCTAACTGCCCCCCCTGCCAGCCTGATCACCCCTAACTGCCTCTGTCTGTCAGCCTGATTGCCCCCTAACTGCCCCCTCGGTCTGGTTGCCCCCAACTATCCCCCCCTGCTGGCCTGGTTGCCCCTCACTGCCCCCCTCTGCCAGACTCGTTGCCCCTCACTGCCTCCCTGCCATCTTGGTCACCCCCAACTGCCCCCCCCATGCCGGCCTGGTCGCCCCCAACTGCCCCCCTGCCAGCCTGGTTGCCCCTCACTGCCCCCCTCTGCTGACCTGGTCACCCCTCACTGCCCCCCTCTGCCAGGCCTGCTGGTCAGTCGTTTGGTCGTCCCTCGCTAGCCCCCACACAGCCTGCTGGTCAGTCGTTTGGTCGTCCCTAGCTAACCCCCCTGCTGGCCTGGTCACCCCACGCAGCCTGCTGGTCAGTTGTTTGGTCATCTCTCGCTAACCCCGCTGCTGGCCTTGTCGCCCCATGCAGCCTGCTCTTCGGTTGTTACTGTGAGGGCATTGTGACCAATTTGCATATTACCCTTTTATTAATATAGATTGATTTTATGGAGAGGGAGGGAGAGGGATAGTTAGAGACACTTATGAGAGAGAAACATCAATCAGCTTCCTCCTACATGAACTACACTGGGGATCGAACCCACAACTGAGGTACATGCCCTTGGCCGGAATCAAACCTGGGACCCTTCAGTCCCCAGACCAACGCTCTATCCCAGGGGTGGGCAAACTTTTTGACTTGAGGGCCACAATGGGTTCTTAAACTGGACCGGAGGGCCAGAACAAAAGCATGGATGGAGTGTTTGTGTGAACTAATGTAAATTCAAAGTAAAGGAGTGGAGGGGAGAGCAAGAGAACCCTCTGCTCTTTCGGCTCTGCGGGCCGGATAGAACAGCCGAACGGGCCGGATCCGGCCCGCGGGCCGTAGTTTGCCCATGGCTGACTCTATCCACTGAGCCAAACCAGTCAGGGCACTGCCATCATTTTAGAGTTGAGGAACTTGGAGCCTAAGAAAGAGGCACAAAATGGTAAAATTCATATCTGTGAGATTCTCCAAGTCATTTAATGTCTCTGAGCCTCATTCTCCTCATGTATCTGTTAGCTTTGCTGTGTAATCAAACCACTCAAAAAATGTATTGACTTAAAGATATTTATTATTTCTCAAAAAGACTCCGTAGGTTTGGCTGGGCTGTTATTCTGTCAGGGCCAGCTTGGCTGAACTTTGCTGGGCCCATGTGTCTGTGATCTTCTGGGTGACTTGGCAGCATGGTATAGAATAGCCACACTCACAGGCCTGGTGGTTGATATGACTCCATATCACCTGGTGCGTTGGTGGTGATTTGACAAGTATCTCTCTTTGTCTAGCAGGCTAGCTGGGGATGGGGAGGGGGGGCTTGTTCACATGGTGGCAGAATGGTTTCAAGCACAGTAAGAACAGATTCCAATGAGCAAGTGATTTTCAATCTCTGCAGATGTCACATTTGCTGTTGACTTATTGGCCAAAGCAAATCACAAAGCCAGGCTCAGGGTTAGTGTAGGAAGGTAGTACCCAAGGCTGGAGTATCATTGTAGCTATTTTTGCAAATAGTCTATCCATAAGCAGGTATTAGTACCTACTCCACAAGGTTGGTAAAGGACTAAATGAGATAATATAAGATTGGTGAGTAATACTATTTATCACGATGAATGTTCCCCTCCTCCCCTCCCAGGAAATTTTCAGAGGGTCATAAACTGGGTCCCAATAATCTGATTTCTAATGAAAGGCTTTTTCCAGATCACCAAATGTCAGGAAACAGGAGAACCTATATTCACCCTTGAATCACCTGGCCCCTCACTGGCGCAGGACTTAGGGACCAGACAGCAGCTCCAGCGCTGCTGCTTCTTTCTTTCCAAATGCAGTCACCATATATTTCAAGAGTCTGCCTTTCTCCCCAGAGAGCGGCCTTCTCAGTGCATCCCTGGAAGTGATCCCACAGAACACCAACTAATTCCCTGAGTGCCCCGGGGGCCTGTCATTTTTACTGTCTCATTTGTCCCCGCTCAGCACCCTCGAGAACTACTGCTCTCCACGTGATTAACCACAGCCAGCTCAAGAAGGGCACCCCTCCCTTCAGACACACACATCTCACACAATAAAGGCAGAAGAGGGAAAACATGCCGTAGCTGTCTCGGCCTTTTGAAGTGGCTCATCTAATTCCCCTTCTTTTCATCTGTATTTCTGGCCACTTTCTCTCTAGTTTCTGTTTTTCCCATTTCCTTCAGAATCTGAGAATAGGCTTTTGGACTTTCTTTTCTCACTTTCAATGCCTCTGATTGGTTTGCTCACCTGCCAATCTTCTCTTTGTCCCACAAGGTCATTACTGTGGCACCTCCCTTCTTTCCTTGTCCCCTTCTAATGCCCCTTCACGTGTCTGTGTGCAACTCCGAGGCTCATGACTGTGTTTGCAGATCCTTCCCAGGGGTCTAGTCATTGAGTGTGCTTTCAGACCAAGACTCTGTAGGCTTTGTAGGTAGCTCTGAGTTTCAAATGTCTTACTTTTTCTTCTCCCCTGACTCATTTTTCCAGTTTCTTCAGAATTATTTTCTTGGACTATCTTTCCCTCTTGAGGCTGTAGTCCTAAGACAGAGGTAAATATTCTGAGGAGAGAGCACATTTTTAGCCAATCCTCCCCTGACTATCCTTGCCTTCCGGCCCCTTTGTGGAGTACCTGTGCCATGTTCTCTACCGAATTACTGCCAGCGATCACGACAACTCTGTAAGGTAGGCATTAGTGCCGCCATGTTACAAATGGGGAAATTGAGGCATAGGGAAATTAAGTAACTTACTCAGAATTACAGAGACAAGAGATGACAGAGCCAGGATTCAAATCCAGCCAGTTTGGCTATGTGTTGGTTTATTTGATCTGAAATTCATTTTGAGCAGAGACAGTCCTTCTAATTAATTCTTACTCAGGTCAAATGCCCAGAATTCTGAGCTCCTGCATACCTGTCACCAGGTAGAATTAAGAGGAGCAAAGCTTAATGTGAGCATAGGTTTCCCAGAGTATCAGATCGAGCTCCCTCATTCAAGGTCCGGCATTCCTCTTGCACTGGGAGAAAGAGAAGGCACTCAGAGTGGCAGGTGGCAGGCACAGCAGCACAAGGGATCACGGTGTGTGTGTGTGTGTGTGTGTGTGTGTGTGTGTGTGTGTGTCCTAGTGATGGCCCAGAGTGCTAACTTAGGGAAGCACCTATTAAACCTGTCATCCTGGATAGCTGCTCAGTCTCACAGACTCCTTGGTTCCCCTCCGCCTCCCGTAAGGAAGATTTTGCCTTTGAATCTTCTGTTTCCAATTTGAAACTATTATTGTGTTTGTGCTCTGGAGCTGCTCCCAGAGGCCACTGGGTGAATTAGTGCATTTCTATTTATTTGAGGCAAAAAGAAGATAAATAATGCAACCTCTTTTTTTAAAGGAGAGTTCTTTGCCGTCTGGGCCATAAATCTGCTCTCCACTTAACTTTAGACAAATATCTCCTCTTTGATTGGGCCTGTCCCTGTAACCCAGGAGCTGCTGAGTGCACCAAGATGCCTGAGGGTGGAGCTTGTAAAGCTAATCGGGAGCAATTGCTCTCATTGACTGAATCTACCAGTGTGCCTCTTTGGGGGAAAGCAGGTTGGTAAACAATTGTGTTGGTAAATGTGAACTTGTTTGGAGCTTTTTGGGCTGGAGTCATGTTTACTCCTTATCTGCCTGGAGTCTAGATGTCTGCCAGAGAAGCTCTGGAATGAGAACCATCCCGGGTATCTGCACCGATGCTTTATTCTGTTCCCTGCTGTGGTTGTGATGTAATTACCCACAGGCCCTGCAGCTTTGCGTAGCATTGAGACTGATAGGCGTGTCAGTGTTCATGCGTACAGCCTTCACGTGTCTATTGGCTTCCTTTAGTTCTGTGGAGATAACTGTACTTCCCCAAGCACAGAGGGCCACCTGACAAGCATGTGGCCCCTGCCAGAAGGAGAAGTCAGACAGGCAAGTGGGAAGAGCTCAGCCCCCATATGTTGCCGGGGTTCTTGTCCCAGCCTTACAAAGGGTTCAGCATTCTGGAGAAAGGGGCTGCGCGTAGATGATTAAAGAGGAGTCCAAAGACGAAAGATAATTTTGAAAGGCATTGGGGGTCAGAGGATCTCCAGCTAAAGGAGCTAAAGACTCCCTTGTCTAGGACCCCGTGGTATTTATTAAACACAATTTGTCCTAAGGCAGGTGGAGATATACATTTCTTTTTTTCTTTTTTTTTTTTTAAATATATTTTATTGATTTTTTACAGAGAGGAAGGGAGAGGGATAGAGAGTTAGAAACATCGATGAGAGAGAAACATCGATCAGCCGCCTCCTGCACACCCCCCACTGGGGATGTGCCCGCAACCAAGGTACATGCCCTTGACCGGAATCGAACCCGGGACCCTTGAGTCCGCAGGCCGACGCTCTATCCACTGAGCCAAACCGGTTTTGGCGGAGATATACATTTCAAAGGGTAGGGTAACAGAAGCATTGTCAGTTTAGGGAGTAGCTACAGCTGTTCAGGTGTTTGGCCAACAGGAGGCAATAAAATGCCCTGAGCTGTCTGGCAGTTAACAATCCTATTCAGGTTTGGGGGAAGTGCCATGTAGTTTACAGGTAAACTACATATGTGGCTCACCCTTGTTGAGCCTCCCAAGTCCCATCAACCTTTTCTTTTGACAGAATGCTTGTAATTATTACTTGCTGGAATTGGTTCCCGGCAATATGTCATCTCCCTTAGGGGAAAAGCAACTCAAAATGTGCCCCGGGTAACAACATCATTTGCACCTTTTCTTTAACCTGCCCTTTCCCTCCATTGCCTTACCTCTTCTCACCTTGATCATGTCAGCAGTTTCCCAACTGTCTTCAGGCCTCTGGTTTGTGTTTCATCTCCTCCTCTGTGAGAATGCTCTTTGTTGACATGCATACTAGTTACTTCATGATCTGGCTCTTACCGATCTTCCCAAGTTTGTCTTTTTCTACTTCTCATCCTTTTCAACCACACTTTAAGTTACAGCCATATCAACTGCATTTACAGAACCCCGAATTACTGTGAACTTTTGCATCTCCATGCCTTTGCACATTCTCTGACATATATGTAGAATCTGCCCTGGCTATCTATCGCTGCATAACAAACCACCCAAAACTTAGTGGCTTAAAGCAATCATGTATTATTAACACAGGTTCAGCTGAGTGGTTTTCATTTGGGGTCCCCCTGTTATTGAAATCAGATGATGGCTGAGGCCAGAGTTATCTGCTGGCCTTTTTATTCCTGCCTGGCACCTGGGCCAGGCTGGCTGGACCAGCTCAGGCTGGCTAGGTATCTCCCTCCTTGTCTCCATGTGACCTCTCTGTAGGGCTACTTGGGCTTCCTCACAGCATGGCCATCTCAGGGAAGTTGGACTCCTTACATGGCATTTGATTTTCACTGAGAGTACATTCTAAGAGACCCAGGCAGAACTTACAGGCCTCATATGACCTAGCCCTGGAATTCTGTCAGCATCATTTCCACCTTCTCCCACCCCCCAGCAGGCCATCCCAGATTTAAATGGGGTGGAGAAATAGACCTCACCTCTCAGTGTGGGTTTTTCTTGCCTGTCTAGAGAGGGTAGAAAATGACAATGACCTTCTTGGAGATAAACAGCTACAATGTCTTCCACCTCTTGTTCTGGAAAATTGCTATTTGTTCATTTAACACCAGTCATATGTCACTTTTGTAAATTTATCCCTTTTCTACCAAAGAAGAATTAACCTCTAAGTCCAAGAAAATTATTCCAGAAAACCTGGGCAAATAAGTTAGGAAGGAAGACTGTTCCATGATTATGCATCTATCACCATTCTTGTCACACTGTGTTGTACTTATTGCTGTTTCTATCTCCATGACCACACATTTTTTTTGAGGGCAGGGCTATACCTGATTCATCTCTGTGTCCTTAGGATTTAGCTTAGCAACCAACATGTAGGTGCTCAATAAATAGTGATTGAGGTAAGTGAATTGAATTATTGCTATTTTATAATTTTGCCCTCAGGGCCTATTACTCTTAGACCTAAGCAGTCAGTCAGTCATGAAGAATCTACAGAGCTCCTTTTGTGTACCCAGCAAACCAGCCTCCATTATGGGGCTTCACTCCTCTATATCTGAGGCTTCCACAAAGATAACTACAATATTGAGCATGTATTGAATATTTAGCCTGTGCTAGGTATTATTCTAAGCACTTCATGGATATTCATTAATCAGTCCTCACAATAATGTCATTTGCCAATTATTCCCATCTTACAGATGATGAGACACAGGGAGGCTAGGTATTTTCCCCAAGGCCACAGAGCTGAAATATAGACCAGGTTCTAGAGTACGTATTCTTGGCCTCTGTGCTCTCCACCAATGTCCTGTCCTGAACTCAGCATTTCAGAGCATGTTTAGCAGAATGTCACAGAGATAATAAAGGGTGTCACATGAGCAACATCAAAAGGACAAAGGCTGTTTCACCTAAAGAAAGAGCTACTTGGGAACAAGCCCCTATGGATTCAAATACTTGAAAGACTGACTTGTTCTCAGAGACTTCTGTTGGAGTCAAGAAAATTAGTGATGGTCCAGCCAGTATGGCTCAGTTGGTTGAGCATCATCCCATGTACCAAGAGGTCACCTGTTTGATTCCTGGTTAGGGCACATGCCTGGATTGCAGGCTTGACCCCCCTAGCAGGGGACATGCAGGAGGCAGCGTATGGATGCTTCTCTCTCATTGATGTTTCTCTCTCTTTCTTCCTTCCTCTCTCTCTAAAAATATAAACAAATCAGTGTTGCCGTGGTGTGATGGAGAACTGTCTGATGTCCCCTGAGAGTTTGGGCTACCCTGAAAAGTCATGAGTTCCCCATCTCTTGGAGGATGTATGCCAATGTCCCTTTTGACATTATATGTCCCCTTTTCCCTCACCGCCTGTTTTCCAGTCTGTGAAAAAAAAAAATGTGGTATTCCTTACTTGGCATGAATTTTTGAAAGTGAAGTTCATGTTTGTTAAGCACTAAGAAGTTTTCAGATGAAAAGAAGTACGGGCTGTGCATGATTACGTGTTCCCAAGCTCTCTGATCTTCACCTAGAGGCTCGGGCGTCTGAGAGGAAGGTTAAATAATGTAGAAGGCTAACTCTGATGTCTCTGCCTTTATCAAGGTTTACTAGTACCTATCTGAACAATGCAAGGTTCTTTAATGTTGAGACAATTATATAGCTCATCCTTTGAAACTTTCCATATTCATAATTGCCAATTAGCACCCTGATATGGCAAATTCCTGGCCGCTTTAGTTCAGCAATTACATGACTCAAACCCAGTAAAACAGTGGGAGACCATTTTATTTTGCCGGTCTGCAGGCAGATTCCACCGTAGTAACTGAGTTGACCTACTGCAAATTGGAAACTATTTCCTTACGTATTTCCTTGCAGACTTTGGCTAAGTACACATTGATTTAATAACATGGTTTCTTAGCACAGCCAAAAGACTGTGAGCAATGCAGCATAATTTAGAGGCTGGAACATGCAGGAGAAGTCAAAATCATAGATATCAGCCCTCACCACCTGTGATTCTTATTAACGTTGTGCTTCCTTTTTTACTTGCCTTATGTCTTCCAGCCAAAGCCCAGCCCTCTCAGGGGGACGATGAGAAAGGCCCTCCCAAGAGCCTCCCCTACTCCGTGGAGACCCCATATGGCTTCCATTTAGACCTGGACTTCCTCAAGTATGTGGATGACATTGAGAAGGGAAACACCATCAAGAGGATTCCTATCCACAGGAGGGCCAAGCAGGCCAAGTTTAGCACTTTGCCCCGAAACTTCAGCCTTCCCGACAGCGGGGCTCGCTTGCAGACTGCTCTTTCCCACCAAACCTGGTCCCCAGCGCTGTCCAGGAAGGTGTCGCTGGGGACCGAGGAGCGAACCCCGTCTCTGCCACTTGGTGAGCACCCCCAAGCCTCCGCGGGTGGGAGTGAGGGGAGCTACCACAGGAAGGCCCTGCTGGCAGAGGCTGCCAGGCAGCTGGAGGCCGCTGCCCCCCGGGACCCGGAGCTGACCTCCGGGAGTGGACGGCCCCAGCTTTTGAGAGCATCCAGCATGCCAGCCACCCTGCTGCAGAACAGGGCCTCGGAGGACCCCAGCCTGAACGCAGGGCCCCCTGCACCTCCCGCCCTCCCTCCACTTGAGGCTGAAGGCAGCATCTGTGACGGCACCTTTGGCCCTGCAGAAGGATTTGTGGGTGTTCACGACTCCACGCCAGGAGCAGCAACCCAACCCAAAGGCAGAGTGTTTCGAGACCTGGTGCCGGGGATTCCGGAGCTGGTTCGGGAGAGGGCTGAGCCTCCTCAGGGTGCAGAAGAGGTCCCACAGCACCTGTCTCTCCCAAGGCCTCCCTTCGCATCCCAGAATGAGCTTGTAGTTTCAGAGGATGCACAAGACGAACTTCACCCCAGAGGAGCAGAGGTGGTGTTCAGCCCTGGCTGCCTGACACCAAGCCCTCCACCTCTGCCATCACCCATCCCTGAGACTGAGCTCCCCCTCGAAGAAATCGATCTCAACATCAGTGAGATCCCGCCCCCGCCTCCTGTGGAGGTGGATGTGAGAAGCATTGGCATCCGGGTCACAGAGGAAAGCCTGGGCCTTGCCCCCGCAGATCCTGGCAGCATCTCCAGCCTGAGGCAGCAGCTCCTGGCCCTGGAGGGGGAGTTGTCTGAAAAAACAGAGGAGCTGGCCCAGGTCAGAGCTGCCCTCCAGCAACAGGAGGAGGAAATCAAGGCTAAGAGGCAGAGGATTCAAGAGCTGGAGTGCACAGTCGCTCAACTGGCAGAAAAGCTTAGCCATGAGAAGACCAAAGACACTCAGGGCCAAGTGGATGTCATGGTCAACACTGAGCCTCTCCGGGGACTCCTAACCAGGGAGTCTTGTGACAAGAGTATTGGTGTTAACCTTCTGAGCAGCACGGAATCTGAAAGTTGGGGGGCCCGAGGAGAGGAGAATGACCTGTGTGGGCAGGACAGTCATAAACAGGGGGATCAGAGCCCAGCAGAATTTGTGCCACCATCCCAGCTGTCACTGCCACAGGACCCCGAGATGGTCCTCACCTCTTCTTTACATAGCTGCCTCTCCACTGAGCTCAGGATCGAAGAAGCAAGCTCTGAGCTGGAGGAAGACCCTCAGGTCGGGGGAGCAGGAGACTCTTCATGGAGCAGAGACATAAAGGCTCCCTCAGCAGGGAAGGAGGAGGCCAGTTCAGAGCTCCCAGGAAAGGAGGGCCCGGGAAGGCCACCCAGCTCACCCACAGATGCCACTATCGGGCAATACGTTAAGAAGATCCAGGAGCTCCTGCAGGAGCAGTGGAGCTGCCTGGAGCACGGGTACCCGGAGCTGGCCAGTGCCATCAAGCAGCCCGCCTCCAAGCTCAGCAGCATCCAGCGCCAGCTCCTGAGCTCCCTCAACCTGCTGCTGTCTGCCTACTCTGCCCAGGCTCCAGCCCAGAAGGAGTCCCCGGCCCCCTCCTCCTCTCCACCACCAATGGGTAAATACTGGTGCCTGAGACAGGGAACTATTTCTCCTTAATGGGACAAGCCAAAGGGGAAAGGGGCTTTAATTGCATGCATATGTTTTTAAAAGATTTAAGCACCTCTAGGAACCTAGTGTAATAAAAACTGACCTATGTAACAGTGGAGGCTCTGTGCCCCTGTTCGTGTCCTTGCTCTGAGGTTAGGATTGACTGAAGCATGTACAGCTGTTCAGATATAGTACAGGGCACAGAGATGCCAGCCGGGGGTGGGGGGGGTGGTACATAGGAGCTTAAATCCAGCCCACTCGCCACCTCTTCACTTGCCAAGCCTTCAGCACTGTGTCCACCCAGAGGGGTGCCTATATCTCATTTGCATGGCACAAAGGCAAGGTCTGGGGTGGACAGTGGCCCTGGTTGTGTGTGCTCTAAACCTCAGCCTCCCTTCATTGTTTCCTGAGATCCTCTCTGGTTCTTATACATTAGAGGTTTTCTCTGGCCTAATTTTGCAGGAATGTTATATTGAGATCTGAACATTGTGTGTGTGTGTGTGTGTGTGTGTGTGTGTGTGTGTGTGTGAGAGAGAGAGAGAGAGAGAGAGAGAGAGAGAGAGAGAGAGAGAGAGGTTGAGTGACGCATGTTGACCCTTTGGCTGAGCGGCACTTCCTCTTGTAACAGACCATACACTGTTGAGTAAAGTGGAACCATATTTTGCTTTGCTCAATGAGCAGCATGCGAGTCTGCTTCCTGCCACAGATTGCAAATTGCCTGCTTTCTCATTACTTCATGCTAGTTCTAATCTTGCCCATTAGGAAATGCCTCGTCTACCTTTGAGCACAGCCAAAGAAGACTTGTGCTCTTGCTCATGTGTCTCCCATGCCTCTCCCACATCACGGTGTCAACTGGCCGAGGTGGGAGCAGAGGTGGGACCAGGAGTCACGTGAACTAACTTCTGTTCTTAGAACTAACGGACTGCCTCCTTTTCTGCCATTTGCTGAGCAAGGCTGAGCCTCGGACTTCCCAGCTGTAAGACATAGACAACAATGGCACCCACACCACATGGCTCTTTCTAAAGAGTGCTCCCACTGTCAACCACACAGAGGGGCTTTGTGACCAGGGACACTTCAGCTGGCACTCACCAGAAGGCTAGGCCTCCTCCAAGACCCTCAACATATATGATTGACATCATCTAGTTCCCTGTCCCTTTCTCCCCCTTCACACACCTTCACTCTGGATCCCCTCAAAGCAAGAGTCTCGGTTTTGCTGCATCCGGGGGCATCTCCAAGATCATTCTAACCTGTGCTGTTGTGTCTGCCTAGAGCTCTCCCCGTCGACCAGCCTTAAATCCATAATGAAAAAGAAAGACTATGGCTTCCGTGCAGGAGGTAATGGGACCAAAAAGAACCTTCAGTTTGTTGGGGTTAACGGTGGGTAAGCATCGCTCGTGAAGCCCAGACTGCCCCCCACACTGCCTACCCTCTGTCGTCTCAGCTCTCTTTTCCTAGGGGAAAGCATCTGGTTTTCATTCTTCTTCAAGAGAATTACTCTCAATGGCCCTTTAAAACTCCATCTCGGGGTTGCATGTGTTTGGCTCCTTGCCAGCTGTGGTCTGTTGGATCCTGTGCTTTTAATATGTTTTAGCTTTGGTGTCCCCGGGGCCAGAATTCCAGGTGGATTCTGGGAGTTGAGGGGCACGTGGGCCCTTACCAAAGACATGTAATCTGAACCACAACACTGAAACTAGGACAAACTCTTAATTTGTTGAACTTTAAATTTCAGCCATTTGATATTTTTTCTTTCTTTGACTAACTTACGGCAAACCAAACCAACATTTTTTAGGAGGAAGAAAAACAAACAATGTCTGTTGACTTAGAACATAAACTATACCGTATATATTCCAGAGAGTAAATCACTGTTTAGAATATTTTCTAAATAAGTTATTCAATAAGCATTTCTGAAATGCCAACAATGTCTTAGGTGGTGGGTATAAAAATGTCAAATAAATCGTGGCCCCTGCCTTTAGCTCACAGTGTGGGCCTGGGCAAAGATAACACAGGAAATAAAGAGATGTTGATATGATGAGATGAGTTCTAATAAAGAAGGAAGCGTAGGCTGCTATGGAAACCCAAAGGAGGGGCACCCAGCCCAGCCAGTGGGGGGTCTAAGAGGCTGCCCGGAAGTGGTAGGAATCCCTGTTTATTTGGGTCAGACTAGGAGGAAGACACCAGATGCAAACAACAGTGACATTACTGTTGTACATTCTGTGAGGGAAACGTCAGAAATGACGAAATGGGTTCATAGGAGAGTTGCTGTTCCTACTCCTGCTAACGTCAGACACTGTGGCCCGAGGAGAAGCTGTTTAGTGTTGAGCTTTCACCAGTTCGTGTACAGTGAAGGAGGATTCGCCTAATCTCAAAGTGTAAAGCAGGCCCCCTACTGCTGGCTCCTGCCTTTCTTCCTTCCAATGTGCTGAGGCAGGCCCATCTTAGGGGCCTTTGCATCTGCTGTCCACTCGGCTTAAAGTGCTCCCTTCCCAGATAGTGCTTAGTAGTTGTCACTCGAAGTGCAGTGTTTTTCAACCGTGGCTGCACCTGGGGGAGCCTTTAAAAATAGCAGTGCCTGGGTCTCCTCCCTGAAGGCTCCAGCTTAATTAGTCTGGAGTGTAGTACAGGTATTGGGAATTTTAAACCCTGTCAAGTGATTCTAATATGCAGCCAAGGTTAAAAAGTTCTGCTTGAATTAAAGTAGTTAGTCCCTCCTCCCATCACTCTAGCCCAGTGGTCGGCAAACTGCGGCTTGCGAGCCACATGTGGCTCGCGAGCTGCGGTTTGCCGCTCTGTTGACTAATGAGTTTGCCGACCACTGTTCTAGCTCATTACTCTATATTATTTTATTCAATTCTCAGTACTTACTATTTGAATATATTTTTTACATGTTTATTTTCTGCCTCTCCCTACTAGAATATAAGTTCAGTTAGGACAGGGACTTTGATGTATACTTAGAATGGTGTCTGGCACATAGTAGGTACTCAATAAATTTCTGTTGCATGAATGAATGAACGAACTTCCAGGTGAAGTTTTTATGGAAACAATTTTAATATAGGAGCTCCTTGGTAATCATATTATATCCCCTATTCTCTTAACCACAAAAGCAAAAGGTTGTTCCAAGCACAATAGAGGAAGAAATATTCAGGGTTTAAACAAGACAGATTGTGAACATACCAAACAACAGGCTGGGTTTGCAAATACAGTAAACATAAGGGCCACCATTCAGAGAAAGGGCATGAAGGGGTTCAGTGTAAGCTGCAGTCTCCCCAGTCTCTGTGGCAGTGTCTAGTGGCCCTAAAGCCTGAAATCTTCATCCATTGGAGGTCTCCTGTTGAGCATCAGCAGAGGAACCAATACATCTCCCAGGACTTTCCTCCATGGTCTCTGGTCTGCCACCTTAATAGAGTTGCATATAATTGAACATGAGGGTTATAGCTGGAGCAGGAGGAGCCCAGGTGAAGTGGCAGCCCATGCCCTCCTTTGCTATTCCAAGCAATAGTTGAAATAGGCTGCAGCTGAGAAAGGCAAATGCTGGGTTCAGGTATTCTGACTGGGAGTAGACACTGATGGCTCCTTCCTTGTCAGGTGGAAAATGGGCTATAATGAGGGAGGGGGGGCTAAAGAGAAGTCTCACAGTCACCCAAAGACATGAAAATGTGTCAGGCAATTCAGAAAACTGAGAGTGGGGATGGGAAATGTTTACCAAATGTTGGTTCTCCTCTGGGCAGGGCATTAGGATTCCAACAGCAAATGCTTTTGTAAGAACCTTGGGTTGCCTGACTGCATCATCCGAATGCATTGGTCAATTAGGGCATGTGCTACCAAGATCTTAGTTAATGATCTTTTCTCCCCAAATGGCCTCTGGCATTAGAGTCAGAGCTCTTAATCTCACTTATCTCTGACACCAAGGTTTCTGGGAGCCCCTTGTCCAGGCCTGAAGGTATAGAGAATGGAGGGTGTGGTTAGCAAGCTGGGAAGGGTTAGCTAAAGCCCACTAGGTCTCATTCTTGTTGAACGGGCATTGGGCAGGAAGCACAGAACAAGTCACCTCTGTCTCCTTTCCCAGCTATGAGACCACCTCCAGCGAGGAGACCAGTGGTGAGGACAGCTCCCCAGAAGACTTGTCTGACAGCGAGGCTGAGAAGAAACGTGATGGCCCAGAACATAGGTGGGGCAAGGATGCCCACCCAGGCTGCAAGGCAGGGCAAGGCATCTCCGAGGGCACCTGCAACACAGGCCAGGGAAAAGGGCCTGGGGAAGAACCCCCCCTTCCCAAGGCTGAGAGGTGAGTCAGATGGGTATAGATTAGGACACATGAACTTTTGAGATAGGACAGGGGTGTTTATTCATCCTTTTATTCAATCATTTGTTCTTTTGTTTTTTCATTCACCAATATTTATTGAGTTTCTAATCTATGTCAGGTACTGTGCACTAGTTGAACTAAATAGATGTAACTCCTGCCTTCATGGGTATACTGTCATAGATTGAGCTCTACAGATAAAGCTAATATTGGCCTAGCACTGGGAATATGAAGGACATGCATTCTTATATAGTTGTAAAAACAACCCTTCAAGGTAGAAACGTTTATAATCTCCACTTTATAGGTGTGGAAACAGAGGCGTAGGGAAGTTAAATGACTCAGCTAGCAGAGCAGGGATTCGACCAAGTCTTTTCTGATTCTTACCCACACACTTTTCTGCCTCTCCCATTTGCTATGCTGATGTAACTCTTTGAAAGTAATGGGAGGTCATGTGGCATGATGAAAGAGTACAGTTGGGCATACCTGGATTAAAATCCTATCTCTGCACAGTGTTATTTTAGACAGGGTACTTAAGCTGTGGTCACCTCAGTTACTTCATCTGTAAAATGTAGATAACAGCAACCAGATAGGTTTGATCTCAGGACTGGATGAGGAAAAGTATGTATAATGCCTATCGTAGTGCCTGCCACATAGTAGGCTCTCAATGAGTGGTAGAAATAAGTACAGTAAAAAGGGCAGTGTGCTCTTCTCACTCTTCAGAGGAGCTCAGAGGCCACGCCTCATCATCAGGACACTGTATTCACCCCATATTTCTGAGGAATGCCCTTATCCTGGGAAGTGGCCCAGTTTGAGCTGCTGAGAATGAAGTCAAGCTAGAGAATAACCTTTTTCATCAACATGGAGACTGATACATATATTTTTTTCTTTAGATATAAACCCTCTGAAGAATTTCTTAATGCATGCCAGGCATTGAGCCAATATCTGCCAGACACCGGGACCACCACCGACCAGCTCTTGGTACTCTGATTTTTCATTGTCATGTAGAGATTCCCATATTGTTTAAGCCATCAGTTCCAACTGCATGACGTTGGTCCCTTAGCTGAGGCAGCAGTGTGAGTCCCTTCCCTCTGGGTGCTCTCTCATTTGCCCAGATTTTGCCTGTTGCCTAAGGTGATGGATTATGCTGAGAAAGTGAAACTGACAGATATACCCTGGAAAGCAAGCCTGGTGCTCAGAGGCTTTTATCAAGGGTTATTAGGCATCACACCCTGGATGTGTGTCATACAATTATTTGTGGCTTAGGCTCAAAATTGCCTTGATCAAGTGAAGCGAACTGTGGGGAGAATGGAAAAGAGCATGTGGAATAGCAATCCTGGGTTCTATTCCCAGGAGCACCATCTTTGAGATATTGGTCAAGCCAGCTCAACAGTCAGGGCCTCAATTTCCCCATTAGTAAAATAAGGGTGGTAGGCAACATTTCCCCAATTACCCTCAAGCCCTAGCATTTAATTTTGTAGTCTTTACTCTTTTTTTTGGAAGTGTACCTACTGGCAAGAGACCAAGAGCAAGAAACTACATCTGCTTGTTCCTTAACACCTTTATGGCCCATGGAGATTTAAACATGTAACAATGGGGTTCTACTTTTAAGCAAGAGATACAAGCTATGAGAGCAGCTGATAAGACCCAATGTGTAACAACTTGTAAGCATTTTTCAAAGCCTGTTTTCTTCTCTTTTGCAGAACTGTAGGAGTAAAAACGATCAATTCAACCCAACCCATTTTTGCTACTTTATCTTAGCTGATTTGGTAAATAACTGTTCCCAGATTGTTAAAAAACAACAACAATAAGTGATGTGGATATTGATTAAAATTCCTGTTACTTATTCTTGAATGAATTACAGAACTAATTTATTCCTTAGCTCTCCACTTAAAATCTATCACTATATTCCTTAATATTAGGGTCTTTTTTCTAATTCTCCTAAAGATTCCATGGGCAAAGGAGTTGTTATATAAAAAAGTGTTTCATCCACAAAAGATTCCACTATTTCTGCCTAGAAAAGTGGTTTGCAGATATGCAAGCCTGACACCATACCCATGTTAGGATCAGAGCACAAGACCCCTGCCATCCTACCTCAGAGAGAAAGCAGGCTGTACAAGGACCTCACTCTGTAGAGCCGTGGGAGGTTAGGGAGCTAGCCCCTTTTTGCACCCAATTTTGTAGACAAGACCAGTAAGGTTCAAAAGGTTATATGACTTCCAAGGTCACATAGCTGAGCCAGGACTTATATCTGGCCACGTTGGTTTAGTGACTCCAAATCCAGTACTCTTTCCAGAATGAGTGTGGAATCATTTCTGATATTGGCATCCCCAGAGTTAGGTAATCTAACCATGTTCCATTTTAAACACCGAGGCCATGTCACACAGAGTTGATGTCATTTGCTCTGGAACTCTCCTCATTCGTGGTTGCAAGGAACTGAGCCCTGTGGATAGTGGGGTCCTGCCCTGGGTTATTCAACTGTTCCTTTGAAGGTCCTAGCAAAACTTAAGAGCAAAAACTCATTCCAGCACAGCTGTTGGGGTTTTGTGTTGAGCAGAAGTTAGTTGTGTTGTTTGCCTTGGCTTTCAGCATTGCTCCAATCAGTAAAATGTTGTGACTTTCTGTCTGTGTCTATTGAAAACACATACGTCCTGGTCGAGTCTGGGCTAAGGTCAATATAGACTGGCTGGATGCACATGAATGAGAAGGTCTTGGTTATCCTAAACTTACAGGTAGACTCGAACTGTCACCCAGCAAAGTGCTTTGTTACTGATTACTGCATTGCGCTCCCCGTCCCCCTTTCCACCTCATCCGGGACAGGAGCAATCACACAGGTTCCAAGTATGTATGTTGCTGCATCCTCAACCCCACTAGCCCTGAGCCCTCCAGGAGTCAGTCACATGGAGAGTTAGAGGGAGCAAACGAATAGAAGTGGAAGCATCCAAAGCTGACTTTTCCTGGTAGAAACGAATACCTCAGCTGGAGCTCCCCAGGCCAGATAACCTTCCGGAATTGGAATCTTTTGGTATTTCAGAGGCAAAACTTGAACACCATCAGTCAAGAGTGGTTTCGCGTCTCTAGCCGGAAGTCATCGAATCCTGCTGTGGTGGCTGCCTACCTCCAGCCTCACTCCCCACACTTCCTAAAGCTGCTTGTCAACTTGGCTGATGGAAACGGAAACACAACCCTTCACTACAGTGTGTCCCACTCCAACTTCTCCATCGTCAAGCTGCTGCTGGAGACAGGTCAGAAATGGTTGCATCGATGCTCTGGGTCCCTCCCTGAAGGGCAGTTCTGGTACTCTCTTCTTTCCAGCAAGGGGATTCTTTTTCTGAGTTCCTTCTGTTTTCTAGGAACTGGGCGAGACTATTTTGCTTTTAGCATATCATTTATGCTTCACCACACTCTGTGATGTGGGGATTATTTTTCTCATGTTGCAGTTGAGAACACTGAGGCTTAGGTCACAGTGATGGTAAATAGTAGAGTCAGGTTTTGTATTCAGCCTGTCTAACTCCAAATCTATACCACATTACCTCTAGGAAGGTCACATGTTACCATCTTTGTAAGGATTTTTAATAAAGGTCATGGCGGGGGTAGAGGGACTGGGTGAAAAAGGTGAAGAGGTTAAGCAAAAAACAACAACAGAAACTCATAGACAGACAACAGTATGGTGATTACCATAGGGAAATGGGGTGGGGGGGGGGGGCAGTAGAGAAGGTAAAGGGGACATAAATGGTGATGGAAAGAGACATGACTTGGGATGGTGAACACACAATATAATATACAGATGATGTATTATAGAATTGTACCCCCCTTAAACCTATATAATTTTATTAACCAATGAATCCCAATAAACTCAATTAAAAAAACAAAGGCCCTGGCTCTATTTGGCCAGTTTGACTCAATTTGATTCATTCATCCTTCATCAGATATACTGTATGTGTGGATTACCAGTGAGCTCCACACTAGCTAATACTAACAGCTACACACTAGCTAGGGGTCATTTCTACCCAACAGAACTCAGCAAACTCAGTCAAATGTGGCTTTTGTCTGTCTCTTCCTTTCAGTATCCTCAGCACCTAGACCAGTTCCTGGCTCACAGTAGGTGTTGAGTGAATATGTGTGTTAAATGAATGAGTGGATGGATGACTCCTGGGAGCTAGGTTAAATTCTAGTAAACTTCCAATTCTCCAAAATTCCATTAAGCAACCTTGAGGCTTTTCACCTGAATCCATAGGTGACACATGTAATAACAGCGTAAAGTTCTTTCTGTATCCCATATCATCAGAGGAAGATGAAGGCATTGAAATACATTGAGCCAGTTTTACTGGATTTCATTTCTTTGTAGTTTCACGGACACCATAATTTTAAGAGGTAGCTCAATTGAGAAAGATACATCATAAAATGGAGATGAACATTTAGTGTGTTCAGTGTTAGGGGCTTTCATTATAAAACATGAGTAACAATGACACCTACTGCTTTTTGAGTGCCTCCTCATTCCAGACAGACAATCGAACCAAGACCCTTTGTGCTGACACTCTAACCACTGAGCAAAACTGGCCAGGGCCCTAAGTCTTTCTTCATGAGAAGAAAGGTCTTTCTTCATGAGGTAGAAAGGATGTAAAGACAAGAATACCATTGTGGACAGTAATAGTAGTAATAGCACTTATTGAGGTTTTACTGTATGGTAGGTGTTCGAAGTACTTTAAATATATAAACTCATTAAATTTACAATAACCCTATGAGACACGTTCTGTTATTATCCCTGTTTTATAGAGGGAATGCTAACAAAGGGCAAGTAACTTGATCTCCTGAGATAGTTTTGTTCTTGTCCAAAAGAGACACAGGCTTTTCAGATAAGCAAACGTACAGGGAAGATTTGGTTTCCCCTTAAGAGGTGGGATTGTTTATACAACACATATCAAGCTGATAATCTTCTACCATCTCCTATGGTGGAGAGGGATACAAATGCATAGTTCCAGGGCTACAAAGCAGAAATTTCTTTTGAATTCTCATTTAATATTTCATCTTTAAAATAAGCCCATTTTTCATTGTTATAAAATGTATATTCTTAATTATTTTAACGTAAAAAGTTGTAGAGATTTTTTTTCCTGTTTTTCTTTTTTCTTTTAGAAAGAGAGAGAGCGAGAGAAGCATTGATGTGAGAGAAACACCAACCAGCTGCCTCCCACATGCACCTTGAGTGGGGATTGAGCCCACAATGTGAGCATGTGCCCTGACCAGGAATCGAACTGGTGACCTGCCACTCTAGCCAAGGCTTTCCCTGTTTTTCAAGTGAGATGGTGTTCCAAAGATTTCCCATTGGCATTTTTCATACTCCCTGGTTTATTACACAGCATATCACCAGGCCTTGGAAAGGACATACAAACACAGCCATCAGCTTAAAAATTACACACAGACCCAGAGAGAGTGAAACTTAAAATGCGTGGCCAGGGGAGTGGTGGGCTTTAGCGCCATATAGACTTGAGCCCCGGTCCCACTTCACCTTTACTTGGGCAGTTTACGTAGCTTCACTGACCTTTGGTGGCCTCATCTGTAAAATGGGAATGTGGTCCGTGCTCTACTTTAAAAGATAAAGTCATGGCCATTGGCCCACTTTGCCACCTGCTGTGGACCTTCCTTGCTGGGTATCCTCAGAAAACCTGTGAAGAAAAGTAGCCAGTTTTAAAGGCTGCTAAAAATAGAAAGCATCGATTCCTTGCCTGGGAAAGGATTGCTCTTATTCAGTAGAGTCTATTGCATTTTAACCAGCAGCATCCTGTTAACAGGCTCAGGCGTCTGGCTCCTGGCCCCTCGGGAGCTGTTCCAGCACTCGTTGCTTCTCTTGCAGGCGTCTGCAACGTAGACCATCAGAACAAAGCTGGCTATACCGCCGTGATGATCACTCCCTTGGCTTCTGCGGAGACCGATGAGGACATGGCTGTTGTCTGGAAGCTCTTAAGAGAAGGAAATGTGAACATCCAAGCTACCCAGGTAGGAGATGTGAACTGATCTCCACTTTTGTAAGTGCGGGAACCTCCCAGTTTTATTCTGCCCGTGGGGTGAGAAATTCCATGTAAATCCACAAAATGTTTTTTAACCCAGGAAGGCTGGGGCTTCCAAATGGCATGTGTCCAAAGCCTGACCATTTGGTTGCCGCAAAAGCTCCTGAGACCCAGACAGGCTGGGACAGAGGGCAGGAAGCTTGTAATTTATGTCCCAGTCTAAAATTGGACAAATTCCACCTGGATTGAAATTCTCGAGCCAGACGTTCCCGCAGTTAGCACCTTCGGAAGGCATGTGCTAGTGGGCCGCTCTAGGAAGCCCTGCAGGTGATCCATCTTAGTCATGAATTGCAGAGCAGTTCAGGTGGTTGGGATGTCTCTGTTCAGCTGCTGGGCTCTCCTACCTGAGAACACAGAGTAGGGGTATGGTCCTAACCCAGTAGGGCTCTGCGTTAGAAAAGGGTCCGTATGGGACAATGGGAACCTACCAAAGGCTACTTTCCGGCCTTCGACAAATACAAGAACAAGCAGAGTGCGTCCAACTCTCCTTTTCCCCCGCAGGGGTCCTCAAACTACGGCCCGCGGGCCACATGCGGCCCGCCGAGGACATTTACCCGGCCCGCCTGGTGCTGCTGCCTGTCCTGCTTAGCAGCTGACTTGTCCCAGGCCCGCAGTGCACATAGGAATTTGTTCATAGTTTTTTTTTTAAACTATAGTCCGGCCCTCCAATGGTCTGAAAGACAGTGAACTGGCCCCCTGTTTAAAAAGTTTGAGGACCCCTGCTAGAGTGATCACAGGTGGTAGATGAACTATCAAGAACTGTGAAGGGCCTGAGATTTTACTTTACCTTAAAGCTGGCAAGTTAGCAGCTACAGTATCATGGGTGCTGGCAGGTGGCACAAGACTCCTGTGCCAGAGGCGAAGGACAGTGTGTTACAACAGTAGTAGCAGCCACAGCATTGGCATTTACACCACTTCCCCGAAACCCAGTTCCCATTTCCTCAGGGCATTGTAAGGAGGGCCAGATCCCTGTGCACAGAGTTGGTTGTGTTGCTGGAGAGGAACCCTGAGCTTAGGGGACCTGAATCTTTTATGCTGGCCAGTAAGCATGTCTGCCCTCTGTTCTGGAGGAGACAGTCTCTGTCTTCCAAAGCTGTTCACTGTACAAACATCCTTAAAAAGACAGTCTAAAACAAATGGGAAGATAGTGCCTCACTCACAAGATATGCATAAATCCAAGGAACCCATGGAAAATTGTCTCCCAACAACATATTAAACTCCACTCCCCCACAACCAAAGTGATTACAGGCCAACCTGATGGCAAAGTCACTTTGCAGACTTTATCTCACAGCTATCCTATTGATGGTGAGAAATAGACATTTGTAGATTATGTTCTGGTTTTCACCTGCTTATAGCTCCCACTGCATATGAGTCAAGCTGTTTTCATTTTAATATGTTTTATATAAACATATGGATTTTTTTCTAAATTGGCCTTCATGCAAGAGGAGATGCTTACCTATGGTCAAAATCAATTCCCTTTTTTCACAGGAGAAACTGATGGTCGAAGAGGGTAAGGGACTCAGCCCAGGTCATCAAAGGAGGGATGGGAATTCATAGCTGCAGTTGCTCCCTTCAGCTCCCCCTGGGGTCCTGACTATGATGAGAGGTGCAGGTACTAGGTTAAATGGGAGTGAGCTGGGAGCTGGGAGTCTCCTGGATAAGCTGCTTATTTCTCATTGTACCTCCAGGGTCCACGCAGCACATGGCGGATAGCAGTGCTCTGTAAATGATCATTAAATTAGATTGTATTGAACTGGACCAGGAAGGAGGTGAGAAAGGAAGGGGCCCTGAATCAGGCAGAGGGGCAGACATGAAGACAATCTGCATATGTCAGCCGGCTTTATAATACCACTTGCAGGGATGGGGCTGGATCTGCTGCTCATGGGGACTCCCTGATCTGGTTACTTCAGTAAACAACCATTACCTCAGGGCTGAGTACAAGCAAACCAAAAAGCAAATGCATCCCCACTCACTGACCATTCTCTCTAACCCTCATAATGGTAACAGTAGTTACCGAGCATTTGCTAAGTGCTCAGGTCTCACAACAACCCCACAAGGCAGGTAATATTTATTGTTAATTGGTTCAATTTGACCAGACCATGAAAAGTTACTGATTCACACAGGCAGTAAGTGTCAGAGCCAGGACTTTTGTGATTGCCAACCCCCTTTTTTTTCTCTAAGCCCCAGCATTCTGGGCCGGGGGGAGGGGGTGGGGGGGTGACGGGGACGCACAATCCATCAGTGCCGGCAGTTTGGCGCTTTAATCAGTGAACACATCAGCAAACGTGTCATTGGCACCTTTACCTGTAAGACACTGTGCTCAGAGCCACGGGGGATCTGAAAGAAGAGAACACATAGTCCTTGCCTTGTTCTTGCAACCTTACAAAGCCCGATGTCCCATCAGAGGGACGAGCCTGATCTGCCTGGAACCCAGGAGAACCATGAGGGCAAATACAATCAATGCCTGAGAGGACTGTGTATACACAAGAAAACCTATGAGAAATGATGGTCAATTTGTAATCAGAAAAATTACTACTTTACAGTATCATACTTACAACTTTTACCTCATTTGATTTCTGCAAAACCCCTGTTAGGTACATAGGATAGATCATTATTACATTAGTTTTTAAGAAAAGAGAAACCAAGATTCAGAGAAGACAAGTGAGGGGTAGAGCAGAACCAGAGCCACGCCCACCGATGATCACAGGGATGTAAGAAACTGTCAATGGATTAGAAATATGGATTAGAAATAACCACAGAGCCATTCGAGATCTTCTTGAGACAAGAGGGCTTGGGGTGCCATTAAACTGACAATCCCAGAGGCGTTCAGAGCAGACCAAGGCTTCCTGAGGAAGTCAGGCTGGGGCAGGCAGTAAGAAGTCATGGTACTGAAGCATCCGGCCCTCATTTATTCCATCATTGGACATGTGTCAGCACATACTAGGTGGGAGGCACTGGGGAGACAGAGATGAAAAAGACAGTCCCTGCCATCAAAACTTTCATTCCTCGAGAAAGAGATTGACAGGTTGTAACGCCAAGTGGTAAGTGCCATGTTGTGAATCCCATGCCTGGGAGTTGGTAGAGGGCTTTAGAGACGATGTAGCTTTTGTCTAGTGTCTTAGAGGACCAGTAGAAGTGTGCCAGTGGAGAAGGATGTGTCCCATACCAAGGGCAGAAGAAAATTCAAGTCACTGGTCATTTTCTGGAGAAGTTATCCCTGAGCACACCCAAGCAGGAGAGGAGTCCGCCCTGTAGGTGGCAGCCTGACCCACCCCTGGGCTCTGTGTGCAGGGAGGCCAGACTGCGCTGATGCTGGGAGTCAGCCACGACAGGGAGGACATGGTCCAAGCGCTACTGAGCTGCCAGGCAGATGTCAACCTGCAGGACCACAATGGATCGTCGGCCCTCATGCTGGCCTGTCACCGTGGCAACGCTGACATGGTGCGGCTGCTCCTGGCACACCCGGCCTGTGACAGCAGCCTGACAGACAAGGTGAGACTCCTAGGGATTAACAAGTAGGTCTTCCCCTTCCTGTAAAGGGCCTTGCCAGCCAGCAGAACTTAATGAACCATATGGCAATAGCAACAGAGTCAACCTCAGAATTGACCTGCTGTGGGATTTAAATGAGATGACCCATGGTAAATGCTTAGAGCCTTGGATTTGGGAAACCCCTAGCCTTTCACACCATCATGAGGGAATGTAACCAGGCCTGGCCTTGGCCCTGACCTCCTCTGGTCATGGCAATAACAGCATGTGGGCTTTAAGGCAGCAGCTTGGATGGGGAGCTTCTGCTGCTCATGGGGACTCCCTGAAGGCTGGATGAAGGAGACAAGTATACATTATGCCTACTCTCTGACAGTGGTCCGCTTACAGAATAACCCACTGCACCAAGCCAACCTGCTTAAAGTTGCAATGCCAGCCGCATGCTTCTTAAATAAACTTCCTTGTAAAGTGATGATAATGATGGTGGTGGTGGCAATGATAAAGACAATAATGATACTAGTTGATATATATCAAGTGCTTTCTCTGTGCCAGGTACCGTACTAAGCATTTACCATGGACCATCTCATTTAAATCCCACAACTATCTTATGAGGTTGACTCTTGATGGTGCTGGTTTGCTCACAAGGAAATGGAGGCACCGAGGGGTTAAGCAACATATCCCAGATCACACAGCAAGTGGAACCCATCAAATTCCTAAACACAGACTCTTAGTTGCTGCATCATCGTCATTGTTGTCACATTGCAAGGTCCATGTTTCTGGTTTCCTGCTGAATCCTCAGCACCTAGTAGAGTGTCTGCCACATATCAGGTGAATGAATCAACAGTTGAATGAATGAATCCCTAAACTACAGAAGTAAATCATCAGGATGTGACCCTATGACTGATCATTGTAGCAGGCAGTATTTCTAGAGTACTCACAGGAACTAAACTCTATCCATGCATTACTCACTATTCTCAATAATCCCATGAGGTAGGTATAGCAATCTCCATTTTTATAACTGATAAGAAAACAGAGGCCTAGAAAGTTTATGTAGTTACTAGAGGCCTGGTGCATGACATTCATGCACTGGGGCGGGGGGAGGTAGGGGGAAGTTCCCTCAGCCCGGCTTGTGCCCTCTCGCAGTCTGGGACCCCTGAGGGGTCCTTAGCGCTGCCATGGAGGCAGGAGAAGCTCCCGCCACCACTACTGCGCTTGCCAGCCATGAGCCCAGCTTCTGGCTGAGCGGCGCTCCCCCTGTGGGAATGCACTGACCACCAGGGGGCAGCTCCTGCGTTGAGCGTCTGCCCCCTGGTGGTCAGTGTGCCTCATAGCGACCAGTCATTCTGCCTTTCGGTTGATTTGCATATTAGCCTTTTATTATATAGGACTAGAGGCCCGATGCACGAAGATTCATGTAAGAATGGGCCTTTCTTCCCCTGGCTGCCAGCACCACCTTCGCTCCGGCCAGAGCCGCCTTTCCGCCTTCCCACGCTGCCCAGAGGCCCAGAGCGGCTGGGTGGTGTGGAATGCCTGCGTCATCACCATGGCGACGACACAAGTGTCCCGCCCAGCCCCCAGCCACTTGGCGCCTGTGTATGCAAATTAACCCGCCATCTTTGTTGGGCTAATTTGCGTACTCACTCCTGATTGGCTGGTGGGTGTCACGAAGGTACAGTCATTTTGCATGTTACTCTTTTATTAGTGTAGATTATCAAGTCTAGGATAATCTTGGAGCAGGAATGATTCTTGCAGCAGGAATGCAAGCCCAGGTCTGACTTTAGTGTCCTTAAGGTTGGCACTATAGTTTTATGCTTTAAACAGACCTCTCTATACTTTCATAACATCTACAGTTCCAAAGGAATAAAGGCCTGGGGAGGGAAGAGAATCGCTTCCCTTCCCAGGGACAGCACCTCTCACTACTGTGCCACATCTGATCTACCCTTGATTGGTCCATCAGTGAGTCAGGCTGCTTGGTCCCTGAAATCGCACACCAGAAGCAAGCGCTCCAGTTCAGTGTCTGAAGGTCCCAGGAACCCCAGCTCTATCCCAAAGCTAAAAGCTATTTGTGGGATAATTAGAGAGCACTGACCCTCTTGAGATGCATGCAGGCACAGCACAGCAGAGGGCTGCTGGAAATACGAACCTCCTGTTATTACTAGTCAGACAAAGGATCTGCGTGAATGAGCTCCCTACAGGGTCGCCCTGGGGGAGAAGGAGCAGCCCTTTCATCTGGAGCAGGCCCAGGGCCCTCTTTGGAGTGACCACTCCTGTCACCTCAGGGAGGCCTGGGAGGCAGGCCTGTGGGACAGGGGCATGAGCTTTGGCAGTCCCAGGTTAGCTGGGATAGTCAGGGATTAATTGAGCATCTCCTGGACACCTCTGGAGATGTCAGACACAGAGGTAAGGCTGTGGCTGCTTTCAGGAGGTGGGGGAACAGTCACGGAGGGAAGGTTCTGTTATACTTCAAACAATTCCAGTGACTATTAGGAGCATGGGCTTTAAACACTCTTGGGTTTGAAACTGGGTTCAGTGACTGTCCTTATGGCCTATTCAGCTAACCACTCAGGCCCTCTGTATGTTCGCCTGTAAAGGGGATGATAACAGACGCTACCTAAATACGGTAATGTTGTAAAGCCCGTGTCCCACATCTAGGAGGTACTCAGTTGATGCTGCATTTTTATGAACAGGTGAGCAGTGAGAGCTGAAATGAAACAACTACCAACTACATCACGGAGCCAGGGCCTCGGCATTCCCAGGCAAAGTCCGGAGGGAATAGGGAGCATGAAGGTCTAGAGTTAGGCGGGGAGCCCATCAGAGGGAGACCGGCCCCCAAAGGCAGAAGCCAAGTGGTCAACACACTTGGCTTAGTCCAGTGGTTCTCACTCTGGGGCGATTTTGCCCTCCAGGGAGATTTGGGAATGTCATTTTTTAAAAATATATTTTATTGATTTTTTTACAGAGAGGAAGGGAGAGGGATAGAGAGTTAGAAACATCAACGGGAGAGAAACATAGATCAGCTGCCTCCTGCACACCTCCTACTGGGGATGTGCCTGCAACCAAGGTACATGCCCTTGACCGGAATCGAACCTGGGACCTTTCAGTCCGCAGGCCGACACTCTATCCACTGAGCCAAACCGGTTAGGCAGCAATGTCATTTTTACTTGTCACAAGGGAGGGTTCTTGACATCTCAGGTTATAGGAACAACGAAAAATTACAAATTATCTGGCAAATGAGTTGTCAACATAGTGGTTTTCAGACACATCTAGGTTTTAGAATTTTGGAGACATGATTGAGCCCATTCGTAAGACGGTGGCTGCCCTCGCAGATGGTGTCCTCTGGGTCACGGTGGCCTTTCCCCTCGCCTCCCCTTGTCTCGCTGGCGGGTGCTGCCGGCGAGAGCCCCACTGCATGCTGCTTTAGACAGCAGCCCCGGCAACTCCCTGCATCGCTGAAACAGCCCCAGGGTATCATGTATCCGGGGGTAAACTGTACATTTCCTTCCATGGACATGCCCACTTCTAAGAGCGGGTCCTTAGAAAATAATTAGAAAAGAGAAAATGCTTTCGGCACTAAGTTTATGATGATGAAGACTTGGAAACCACTCAAATCTCCAACAGAAGAGAAACAGTTCAGTAAATTATGGAATGTTATGTTACCAATAACAAAAATGATGTGTTCTGATGACTATAAGAATGTGGGAAAATCATATAGCATGCCACGGTAAGTTCAAAATGCCAGCAGATTTAAAATTAATATACAATGTCATTCCTCTGTTTAAACCAATAACACATTTGGACAAGAGAAAAGAACAGAGGGAGACAAACCAAAATGCTAATTTCCATTTAGGTCTGTGTAATGGAAAAAATGGAAGAGTTATTTTCTTTTCTTTCCTCTGTTTTCCATTTTTAAAATAAAGTGTGTTAAAAGCAAGAGACACTTTATTCCCACTGATGTGAATTTCCCAGGCGTGAATGTTGTAGAAGGGGCCCGTTTCTCATGCTTCTCGTGCCATTTGAATCTCCTCCCCGTCTAGGCCTCTGGATGCTTGGAATAGACTCTATGCCCCATGCACAGCCCTACTCCCAAGTCGCCCTTGCTTTGTGGGGCGGGAGGCAGGCAGGATAAAATGTGTTTCTCCTTCTCTTTCTCCGCTGCAGGCTGGCCGAACAGCTTTGTCCATCGCGCTGAAACCGCCCGCCCATGTGGAAATCGCTGAGCTTCTGCAGGCCCACGCAGAGCAGGGCAGGTCCCTGAGGCCCTAGGGGCTGTGGAGGGACTGGCAGCCGGGAACAAAAGGCTCCTTCTCTGGACTTTTCTCTCGCCCTTGGAGAGGGCATGGGTCACAGCCAGAGGGCCATCCCTCAAGAGAAGAAGCTATGTCAGATATGCACATACATTCCCGGGGTATCATTCTGCTCATTAGGATGCTTTGTAGTTTTGCCTTAGGTCAAGCCCCCAACGCAGGCTGCAGAGCAGGGTGAAGGAGCCGGGCGGGCACACTGGTGTCATCTAAAGTCCCTAACGTCTCAGCCTGGAATTCTTCCTGACTCTACCCTTTGTAGCACCGCTTAGGGAGCTGGCGGGCAGGAGCACATTAGAAACACAATACTTTTTACATGGAATTTTAAAGTGCACCGTCTCTGTGTTTTTTAATCCATCATACATGAAGATGTCCCCTTGAATATGCATGTCTAGGGAGGCCGGGGAGATTTATATAGTCATCCCTGCGATCGTTCTCCAGACGACCGAGGAGAATCACCTGGCAGACAGGGGAAACTGAGCAGACCCCATGTGGGGCCTTTGCTCAGTTGGGGCAGACAGAGAAAGCTTCAATTCAGGCAAGATAGAAAGAAGCACACTGGCGTCAGTGCCAGACAGACAGTCCTGGCCATCTGTGGCTCCAGTTTGCACCAAGGATATTGGGATTAATCAGGAAATCCAATCTAGTGAAGCACATCATGTGTATTGAGGCAGAGGCAGGTATGCCAGCTCTTCTGAAAGAAACAATTGAACTGACTGAGGATCCTCCCGGGGCCAGAGACCATATTTCCTCCATCGCTGTGTCCATGGCCATGTGGGAATCCCAGCTCCTTTCCCTCACAGCCTTCATGAGCAAAGCTCGAGCTCCATGAAGCTCAGAGGTTTCCGAGGTCCCAGACTGCAGAACTTTCCAGCCTGGGGTGACATCTGTCTCCACTGGACAGTTCTTCCTTAAACTTCCATAATCCCAGGGCCCACATGCTGTAGCTCATCCAGGGTAATCTACAAATTGGTTTTTTCTTAAAGTCTGTTAGGCACAAAATCACCTTATATGAAAAAGAAAGACAGCAGAGTTCGGTGAGCCTCACATTGGAAACACAAACACCTGTTTGCTTGGTGCCCCTTGTGTGAGTCACCAAACCTCCTTGGGCTCCAGTTTCATTGTCTTTAAAAACAAAAATTATACAACCTACCTCCTGGGGGTGTTGTGCAAGGCACAGCTGATGGAAGTTTGGGAATCCAGTTTTAATCCACAGAGACTGACTACAGAAGTTTTCCACTGGGATTCATAAGAGAGGCTCAAAGTCCCCAAGCAGGACACTGGCATATGGCGGTATTGCTCAGAGGTAGAGAGAATGGAGCAAATAATAAGCTAAAAATGCTTTAAATGGGTTAGAGAATTTGATTTTGTTCCCAAAAGCAAATTTTAAGAGCAAACCCCCACATTAATAAATCTTCTACTCCAGTGCTTCTCAAACTCTGATATGCGTGCAGATAACCCAGAGATCTTGTTAGAATGTAGGAGGTCTGGGAGGGGAGGGGGCTGAGAATCTGCATTTCTAGCCAGTTCCTAGGGGATACCAATGCTGCTGGGCCACACCACACCTGGAGTAGTACAGCTCTGGCCTTTGACTGTTTCTATATTAAAATGCTGCCCCTCAATCTTTGGGTCTCAAAGTTTCTTTGCATTTCTCTGCTCTTGGTTCTTGGGAATTTGCAATGTTTTATTTGCTATTATGGGGGTCAGTGTCCCGTGTTGCCAATTTAGGCTCTATTTCTTTTTTTTAATTTTTGTTTTATTTTTTTTTTATTGATTTCAGGGAGAGGGAGAGAGAATTATTGATAGGCTGCCTCCTGCACACCCTCTACTGGGGATCGATCCTGTAACCTGGGCATATGCCCTGATCGGAACCGTGACCTCCTGGTTCATGGGTTGATGCTCAACCACTGAGCCACACCTGCTGGTCTAGGGTCCATTTCTGCATCTCACTTTAGGGTGGCAACTCTAATTTGGTCACATTTTTTAAAAAAATATGTCATTTGGGTCCAGCTATTAAAAACAGCTTATTTACTAGAAAGGCAACCTGATTTTTCATTGAGTCGTTTTCAAAAACACTTTGTCCGTCCTTTCTGAGATTTTTAAGGCTTTTTTTAATCTTGAGTTTGGAACGTGAACACATGATCTCATCCCCTACAACCATCTCGTTCCACTGGAATGTCTGAGCCCAGAACATAGTGAGATGAACAGCACAGCCTGTCTCCCTTGGCTCCAGAATTCATTCAACAAATATCTGTTAAAAGCAACCAGGTGCCTGACACTGTTCCCAGCACTGGCTTTTAGAGAGCAGATTAGGCCTCTTCCACGAAAACAGTGTCTCAGGTCATCAGGATCCCAAACCCCGGCTATCTATGAACAGATTTCTCAAGTGCCTGACAGCACAGCCTCCAAGCAACATAACCAGGCTGACTGGGAACAGGTATTAAGCCCTCCTCACTGCCTTCATGGAGTGTACAATCTGCTTTTGGAAGACAGGACACATGTGCCAATAGTAAGGAATAAAATCAGGCAACATAGTTTATTCCACAAATTTTTCTGGTGTGCCGGCCCTAGGCTTGCATGAGAGCTATCATAGTGACACCGCTCCGACTGTCACCTGGCCATCTACTTGGGAAAACAGAACGCTGAGAAGGAAGCCCAGGATACTAGAGGGGAGTCAATAACAGGCACCAGAGCTAATCTGGAGAAGTTAAGGGAGGCTTCCTGGAACTGAAAACAAAGATTAGTGATGTCACCCAGAAAAGGAAGAGTAAGAGGTGAGGTGAGGTTAGAGTGTGCCAGGCAGAGAAACCAGTGCTGCAAAGGATGAATGATGGGAGAGCAGACATTTGGGGGCCTTCATTCAGTTTAATAGGACTGTCATAGAGAGTTTGAGTAAGATGCTGAGATGAAAGGGGAGATTGGGAAGAGGTGAAACTCATAAAACATGGAACCAAAACACAAAGTGCCCTAAAGTTATGATAAAGTTTTGCTCTAAAGGCAATGGAAAGCCCGGTTGGTGTGGCTCAGTGGTTGAGCATCGTCCTATAAACCAGGAGGTCATGGTTCGATTCTAGGTCAGGCACATACCTGGGTTGTGGGCTTCAATCACCAGTGAGTGAGGTGCACGAGGCAGCATTGATGTTTCTATCTATCTCCCTCTCCCTTCCTCTCTCGGAAATCAATAAAAATATATTTAAAAAAATAAAATAAAGGCAATGGAAAACTATTGAAAAACCAGATTTATGATGGAGAAATTAATTTACCTAGCTCTCATTTAACAGATTTATCAGATACCCACTTCCTTCTAAATAGTGTGTTTGGGGCTGGGGATATATGATAAGCAAGGTAGACAAGAACTTACAGTTTAACAGGGAAGGAAGACAAGTCATCACGGAACAACATGATGCATGTTGTGACTGGCAAGGACAAGGTGCACGGGGCTACATAGGAGGGACCCTCAGCCTAGTCTGAGGGTAGGGAGGGCCCAGGAGGGCTTCCTGAGAATAGTTATGCTATCTGAAGGGTGCATAGGCATTGGCCAGGCAAAGAGGGGCAGAGCAAGAAGCATGCATAAAACCTCTAAACAAGAGGCATTGATTTGGGCATTAAAAGAACTTCAGTGTTCCAGGAAAGAAATAAAGAAAAAATAAGATAGGAAGGAAGAAAGATTGCAAGATGAGGCCAGGGAGAAAGCCACTGCACCAAGTTTGGATTTGAAGGAAATAGGAACACCAGAAGCAACACTCAGATTTGCATTTTTTTTTTTTTTTTAAGAAACTGTTTATTTTCCATCAACCTTATTTCCGTTCTGTTAAGAATTTGTGGAAGAACAGCTTAGGACCACTCAGTGGTTGTTGCTACCCATTCAGTAGCCTGAGCAGTGGGGGCTGCAGACCAGTCTTCAGTGGCAGGCTGAGCACTCCAGTCTTCAGTAGGAAACTGCTGAATGGGTACAGAGGGCACCTGCACGCCTTCAGACCAGTCTGCAACCTCAGGCTGAGCAGCAGTGAACTGAGGAGCAGGAGCAGTCCATTCACCCTGAAATTCCTCCTTGGTCACAGCCTTTTCAGCAGCTGCCTGCTCTTCCTTTTCAATCTCTTCAGGATCCCTGTAGAAGTACAGATCAGGCATGACTTCCCACAGGTGTTCATGGGAGATGGTGCCACACATTCGTAATACTTCCCGGGCCAGCATCCACCACATCAGACCCACTTGAGTGAGCCCCCTTGTTGCAAGGGATGGCAATGTCCACATAGCGCAGAGGAGAGTCTGTGTTACACAGAGCAATGGTGGGCAGGTTAACATAAGATGCCTCTGTGAGAGGCTGGTGGTCAGCCCTGGGGTCAGTAACCACCAGAAGTCTTGGCTCCCGGAAGGCTGCCTGGATCTGGTTGGTGAAGGTTTCAGGAGTAAAGCGGACAGCAATAGGAGTGGCTCCAGTGGCAGCAGCAAACTTCAGCACAGCTCACTGGCCAGTATTCCTGGACGATATGACACTGACATCAGCTGGGTTTTCGATGGCAACAATGGCACGAGCTGCCAGCAGAAGCTTCTCCCAGGTTCTCTTCAGATTGATGATGTAGATGCCATCACTTTTCCTTTTGTAGATGTACTGTTCCATTTGGAAGTCAAGGTTGGTGCCACCTAAGTGGGTTCCTGCTGCAAGGAATTTGAAGACATCCTCCTCCTTCATTTGCAGGACATCAAGGGCTCCGGACATTGTGAAAAGTTTCCCTTTAAGTTACGTGGGAACCAAGAACAACGCCGTATGGAGCCCTCCCCGGGTAGCGCAGAAAAGGCCAGATTTGCATTTTAAAAAGAGTACTCCATGGGGGGGGGTGGGCGGGGCGGAAATGAGTGATGCTTATTCAACAAACATTTGTAGACTATCTGTCCTGGGTCCTGGACTCTAGAGTTCATGGTTTGGTGGAGGAGACAGATGCAGGCTGACAACGACTGTGAACAGGATGAGTAATGGAGGTCTGAAGAGGGCTGTGGAGACGTACTTGGCCAGAGGGAGTCAGGGAAACCTCACAGAGGAGGTGGCCCTTGCTCTAAGCCACAGGAGGTGGAGGAAGGAGTTTGCCAGGGCATTCTAGATAGAACAGCAGGTATAAAGATGTGAAGTGTGTAAGACCATGGCTGTCTGGGCAATAGAGAGAATTGCAGAAAGACTCCAGTTTAGGTGGCATGGGGGAAGTGGCTGAAGAGTAGATTTAAGAGGAAGGTTAGTAGGTATACTTGTAGGTTGAGATAGGAATTTGGACTTAAGCCTCTAACTTGAGGGGGAATCAGAAATCTCTTTGAGAACCTGAAGCTCTGTTCAGAAAAATGCACATAAATCTGCAAAATCTGCATGTAATTTCAGGAATTCAGGAATCTGCAGTTAAAATCTCACTGCTGTGGACAGCGGGGAGCCATTGAAGAATTTCTAAACGATGGAGCCAGATCAGATTTGCCCTTTAGAATGTTCACAGAGGGGGGATGGAGAGAGAGACTAGAGGCAGGGCATCAGTGAGGAGGTTGTCCTCAGACCCTGGGTATAGGGCAGTAAGGGCCCAGTCTTCAATGGCATCTGTGGGGAAGAAGGAGAGGGCCTAGGGGGGTGTGCCAGGAGGTGATGACACACTGGATGGTGGAGAGGGTCAACACGAGTGACAGGAAAATGGTGATGCCATTGTCCCCAATATCCATTCTTCCCTTTCTCCTTAGAAATAGAATCCCCAAATTTCAGTTGGACACATGGCCACCCAGAATAGAGACTCCATCGCCCAGCTGCCCTTGAAGCTTCATGTGGCCACATAACTAAGTTCTGGCTAATGAGGTGTGAGCGAAGTGATGTAGGCAAAGTCCAACTCCTGTGTGCAAAGGAAATGGAAGTGCTTTGCCCCTTCCCTCTGGCTGGAATGTGGTAACAATCCATCTTGATCCATGAGGATGGGCCAACACCCTAGGGATCACACAACAGCAAGGCAGAAAGAGCTAGGCCCCAACACCATAGACCCATCAAATCTGCTCTGGACTGCTTATTCCCCTTTGATATGAAATCCTATATAATAAAGAGCTAACATGCTAATTAGACTGGATGGCAGAATGACCTTCCAGAACAACCAGTGGGTTGGAGGTGGGGCCAAGGGGCTGCGAGGCAGCCGGGCTGCAAGGGCCTCTAGTCAAGAAATCTTCTAACTTATGTAAGCCATTGTACACTTGGACCTCTGTGGCAGTGGGCTTTGGATAAATGCACTCAGCATCCCATGGCAATCTCCAGGATCTCATGCTATGGTTAGTGAGTTTCGGGGCGGAAGAGTTCAGGAAGGCCCATCCTTTTATATCTCCTCATGGTGCCAGCCCCAGTTCAATGCTCACAGGGGAATCGCCCAGCCCACAGCCCTCAAAGGGCACAGCCTTGTGTTGCCCTAGAACAGTGGTCGGCAAACTGTGGCTCCGAGCCACATGAGACTCGCGAGCCGCGGTTTGCCGCTCTGTTAACTAATGAGTTTGCCGACCACTGACCTAGACTCTCGATTCCAATAATTACAGGCTGTTGTTGTTCCTTGTGATTAAGCCCCTATCCCAGTGGTCGGCAAACTCATTAGTCAACACAGCGGCTCGCGAGCCCCATGTGGCTCGCGAGCCACAGTTTGCCGACCACTGCCCTAGAAGATTCCTGAGCACAGGCTCTGCAGCACTGGGCACCCAGTCCTTCAGCGAGACAGTGCCCGTGAACTGGCCCGGTCTGGAAATGTGGGCATTTTAGACCATTTGAATTAGCTGAAACATTTGAATGAGGAAACATGGTGCATTTTGGGCAGCAGCAGTGAGTTATGGTTACAGAGTGAGAAGTCATGAGATGGAGCGAGGCATGATAAAAGAGGTAGAGGTGAACACAGGATGAGAGTATGAGCAAAGAACAGCTATGAAGAGAGAAAAGATGGAGAGAGAAGAAAAGCCCAATGAGTAGACTCCTGTGGACTGTCTGCCAGATCTTCCTTTCCCAGGAACCTCCCCTTCCCAGCCCCCTCCACCATGCACATGACTATAGCAGAAGCTGTCACATTTCTACAAGAAAACTTGGTCCCTGGCCATGGAAGGATAGACACTGGACATTACCTGGGCTTGGGCCATCAGACCCTCCCCCAGGAATTTTGGAGCTGGGATTTAGAAGGAGATTCACATCTCATTAGCCAGAACTTCTGAGTGTCTGGATTGTAACATGTAGATCTCAGAAGCCACTAGTGGCTGGTTCAGCCTTGTAAACTGAGGAGCAAAAATGACTCTTCAGCCAACGGACTGAAGCACACGTCCTGGCTTCCCCAGAGTAACATGTGTTCCTTCCCTAAAGCCCAGTAGATACTCACCCTTCAATTCCATAACTACCCTACGTGTTTGCTTTCCCCAGTCTCCTCTCTGGGCTGTGTAGCCTGGTGGGAGGCAACCAAGGGCATGGTGTCTGAAATCGGCTACCTCAGGTGTTGCATCCCAGCTGGACCATTTGGCCACTCAGGCTCTTGATCTGTAAACTGGGATATAATAGTTCCTTCCTTCTGCTCTTGTACGTGGTTAACTGGATAAGGTATCCACGTAGTGCTGGCCTCTATGGCAGAGCTCAGCATAGATTCCTTCCCTGGCCATTGGATCCTTTGCCCTAGACTCGACCCCATAAAAATAGCAGCTTGCCTTCTCTGAGTACTTACATCTACCCAGGCTCCAGTCTTAAGGGCATCATTTATGCCTCACAATACCCCAATGAGGTAGCCTAATATTATCCCTGTTGTACATATGAGGAAACTGAAGCACAGAGAGGGTAAATAACTCCTTCAAGGCCATACAGCTAGTAAATGGGTCTGGGATTTCAAGCCAGGAGCTCTGGCTCTGTGACCACACTCCACTGCCTGCCGGACGTCCGGAGCTCTTCGTGCTTCCTCGCAGTGACCTAGGCTGTGGAGGGGTGCCCAGCGGCAGGGGCTGGACCCTGCTGAGGGAACAAAGCTGCTTAAGGGACTCAGCATTAAGTCAGTAGCTGACCTGCCGGTCCAGCTGGGTGGCCCCGGCACAGAGGAGACACAGGCAGAGTGTTTGGGACTGGAACAGCTGAGGGGTTGGGACCTCCCTGGGCTCAGTATCACTGGGGAAGAAAGCTACAGATGGTCTGAACCCTACATTGCCTCAATTGCCCCTTCAGCGGGGAATTCCCTACTGTTCCAAATCAGTTCCTCCACCCCCTCTCTCGTCCTGAGAGATGGACCTGGAACAGAGGGAGGGAGCCCAGCCGGTGTCTAAGGGGGGGTCTGGCCTTCCTTCCTCTGTGCCCGTCCCCCCGCCCCGATCCTGCACCCCATCCTGGTTCCATGATCCATGAGGGAAACAGCGCCTGAGTCTTTGCTCTGAAGCCAATGAAGCCATTCTATTGTTGACTTCGGGTAGGCGGGTTGGGGGGAGGGGTATTTTCCAGTCCTCAAGGTGCCTTAGAAGCAAAGAAATTCCCACTCTTCCCCCCAGAAAGGAAAACTAGAGAAGAAACTGTTTTTAGACCCTCTTGCCCGCTATTCCCAGTTGTCAGATAAGAAGCAGGAATAGAGGGAAGCTCACGTCCTGTCTCTGTCCTGCCTGCCTGGAGAGAGGACAACCCCTGGTCTGTGCTCTGTCCCTGACAGGACTGCGCTCAGTCTGTGGGGGACTGAGATTCTGACACCAATTCTTATGGGGCGGGGGGTCCCCACATCCAAGCAATTCTCCACACCAGCTGTGTGTCCTACCATTCAACTCAGTTCCAACACTGTTCAGAAATCGCATCAGATTCCACAGATCACGGCTTCAGTCCCATAAGACTGCCCCCTCCCCACCCACTTCAGTCATCAATTGCAAGTCCAGGTTGTCACCTGTGCTTCTGACAGACTGGCTCTTAATGTACAAAACCTTCAAACTTGTAAAGAATTTTTGTGAGTTTATTTGAGCCAAACTGTCAATAATTGCCGGGAAGCAGAATCTCAACATATTGGAATAATGGTCCGGAGAAGGGCAATTTTTCACCTTGTTTTATACATTATAATCAAAGGAGGAGATGGAAGTTGGTTACATGAAATCCACTGGTGATAGATTAGGGAGGTGGGAGAAAGCAAAGCGGGGGAAACCTCTGGGAGTGGATAAAAAGTGAAATGATAGTCACATGCTTCTTTTACACAGGTGGGATAGTTAACAGTCAATAATTAACACGACAACAATAACACTGAGGGGATTTGTAGTTTCTGCCCTAGTGCCATTTGTAATGTCCTGAGGGGTCCAGAAAAAGGGAAGTTACAAGTTACCCTGACATTTCGCAGGTATGTTATCTTAGATGCAAAAAGATAAATAGGCTCAGTAAAGATCAAAGTTGGTCTTTGTCAGGATACTAATTACCTACCATAAACTGCTTTTAGTTAATAACTGATGTCCACCTCCAGCCTCCTCTTTTCCCCAGAGGTGTGGGAGGAGGGATGACTGACAGGTTCCACCCTCCAATCACATGGCTGGCTCCACTAGCAACTGCACGCCCATCCTTAGGAGCTTTCCAAAAGTCACTTCATTAACGTAACTTTTGGATTTGCCTAAAAACTTTTATGGCACTTATTACTTGGAAAATTCCAAGGGTTTCAGGAGCTCTGTGCCACGAAGACCAAATACTAGTACATCATCATGCTAGAACAGGTGACTACGATCTCCTTGAGCTGTCCCTTTCCCCAGAGTCCACCAGGCTTTGTGTGAGTGTTTGCAGGTGGGCAAGGCACATATGATTGCCTTGTCCACACACACTCCTGGTCTGTGTACATTCTGGAAGCAGGAGGCCTGCCCTGCAGTTCCAAAGCAATGATCCTGTTGCAGGTATCAGGCAAAAGGAGCAGGCCCAGCGGGGTGAATGCTGATGCTTGTTGGAAAGGTGCTGGTGAGCTCACAGCCTCTGGTGGTGAGAGACGCAGCTGCATCTGGCCTCAGATCAAAAGATCTAAACTGATTTCTAATCTGACAGAGCACCAGGCTGGATTTGCCTAGAAACTATTGGGAATGGGAGGTGGGGGATTATTAAAGTTTAGTGAGGGCCTACAAGGCATTTTAAACATATTATTTCATGGGAAAGCTCAGCAAATCCAAAATCTTTCTTAATTGAATATTTTCATTACCAGAGGAGAGACCTCTGTTTTGTTTGTTTTATTAGGGTTCTTACATTTTTTTAAAATAAATTTTTATTGATTTCAGAGAGGAAGGGAGAGGGAGAGAGATACAGAAACATCAATATCAACCGGCTGCCTCCTGCACCCCCACCACTGGGGATCGAGCCTGCAACCCAGGCGAGTGCCCTGAGGGTGAATCGAACCATCATCTCCTGGTTCATAGGTCAACCACTGAGCCATATGGGCCAGCCTGAACTGGGTTCTTTCTGCTAGAAAATAGTCTCACTGCTTTGATTCAAGCCCCAGATGGGCAACACCCTTTGATATTTTTAGCATTCCTGGCGGCTGGGCTTGACTTGATTTTTAAATTTGTTTTGGCTGCCTCTTGAGCAAATATAATTTTTTTAAATTAAAATTTACCTAATTAGAAAATAAATTCGGCCCTAACCAGTTTGGCTCAGTGGATAGAGTGTCGGCCTGCGGAATCAAGGGTCCCAGGTTCGATTCTGGTCAAGGGCATGTACCTTGGTTGCGGGCACATCCCTAGTAGGGAGTGTGCAGGAGGCAGCTGATCGATCGATGTTTCTAACTCTCTATTCCTCTCCCTTCTTCTCTGTAAAAAATCAATAAAATATATTTAAAAGAAAATAAATTTGTCTGGCTGGCGTGGCTCAGTGGTTGAGTGTCTACCTATGAATCGGGAGGTCACAGTTCAATTCCTGGTCAAGGCACATGCTTGGGTTGCCGGCTAGGTCCCCAGTGTGGGGTGTGTAGGAGGCAGCCGATCAATGATTCTCATCATTGATGTTTCTATTTCTCTCTCCTTCTCCCTTCCTCTCTGAAATCAATTAAAAATATATTTTAAAAAAAGATAAATTCTTGGATGGCAGAGAATATGACATAACTGTTTCTTCCCAGCAGAGCCCTATCTTAGTCTGTAGAGACCTATTGTTAGGCAGCCATGCCTAAATGTAGTCATTGGAAAACATGAATGGATAATGATGAATTTCCCTAAAGGCCTATATGCTTTCCGCTCCTGGTACAGCTGGCTCTGCTAGGAACACAGAGGCTTTTGCTTCTGAGTCTGGGGCAGAGGTGAGAGGGGCTCTGGGGCTAGAGGGGGCAGAACCATACCCCACTCTCTGGGGACACAGCCAGGATCTTGCTTTTGAGATGCACACTTCTTGCATCAGGATGTTGCTGTGTTAATTTATTAACAATTTGCAGTAGAATTCAGAACTTTTCAAACAATGGATTCAGGAGCATGGTGAAGTCGTGTTCTCAGGAACAATTTAATTTTGTGTTTTAATTTGGAGAGGATGAGAAAAAAAGCTTAATATAAGTATCTTCTAGGCCTCCCAGTTGGTTTGAAGAGAAAAATGTTCTTAGGAAATAACGTCTTCAGGAGACTTGACTTGGGTGGGTAAATATATAATACAATATACAGACATCATATTATAGAATTGTACACCCAAAGCCTAAATAATCTTATTAACCAATGTCACCCCTGTAAATTCAATAAAAATAAAAAAAAAAGTTCTCCCAAAGATGGGCAGAATTCAAAAGAGCCTGTTCAGGAGTATGACTATAATCATGCTGTGAGGAACTATTAAGTTCCAGAAAAAAATAACATCATGAATATAATTAATGTTTTTCATTTCATTGGCTTTGCAGCTTTGTTTGAAATTCAGTTATAAGACTATTTCCATTTTATAGTTTGTATAAGAGCTTTAAGCCTAAGGAATTTAAAAATACACAAAGCTTGGCTGGCATAAGTAACTTTATAATAAAAAATTTTATAACAATCTTTTTCTTTAAAAAATGTCAGGCAGACCTGCAAGATCTTGGAGTAGGCAGGCATCCTACTGCTGGACCTTGAGAGACACCTCGTTGACTTTAGCATACAAGTCCAAGTAGGTATCTGGCCTGGCTCCTCACCTGTGCACCCCACTGAATAGAGTCAGACCCATCCATTTGTGCACCTGGAGACCGCCACTCCCAAGGCCTTTTTCCTTTGCAGTCTGTCCTGATGCTGCCAAGGTGGTGAGCTGCCAATGGTCATCTCATCAGGGGCAACTGAAAGTTTTATATCTAAAAACATCTGGCTGCCCTGGCTGGGTAGCTCAATTAGTTAGAGTGTTATCTCGACAAACTGAGGTTTTGGGTTTGATCCCCGGTCAGTAAACATACAGGCATCAACCAATGAATGCATAAGTAAGTGGAACAATCAATGTTTCTTCTCTCTCTCAAATAAAAAACAACACAAAACTCAAACAAACAAACAAACAAAAAGCATTTGGCTGGCATCCCCAC
Organism: Plecotus auritus; assembly: GCF_963455305.1. NCBI lineage: Eukaryota > Metazoa > Chordata > Mammalia > Chiroptera > Vespertilionidae > Plecotus > Plecotus auritus. The sequence goes on along the minus strand of NC_137771.1, from coordinate 45,134,978 downwards.
TGTCCTATGGAGTAAGAAGACCCGAAAACTTTGCCTGTCTCTCAAACAAATCTTGTTTAGATAGTGTTAGAAGGGAGAGAAAGACAGCTGCCAATCATGTTGATGGGACAGGCCCACTTTTACCAGATGAACTGTACTTGCATAATTCAAACTTTTTAGAAAATCATTCACCCATTGGGGGGAAAAAACTGAAGAAATCATGAAGGAAGGCAAGGAATTTCCAGGGATGCTCCATTCCTATCTTTATTATATCCACACAAATATTCAAAGTATAAACACATTTAGTCTAAAACTTGTGGAGTCGAGTCATGCTGCTAGATGTTAGATGTTGGTCTATTTGAAGTATTTCTGATAGATACTGAGGGTTGTCTAGATGTGCTTGAAACTTCAACTTTTGTGCCTGTAAAAGTTCCAGTACAGTGTTTATTTTAAAGGTATTATTAAGCATTCTTGCTTATATTCTCTCAACCTTACAGTATGGCACAACTATAAAGCATTCATTATCTTGGTACTGAACAGGAAAATTTCACCAGAGTGTCTACTTCTGTATTGTTTTATTATTTCAAAAGTTTAAATAAAATGTCTACTCTCATAGTTTTTCTGTCTAGTATAATAGCAATTCCATGGTGTGCTAAGGAGGGTGAAGGAATTCCTTAGACTTCCTGCAGGAATTAAGGGTGGTGCCATCATTAAGGAGTGAACAGTAGTGAGGTCTTTTTTTCTGTTTTTAGCTCTGATGGTTAAAAAAGTAATTCTCTCTAAAACCAAAAAGAGAAACAGAGGTGGACACACAGTTCCTAATCACGCCTGAGGAACACTGGGGCAGGAAATCTATTTGCCAGTTCAAGGTCCCAAGATTTCTGTATTTCCAGAATTAAAGCTGATACATCCTGTGGCTTTGAAATTGTGGACCAAAATATCCTTTTATTCTTCTCTTTACCTTGGCAGGTACAGCAGATCTATAAAGCTCAAAAGACTTTCTTGAATCTGGAAACCATCCGTTTGAGCTAAGAAGTTGGGCCTTTGCTTTCAAAGTGGAAATCTTAAAAGAAAGGACTGCATGAAGAATCCTGCCAGATGGAGACCTCTCCAAATGCCTTAAATGTAGGCGGGTAACTCTTTGGGCAGGAAAGACTTGCTCAAGAGACTTTGGAAAAGCAGTGGGTAACTTGAGTCCACTCAACTGACCCATTAAGGGAATCAATCCTACATGAGACCCTGGAGATACTTGTTTGTCAAAAGTATCTTGAAGTACCTTACATTGTGAAAATGGGGTACAGGAAGTCGCCCCAACAAAGTAGAGGCCCATCTGAATGACAGTGCAGAGCTCTTTGATGATGTGATCCTCATAAATACTCTGAAGACTACCTCTGTTCAGTCTCATTTCATACCCTCAGGAGAGTTTTTTTTTTACATTTTGTTTTGGACTTTACATTATCTCCAGGTTGCAGAGATCACATTATCCAAGGCCCAAGGATGAAAAATGTCTCGAGGGGCTGATGTAGGAAGTATGTACCCATGTTGGTTCCCTCCAAGAGCAACAACATGGGACATCCCGGGGTGGATATCCCCAGACTTTAGTCTCCTTGAAGCCAAAACCCAGAAGAAACAGAAACCAATCTCACAGACTGAAACTTTGAACCTTTCAAACACCATTGTTTTTGGTGAAATAGCTGTTAATGTTTTAATTATAAGCAGCCTAATCTAAGATTTGGCTGTGAGAGAACATCCATTTTCTGAGGAAAGCCATTTCCCCTTAGAGATGAATCACTGTAGTTATCAACCCTTTGTGTGGTATCATTGTTTTGTCCCGCATCTGCCCCTCAGAAATATTTTAGTATAAAAGCTCCATAGATCCAAACTTTGTCCCATCATAACTTCTAGTTTAGTAGGAAATAAGAGAATCTGGGCAACTTAGCCTTCACCATGTGGGCATCTGGGTACAATCTGAAGAAGCATAGGGAAGGCAGTTGTCAAAAAAAGGGGTTTTATGGAGTGACCTCAGAAAGTGATTGGATCCTAAATTCCTAACTGGGCAGGTCATGATGAGTGCTCACATCCAGGCCCATTAACCTTAGTCTAAGGTTTTAAGCCAGCTGTCCGTTGTTCTTGTGCATCTAGGCTGGAACCTTTGAAATACCAGAATACCCCTCCAAAGGGGGCATTAAGACTCGAGTCATCTTACAAAAATAGAGAACTAGCACTTGGGGGCCAGGTACAAACAGGTGGCAGGGAGCACAAGGGAGTTCCTTGTGGGACTAACAGCTGTATTGAGTGTGGTCACATAAATTTATGCAAGAGGTAAAATTGCACAGAACTTTATACGCATTTGAGTGCATACTAGTGCCTGGTGGACTTAGTGAAGCCTGTCTTCTTGTGTAGGAGGCTAAATAGGCCCCAAAGGTATTTTCTCATTGAGCCTCTGGAGGATTTTGCAGATAAAATGTGATTAAAGCAATAATGACCTCCTGATTCTTATACTGTAGTCTTATGTAAGATGTTGCAAAGGTAAGGAGGGTAAAAGGTATGTGGGAAGTGTTGTATTTTTGTAACTTCAAGGGCAAAGAGAGGGGTAAAACCTCCAAGCCACTAAGAGCAAAGCAATGGAGAGTAGAGAAAGATAACGTGGAGGGTAGTTTTCTGACCCACCCACTTCCAACCCAAATGAAAACGGCCTTCTCTGGTTCTCACTCCAATCTGCAAAAGTGATGAAAATGGCAATCAGCCTTGTTCTGCCTTTGTAGGGCAGGAAGCAGGATGTCCCATCTACTGAGGACTCTTATGTTGGGCACAAATATCACCTCACAGAACACTTACAGAAAGCTTGTAAGGAATTAACTAGTTACAGAGTAAGAAGCCTGAGACTCTAGAGAAATTAGTAATTTCCCTGGAGCTACACAGAATTAAGAGCTCAAAGCCAGGTCTGCTGAGGCAAGGGCATTTAAAAGAACCATTTTGTAGAAGGTCCTTGAAGACCAGAGTTAGGACTGAGCTGAGAAAGGGGAGGGTAGTTTCAACTGCTGGAGAGGATACTTTTACTTAATGATAATTTTAATACAACCCTTTAAATTTACCAACATGTAGGCACTATTTGTAATCTTCCTTTCTCATCCCCAAGTATACTATTAGCTGTCAATCTTGTTGGATAAAATTGTGGCATTTTAGTATTCCTAGATTTTGGGTGTGTGAAAAAATATATATATGTTGTATGTGTTCACACTGACCCTGGATTGCTAAAATATATTCTCCAGTGATTCTTTCAAAGAGGGTATGCAAGAAATAAACTTTCTGAATTCTTCAATATAAAAAAATACCTTTGTTTGACCCTCAAAATCAAATGCCAGTTTGGCTGGATATAAGATTCTAGGTTTAAAGCCTTTTGCCTGCAGACCTCTAATGATGCTGCCCCATTGACTTCTAGCATCCAGAGTATCCAATGATAAGTCTGCTGTCATTCTGATTCTTCTTCCTCTGTAGGTTACCTCTTTTTTCTCTCTGGAAGCAGTTATGATTTTTTCTCTATCACTGGAATTGCCAAATTTCACCAGGATGTGTCTAGGAGTGGGTCTCTTTTCATCTATTTTACTGGGTACTCGAAAGGCACTGACAATGTCCAGACCTGACCTTTTCTTTAGCTCTGCAAAGTTTTCTTCAATTATTTCCTTAATTATTTCCTCTGCTCCATTCTCTTTATTATCTTTTTCTGGAATTCCTATCAAACGGATGTTTGAGCTTCTGGATCTATCCTCTACATCTCTTATTCTTTCTTTAATTATTATCTGTTTGGCCATTTGCCTTGTATCCTTAGAGAACTCTTCCATTCGATCTTCTAGATTATTTATTTTCTCTTTAAGTATGTCTATTCTAACATTCAGTGTAGAAAGTTTTTTATTTCCAGGATGGTAATTTTTAATATCTCTAATCTCCTCTTGTATCTCTCTGAATGAATTAATTACACTTCTCCTAAAGTTCTCTTCTGTTTCTTGTAGTAAGTCTGTTTCCTTAGATGTTAGCTTATGTTCCACCATTTTTTCCTTCTCAGAATCTGAAGCCAAGGAAGCACAGGAAAGTTCTTTAAGTGAGGCCTTTTTTTCCTCCGTCTGGGAGGTAGTCTCTTCGACTTCAGAGTCCTCTCCTTCTGGCCATGGTAAGAACAGTTCCCTTTCCCACTCTGAGCTTTCTCCCTCCTGTAGCTCATAACATTCTTCCTCTTCAGTTAAACTGCTATCCAACTCCTCACTGTTTATTTCAACTCCATGTGCCATAGTATAATACTGCAAGATTGAGTTCTGTTTGTTACATAATACTGAGGCCTTTTCTTCCTCCAGTTCTGAAGACTCTTCCCCTTGCTCCAACTCTGAAACCTCTTCCTCCTCCCCTAGCTCTGAGATCTCTCCTTCCTCCAACTCAGAAGCCTCTTCTCCCTCCTCCAAATCTAAAGCCTCTTTTTCTTCCTCTTCTAGCTCTGAGGCCTCTTCCTCCTCCAGGGCTTCTTTTTCCTTAGACTCTGAAGCCTCTTCTTCGAGAGTTTCTAAGCTTTTTACTTCCTCTGTTTCAGCAACCTTTACCTCTTTAATAAATAGAAAGCTCAAGCCATCACTGGTTGCTGCCACAGATCCATACTTAGAGGCTATTAGAGTTTTGTTCTGAAAATTGAAAAAAAAAATTATTAAATCATGTGTGTCTTTTAAGGCAGTAAAACCTTTCACTCTATAAATTAAATGTGACTGCTATTTGACAATTAGCAAATACCTAGATTATTTAAATGATTTGTTCTTAAAGGCTTGGATCCCCAAACAAGTTGTTTCTACTATGGTCATCCATCACACCTGCAATTACTCATGTAGTACTTGCAACAGATTTCCTTGCATTTGTTTATACTGTATTCCTTCTATAGTCCCAACCCTTAATGCTTCAATAATGACTTGTATTAGTGAATGGCTGGTTATATTTAGGGAAGATAGAGACCTTATTATCTAACTTTAGGATTATTATTATTTTTTTAAAATATATTTTATTGATTTTTTACAGAGAGGAAGGAAGAGTGATAGATAGTCAGAAACATCGATGAGAGAGAAACATCGATCAGCTGCCCCCTGCACACCTCCCACTGGGGATGTGCCCGCAACCAAGTCACATGCCCTTGACCGGAATCGAACCCAGGACCCCCCAGTCCGCAGGCTGACACTCTATCCACTGAGCCAAACCGGTTTTGGCAAACTTTAGGATTATTATAAAACAATTATAACAACAAAAAAATCCACATTTACCCCCCCACACACACATTTACTTTTTAAAATTTAAAACCAAATTCAAAGTTTTTAAAAGATCCCAATTGCAGTTCAAACTCTAGCCATATTAATTACAAGGAAAAAATGTTTTGGTTAGGAGTACAGGCTCAATTAATTTCACATTTGTTCAAATCCAGTCTCCACATTTGAAACCAGAACCTCAGTGTTCCATCTAAAACAGGATCTGACCATAGCACTACTTTTGTCTGTTGTAAGGGTTAAGAAAGGCAATTTAGGTACTGAGCTTGAGGCATGTCTGCAATGTAAATGTGGGCTCAACATTTCTTAGAACACTCTTCTTAGCCCTGAGTTTTTCACTCATTGCTCTGTCTACTGGGAAAGAATGTCCTATTTGTGACTGGTTGATTGCTATTTGTTCAATATCCCTATCTCCAGAACAGGTTAGGTTCCTTCTGTTTATATTTCTGGGGAACAGCAATATCTGAGATTAAATATTTATTCTTAAATAGTAAATTTGTTGATCCAAGTGTATCTTCAAAATCGACTTTCATTTTGCAGAGGTTGAACTTGAAAATGTTAGGAGGGCAGGGGAAGTAGGTGTTCTTTTGAGAACCTGTCAAAAATATTGGCTTGCCTTCGCCCGTTTAGCACAGTGGATAGAGCATCAGCCTGCAGACTGAAGGATCCTGGGTTCGATTCTGGTTAAGGGCATATGCCCCAGTTGCCTGGGTTGTGAGCTTGATCCCCAGTAAGGGGCATTAAGGAGGCAGATGATCAAAGATTCCCTCTCATCATTGGTGTTTCTATCTCTCTCCCTCTCCCTTTCTCTCTGAAATTAATAAAGATATATTTTAAAATATATATAGGCTTAATAATATAGATTTCAAACAAATAAAGATATTGTATGCTCATGAATTGCAAGAAATATTGTTAAAATGTCATACAATCCAGAGGAATCTACAAATTCAATGCAATTTCTATCAAAATCCCAAAGGCATTTTTCATGGACATGTAATCCTCAACTTTGCATGAAACCACACACACAAATCTCAAATATACAAAGCAAATCTTGAGAAAAAGAACAAAGCTGGAGACACACTTCCTGATTTCAAACTATATGGTATTGACATAAAAAAAGAGTAATGAGGCAGAAATGAACTCATGCATATATAGCCAACTAATTTATGAAAAGCCAAGAATCTACAATGGGCAAAGGATAGTCTAACATATGGAAGGAAAGAGAGGGAGGAAGAGAAAAAAAGAAGAGAATCTCTACAGAATACCTTTTAAGATTGAGATTATAAAAACATTCAGGAAATAAGCTAAAGTGTTCTTAATGAATCAAGTATATGGGGAACATAGTCTAATATGCTGTAAGAAACAAAAACCTTTATATATTGGAATGGGTAAAGGTTAGATATTAACATTAATGAACAACCAGATGGGTTTTATTAAATAAAGTTCTATTTGCATTTCCCTGATTGTGAAGAAAGAAAACTTAGCAGACAACTTTACACATTAAAAATTGAACTTAGCCCAGCCAGCCTAGCTCAGTGGTTGAGCACTGACCTATAAAACAGGAGCCAACGTTCAATTCCCAGTCAGGGCACATGCCCAGGTTGTGGGCTCGATCCCCAGTAGGGGGCTTGCAGGAGGCAGCCAACCAATGATTCTCTCTCATCATTGATGTTTCTGTCTCTCTCTCCCATCCTCTCTGAATTCAATAAAAATATATTTAGAAAAAGGAAGAAAAAATGAAACCTAATCACTTATACTTAATATTTCTGTTCTTATTCCTAGTACCAGGGCTTTGTTAAATTCATTCAATTCTTTGTTTCATTTTCCCCTTTTAATTATTTAAAAGCTATTTTAAAAAATAAATAAATAAAAGCTATTGTTCTGGTTTTAGCTTTAAATATTTAGCATATATTTATTTATCAATGTCTAGTGTATGTACAATCTCCTCTAAAACTATTCACTCTCACCCTAACCCTTTGGCTCAGTGGATAGAGCGTCAGCCTGCAGAATGAAAGGTCCCGGGTTTGATTCCAGTCAAGGGCTTGTACCTTGGTTGCAGGCACATCCCCAGTGGGAGGTGTGCAGGAGGCAGCTGATCAATGTTTCTCTCTCATCATTGATGTTTCTAACTCTCTACTCTATCCCTCTCTGTAAAAAAACCAATAAAATATATATTTTTTAAAAAAACAACAAAAACACGTCCTAGCTGGTTTGGCTCAATGGATAGAGCATCAGCCTGCGGGCTGAAGGGTCCCAGGTTCGATTCCGGCCAAGGGCACATGCCCGGGTTGCAGGCTCGATCCCCAGTAGGGGGCATGCAGGAGGCAGCCAATCAATGATTCTCTCTCATCATTGATGTTTATATATATATATATATCTCCCTTTCCCTTCCTCTCTAAAATCAAAAAAAATATATTACAAAAACAAAACTATTCATTCTTACTTTTCCCAAACTTCCAACACCAATTTAATCATTGCTTTTAACATCATGCTCTCACTTTTAACAATTTCTTAAAAATTGATTTGAAGACCAAGTAAATAAGCTCTACATATTTGTATGCTTACCATTTTTTCTTGAATCCCATATCTTCTTCCTCCTTTCTTCCTGTTTTCATTTTCTGGGAATGCCCCTTTCAGTAATTCTTTCATAAAAGATTTTTGGCTGATAAATTTCCTGAGGCTTTGCATGTCTGAAAAAGTCCTGATTTCACCATCACATTTAAATGCTAGCTTAACTTGGCATGAAATGTTTGGTTCAAAATCATTTTCCCTCAGAATGTTGAAGACATTACTCCATTGCTTACTAATGTCCAGTGTTGCTGATGAAAAGTCTGCTGCCAATGTTAGTATTGCTCCATCTTCTTTGGAGGCTTTTAGAACTTTCTCTTTATTTTTGAAGTCCTGAGGGATATTTTTCTCTCTCGTTTCTTTGACTAATACATCCTCTCCATGCTCTTGGCCCTCATCCTCTCCTGTAACTTCTATATGAATGTTGCAATTTCTACCTGTGTCATCTGTATTACCTATGGCTTCTTCCATATTTTCTAGAACTTTGTGATTTTGTGAATCATCCGGGGATAATTTCTTACTTTGGTTAGTAGTATAGTCTTTACTTTGGTGTAATTTGCTACTGAGTTTAGCTACTTCACTTCTTTCAAAAGTCAAATTTTCAATATCCTCAGTATAGTTTTCTCCTTCTATTTTCTTTACTAATTCTCTTTTTATAGATGTGGTATCCTTTATTTGTTGCAACTCTTTTCTGGTATTGGGGTTCTTTGGATTTTTCATTTCAAGCATTGTACTTTTTACTCCTAAAATTTCCTTTAGGTCATTTTTTAGAGATTCCCTTATCTCTTCAACCATTAAGTCCATATTTTCCATCAAGACTTTAAACTTACTCATAATAACTGCTGACATGTCTTTGTATTTTGAATCCAATAATTGGACCATCTCAGTTTCTATCAACTGAATCATTTCCATGTGGAAGCTGCTTTCTAGTTTCTTTGCAAGTGTAGGAATTTCTGATTGTACACTGGACATGGTGAATATGTTGTCAAGACTGGATTGTCTTAGTTTCCGGAAAAGCAATTCAGTTCTTGCACACCTGTTGGATTTCCCTTAAAATCTTTTTACAAAATCATCTGAAATATAAAAAAAATAATAATTGCTTACTGAAAAATGCTTTAACCCCATGCAAGTTAAGACCTGAATGTACTAAATCATCCAAAAGTAGCTAAATAGAAACTGACTGGTTCACCATATAATTAACTTTCTGTTAGTATTAAACAAATTACAAGAAAATATGTTTTTAAAAGTGCAGTATAACAAATTTTGAAAATCTAAGGTGATTTGGATGGAATCTTACACAAATGAAGCCCCCTTTTTGACTGAAGAGATCACATTAAGACTTTTTGCAAAACCAGCTGTCAAGTCAATTTGTATTATTTTCTATAGTGCAAATATTGACACTAGAGGCCCGGTGCTCGAAATTCGTGCACTCGGAGTGTGGGCATGGGAGAGAGGGGTCAGTCCCTCAGCCCTGACCTGTGCCCTTTCGCAGGCTGGGAGCCCTCAGGGGATGCCTGACTGTCACAGAAGTGGGAGAGGCTTCCACCACCACCGCTGCGCTCTCAAGCAGTGAGCCCAGCTCCGGCTGAGCACACTGAACACCAGGGGGCAGCTTCTGCATTAAGCATCTGCCCCCTGGTGGTCTGTGCATGTCATAGCGACTGGTCGTTCCACTGTTTGTTTTTGCATATTAGCCTTTTATTATATAGGTTATCCTGAGGGAAGTAGAACACCATGCCTCCTCCCACTTAACACAGACCCTGTTTTTGCTTGAGGAAACTCTTAGTTTGTTCATTTTTGTGTTTCATCATTCCACTATACTGCACAAGTGCCTAACCTTGAAAGAGAGAAACCACTCCCCCATTCCTTGATGAGAAGTGGGATAGCACAATACAGACACTTTGGACAACACCTGGGATGCCAGTTCCCAAATCTCCCTCTGCAAAGCCTCAAAGATAATCAAGTTTTACCAATTGAATTTACTGCTGAAGTACTAACAATTATGTTACCTGCTGATTCATCATAGTTGTCAAGACCTAAAATGCTTGAACTTGCATATTTAAAAAGAAAAATTGCACCTTTTTATGAGGATTCGGTGACTTATAGGAAGGAAGTGGCTGTGGGAGCACACTGACCACCAGGGGGCAGCTCCTGTGTTGAGCATCTGCCCCCTGGTGGTCAGTGTGCATCATAGCAACTGGTCAATCAGTAGTTCTGGTTGTTCTGCCATTTGGTCTATGGGCTTTTATATATATAGATGTGATTGAGGGAGGAACCAAGATGACGGCATAGCTAAATGCTGGTACTCGCTGTCTCCCACAACCACATCAAAATTACAACTAAAATACAGAACAACCATCATTCAGAACTGCCTGAAAGCTGGTTGAATGGAAGTCCTACAACTAGAGAAGTAAAGAAGAAAGCTGAAACTGGTAGGAGTGGGGGAGGTGCAGAATGGGCTGGTACAACACCCACAAATGCCATTTTCTTAATTGGGAGACTGCATTGGTGGCCATCTGTGAGGAGTAAAGGGTCCCAGCCCCACACTAGACCCTCAGCCCAGTGTTCCAGAGCTGGAAAAGAGATGTCCCTGGAACTACAAGCTATAAAAACCAGGGGGGATTGTGGCTGGGTGACATGGAGGTGGCTGGAGATCAAAGTACTCCATTAAAAGGGCTGGCACACAAAGTTACTTGGACTCCCAGTACCAGTCGGCTTTCAGGGACCCCAACACATACAGGGAGTTACTGGATTAGCTGGTATTGGAGCAGGAACTCGGGGGCAGCTTTCTCCCAGACAGGGGTGATCCCAGGGGTCATTGTTCCTATGCTGGGACCTCCTGTCATAGAGCTGATTGGCAGCCACATCTGACCTGGAGCACACTGTTTGCTCTACCCTGGTGATTCCCTGAGAACCTGCCCCACTCAATTTGCAGCCCCACCCAAACTGTTTACAGCAATTTTCCCATATAAATTGCCTGTCCTGACTCAGGCTCCAGACTTTGCTAAAATCTCTCAAACAAGCTGCAGCTGGTGACAGCATGCCCCAAACCTATCAATAAAAGGCCCAAGACTTGGCACTAGTACCTGCCTGCCTTGCTTCACAGCTGGACCTCGCCTGGGCACCTCTAAGCCCAATACAACAGCAAATAGCAGCACTGCAGACCCCTGTGTAGCTCCTGCAGGGTGGCCCCAGGCAGTGGCCGACTTTGCACCTCCCTGTAGGACCTAGAGCAGTACACCCAATGAACAGCTTTAGACCATAGCAGATTACAACTCTACGCATCCACAAGCAACACACTCAAGAGGCAGACTCAGTGGGTACTAAAGCCCTACAGAAGCAAGTCCTGATTCATAGGGGTGTTTCCTGCACAGCAGCTCTCCCACTGTAGTTGCAGCTGGTCCTTAAAGCCAATTGGCCTGGAGGTCAATTCCTCCCAGTGACACCTACAGCAATCAAGTCTCAACTACAAGACTGTGCACACAGCCCACAAAGGGACACAGCTCAGATGCCCAGCTCAGGTGACTGGGGAGGCTGAGCCACTGGGCTGTCCAGGACATCTACTACACAAAAGCCACTCTACCAAGTCCAGGAGACATAGCAGCTCTACCTAATACATAGAAACAAACAGGAAAGCAGCCACAAAGAAACATCACAAGTGAAAGAAATGGAGAAAAGCAAACTACTGAATATAGAGTTCAAAACCATGGTTATAAAGTTACTCAAGGATCTTAGTGAGAATGTCAAAGACAAAAAAGGACCAGTCAGAAATAAAGCATACACTAACTGAAATAACAATTTACAGGGATTCAACAGTAAAGGATTCTGATAATCAAGTCAACGATTTGGAATATAAGGAAGCAAAAAACACAATCAAAAGAGCAAAAAGTAATAAGAATCCAAAAATATGAAAATAGAGTAAGGAGTCTCTGGGACAACTTAAAGTGTGCCAACATTTGTGTTATGGGGTGCCAGAAAGAGATGAGAGAGGAAGATATTAAAAATCAATTTGAGGAAATAATGACAGAAAACTTCCCCTACCTGGTGAAAGAAAGGCAAATTCAGGAAACCCAGAGTCCCAAGCAGGAGGAACCCAAGGAGGCCCACATCAAGACACATCATAATTAAAATGCAAGGGTTAAAGACAAAGAGAGAATCTTAAAAGCAGCAAGTGAAAAGCAGTTAATTACCTACAAGGGAGAACCCATATGACTGTCAGCTGATTTCTCAACAGAAACTTTGCAGGCCAGAAGAGAGTGGCAAGAAATAGTCAAAGTGATGAATAGTAAGGACCTACAACCAAGATTACTCTACCCAGCAAAGCTCTCATTTAGAATTGAGGGTCAGATAAAGAGCTTCACAAACAAACAAGAAAAAGCTAAAGAGTTCATCACCACCAAACCAGTAGTACATGAAATGTTGAAGGGTATTCTTTAGAAGAGGAAGAAGAGATAAAAAATATGAACAATAAAATGGCAACAAATACATATCTATGAACAATGGAATCTAAAAATCAAAATAAACGAACAAGAAATCTAATGATCAAAATTAACTGGTGACTAACATAGAATCAAGAGGCCTGGAAACATGGAACAGACTGATGAATTTCAGAGAGCAGGCAGGGGGCAGGAAGAGACTAACCAAAGATCTTACCTATGAACACAGCCAGTAGGGTGCTGAAGATCTGGGGAGGTGCAGAAACTGGGTGGAGGGGGGACAATGGGAGGGGACATGTGTAATGCTCTCAATAGAATAAAAAATAAAAAAAGCAAGAAGTGAGGTATCAAACCTTAAAATATGGAGGACCCTAAAATGCATACTAAAAGAAAGAAGCCAATCTGAAAAGATTTGCTTGGCAGTTAACTACTAAAGGGATACAAGTATTTAAATTCCGAAGTAATGCATAAATCTGTCCTGGATGGTAGCTCAGTGGTTAGAGTATCACCCTGTGCACCAATGGGTCACAAGTTCAATTCCACATCAAGAGCACATACCTGGGCTGCAAGTTCCATCCCTGGCCCAGGTGGGGCAGGTGTGGGAGACAACTGATTGATGTGTCTGTCTCACAAATAGGTTTCCCTCTCTCTCTCTCCCTCCCCCTTCCCATTCTCATCAATGGAAAAAATATCCCCAGGCAAGGGATAATCCTATATAACAAAAGCCTAATATGTTTGTTAAGTGTCCAGTCATCTGTTTAACCAATCAAAGGGTGATATGCTAATGATATGCTAAGGCCGCTCAAGCACTCGCTATGACGTGCACTGACCACCAGGGGGCAGACGCTCCAACCAGTAGATGAGTTTGCTGCTGGGGTCCAGCCCATCAGGACTGAGTGAGACAGACATGCCCTGGAACCCTCTCGTGGCCCCTCCCTATCCACACCAGTGGGGTCCACCAGTCTGGCCTGTACTCTCTCACAAACCCAGACCCCTTGGTGGATGTCGGAGAGCCAGTTTCGGCCCAATCCCACAGGCCAGGCAGAGGGACCCCACTGGTGCACGAATTCATGCACTGGGCCTCTAGTAATAATAAAACTCACCAATCACAAACCAAAGGAAATTTGTTAAGACAATGTCAATAACAACTACTTGTGATACACAGTGAAAGTAGTGCTTTGAAAGGGGTTTATGGACTTAAAATATTATAAAAATGAAAAGGATAAAAACTGAGTTAAATTGCTACCTAAAAAATTATAAAATGGACCAAAAAATGTGAAAATATTAAGCCTCTGGGACAATTGATCTAACAATTGAGAAAGGGTATAGATAAATAGCACTATGAACAAAAAAAGGATACAAGTGAGAAACCAAGATGGCGGCATAGGTAAAAACCTAATCTGCTGCCTCGCACAACAATTTCAAAACTACAACTAAAAGACAAAATGGACATCATTCAGAACCACAGAAAGGCTGGCTGAGTGGAAATTCTACAACTAGAAGGAAAGAGAAAAGCACACTGAGACTCACAGGAGCTTCGGAAGGCCGAGGTAAGGAGGCATGCACACAGAGAGGGCTGGCAACTGAGTACACAGCTGGCTTTCTCAATCGGGAGGGAGACAAAAGCTCCCGACTGCGTTGAACTCCAGTTCCGGGCAAGACTCTGGGGATCCAGGCTCATACAGGGAGAAACTGGACTGTCTGGCAGCGGGCGAAACTCAAGGGCGGCTTTCTCTCAGAGGTGCCTGCAGCGATTACCATGGGACACTGAGACCCAGGGGCCTCTTAGGGCAGGGCTGATGGGAAGCCATTGCTGTCTGCTCCGCCCTGAGACTCCCATCCAAGCTGAGCTCAGAGGCTTTTGCATATGAATGGCCTGGTCCTTTGAATTCTAAACTTACCTAACAAACTGCAGCTGAGTGAGACCCAGAACATCCAAAAGAAGGCCCAAGGACCCCCAGCAGCTTGCATTGCTTCACAGCTGGGCCTCATCTGGGCACCTCCAAAACCCAAACAAAGAATAGGAATCTGCAGATCTCTGTAGCTCCTGCTGGGTGGCCTCAGGCAGAGGCTATATCAGCACCTCTTTGGAGATCCAAGAGCCAGTGTTCCCAGGGGTCAGAGTGGGACCATCCAGATTACAACTCCTCAGATCCATAAGGGACACAATCAGGGGGCAGACTCAGTGAGCACCAAAGCCCCACTGAAGCAAGTCTTGTCTCACAAGGATGTCTCCAGCACAGAAGTTCTCCCAGCGTAGACATACCTGATCCTCATAGCCAATTGGCCTGAAGGTCAATTCCTCCCAGTGATACCAACAACAATCAAGGCTTAACTACAACAAGACTGTGCACACAGCCCACAAAGGGGTGCACCAAGAGTGTCCACCTCAGGTAACTGGGGAGGCTGCGCCACTGGGTCCTCTAGGATACCTAGCACACAAAGCCACTCTATCAACTCAGGGAAGCAGCCAAAATGCAGAGACAAAGAAACAGGTCACAAATGAAAGAAATGGAGGAAAGCAAAGGACTGACTGGATATAGAGTTCAAAACCACAGTTATAAGGTTTTTCAAGAATTTTCTAGAAAAGGCTGATAAATTTAGTGAGACCCTCGAGGATATGAAAAAGGACCAACCAGAAATTAAACATACACTGACTGAAATAAAAAAAATAATATACAGAGATCCAACAGCAAACTAGAGGATCACAAGAATCAAGTCAAAGATTTGAAATACAAAGAAGCAAAAAACACTCAACCGGAAAAGCAAAAAGAAAAACACCCAACTGGAAAAGCAACAAAAATATGAAGATAGTGTAAGGAGCCTCTGGGACACCCTCAAGCATACCAACATCTGAATTATGGGGTGCCAGAAGAAGAGAGAGAGCGAGATACTGAAAACCTATTTGAAGAAATAATGACCGAAAACCTCCCCCACCTGGTGAAAGAAATAGACTTACGAGTCCAGAAAGCACACAGAACCCCAAACAAAAGGAATCCAAAGAGGACCACACCAAGACACATCATAATTAAAATGCCAAGGGCAAAAGACAGAGAATATTAAAAGCAGCAAGAGAAAAACAGTTACTCACAAGGGAGCAACCATACGACTATCAGCTGATTTCTCAACAGAAACTATTCAGGCTGGACAGGAGTGGCAAGAAATATTCAAAGTGATGAATAGCAATAACCTACAACCAAGATTACTCTACCCAGAAAAGCTATTATTCAGAATTGAAGGTCAGATAAAGAGCTTCACAGATTAAAAAAAAGCTAAAGGAGTTCATCACCATCAAACCAGGATTATATGAAATGGTGAAAGGTATTTTCTAAGAAGAGGAAGAAGAAAAAGGTAAAGATAAAGATTATGAACAACAAATACATATTTATCAACAAGTAAATCTAAAAATCAAGTGAATAAAAAATCTGATGAACAGAATAAACTGGTGAATATAATAGAATCAGGGGCATAGAAAGGGAGTGGACTGACAATTCTCGGGTGGGTGGGGAAGGGGTGAGGGTGGTGCGAGAAGAGACTGGACAAGAATCCAGAATCACACACTTATGGATGAAGACAGTGGGGGAAGAAACTGGACTGTCTCACAGTGGGCGAAACTTGAGGGTGGGGAGAAACTGGACTGACATCGCGTGAAACTCGAGGGTGGCATTATCTCAGAAGTGCTTGCAGCGATTACCGCGGGACACTGGCACTGAGACCCAGGGGCCTCTTAGGGCAGGGCTGACAGAAAGCCATGGCTGTCTGCTCTGCCCTGACATCCCACCCCAGGAAACCATTGCTGATTGCTCTGCCCTGAGAGGAACAATTGTAATAATCTGAACAATAAAGATTTATATAAAAAAAAAGGATACAAGTAAGATAAAGCATAGTTCAAAAACAGGAGCATTATTAAACTTTTGCAAATAAATTAAAAAGTTGAGAAGCAACTTTTATTGTAATATTACCCAAACTCTTGCAGAGATCAGCAAAAAGGATATATTTTAATACACTCTAGGAGGTGAGATTAACTTAATAACAACTCAGAGGAAAAGGAGTTTTTCCTCAAAATTCATAAACATAAAAGCAAAAATCTTAGAAACAGTAGCAAAGCAAACTGAATAGTATTTTAAAGGATATATACCAAGATTAAGTTGGTTTATTCAAGAATGTGAGAGCTGCTGGAAAACTAAGGGGTTCCTCAAAGACCTAACATAGAATGACCATATGGTCTAGCAGCTCCACTGCTATTTATCCAAAAGAATTAAAAACAAGGGCTGACTTATTTGTACACTGATGTTGACAACAGCATTATTCAGTCAGTAGCCAAAGGTCAAAACAACCCAAGTGCCCTTCAAAGGATGAATGGGTAAACCTAAGGCAGTAGTATATACACAATAGATTCTTTCCTCTTAAAAAGGAAGGACATTGGGACACATGCTACATCTTTGAAGCTTGAAGACATTACACTAAGTGAAAGAAGCCAGTCACAAAAGGACAAGTATTGTATGATTCCACTTAGGAGGTGCCTAAATCGTCAAATTTAGAGAAAGTAGAATGATGTTGCCAGCGGTGGGGGCCGGGGGAATGGAATAAGGAGATAGTGACAGGAGGTGAAGGGAAATGTATATTAAAAGATCTTAGGTAAGGAAAAGGTCAAAAGAGGAAAGATAAAAACTACTAATAAGTGATTAATGGTAGTTACATACACATTTCACCCCTCTTTATGAAATAAACTAAAAAATCCAGCATCAGTTGTACCTGAAGCTAATCAAAGAGACCATGAGGAAGCACCCAGAAAAGTGCACAGGGTGGGTAGGGCCTTCTATAGGGCTTCAGTACTTTAATGACAGGGTGAGGGCCTTGCCCCTTTCAGCTTAGGAGACAAAGAGAACTGGGTGCCCCTTATTTGGATCTCGGTTTGAATAAATCAGTTGTGGAAAAGGAGAAAAATTTTAATATAAACTAAGTATTAAATGATATCAAGGAATATATATTTCATTAGCTATTAATATTGTATTAAGAAAATGTCCTTATTTTTAAGATACTGAAGTTTTTAAGGATGAATTGACACAATGCATGAGATTTCCTTTAAAAGATTTCAGAAAACACACACACATAACCCCCAATAGATGAGGTACATGGGGAGATGCTTGTTCTAGAATCTGGATGGTGGGTTTGAGAGTTTATCCTTTTGCTTGCCTGAAAGTGCTCCCAATTAAAAAAAAAAAATTAAAGTTTTAAGGAAAACCACTGAGCTCTCCCAACTGAAACACACAGACTGCTCTGTATGTCCTACAACAGATATTCAGCCAGTAGATGATGTTTTTCTCTCTCTCCCTCTCCCTAAAAATCAATTAAAAAAACATTTTTATAAAAGGCACAAGTCAAAAAGGTCAAAAGTCTGAGATAAAGCAAAGAAAAAATTTCAGTTATGGTAATCCACAAACAAATATCTTTGTGCACCAAACAATGCGACTAAATAAAGTAAATAAAGGCTAAGGCTGAGAAAAAAGTAGAAATTTAAGAGAAAAGTGTAAAGAATAAAATCAAAAGCCAGAGAAAGAAAATTACAATGTAAAATTAAGCACGAGAAAGGAGCCAGCACAAGGATATTAAAACACCTTTGCAAATGTATGTTAATAATAACAATAAGCCCTAGCCAGTTTGGCTCAGGAACTGAAAAGTCCCAGGTTCGATTCTAGTCAAGGGCACATGCCTGCTTTGAGGCTCAATCCCCAGTGGGGAGTGTGCAGGACGCACCCAATCAATGATTCTCTCTCATCATTGATGTTTCTATCTCTCTCTCTCCCTCTCCCTTCCTCTCTGAAATCAATAAAAATATACTTTAAAAAAAAAATAATAAAAAAGTCTAGATAAAATAAAAACTGCTCCAAAAAATAACAAAAAATGTCATCAGATCAGTATTATAAAGAGAAATCAATAAAATGTTCAACATTTTAAAAGGTTCTACCTTTACAAGTTTCCATTTAACTGCATATAGAACAGATAATTTAAATACTTCTGCATAAAAGCTATGAGTGTAAAGAGACATATACATTGGCAAGGGATGTCCTCGGCATATGGAAGAAAAAACCTTGAAATATGCTCCATTTTTAGTTTTAGCAATACAAACCAAAACAGATTCCGGTGTTTGAAAAAAACTGATTATAGCCAGTGCTTGGGCAAATTTTATCCACCCTTCCACCTGGAAAAGTGGAACCTTTTGGGAATTAAAATGTGAAAAGAATGTAATTAAAGGTAAAAGAAGTTAATCCTAACCCCAGGATATTTTTTCCATTGATTTTTTTTTAAGAGATAGTGGAGTGGAAGGAGGGGTGGGTAGAGAGAAACATAGATGTGAGAGACACATCCATTGGTTGCCTCCAGGTTCAAACCCCAACAGGACTGGGGATGGAGCCTGCAACCGAGGTACATGCTCTTAGCTGTAAATTGAACCCTCAACGTAACCACTGAGACAAATGGGCCAGGGCAAGATAAAAGAAGTTAAAGGTAGTATTTTCCTTTATTCTTCCCTAAACTCAGAAGAAACCTGGGGAGCCTGTATGAAGAGATGCCACTCACACTCAAGGGAGGGGGGAGCAGCAAGTTCAGAGGGGAAAATACACTAAAAACAGATTGCCCATTTTATTTCCAGGCTGCCTATTTTAAAGTTAATTCACCTAAAGGAAATGCCAAGTAGGTGATCAACATATAAAAAGACAGCTCAGCCACAAGCCAAGGAAATGCAAATTAAAAACCGCCTTTTTTTTCCCTACCCAGGAGATTAAGGGGAAATTTACCCTCCCCACCCCATGCCTCCGGTGTTTGAACTCTTAAATGTTTCTCAAGGTAACTGGTTCTCTCTGGTCTGCAAAGTTTGCTCTTCATTGTAATATTGTTAGAGTAACTTCCTTAAAACACAAACCAGAGCTCACCACCGCACTAATTAAAGCCTCTGAAGTCTTCTTTGATGGCTTCCAAGCCTGACCTGAGATTTGCCAACTTTGCTCCAGCCTCGGTGTTTAGACCTTGCTTTCCACCTCTACTCGGGATTCTCACTCAGAGCAAATAGGATTTCAGGGCGTCTAGGACCTTGGGTGGGACAGAGACCACACTTTTATTTCTAGTTATCTCTGACTGCAATTTAGCATTTAAATTCAATTATTAAAATAATAAATTTGAGATATAAAACATGTGAGCTTCTTAATCTATTATTTAACAAGATTGACTGGTGGGTCTAAACTGCTTTAATTTTGAGGGTGTAAAACTGTTTCCAGATAGTTGCAACAATTTGTAATATGGGATGAAAATTCCTGTGCTTTCCAGTGGTGGCAGTCTTGCTTTTCTGCCAATAACGCCAACTACCAGACTGCCTAAGAGCAGCAGGTTAAGGACACCCTCTTCCTAAATTATCCGCTGCAAGACTCATTCCTCCTAAGTGCAAAGGTCATTCCCCCAACTCACTCCAACCTATGCAAAGCAGGAACAGGCCCACCCACCCTCCATTCCCACCCCCCAGAAAGATAATTACTTTAATGTTATTTATCATAGCAAAATGTCATATATCTCACATTAGAGTGATAGTATAGTAAATAGTAAAGTTAAAACTTAAGTCACGAACCCACGCGCGTTTGCTCAGCGGATAGAGCGTCAAGGGCAGGGAGTGCAGGAGACAACCAAGATGTGTTTCTCTGTCTTTCCCTCTCTCTAAAAAGTCAATGGAAAAATATCCTAGGGTGAGGATTAAAAAATAAATAAGTAAGTAAATAAGTAAATAAATAAATAAGACACCACTTAAAAATTTAAATCATGAAAACAAAACAAGAAATGATAATTTAAAACAACATACAGAATACTGTGATCTTTTTCACCTACTTCATTTTTTAAAGAATTATTTTAAAATTGGAGGTGATCACAAATTAGAAGTGTTGCAGATGCAATACAAAGACATTTAGATTTGAAACATTTGGGAATAAATTGCTAATCTTATCTGTCTTCATTACCTAACACTTTTAGCGGGCATTTCCTACACACAGGGACATTCTCTCTCACAACCAGCATACCGAGGCCAAAATCAGGAAATTAGCGCTGATACACTACGTCCTTCCAATCACCCGCCACTTCAGACCGCAAGCCCCGCATCGCAGGTACTTACCCGCCGAGAGCCCCCGGCCTGAAGGTGAGTCCTCCGCAGAGCAGCGCCGGTCTCCTGCACAGCTGCCTCTCTGGGCCTAAAATTCAAGCAGAGCTCATGACATATAATTCAAAGTCGAAGGCTTAATACATAGAAAAATCACCCCATTTTTATGCAGGTTAGAAAGGTACTTCTCTCGCCACGTGTTTGTTTAAATTAATGTGATCATAGCAAAGATGACCCAGGAGGTTAGTAACAGAGTCCCGGAGTGGAGTGAGGAGGGCATCGGGGAAGGGACACGCGAAGTGAGCGAAGGGACAAGGGAAGTGGGTGGTTTCCTTGTGCTAATTGGGGTCCATTTTCCAAGACCTTTTGGCCGACAACATGTATTTTTTTTTGTAATTTGAAAATAAATTCGATCAATTTTTCTAACAGAGAAGGAAATAAAGAAAAAGTTACTACTTCCAAATCTATTTCCCAGTCAGATAAAGAACATACTCTGAAGAGCTTGGAGATGAAGTTCAAGGCCTCTCATCTAAGAAATGGAGATGGGATGAGAATCCAGGTCCGCCTGGCTCCAAGGCGCCTAGTTATTCCATTGTTGCCAAAAGACACTACTTTCCTCACCCTCTTTTTTTTTTCAAAGCTAGTGCTCAAGTACTTCCTTCTTTCCTTGACCTCATTTTCGCCTCATGGCACTGCTATTTTAACATGCCCACTTTCCGAAGGTTTAGGAAGATGCCTTACTCACTTGCCAATGAGGAACAGAACCGGTTGTAAATCTGGGGCCCAAGGTGCCACCCAACCCCGAGGTCCCCACTTCAGCCAGCCTTACCTGGAGAAGGAACCCGACCTGGGAATGCAGAGGCCTTGAAGAGAAATGAGGATTGATTCACAACCCTTGGCTGGCTCCTCCCCTCCTTTTGTAGCGACTGAAAGTCCCTAGGGCCTAGAGGCCAATCCCCTCCCAACCTACACTCCCTACTCCCCTCCTCAGGAACTCTGATCCAGCCCTGAAGCCATCTCCAACAGCCACCAGATTCCCACCTCGCATTCCACACTGCCTGGGGCAGAACCTGCCCCACCCCACCCACCCCACCCCCCTGACTCCAGGCTAAGGTCTCAATAAAGGAACCACCACTCCTCTGTCCTTAACCCCAGGGGTTCTTATTGTTGCCTCTGTTTTCTGAAAGCCCCACCTTTAATCATTCCCAAGCCCTTGAATTTGACCGCTGATCTGCCTCTCCATGGCCCCAGTTTGAGCCCATCATCTCTCACCTGGATCACTGAAATAACCAGCGAGTCTCCTAGCCTCTCTGCAATCCTTTCCTCCAGGTAAGGCCTCTCAATGGTTTCCATTTCAATTAAAAAATCCTAACTCCTCCTTCCATTCTGATCCTTTCCCATCAACATTGTGTAAGTACTACTCCCTGGGATAAAAACAAGCTCCTGCCTGCCCTTCAGCATACCGAGGCTCCTGCCTCAGGGCCTTTGCACCAGTGGTTTCCCCGAAGAACTATTTCCCTACTTCTTTCACAGCTGACTGCTTTTCATCCTCAGGTGTCAGGTCAAATGTTCACTCCTCTAGGAAGCCTCGCAGGCCTAGCTTTTGAAGGAGCCACACACACCATTCCATTACTCTTGTGAAAGAACACATTCAACTGAGTAAATTTGAAAATCCAATTGGCTTTATTAAGTGATTGATGAATTGATAGCATAGCATCTAGCAATTCAAAGGGGGCTCTGATATGTTGTACAAAATGGAAAGTTTTTTATAAGCAAAATAAATAAATAAATAATAACAAGAAAAAAAAAGGGGGGGGGACTAAGAAATTAAAAGAGTGGATTACTTCAGGCGATGGACTCCTAACCTTAGGGGAAGGTAGGGAATCATATAAAGAAGATTACCTTACTAATGTTGATCAGAACATTTCCAGTCTGAGTGGTGAAAATTTTCCCTCCTGGGAGAGGCTGAAACTGAAATTAGGTTAGTAATAAGTATTGGTTTGGTGACTTGGCTTAGCAAAAGTGACTTTATTTTGATTTCTTTTCTTTTCTTTCTTTTTTAACACTGTTTATCACATCACCCTCTTTTTTAAAAAAATAGATTTTTATTGATTTCAGAAAGGAAGGAAGAAGGAGAAAGAGATAAAAACATCAATAATGAGAGAGAATCACTGATTGCCTCCTGCACGCCCCTCACTGGGAATCGAGCCCGCAACCTGGGCATGTGCCCTGACTGGGAATTGAACTGTGACCTCCTGGATCATAGGTTGACGCTCAACCACTGATTCACACTGGGTGGACCACATTGCCTTCTTTTTTCTTTCTTTCTTTTTTTAAAAAATATATGTTATTGATTTTTTACAGAGGGGAAGGGAGAGGGATAGAGAGTTAGAAACATCGATGCGAGAGAAACATCAATCAGCTGCATCCTGCACACTCCCCACTGGGGATGTGCCCGCAACCAAGGTACATGCCCTTGACCAGAATCAAACCTGGGACCCTTGAGTCCTCAGGCCGATGCTCTATCCACTGAGCCAAACTGGCTAGGGCCACATTGCCTTCTTTATTTGGTTCCCAGTTATCAGAATCTGAACTTACCCATTCAATTCAATTCTGTGTGTCCTTATTATGTCTCTCTTCCACTTTTCCACTAGAATATAGACGATAACCCCATAGGGCAAGAATTTTATCTTCCTTGTTCACTTGTTATAGAATAGAAAGAAGCTAGGAAAATTCCAGGATAAGCGGAATAGGGAAACTGAAACACTGTGAAGCAGCAGTTTGCAGCCACCTAGTAAATCCTATCTTCCCTAAGAGATGAAACTGGCCAGCTCCTCACTTTACTGAGTGTATCTTCAGTAAATCCCACTCTGCTTTACTTTCATTTTCGTCGACCTTAAAATCTTTTCTGCATTGATGAGAAGCACTGAGCTCCCAGCCGGTAACCCCAACCATAACACACTGATGTATCCACTGGGCCTGAAATTATGACTAGTGTGTAATTGGCCCTCACGTTGACTGAAGCAATGAATGAGTGGGCAAAAGCAAAATCCTCTTGTCAAATCAGACCTGCTGGCGCTTAAGAGCGTAGGAGAGAAAAGTAAAGATGAACTGAGAGGGGAGAAAGGCATGGGCTTGCTGCAGAGAGAGCCCCTGTGGGGTCTTTGTCTTGAGGGTTTTTTGTTTTGTTGTTTTTAATTTAACTTAGTGGGGTGACATTGGTTAATAAAATTGTATATTATGCTGTGTGTTCACCACCACAAGTTTGAGGATTATCTGTTTTCTTAAAGGCGGGAATTTCAGGGGAGGTCTCGGGAGGATCTCAATAGAATGTTCACCAACTTTATGCTGATACACCAAAATGAGATTGGTTCCCGACTTCATCTAGTCTTGGGTGTGGTTGGCACAAATGGTACTGATTAGATTTCTGCTATCTATTTCCCTGATTTAAGCTATTTACACTCTGGATGGGGAGAAGTTTAAAGCACTTGATGTCCTTTGGTTAGGGAAGATAGGATTTTGTGATTTACTAGAGGCTGAAAACTGCCAGTCTCAGTTTCCCTATTCCACTTGTCCTGGCTCACCAACCTGCCTCAGCACCAGAAGTAAAGGAAGAGAACTGGCTAGGTGGAATCAACAGGCTAGGGAGTCTGGGACTAGAGAGCCTCTCCCTTTCCTTTTCACTGCTGTCATTCCTGAAGCCCACAGAGACCTACGATTCTCACAGCTGGTCCTGACTGTGCAGCCAAGACAAAACAAGGAGTTGGTAGAGCTTTCCTCTGGGTGCAGCATCATTGGAGCCCAGAAGGCACGTCCTAATCTAATAACCTTTCTCTAGAGAAGCGTGGTTTCTATGGAGACAGGACAACTAATCCCATTCATTTTTTAATATTCTAGTCTTTCATTTCCCATCACAATTTCGGGTGAGGACGGTCTTCTGGATTTATGTAACTGAGATCAAGCAATTTATTTTGAACAAGATTTCCCTCTAACGACTCCTGAGTCAGGTAAATGGAAAACCTCCGCCATCTTCTGGCCATGAGTGGGAGTAGCTTTCTTAAGACCCATTGTTCATTAATATTAAACACAGGTTTCTTTCTCTCTTTCCTAGTTGCTAAACCCGAGGCTCTGTGAACTTCAGTGTGTGTTCAATGAAGACTCCCCCGAGAAGCCAGGTTAAAATGTAGATTCTGATTCCTACGTGTGCACCTGCTTGCAGCAGGATTCTGATTAAAGTGTTCATGGACCACTCTGAGAAACAGTAAAAAGGATGGGATGGAGGACAAAATGTAAAGCAAATAATCAGTTTTGAAAATCGTTTTATAGTTACCAAAGAAAACAGTTTTCATTAAAGTGTAAAAATTGGGGAAGTACAGAAATATTAAAGATGGAAATGAAATCCACATATAATCTGAGAGAAAACACCATATTTTATTAACTGTTTTTATTGATTTTATTTATTTTAAAATTATGTTTATTAATTTCAGAGAGAGAAAGGGAGAGAGAGAGAGAGAGAAACATCAACCGGAATTGAGCCGGGACCTTTCAGTCTGCAGGCCGACGCTTTATCCACTGAGCCAAACCAGCTAGGACACATAGCTAGCTCTTAATAAATGTTACATGAATAACTGAAAAAGTCTTATTGTACCTCACGTTTTCTAAAAAATCAATTTGAATGACTGCTAAATCTTCTAGCACATTTCTAAGTGTATCTTATCATAGCAATTTTATTTAAAATACACAATAAAATTACAAATTCCAGCAATAAGACTCCAGAGTGCAGGTCCTGGAAGGGGGAAGGAGAAGGGAGAAGAGAACACCTAAGTACTGAAATCCATGCCCAAGCCCTGAAACCCTCCCATCTAATTGTCAGGGGCCAGACAAGCTGATCCATTTGATAAATAGAAAATCGGAGATTCCAAGGCAACGGAGCCGAGCCTGGTCATAGGACCAAACCACTAACAGCTGTGAGGATAAGGTCTACTTTCCTGTACTGTGGTTTATTTATTTTTTTGTTTGTTTGTTTTTTTGTTTCACCTTCTTGTACTGTTAACCTCCTGGCCGGGTGGGAGCGTCAACATTCTGAAGCTCTACCCTCACTGGAGGTCATACCAGCCTTCACTCCAGCCGGCCTCCCCCGCTGCCATCCTTCACACCACTCCCCCTCCCCAGTTCTCACTGAGATCTCAGCTAAGGGAACTTTTTTTTCCCTCTGCAGGCGCGCCGTGCATTGCCGAGGCCAGGAACTCAAAGCGCCTCTCGTGCGCCCCCGCGCGGCCATCTGCGGTCTCGCAGGCTGGGCTGCTTGCGGCAGGCGGAGGCGCGCTGAGGCACTGAGTGGGAAGGAAGCAAGTTTGGGTGCAAGTGGCCCAGCGCCCGGATTGCATTTCTAGCTTCTGCAGGTGAAACAGATCAACCCGCCAGTGAAGCACGTGTCCTGTACTTACCATCACGGTGCTAAACAAACGCCTGGCAAACCTCCCTGGTTAGAATCCTCACACATGGCTAGGAATGGTTTGAAAGAGGGAGTACTGTAATTATATTTCAATTACGGACATAAAACTCTGAGGCTGTGGGAGGGAAGTCACAGTGGGGTTTCAAACCAGTCCTTGGTCCCCCGCTCTGATCCTTAAGCCTCATTTGATGGCTGCATCTTTGTTTTGTCAAGCAACCACGTGCACTGGCTTCATGAGGCCTGCGCTGGGGCCTCCAGAGCGTTCAGGAAAAGAAGTTATCAGGACATCTGGGAGCGAGGAGGGGCGTGCTTCTAAGCCTCCAAGGAGACAGGTATGTCGTGTTGGGGAGCCCCCATGACCCGTTTACTGCAGTGGTCCTTCCCAATCTTGCAAATGAAATATGCCCATTTAATTCCTGGAGGAACTGAGCTGTCTGCCCGTGAGGTCTGCATTCTAGTGACAGCCAGGGAGGGAAGGTGGCCTGAGAGCAGGTGGGCAGGGTGCGAACTCGGCTTCTGCCGGTTGTGTGACCTTGAGCAGGTTTCTAACTTCTCTGATGTTTAATTTCCCCTTCTGTGAACAAGGGGGACAGGAATCCCTAGCCTGAAGTATTGTTGCGAAGAGTCATTGAGTTCCCCCGGTATTTTATTATGCAAAATTTCAAACATACAGCAAAGTTGAAAAATTTTACAGAGTATTTTTACCACCAAGATTGTCATTAACATTTTACTAGACTTCTTTTATCACACACTTATCCATGCACACATCCTTCTATCCATCATAAATCCATCTTTTTAAAAATGTATTTCAAAGTCAATGGCAGAGAGAGAGATTTAAAAAAATTGTATCTGGCACATTGGCTGGGCAGATATTACAACAAATATTTGAACATTAATTTTGTGCTGGCACTATGTAGGTGCTGGGGATACAATAGTGAGAAAGACACTGTTTCTTTCCTTAAGGTATTCAGAATTTGGCACAAATAAGATACCAACTCTCCCACCATCTAGCTGCCATGACTGGGGAAGCTCAGGGTGACCCCAAGCAGAGGAGAGCAACTTACCCAGGTCTATTGGGTCAGGGAAGCCTTCCCTAGGAAGTGACATTTAAAAGAAGACTTTATTATAGTCTCTATAAATATTGTAACATACTAGTACATAGTATGATGTGCATGTAAACTACCTTTAATCTATACCCCAAGGATGGTAAGTTAATACTGAAGGTGTACCCCAATGAGGAATCTGACCAAAGATGGGTCATTCGAAATGGAAATCACCCTAATCCTATATAATAAAAGCCTAATATGCTAAGTGTCCAGTTGGCCACTCAACCAATCAAAATGTAATATACTAATGATATGTTAAGGCCGCTCAACTGCTCGCTATGATGGGCACTGTCCACCAGGGGGCAGACAGTCAACAAGTTGACCAGTTGCTATGACATGCACTGACCACTAGGGGGAAGATGCTCCAACCAGTAGGTGAGCTTGCTGCTTGGGTCTGGCCAATTGGGACTGAGCGAGATGAGCCAGACATGCCCTGGAGCCCTCCCAGGGTCCCTCCCCAGCTGGCCAACCTCCCATGTCCCTCCCCAGCCTCGTGCACCGGTGGGGCCCCTCGGCCTGGCCTGTGCCCTCTCGCAATCCGGGACCCCTTGGGGGATGTTGGAGAGCCAGTTTCCACCGGATCCCACAGGCCAGGCCAAGGGACCCCAGTGGTGCACGAGTTCATGCACCAGGGCCTCTAGTAAATTCAATAAAAAAGTAAAGAGAGAGAGAAAGAGAGAGAGAGAAAGAAAAAAATTGAAGGGATGGCTTTGAATAGCATCTAAAGCTACACTAAAGGGTGCATTAATTACTTAAGGGTACTTTTAAAATTAGTGACCTGTAGTTGGTAGAAAGAAGGACAAGGTACCTGCTCCCCCTTGATTAAACAGGGGAGCCTTCTAGGTCTGGAACTCTCAGTTCTGCATTCTTCCTCCCACCTTCACCCACCTCAGGAAGAGTTTGTTATCTATATATATATATATATATATATATATATATATATATATATATATATTATTGATTTTTTACAGAGAGGAAGGGAGAGGGATAGAGAGTTAGAAACATCAATGAGAGAGAAACATCGATCAGCTGCCTCCTGCACACCCCCTACTGGGTATGTGCCCGCAATCAAGGTACATGCCCTTGAATGGAATCGAACCTGGGACCCTTCAGTCCACAGGTCGACGCTCTATCCACTGAGCCAAACCGGTTAGGGCTTGTTAGCTGATGGGAAAGAAAGTCTGCATGTTGTTGCAGTTGCCTCGGAGTGAAACTTTTCAAGCCAGGTGTTTGTAGGAGGACCTAAAACCATTGTTCTTAACTCTGGCCCCCGCATTGGCATCCCCTGGGGAGCTTAACCCCCCCAAATAAACACCCCAAAACAAACAAATCTTGTGTCTCACCCTTCCTTCCCCCACTTCCCTTTTTAAAAAAAATATATTAAAAATATATTTTTTAATTTATTTCAGAGAAGGAGAGAAAGATAGAAACATCAATGATGAGAAAGAATCATTGATCGGCTGCCTCCTGCACACCCCACATTGGGAGTCAAGCCCACAACTCGGGCATTTGTCCCGACTGGGAACCAAATCGTGACATCATGCGTAGCTGGGACCCCCAGTTCCTTTTAATTGGCCTGGGCAATCCCCCAGGCACTGGGCACTTAACGTGTCCCCAGGTGATTTTAATGTACATCCAAGGTTAAGAACAGAAAGGGCAGCTCGCTGAGCTTCCTGGACAGGTGAGGGCTGTGTGTTGTGCTGCCTGCAAATAAATGTTTATACAGGTGGCCCACTCATTCAGTCTTGCTCGCAATGTAACATGCCTGCCCGACTCCAGCCACTGGAGGCCACTGGTATTTACCAAAGAGAACTTGGCAATTGTAAATGACCACAGACAAAAGGGAGGAGGCTGTTCTAGCCAAGTGGTTATCAGAATCAATCGGAGAGCCTGTTCAAACACAAGATTTTGGGGCCCCAGCCCAGAAGTTGGTTCAGGACAGAGCGTACCTTTGCATTTCCCCAGGGGATGCTGTGGAAGTTGGTCTCTGCTTATTCCCTGAGCAGCACCCCTGTCATTGCTAATGAATAGTGTGTGCTAAGGCCTAAGAGCCAGAGAGCTTAGCTTATCCTGGGAAGTATTTGGTGACACCCATACTAATACAACTGCCAGAGATTTAGACAGAAGATAAATCCTGAAGTGTCTCAAAAACATGCTGAGTTTGGACTTTACCCTAAATGCAATGAAAAGCCACCGAATACAAATACCGAGGGGTGTCTGGGTGGTGGGGTGACAGAGGCAAAATCTCAGCTGTCTGCTCCTGGGGGATCTGGGTGTGACTGCGCCACAGCTGGGGACATCAAAAGGGGTAAGAGGCTGGAAAAGGGTTGAGAACAAGGATTACCCTAAGTCAAGGCCGTTCTAGAGGAATTTCGGTTCAAGGTCCCATGATGTCTGTGACAGTTAATGTTATGTGTCAACACTGAGGGTTTCTTTGGATGGAACTGACAGTTAAATCAGTAGACTTTGAGTTAGCAGAGAGCCTTCTATAATGTGGGTGGGCCTCATCCAGCCAGTTGAAGGCCTAAGTAGAACAAAGAGCTCGGCCTCCCTGAACCGAGAGAAGTCTCCAGCACACAGCCTCGGGCTTCATCTGTACCGCATACTCCCCTGGGTGGTGAGCCTGCCGGCCCCGGCTGTAGAGAGTCTGGACTTGCCAGCTTCTGTAATTTCATGAGTCAGTTCTTTATAATAAACCTCTTAACATAAATACACACATCTCATTGGTTCTCTTTCTCTGGAGAACCCTGCTACAATGGCAGACAGGAAATTTCTGCTCCCAATCTTTTTTTTTTTTTTTTTTAGAGATAGGAAGGGAGGGAGAGAGAAACATCAGTGATAAGAGACAATCATTGATCAGCTGCCTTCTGCACACCCCCCTACTGGGTATCAAGCCCACAACCCGGGCATGTGCCCTGACCAGGAATCAAACGGTGACCTCCTGGTTCATAGGTCTATGCTCAACCACTGAGCCATGCTGGCAGGGTAAAAACAGCTTATCCTTCAGGGGACGGGGACCATTGAAGCCTGTTTTCTAACAGCTATTTTGAGGTTCCAGGAAAATAAAACGTGGCTTTGGAGTTGAATGGGTGGCGCTCTTTGTTCCATCACCATTTCTTTTGTTCTCCCAGGAGAGGAAAGCTGGGCACATGCCCAGTCAAGACGTTAGGCAGGAGGAGCTGTTGGCACTGCACCTGCCATGAACTGTGGCTCCCTTGAGAAGAAGATGCTTAAACCATGACGGCATCCAGGTGTCCTGCCTTGGGAATTTTTCCCAGAATGTAGAGAGGTATGGCAAGTTGATAGACCAAGTCTTCTTTCCCAACATCCAAAAGATATGTCTATTTTTCATTGTTTTACAGCCTTGTGTTGTAGAGCTATATTAGGGAGAACAGAAATAAGCTTTTAAAAATTCAGGCTAATTTAGAAGTCATGCGTGGGTACTCTACCAGAGTTTGCTAAACTGATGAATTCCCACAGGTTTATTAAAGACTCTTCTGCTTGCAAATTAGCTGGGTGACCGGGCAAACCAGGCACTCCCTCTGGCATGTTTCTCCCGCTTGTGAAATGGGAGTGGTGGTGCGGAGGGCAGGACAGACTCCAATGAGAGGCGGCCACCATTTCTAAAGTCTGGTTCTAGAGAGAGGATCGGAGAAGTGTTTGTTCCCGTGTGTCTTTGCCCAGCATGGATCCTGCTGCTGGACAGCAGCATCTCAGGGACCCAGACCACAGTGGCTTACTTGTTTCTTAAAGTGACGAGAAATGAAAGAAATGCTCAGAACCGGTGGAGGTTAAAGTCTTACACAGTCACAGACACATTTTCATTTTTATCTTGGTATTGTGCAGGCAGCGAAATGCTTCTTTTTTCATCTTAAATATAAAGAATCTGAAGATTGAGTTAAGTTGTCAAAAACTTGCCCTGGCCGGTTGCTCAGTTGGTTAGAGCGTCATCCTGAAGGTGGGAGGCAGGCATATCGAGTTGATGTTACTCCCTATCCCAGTGGCATGGCTGATGATGGAAGCACTGGTTTCAGCTCAGTTGTAGCTTTTGATAGCACAGCCTCTAGTTCCTCAAGCCCACACCGTTGTAATCAGTTACACACTTTGCTCTCTGATTTGGAGTAACAGTTCAGAGGTAAGCCACCTTCAAGAATATATTTTTTAAAGGTCATTTCTAATTGAAACCACAAATCACCAGCATAAGTGCCTAATTTCATGCCACCTCCATACATGGGATAAGAGCTTTATTGCTAATGTTTATTTATGTAGTACTTACTATGAGCCAGGCACTATACTAAGAGTTCTACTTGGATTTTGGTCATTATAGTGCTTAGAAACTCCTCCTCCCCCCCAATCCTTTCTGAGTGAATAAACTAAAGCAAGGGGTGCTTAAATAACTTGGACAAGGTCACATGCCTGGTAAGATAGCATTCAAACTTAGTGTGATGCCAAGACTCACCCTCTGGATTACCAGACTGGCTCCTTTGTAAAGTGTCTGTTCTAATGCCCAACAACATACCTGATAATTAATACATGTGACAGCTATGAATGGGTCTCAGATTTAATAGGACACTGGAAAACAGTGTAAAAAGTTGGATTTTTTTTCCCCTTTCCTATTAGGGGATAAAATGGCTAAAGAAAAAAACAAAATCAGATACAGAAATTAAACTTTTTTTCATATATAACAAGACTCCATTTGCTCCTTAAGCAACTATATTTATTTAAAATATTAACATCTTGTACATACAAACATTCAGCAGTTTTGCTTTTCCTGGTTTACTTCCCTCCATGCTAACCCCAATTAGTGATATTACTACTATACATAAATGGCCCAAATGATGAAGCCAAAACGATATATGTGGCTGAGAGAACTCCTTTCACAAATTCCCATCATCTCATCATACCTCTTCGCTTGTCAGTATGTTCTCATGCAAAAAAGTGTTTTTGGCAAGGCCATTATTGATTAGGCATGCAAGCAGAGACAGGACCAGTTATGAGAAGCACTAGTTCTGTCAGTTTCCTGCAGCAAGGAGTATCAAGTATCACAATTCCTTTATCAACAGATTTTGAATAACATGACCTAAAGGGTAATGGGTAAAGACACACAACAATGATGTATTATTTCAAAATGTGTATTTAATGGCCATTCCATCAAAATCAAGCAGAATCACATTTCAAAAGTATATATATGTATATATCGTTTTGAGGTGCATTTTCAAGTTTTATATATATTGGGCGTCATTTTTTCTTGGATGCCTGAGCTGTTCTTGCGGATACAATTAACATAGAATGTCCAGAGGTTGATAGCTTTGCATGCATTGAAAGACAGGATCCTAACAATATTGCATATCTTGGATACATTAGAAATTTCAAAAGCCATGTGCAATTTCACAAAATTTAATACCAATCATAAAAGACATTTTCAACATGAAATTTAGGCACTCTAGACTTTGGAATAGCCACAGAATATTCCACCGAGAGGTAATGCACTTTGTGATTATATTTACTCAAAGATATTCTCAATTAAAACCTATACGTATTAAATAACATTTTAAATTAGAAAGGTAACTATTACATTTTGATAATTACTATGAACCACTTGCAGCATTGTGTTTTAGTTAAATAATGCCAACTACTTCCATTAGTGATGCCGGTACTCATCCTCATGGTGTGTGGTTTTTTTTGTTTGTTTGTTTTTGTTTTTTAACAGAAGAACCTAAAACAGGCACTGATAAGCATCTCCCCACTTTTTCCCTGCTAATACCTGAATAAGAATGTCCCTAACCACCCTTAAAGGTATGCTTGCATTTTCTGCTGTAGTTACTTTCTTAAAATGCAAAACTACAGTGAATGGAGGTTCCTGGAGACCAGGAGACATTAGCCAAGGAGCTATCATGGATTCCTAGGCTCCGTCACTTTGTGGCTATGTACATTGTTCCATCTGTGTTCCTACAATCTGTGCTGCTAGACTGACCAGTCTGGAGCCAAGGGGAAGGATACTCAAATTTGTCACTCCATGTTCCAGAAGGCCAAGGCCACCTAGACCTTGTCTGACTTGAGGCAAAACTTGCTGATCTCTACAGTGTGGTTTTGGGGGTTTCCACCCCGTCTGAGGACTGAGGGGTGGGAATGATACTTGCCTACTGAGATGCCATTACCTCCAGATGAACTTCCCAGACTTGAACATAATTTCGCATTGTTAGAATTCAGAACATGGATGCTAATTGTTCCTGTTGAGAATAAGGTGCTTTTGCTAGGTGGTCTGCATTTTTGTAACTAAGTAAATAATTCGAAAGCCTTTCAGAGTTTTCAGATTACAGTCTGCAAATTGTCTCATCATAATCACCAATGACTAATGTATAAAGATCTATCCCAAGAAATGAGTGTGAGACTTATTTGACTGTAAGTTGTACAGAAGAGAGCACAGTAATTTCCCACAGGAGAAGTTGGTATTTCATCCTGGGGATCACTGGTAAATTAATTACATGGCTAATGTTTTCTGGCGTACTTGAAGACACAATTAGCATAAGTAAATCAGGAGTGAGATGACAGTTGCTTAACATTTGTTTCTGTTTATCAGATGAGATCTGAGGTCACTGGTAAGCCTCTGAGTAGGGATGGGGAGAGCAGGGCATATGGAATGAGTGGTTGTTAACTTCTGTTTCAGCAAATATAATCAGAACCAGTCACTACTAGTTGATAAACATCGATGTTAAATGCAAAGCAGGTAAGACTCATTCAACTTCACGAAGAAGTGATGGATGCTGGGAAGCATTAGGGAGATGATTGTTGATGTGGGAAATCCACGGGAAGCTCAGCCATCTCTCCTGAGCAGAGAGGATGAGACAGTAAGAATCGGTGAGGGTAGGTTTCAGTTGAGGTTGCTTCTCATCCTCTCAGAGCTTCATCTTCCTATGGGTGTTCTACATCTATCTTGTGATCAGGACCCCAGGCTCATGACAGCACAGTTAGGATTACAGTCCCTCTCTGGCGTTTTAGAATGGCCACAGCTTGCTCATGAGTGACACCTTCTAGAGTCTCGCCATTAACAGCTAAAATTTGATCACCTCGCTTCAATCGGCCGTCATCTGCAGCTGCTCCCTACAAACAAGAAACATTCCAGTTTAATCCAGGGCAAAGCAATTCAAATCATATTAATAATATGGTGTGCATATTAAAAGAGTAACTTTAAAAATTACCAATTAAAGTCATTTCTAGGTAATATTTTTAAATTAAGAAACTTAAGAAAAATGTGGGATATGTTATTCGAATAGTCATTGAATAGTAACCTAAACTATGCATTGTTTAAATAACATATTAGTAGAAATGTAATAACATACATATTTCTTTTAATACAAGTAGGACCTTATTTCAATATTAAGTGCTAAATGGAATTTGAATGTCATTTTCATAAATATGTAATACACAAATGAAGGCAGAACTGAATCTGGCGTTAGTTTTATTATATGTATAGAGTTCCTACTGTGTTATTAACCTATCAGCTTTGTGGTGATCTGTCAAAAATAAGTGTAAAAAAATAATAAGCATAGCCTCTAGATGGGTGAGTTGTATGGTATATGAATTATATCTCAACAAAGCTGTTCTATATAAACATACACAAAAGTGTAGCATGTTTAAAATTTTGCAATATCATAATCAAAAGCTTCAACTTCACGTATCTTCAATCATCTACATCAGTTTCTAAATGACTACGTTCTTTATATACCCAGTCGTGCATGTCTCCTCAAAATGGCACCAAGCAAGTGAAACTTGGGCTTTTTTCCATTCTAAAGCTGAGGATCTAAAAATGCCATGAGAGTACCAGAAACATTGTGGGTGGGTAAGGAAAGAGAAGACCTAGGCTTTTCTCACCTGATGGGGTAACTGTGAAAATCCTATGAAAAGTCAGTGCCATAAGGGTCCTTAAATGGTGTTGACTTACTGGGGAAATTCAGTCAGGCCCACAGGTGCCAAGGACCTTCCTGACTCATTCAGAAGCTGAGCGAAGAGGCACTAACATTCCAGAGACCCGTGTCCACTGGAGGTGGAGGTCCTGAGTTGGTGGGTGAATTATTTAGAATTTCAAAACTGCGAAAATGGTAGAGTTCCTGGATAAAGCTGTAATAAAGAATACTCAAAACCAGGCTTTTACTGGGGGTGGGGGTGGGGGTGGGGAGGGGGTTCCAAAATTAAATAACTTGCAACTTCATTAAAATCTTTTTTTTCCCTTTTTTTAAGAAGTGTGATAACTGTACTAAAGTCAGGATTAAACAAGTAACTCTAATGAATGAAATCAGAATTATTGGCTAACTGGACTTTATTAAATTTTACATTCTGAGATTTAAAGGCTTCAGTAAACCTCAGCTATTTGCGTAATTAGTTTTTTTAAAAGGCATGTTAAGCTCTTCAAGTTTTCATTTTCAGAAAGGCAAGAAAGGATGACTTTTCAGCTTTCTAGGATCTGTACACTATTTCAGGTATTGCTATGCTTACATGATAATTCCTACTGACCTGTATCTCCTCTCCTACACTATCAATGTGGCATTTGAGGACTAAGCAGAGAAGAAAGAAAGAAATGGCTCGCAGATAGACCTCCATCTGGTTGGGAAATGAGGCTTTTACCCACTCGCTGTGTCCCAGCTTGCTCACTTACCCTTCCCTGCTCTGTAAACGGGCATTCACTATCTACCTTTCACCTGTTCCAAGGATTAAATGTATGGCACACAATATTTACTCAGTAATGGTGATAGTATAATACAATGAAAGTCCCGTGATGATCAAACTCATGCTCTTATATTTCGCAGGCTCTGAAAAACTGTTCCCTAAATTTTCAGGGCTGTTGAAGCTGTTAGGTCCATGGCTTTGTTTTGTTTGTTTGTTCGTTTTGCTTTTGGTAAAATCTGACTGCTGAAGGGATTAGGACCTAAAGTTGGCTTTGATTCTGAAGTTTCCAACCAAACATCTGAAAGACAATGGTCTTGCAAATTCTATATACCCAAGTGCCTGCGATGCTTCATATTTCTAGAGTGGAAAGAGATCTTGATGTGCCAAATTAATTTCTTAGTTAAGTAAGAAATATTAAATGAGGCTTAGGACACCAAAAAATCCACATAAAAATCCACACCCAAGCCCTGGCCAGGGAGCTCAGTTGGTTAGAGCATCATCCTGATACACCAAGGTTGCGGGTTTGATCCCCAGTCAGCGCACATACAAGAAGCAACCACTGAATGAATAAATAAGTGGAACAACAAATTGATATTTTTCTCTCTCTCAATTAAAAAAAAAAAAAAAGCCCTGTCCAGTGTGCTAAATGGTTAGAGTGTTGTCCTGTGTATGAAAGGGTCAAGGGTTGGATTCCCTACCAGGCCACATATCCAATCAGGTTCCACCCCCAGATGGGGTGTGTACAAGAGGCAACTGATCGATGTTTCTCTCTCCCTCTCTCTCTCTTTTTCTCTCTCCCTCCCTACGCCTTCCTCTCTGTCTCTAGAATCAATGAAAAAAACACACACAAAACATATCTTCAGGTGAGGATTAAAAAAAAAATCCATACTCTGTGGACATCTAAGATCCAGAAACCTAAAAAGACAAGCATTTTTTTAATAATATATGTTTGGTATTAAAAAACACAGGAAGCATATAGGTATAGTTTCTAGATATTCAAAATTTCTATGGGGAAATGTTTAGCTTAGTGTCAGAATTTGTTTTAGAAAGACTTTACTATTTAAAAGAAAAATTCCTTTGCCAGTTTTTGGTTTATTGATTCTTTTAAGAAAACTTTTAAATTTGGGTATATTGGCTCACTTTGACACATAAAAAAAAGAAAGAAAAAGTCATCAAATGAAATCTTATAGAAAACTCTATGGAACAATCTTAACAATAATAACTTGCACTGGAATATTCTTTTATTGAGGCTGACTCAACTAAGCAGGCCATTAGCTAGGGCTTTAGAACGTTTTCTGTTTTTAGTTCAGAGCTTTTAATTTTCAGGTGTGCTTCACTTTATAAAAAAGGTCCACTCCTTAAAAAATAAAACATGCCAACGATATTCAATATTTACTCTATGCTAAGTGCTTCCCAAATGGGCACCTTCAATGGGGACCTTTAAAAAGAGCATTTTGTGTGAGCTTCAGTCCATTCATTATTCCCACTACTCTGTCCCACTGTGATTTGGCAGTTGCTTCTTTTCAAAAACCCACCAGCAGTGCATGGTCACTGCACTCTCAGCTGCATGTTCTGGTGAGTGACCCGACAAGAGCTGCCCGGCTCCGGCCCCACCAGTCTCTGTGCCGTGGAGACGCTGAACTCTGGGCCTCGGGTCAAAAGCCCTTAGAAGTTAAGCAGTCCTCTCTCTGGTCCACAGCTGACCTCCCTACAGTGACGAAGTGAATGGTGATGACAACATTCTGGAGGGGCCTTTCGGGGGCACAGGCGCAACATGCTAAAAGGTGAGGGCTCACCTTGCAGCCTTTCCTCTATCTGCATCTCCATAACTGGCTCCCTTAAAGGCAAAGTATAATAATGCCCCAAAGGAGTAATCATTGCGACTACTTACGGTGGTGTCTGCAGGTGGCTTATCCACCTTGGGAATGATCAGACCAAGGCAGCACTGTTATCTAGAATGTTCCTAATTTGCCTCCCCGCTACCCTTTGGCCAGTCACCAAGTCCACAGATGCACGTTTAGGAATAACATGCCTTCTTAATAGGCACCTTAGCAAGATGGAAACAGGTGAGTACATCCGCAGCTGCCTAATGGGTCTCAAAGCCTGTGCCAAAGGACTCAGGATTAGGTCAGGTCCTAGTTAGGCCCAATTAGCAGGTGATAAGATCGCACAGGAAAAAGTGGGCTTGTACTGAGTGTACAGTATAGCTTTCTAGAAAGGGAAAGTACCAACTTTTTCTTTTTTTTTTTTAAGATCTTTATGTCTTTAGGAAAGTAAAGCTAAAGGGGACAATTAGATCAATTAATAAACAAATGACTGTGATAAAACCAATGAGAAAACTGCAATATCAATACTGAATGCTTTTCAAAGCTCTTCAAAGTTTATAATAAAATTACATTCCAAGTTTAAAAATCCTAATGAAGTTAAAAATAACATCTAAGAGCCGTCTGGAAGCATGCAAGCCATGACCTGTGTGTTAAGTAGGATGCATTGGGATATCTAATCCCTGAAAAACAGGGTTATCTAGTCTTCATCTAACTTCCTGGGCTGGTCCTGCAGGTAAGTACCTGGCAGAGTATTGTAAGAGAGAAACCACCACTCAAGTGTCCTGAGGTTTTTAGTGACGGGCAGCCATGAATGTTGCGCTGATCCGAGGCTTGTACAAAGCTTTATGCTATGTGTCCCTCTTGTGTCTGCTACCTTTTCTTTCTTTTTCTTTTCTGCTCCCTTTTCTTAAAGGAGAACACATCTTTGTTCTAGCCCATAGCAATAGCAAGGTCAGCTTCCAAAGATCATGGTACTGCTCCTGATATTGTGTTGCGGAATGAAGACAATCATTAAAATCTGCCAGCCTCTACTTTGTTACAGAGTCCAAAGAAAATTACATCTCTGTGACTCCACTATTATAAAACAGCTCTTCTTTCACTAGTGTGGTACAGGAATTTCCTATAAGATTAAAATGAAATAAGCATACATGTACACATCCAGGTATAGCCCAAAATAAACCAAAGCACTTAAAAAAAAAAATCTCACCTAGGTTTGATTTAAAAAAAAAAAAAAAAAGTACAGTAAAAAAGGAAAAAAATACCTTTGCAAATATAGTCTTGACATAAATTGGCAGGTCTCCATGGGGACTTCCATAACCCCCTACAATACTAAACCCCAATCCTTCAGAGCCTTTCTCCAAAGTAATAATCTTAGGTGGAGGTGTTCTGAAAACACAATGCATGCTGTTTAATTGAAGAATAGATATTGAAAAGGAATTTCATTTTCATGGAAGAACACAGATTTGAGAGAGACTTTCATACTGCGAAACTATTAAGATCAAATCAAACTCTGAGAGAGCAATCTAGAAACATTTAAAAAGAAGTTCCCATATCATGCTGGACTAATGACCAATGGTCTTGATGTTTTAGGGGTTTCTCTTTCATAAAACCCACTGCTTTTTATTTACAAATAAAGTCATGATCCTGAAATTGTCAAAGCATCCTTCTCTATGCTTAGTTTTAAACTCTTAAGTTGACTGTTTAAACCTGAATGGAGCCCTGGCCCATGTGGCTCGGTTGGGCATTGTCCTGTGCACTGAAAGGTTGCTAGTTTGATTCTGGTCAGGACTTATGCCCGGGTTGTGGGCTTGATCCCAGGTAGGGGGTGTGTAGGAGGCAGCCAATTGATATTTTGCTCTCACATTGATGTTTCTCTACCTCCCTCTCCCTTCCTCTCTTTATAAAAATCAATAAAGATATTTTTTAAAGAAAACTGAACGGAACTGTCTTTACATCCTTAAAGAATGTGCATGGGGCATCATCTGAGCTGAGTGAAGACTGCCAGTCTACAGGTGGACTTGTGTCCTAAGCAGGCGACGGCGGCCTGATAACTTAGTGAACTAAACTGCTGTTCTTTTTCTGCCTGAACACCCTCACGCACCTGCTCCGCCACTTCCATCTAAGGTGCAAAGTCATTCTTCAAAAGCCACCTCCACTGTGGCGCTCCCATGACTCCTTTGGGAGAGTTAGCTACTCCTTCTTGGTGCTCCCTTTGCACTCGGCCCAGGTTTCCACGATGGCCCTTGCTATGGTGTATTGTGATTACTTACCCCCCCTTCTCCCCTACACTCCATGAACTCCTGAAGTCTTAGTCATCTGAGAATTCCTAGCACTACGCACTGTGCCTACCACAAACTCAGGATCATGACTGTGTCAACGAAAACTGAAATCCAGGGGAGGAGAGAGAAACCAAGGGAGGGCAAAATGGATAAAGGCAATGTGTTTCCAATGTATCATTCAGATTTTCAAAGCTTCGTCCAGTGTGGAAGTCATCTCTCTCAGAAACAACATGGCTAAACATTAAATTACCTACGTGAGCTCAAGGAGTTCAATCTAAGCTTAACTCGTACCAGCCTCTGATTCCCAAATGTGGCTGTCCACAGGTGAAAAAACACCTGAAGGAACTCGGGTATCGCAGACCCTGTCGTCCTGTTTGCAGAAGGAGGCTCATATTTGTAGCCTGGCAGCACCACTTGTTTTGTGGCAGCACCCATGTCCAGGAGGCAGAGCCAGGTGGTGTAAACTCAGCCATTCACACATTTAGAAAAATTTGCAAAACTGGGATACAAGCAACCCTTGAATATGCTGTTCTGTCTGACTAGAATATTCTTCCCTCTCCCCCTTCCCAATTTTGCCTGGCTTATTTCAGGCTTGATTTTCAGTTGTTCGTTGAAGTTCTTATTGGCTGTGTATAGCAGGCATCCATAGTAATTGCTGAATGTCTTCCAGGGGTCCTCAAACTACGGTCCGCGGGCCACATGCGGCCCACTGAGGACATTTATCCGGCCCGCCGGGTGTCGCTGCCTGTCCTGCTTAGCAGCCGACTCGTCCCAGGCCCGCAGTGCGCATAGGAATTTGTTCATAGTTTTTTTTTTTAAACTATAGTCCGGCCCTCCAACGGTCTGAGGGACAGTGAACTGGCCCCCTGTTTAAAAAGTTTGAGGACCCCTGGAACTTGTTGACTGTTTTGAATGCAATTCCTGCTTTTTCCAATTACTATAAAAAACTCAGCTTCAGCATTAGTGCCTCCAAGTACACTCCCTAATTGAGTTGTGCTCCTCTTTCATGGGTTTACAGGACCCTGGGCTTACTTATCTCTCCCATTGAACTTAGCTCTCTGATACTTATCAACTCTTTTATAACCACAGATTTATGGGTCTCTGGCAGTTCCTTGAGGACTGGGGCAATGCCTTCACCTGTTTCTAAGTTTGAATCCTCGGGACCCAGCACTTATACAGTGTCGAGCCTTAGGAAGGCACTAATAAATATCCGATGAAATAATGATGAATTATCCCCTATGGCTGAATGGTAATGATGTCATGAATAAGGGTCTACCTTTCATCACTTGGTGGCTTTATAAGTACTCTCAGGAATGACTCACTGGCTAGACATGAACTTGATTTGTTTCCTCTTTCAAACACAAGCCTCCATTTCCAAGAATATTGAAATGGGAACCTGGATGTCTAAAGCCATTGTTTTAGAACTAGCCCCTGGGGGCCACCAAATCATTAGAGACCTTCCTAATCCCATCAATTGCCAATTAGAGACCTGTTTCAGCGGGAGAGGGAGGAATGCGTTCCACTTCTCAACTGGCAACATCAGATGGACTTCGCCTCCAT
Organism: Plecotus auritus; assembly: GCF_963455305.1. Classification (NCBI taxonomy): domain Eukaryota; kingdom Metazoa; phylum Chordata; class Mammalia; order Chiroptera; family Vespertilionidae; genus Plecotus; species Plecotus auritus. Next base: position 45,093,677 of record NC_137771.1, on the reverse strand, counting down.
TTATCTCACATTTTCAATTAGTTATAATTTTTCATTTAGAATACTAGTAAAAAAAATCTCTGAATGTTAACAGTGGTTGGATTATAAGTGATTTAAATTTTCTGAAGCTAGTGGTTCTCAACCTGTCAGGAGCTGTGCAGCTGTGGAATCATAAAAAAAAAAAAAAAAAAAAAAAAAAAAAAGATACCGTCTGGCTGGTATGGCTCAGTGTTTGAGTGTCAACCTGTGAACCAGGAGGTCATAGTACAATTCCCGGTCAGGGCACATGCCTGGGTTGCGGGCTTGAGCCCAGTAGGGAGAGTGCAGGAGGCAGCCAATCAATGAGTCTCATCATTGATGTTTCTCTTTCTCCCTCTCTCTTCCTTTCTGAAATCAATACAAATTTTTTAAAAATGGGTATCAAAAACTGCTAAATGTATACTACTCTTCTTAGAAGGGTCCTGATTTTTTTTTTTTAAAGAAAGGGCTATTTTTAACTTGAAAATGTTATATTTTCATGTCTTTGTCACATTTTAAAAGCATGATTTATTACTCTCATAATGAGAACATAGTAAAATGAACTTAGTTTAATATTCTTTCCTCAAGAAAAACAAATCCAAAAGTGTCATTTAAGTTTATAAAATACCAGAAAAAAGTTGGGGATGACCATTCAGATCAATCAACAAAGATTTATTGAGCACTTATTGGTGACCAGGCAGTACTGGTACTGAGAGGAATAACTTTAAGCAGCATTTCTTGAAGTGCAGGTCCTCTGCCTCTCTGTAGCCCACTGCAGACCACCCACTCAGAATCTCTGAGAATGGGCCCAACAAAATTAGCATTTTAAAATATGCTCTTTAGATTATTATTATGCACATTCTAGTTTGAGAAACACTGCCTTAATGAGCAACTTTCATGGTAATGACTTGTTTTAATGAAGGATGTCAGCAAGTGCTACAAGATTTTGCTTAGAAAACTGAGGAAACCCAATTCCTTGCATAATCAACAGGGTGCACTTGGGCTGTAATTCTGTGGTTTCTTGGGGGAGAAGGCCTAGGCACATGTCAAAGTGACCAGACGCAGGGCGTGCAAGCCCTGCACCAACAGTCTGTTAAGAACTTATCCAGTGGAACAAATCTCTGTGAGAAACGAGGAAACCCTGTACTCTCTTGGAGACTGTCTACAAACAAATTAGAAAAGTAGTGTGTACTTTCCCCTCCTCTTCTTCAGGAAGTATGCTCTAGATTAAGCTGGAAAAGGTCTCACTGAGCATTGCCCACACACATAATAGGCACTTTGCCTCTAGAACACTTACTCTGTGTCTTCCGGTTGGTGGTCAGCAGTGGGTGAACCAACGTGGTAGCCCGTAGACAAGTTTTCAAGCTGAGTTGCTATGGCGCTTATATTGGTATCTGCTACAACCTGGGGGAAAAGTTAGAACAAGACAAGCCATTATAAGTCAGGGTAGAATTAGAGAAACCATAGTATATCCAACGGTCAGTTCTCATTCCTCATCTTATTCAACCTATCTGCAGCATTTGACACAGTGAGTTACTCTCTCTCAAACTAGTTTCTTCATTTGGCTTCCATGACACCGTACTAGTCAAGTTTCCTTTCGACCTTCTGGCCATTTCATCATGTCTCCCAAACCTCTAACTCTGAGTGCCACAGTGCTCATCCATCACTTCATATTTGAATGTGTGGGCAGGAAGTTTGTCTGTTTGGTTTACTACTGTATCTCTGTATTTTAGTTGTATTTTCACTTTGGTCCTGAGAGAGTGTCAGTGCAGCTTCCACTTACTCCTGTAATCCATTACTACTGTATCTCTATTATGAAAAACTATCCAGTGTATATTAGGTGTTTGATTAATATTTGGTGAATGAAAGAAAGAATGAATATCTCTATGATTTTCCTTTAAAATCTTTTTATGATTGATTTTAGAGAGAGGAGAAGAGAAGAGAGAAAGAGGGAAACATTGATTTTTTTTTTGTTCCACTTATTTATGCATTCATGGTTGATTCTTGCATGTGCCCTTACTGGGAAATCAAACCCACAACCTTGGACAATGCTCTACCCAACTGAGCTACTTGGCCAGGGTCTGATTTGCCTTTTAGATGGTCCCAAAAGTATAACGGAATAACATTTAAACATGCACATTGTATTTCTACCCTGGAAAAAACATTCCAAAGCATTCAGAAGAAATATGGTATAGCTCTGACAGCCCATACTAGGACTCAGAAAGGAGTTCTGCTGTTCAGTTTCTCCCACTTAAATGACGCTGTGCCCGAGATCCAGCTTCCTCATCTGTCAGGTGGGAATCATAAAAGCCAGTGTTGTCTGCTTAGCCTGAAGTTGTCTTCACCTCACAGTTATCAGAGCTTCTTTCTCAAGAGCTCCTGGGCTACCCCTGCTCCTGATCAATGGTTCTTCCAAGTTATAATCCTCAGTGCATAATGACAGTGAAGGGACTAAGCAGTGCAAAGGAGCTGGATTTGATTGCAGTTTCATAATAAACCATCAGAGGGCGCGGCTGCCTGTATGCTTGGTTGTATCTGTTAATATTTAGAAGGAAAGCAAGTGACAGGCCAGCCCTGGCCCCAGTCCCCGCTGGATCAGAACATATTTTGGGTGAAGCATCCTACTCTGGGGGAAAACACTGCTAAGTGCAAGTTACAGGATCTTCTGGAATACCATCATATAAAGAATGACTAAATGAACTGGGGGAGTTTTTAGAATAAGAGACAAAGAGGAAAAGACAGATTCTCCCTCCCCACAACAGCCCTGCCACTGACCACCAGCCCCTTTCACTCTCCACCAGAGCAAGTGTTTTGAAATTGCCTTTGCACATGACCTCTGTAATCTTGCCTACTCTTAGCCTACACCATCTTCATAAACCCACTACATTCCAACTTCCATCCCCATCACCTGGCCCAAACGTCCATGGCCCGCCTCTCTGGCTTTGCCCACTTTTCTAAGTCTTTGCTCTCTACTCACCCCTTCTGGCTCAGTCCTGGACCCACCAGCATACACATTCCTATAGCTTTAAATGTCAACAAGGTGCTGACAATTCCCAGACTAGTTGTTATATCCAATTGTCAACTTAACATCTGCATTTTAATGTCTCAAGGGCTTATTAAAATGGGCAATTAATAAGCCCCTGAGATATTAAAATGCACACAACCAAATCCAAACTCTTGACCCAAAAGCAGAATCCCTTCAATTTATTTTTCCTCTAGTTTTCTACCTTTTAGTAAATGGCACCTCTAGCTGACTAATTAGAAACCCACTAGTTGTAATATTGAAAATACTTGATTGCTGGCTGGTGACTGTCCAAATGGAAAGGAAACTAGGATGCTAACCATACAGGTGCTACTCTCTGAGTACCAGCCTGATAGCTCCCTCTCTCACCAGCCACATGTAATCCATCATCAAATCCTCTGCAGTCTATCTCCAAAATACATCTCAAATCTGTTTAGTTTTCATCTCTATGGTGACCATCTTAATTCAACTCACCATCAGCTGCCTTTTAACTGGAATCCCCACTCATCCTCTTCAAATCTGTCTACCATACAACAGCCATTTATCTCTTTAAATATAAAGTGGATAATGCCACTCCCCTGCTTAGCACCTTTCAGTGGTTTCTCTTAGTACTTGGAATAAAATTGACACTCCCTAATTATACACAAAAAGCTCCTCCCCTTGCCTACCTGTCTAATCCCACCTATCTCCTTCCTCTCCACCCTAATTCCACAGTTCTCTGGAATCCACTGCCCCCTCATCCCCACATCCCCTCCTCCCCCCCAGCCCCTCCCCCAAACCAGCCAGCCTGGCGTTAGCTTTGGAGTCACTTCCCTTACACAAGCCTTCTCTGGCTACCCATGTTTACGTTAATTTCTTCTCTTTTCCTCTCCACAGAACTCTTGAAGTAGTCCTCACAAATTGTGACGTGTATTTGGGTGACTATCATTACCATCCCGATCACAGGATTCATTGAAGATAAGGGCTGCTTCTCAATGTTAATGTGCCTGGCACATAATTGCCTAGTGAGTATTTGAGGAGTCAATGAGTGAATCCAAAACCCTCCTAAGAAGTAGGGATTATGACACTCAATTTTCTGAATTTCCACAATGCAGAGCGAGACTGATAGAGGTTACAAGGAGACTGGTTTTAGGTCCTCTTAAGAAGAAAAAAGTAAATAATGAAGGTAGTTACAAAATGAAATGGCACATAAGCACTCCACCAAAGCAAGCACTCAAGTAAAGACACAAAATTAATCAGTTTGGGGTGTGGTGAAGGGGATTCCTAGACTTGGTGGGAATTTGGACACGTACTTTCAGCTGACCCAGAAACAGGCCATCTGTTGTGGGGTTGATGAAGATCTCCATGGCAAGCTGTTCGTTTCTTTATTCATTTATTCTATATATAACAGCACCACTATTAAGCTGAGCACTTACTTTATGCTGAGCATGCTTCTGAGTCCCTACTGGTGGGTGGCATGATTATTCCCATATTACAGACAGAAACACCTGAACAGGGAGGTTAAGTAACTTTCCAACATGAGCTAAGGAGTGAAGGCTGAATTCAAATCCATGCCATTTTACTCTAGAATCTAGTGCTTTTAGTCACGTGCAGTGTGAGGCAAATCACCTGGTGTGAGAGGAAAGACTTCACTTTATTTTTAATTTTTATTTTCTCTTTTTTTTGTTGTTATTTATTTTGTTTTGTTTTGTTTTTCTTAAGAGGGCACAGACGTCACAGTGTAGACATGGAATGAGGGGAGGGGAGGGAAAGAGGGGCAGAGAGATAGTCTAACAGCAGGTGCAAATAGAGCAGGCAGTCATCATGGCCTGTGCTTGGCAGCAGGCAGGAAAACATCATTCCATTCCCCTATACCACACAGAGAGGGCTTAGGTGTGGGAGACAGACACCCCACAGATGTTCTAGAAGAAAGCTTTTTAACTTTTACCAAGAAAGATACTTTCAAGAGTTCATGAAATCAGCCATACAAATTATGAAACCAAAGTGATAGTTCATTTGGGTAAAAAATTTTTGCTCATTTTTTTAAATCTAGCTAGAAAATGTGAAAACACTTCTACAACATCATCTTGCAGAAAAAAATCGCATTCCTCCAAAACATCAAGGCCTCTAGCTCACCCCAGAACCCTGAAATAAAAAGGGCCTCCCAACCATTTATAATATTAAATCCGAGATCCATCCAGGATCCTAGGAGCTACCCAGGTTCATGCCTATTTTGTAGGAGTGGAACCCAAGGGGCTGAGTGGGCAACGAGAAGGATTTTCATCAACAGCTAGGTCTTTGGCAGGAAGATAAGGAGAGCATAAACCTGTTACACACAGATGACTTTTTAGCCCCAAGGCATTGTTGGTCTCCTAAACTGATTTGCCTTCCCAGGGATTAATTCATGAAAGGGGATAATCTCATTTCCAAGTTTTTCTGATTTGCCTTCTCAGGGATTAACTCGTGAAAGGGAATAATAATCTGATCTCGGAAGGGGGTATATGTTCAGCTGGATACACGTTCAAGGAGATGTGGTCTATGAGTATTGGCTCAGCCCTGCGTCTGAAGTGCTTGCTCTTGCCCCACCAACACCGGGGACTGAACAGCATGGAGGTAAGGATAGGGGAGATCTATTTGTGTGTTTTGAAGTAGGGGAGGCAGACAGGCTAATGAAAAACTTATTTTTTTTGAAAAAACAAAAAAGGATATCTTGAATTCCTGGGGACAAACTTCTGTGGTAGATTCAGAGGATAGAGATGGGAGCAGAGGAAACCAAGGGAAAGCAAATGTGTTCCCTGCCCTCCAAAAACAGGCCTGCGATTGATGCCATCTACTGTGGGGGGCAGATGTGAACACATGCCATTCAAAGTGGAGAGAGGAGCGGGAAGAACAGGAATCCTGGGTAAGGCAGGGAGACTCGGAGGTCCTTAGATGATGGGTATTAGGTCCGCACAACTTGAATGTGTGGTTCAAGAGCTGTGGTGTCTGGAGTCTTTGGGCCTGGCTAGGGCCAGCTCCAACTCCTTTTTGAAAAAAAGATATTTTTATTTATTTCAGAGAGGAAGGGAGAGGGAGAGAGATAGAAACATCAATGATGAGAGAGAATCATTGATCAGCTGCCTCCTGCACCCTCCACACTGGAGATGGAGCCCGCCACTCAGGCATGTGCCCTGACCGGGAATCAAACCGTGACCTCTTGGTTGATAGATTGATGTTCAACTACTGAGCCACGCTGGCCGTGCCAACTTTTTTTTTTTTTTAAACTTAAAAAAGAAATGTTTTTATAGATTTAAGAGAGAAAGGAAGGGAGAGGAAGAGAGATAGAAACACCGATTGGCTGCCTCCTACGTGCCCTCTACTGGGGATCAAGCCCGCATGTGCCCTGACCAGGAATTCAACTGGAGACCTTTTGGTGCATGGGACGACAACCAATCAACTGAGCCAACTGAGCCAACTGAGCCGCACTAGCTCCAACTCTTAAGATTGGCAGCCTATGGTCTGGCTTTTTACAGAGCAGCAACTCACGTTCCTCTCATCCCTCATCCCTGGGGACCTGGAGATGTGGCAGATATCTCCCTTACTTCCCATTCATCCTGCAAAACCATTCACCTAGTTCAGTGGTTGGCAAACTGCGGCTCGTGAGCCACATGTGGCTCGCAAGCTACGGTTTGCCGCTCTGTTGACTAATGAATTTGCTGACCACTGACCTAGTTCAAAGCCTCTGGGTCTTTTAAGTTCCTCCTATTGTTGCACATAACGCTACTATAGACATCTTGAAAGTGGTTCTATAAGGGAGGTCACTAGATATGGAACTGCTGGGTGACATACACTAAATTGAACAGATCTTCCTAAGTTACCAGTTTAAAGTTTCACCAGGCATTTAACGAAGGTACTTTGTTTTCTTACATCCTCCCCATACTTGTTATGATCAAAACTTCAATAAGTGTCTACCTGAGGCTGCTGACCTGAAGGAGGAAATCCCTTCATCTGAGGAGAGGGAGGCGGCTGACCTGAAGCAGGAAATCCCTTCATCTGAGGAGAGGGAGGCGGCTGACCTGAAGCAGGAGGAGGAGGCAATCCCTGTACCTGAGAAGGTGACTTACGAAAGGAAAGAGGAGGAAACCACCCCACTAGAGGAGGGGGAGACTTGTAAAATGAAAGATGGAGAAGAAGCCTTATCCGCTGAGCCCGAGGACCATGCAGAGACCTTTGAATTAGTGGAAGAGGAAGAACCAATAAGCATGTTTCCCCCTCAGACTGTAATTCATCTTTACTTTGCGTTCCCCCCTCCAACTGCGCCCACCCCTCACTCGGTGTTCCCCCCTCCAACTGCACTCACCCCTCACTCGGTGTTCCCCCCTCCAACTGCGCCCACCCCTCACTCGGTGTTCCCCCCTCCAACTGCACTCACCCCTCACTCGGTGTTCCCCCCTCCAACTGCACTCACCCCTCACTCGGTGTTCCCCCCTCCAACTGCGCCCACCCCTCACTCGGTGTTCCCCCCTCCAACTGTGCCCACCCCTCACTCGGTGTTCCCCCCTCCAACTGCGCCCACCCCTCACTCGGTGTTCCCCCCTCCAAGAGGGTTTTCCCATCAACATTAATTTCCTTCTTAAATTCTGTCTCCTCCTTAAACTGCTTTCTGTAGGGAGGTATTCATTCGGATACTCTCTCTCGTGCCTTGGCTCCTTGTGGCATTTGATAATTTAGGTTATAAGCAAAGCTAAATCCAGTCAGAATTGTATTTCTATATTAGAACAATATATGTTTAATAAAACGTCTAATTGAGTAATAAAGCACAGGTCTTTATTGCACAAATCCTAGGATGAGTACCTTTCCTTAAAAATAGGTTTGGGGGATCATGTTTTGGAGAATCGAGAAGTCAAAATATTTTCTAGATAACTACAATATTACAATGCACAAGAGCTTGAGATCCTTGCTTATAACTTTCCAGAGCTGCTGAAGGAATACGATTAACCCTTAGATTTTGTTAGGACTCAAATCTTGCAGTACAAAATACAAAGTTAGCACTCAGACCCAGCATGGATCCAGAGGGCAGGTATGCTGAAAAAGACAGGAAGACTGTCCAGGTAAGGAGATTTCCTGAGAAAGCTGGCATCTTAAGATAGGGGTGCATCACAGAACAATTAAGAAAGTCTTGCCTGGCCCTGGCCGGGTAGCTCAGTTGAAGGAGGAAATCCCAAGGTTGTGGGTTTGATCCCTGGTCAGGGCACATACACGAATCAACCAATGAATGCACAAGTGGAATAACATATCGATGTTTCTCTTTGTCTCTCTCTCTCCCCGCCTCGCCTCTATCTCTAAAAAAAAAAAAAAAAAATCAATCAATCAATCAATAATTTTAAAAAAGAAAAGCTTGCCTTATCCCAGTGGTCGGCAAACTCATTAGTCAACAGAGCGGCAAACCGTGGCTCTCGAGCCGCATGTGGCTTGTGAGCCGCGATTTGCCGACCACTGCCTTATCCCATGTCTGGCATTTGGTGTAACTTAATGAAGTAGAAAGCACATCTGCTTAAAGTTTTTATTTAGAAACTAGTTGTACCCTAGACCAGGGGTGGGCAAACTTTTTGACTCGAGGGCCACAATGGGTTCTTAAACTGGACCGGAGGGCCGGAACAAAAGCATGGATGGAGTGTTTGTGTGAACTAATATAAATTCAAAGTAAAGGAGCGGAGGGGAGAGCAAGAGGGGAGAGCAAGAGAACTGGATAGAACAGCCGGATCCGGCCCTCGGGCCGTAGTTTGCCCAAGGCTGCCCTAGACAGTTTTCTCAGTGGTTAGAGAAGATTATTGGCCTGTGGAATGAAGTGTTGCAAGTTCGCTTCCAGTTGAGGTTGCAGGCTCAATCCCCGGGCCTGGTGCATGCAGGAGGCAACCAGTCGATATGTCTCTCTCTCATATTGATGTTTCTCTCTCTCTGTCTCTTTCCCTCCCATTCTCTCTCATAAAAAAAAAAAAAAAAAATCAATGAAGCCTGGCCAGCATGGCTCAGTGGTTGAGTATCGACCTATGGTCACGGTTCGATTCCCAGTCAGGGAACATGCCCGGCTTGCAGGATCGATCCCCAGTAGGGGACGTGCAGGAGGCAGCCAATTGATGATGTTTTTTTCTCACTGATGTTTCTATCTCTCTCTCTCCTTCTCCCTTCCACTCTCTCTGAAGAAAAAAAAAATAAAAAAAAAATATATAAAATCAATGGAAAAAATATCCTTGAGTAAGGATTAACAACAACAACAAAAAGAACCTAGTCAAAATGATTCTAGTGACATCAGAATATATTGATTTCAATGTGTTTGTTTTAAAAATACATTGGTCTGAAGTGTCAAATGTTTGCAGTCAAATAAGAAGGGGCAAACCACCATCTAGTGGCACACACCTCAGTTGCCACCTGGAAAACCACTCCACTCCCAGGACTTTAAAAGGAATTTTAGCAGCCTCTGACTTCAGGAGTATCCTATCTAATAAAGAGGGAATATGCTAATTAACCATCACTCCATCACAAAGATGGCTGCACCCACAGCTGAGGCCAAGTTCCCATAAGGAGCCTTAAGCAATCAGCAGGGACCTGAGGCTACACCAGGGGTGGGCAAACTTTTTGACTCGAGGGCCACAATGGGTTCTTAAACTGGACCGGAGGGCCGGAACAAAAGCATAGATGGAGTGTTTGTGTGAACTAATATAAATTCAAAGTAAAGGAGCGGAGGGGAGAGCAAGAGAACCCTCCGCTCTTTCGGCTCCGCGGGCCGGATAGAACAGCCGACCGGGCCAGATCTGGCCCTCGGGCCGTAGTTTGCCCACGGCTGGGCTACACCCTCCCCTGCCCCTGTGGGGCTTAACAGGGTCTTTAGGCCACATCCCCCACCCGGCAGGGCTTGACAAGGGACCTCAAGGTGCGCTTCCTGTCCTGGTGCTGGGCTAGGGGACCTCAGGCTTCTCCCCCAGCCCCAGTGCCAGGCCGGGGGACCTCAGACCGCGGCCCCCACCTGGCAGGGCTTGACAGGGGACCTCAGGCCATGCCCCCCATCCAGCGGGGCTTGACAGGGGACCTCAGGCTGCACCCCCTGCCCCAGCACCGAGCCAGGGGACCTGAGGCTGTGCCCCCTGCCAATGGGGCTTAACAGGGGACCTGAGGGTGTTCCCCCCTCCCAGTGCTGGGCCGGGGGACCTGAGGTTGCGCCCCTCCCTTTCCCCCCCTGCCTGGCGGGGCTTGACAGGGGACCTCAGGCCATGCCCCCCACCCAGCGGGGCTTGACGGGGGATCTCAGGCCATGTCCCACACCTGGCGGGGCTTGACGGGGGACCTCAAGGCATGCGGCCCCCCCCCCCCCCCCGGTCTGGGCTGGGGGACCTCAGGCCATGCCCCCCGTCTTGGTGCCAGGCCAGGGGACCTGAGGCTATGTTCCCTGCCCAACAGGGCTTGACAAGGGTGGGACTAGCCAGGTCTGGATCTATCCCAATGAGGGGTGGGGGGCCGGCCGGGTCTGGGTCTCATGCGATTTTGAGGCGCATGTGGGTGGGCGGGCACTTGACTCTGGGTCCCATGGTGTGCCGCAGACTCTGACAGGAGGAAGGTTTTCGTATACATTTTACTAATTTTCTTCCATCTCTGACACTTCTATTATAAAGAAAGGGCAAATAGCAATATTAAATTATTTCCTCTAATTAACCCCCTTTTAATGTGCACGAATTTTGTGCACCAGGCCATGAGTGTTATTATAATGCAAGTAATAAAACACCACTTAATTAATGCTTACCATTTGCAATCCACTGTTCTTATTAAACATTACAAGTCACTTAATCCTCACAGCAACAGTGGAAGAGAGGAGCTATGACCACTATTTATAGAAAACTGAAGAGTTAAGTCACAGGATTCAAAATGCACGACTTTGACTCTATCGCCTGCCTGTCCTACAGAACTTCCACTAGGTTTCCATTTCAACTTTCAAGCCTTTGGCTCTTTGTCCTATTCCTAGAGTTTATCAGTCCCTTCCTGGTACCACTTACTTTTTATCCATCATGCACCCTACGGATATTTTTTTGTTTGTTTCGATTTATTTATTTATTTATTTATTTATTTACTTTCTTTTCTTTTTTATTTTGTTTTCCACCCCATGGATCTTACCCCTGGCTACATATTAGAATCACCTGGGAAACTTTAAAATATCCTGATGTCCATGCCACATCCCAGACCAATTAAATCAATGGGGTGCTGGAATCTGATTTTATTGTGTAACCAAGGTTAAGAATGACTCACAAACCAGTCCCTTAATGATACTCCCAACCCAATCCATCTTTCTCCTCTACTGGAATTTTTCTGGACCCAATTGGTAACTATGCTGATTTGTTCTAAGTTCACATCCTCAACTTGATCAGCATGGCTCAGCAACCTGCTCAATGCAACCAACATGTACTAGGCATCTGCTCTGGGCTAGGCCCCGGGCTAAGGCACAGACACTGTCCCGACTGTGGATAAGTTCATGGTCTTTGGGTGAACCAATCATGAACACTTCCTGTTCTTGATTGAAGAGTTTCTAAACAAAGGATTTCACAGATTTAAAAAGAGGGGATGAGGGTTGTGGTGAGATGGGTATTCCAGGCATAGAGGAAAATATGTGCAAATCTTTTACTCATCCCTGCTCCAGTGGGTCTCGGGCTGGTCTCTAAAAGAGCAACATCAGCAATATCTGGGGGCTTGTTATAAATGCAAATTCTTGGATCCCACTCCACTCCTATGGAATCAGAACTGGGGATGGGATCATCTCAAGGTGATTCTAGAGCAGGGGTGGGCAAACTTTTTGACTCGAGGGCCACAATGGGTTCTTAAACTGGACCGGAGGGCCGGAACAAAAGCATGGATGGAGTGTTTGTGTGAACTAATACAAATTCAAAGTAAACATCATTACATAAAAGGGTACGGTCTTTTTTTTTTTTAATTTCAGTAGTTTTATTCATTTCAAACATTTTAACACCAGCGTTGATGCTAATGTGCAGTGGTGCATGTTAACACAAATGCCCTGTAGCACGCATTTTTACAGGTGCAAGGGGGAGAAGCAAACACAGCGCAAAATGCATTTGTTTTGCCGCTAACACATGCGGTTAGTGGCCACGGTGGCGTTACTGATACCGCATCCGTATCAGCAAAAAACTGCAGCCGCAGCATGGCTAGTGTGACATGTCCTCTGTGTGTCTTTTTCCCTGCTGCGCGTGTCCGCAGTGGGAAAAAAAACTGCAGTGGATACAAGCCCTAAAAGCTGAAAGTCTTTGTTGTTTTATTAACAAGTCATTGTGATGTACAGAATGTGGGAACAGGAAAAAATTGTGTTTGAGTAGAGCTCTTAATCTTACCTCAGAAAGGCTCTGATACTGTGCTCTCCAGGGGCGTGTCTCCCTACATCACCACGATAACGTGTCTACGCATTCCCAGGGTGATGTCGGGGGATGCGTCCGCGGGCATTCATTACAAGGAGCCTCTGGAAGATTGAGAGGTTGTTCCTTCTACTGAATGGGCGGATATAAATCCGCCCACTCAGAAGAAGGAGCTGCGGCCGTGTTTCCCGACATTGCCATGTTAACACTGCTGCTGGTCAAGGAGCGGAGGGGAGAGCAAGAGAACCCTCCGCTCTTTCGGCTCCGCGGGCCGGATAGAACAGCCGAACGGGCCAGATCCGGCCCGCAGGCCGTAGTTTGCCCACGGCTGTTCTAGAGTTTACTAAAGTTTGAGAAGCACTTCTCTCAAATACCAAAATCTTTTCTTTACTCACTCTTAGAAAAATGACCACCCTTAAAAGAGAAGCCATCTGATTCAAACTCCCCTGAAAAATTATTTTTTCAGTGATAACATTACCCCAACTTTTTCCTTCTATCTCCTTTGCTCCCCATTACTCCCTGGCTCTCTACTGACTTGCCACCAACTCTAAAAGAAAGAACTCAATTGTATTAAAGATTGTCAGTGATTTATCTGCCAGTTGTAGGGACTTTTCTATAGTTTTATTTACTTTTGCCTTGTTGGTAAGTGTACTATTCTTAAAATTCTTTTATCCCTTAGTGTCTAGGAACTGTATTTTTGACTACTGGTCCTTTTCTATTTTATTTCCCCAGGCAATTTCTTTTTGCATGTACATGATAAAAAATTAAATAATACAGTACACAATAAAAAATTCAGCCCTGACTGGTTTGGCTCAGTGGATAGAGCATCGGCCTGCGGACTGAAGGGTCCCAGGTTCGATTCCAGTCAAGGGCATGTACCTTGGTTGCTGGCACATCTCCAGTTAGGGGATGTGCAGGAGGCAGCTGATCGATGTTTCTCTCTCATTGATGTTTCTAACTCTCTATCCCTCTCCCTTCCTCTCTGTAAAAAATCAATAAAATATATATAAAAAAAAACCTTAAAAAAAATTCAATGCTTTCACTCCCTAGAGAGACACTAAACTTTTCTTAATTCTAGAGATATAAGCTAAATGTTATGCTGATAAGCCATTTTTGGAATTTATCATCTTTTAAAAAATATTTTATTGATTTTTATTTAGAGAAAGGGAGAGAGAGAGAGAGAGAGAGAGGGGGAGAGAGAAACATCGATTGGCTGTTGGCTGTCTCTGGCATGTACCCCAACTGGGGACTGAACCTGAAACCTGGGCATGTGCACTGACCAGGAATCAAACCTGCAGCCATTCAGTGAACTGCGGCCATTCAGTGAAACTTCATCTATGAAGTTTAATGTGGCAGGCAGGGTGGATGTTGACATAAAAAAGCTGCCGATGGCTTAGGTTACCCTGTCTGTTTCCCACATGAGGTCCCCCTGCCCCCGCCCTCCCACCCCACCGGCAACACGTTTCTTGTGCCTGCTGGACATCTCTCCACTTCGAGGTCCCAAACTGCAATGTTCTCTTCTCTCCCAGCACACTCTTCCTGAATTTCCTAGACTGGTCAATGCTCCCTCAATCCACCTATTTTCCGATGCTCTAAAGTGTTTGGAAAATCTCTTACAGAACCCAGAACAAGCCTCAAAGTTTTCTTTGGTGATAAAAATCCCTCATATGCTCTTTTATCCTCTATGTTCTAAAAAAATAAAGAGTGAAAAAAAAAGTTTTTTTCTTTTAGCAGAGAGCCTGAATTACCTGGTTTTATCAAAAAACAATTCTATAGTACTTTTATAGACAAAAGAGCTGAACTGACAAATTACCAAACTACGGAAGCAAATATAATTGGAAACATTTTCAATGACCCATCATAGCCAAATCAACCTCCAGTGACCAATCTATAACTGGGAATAAGGAACCATCAGACTTGAAGGTTACGGATATCTACCTCCTTATTATACGTGGAGATGGCAATTTAAACTGTGAGGAGAAGCTTCCAGAAGTGCTGGTTGACTCTTCCCCTCTTTCCCCCTTCTCCGCGCTGCAGTCTGTTGACCCAGACCTTGATCTTCCCTGTGCAATTAGTAGTTGCTGACTGCTTCGCAGATACACTGGCAATAGTCTTTTTCACATCGTCAGACACAACTATCTGGCTTTCCCTATGGTTCTGTCAGTAGGCTGGCTCATCTGATAGTATAAACAATTACCTAGTGACAAGTGAGCTGTGAGCATTGGATTGCTGGTACTACTCCTTGCACTCTGTTTTAATTAAAGCAAATACTCTAGGCAAAGGAAAGGTGTCTGATGCAGAACATGAGCGTCTCCTGGGCTTTGTGTCTAAAGCCTTTGGCAGCACATATGCTCCATACTCCTAACTGTGCACATTACACTGTCAAAGCCCAAAGGATTCCCTTGAGCTTTTAATAACACATGTTAAAAACAAAAATAACACCAACTCATGTGATTCATGTGAGAGAATATCATTTTCTTCTTAAAATACAGACCTAGGAAAAATAAGGAACTCCTTCAAGAAGTGTGTTCATAGTGGCAACTTGGCTGAATGGAGCGCTAATTCCTCATGGGCGAGCATGAGTTCATTGTCATGCAAGGTGCTTTTTGTAGTGAATGTTACACTTGCGCATTGTCCCCATTTCCTTGTGAAGAAGGTGGAGCTGGGCACATATATCAGTGTATGGAAATAGCAATACTAGCAGATCTTGCTAAGGGGAACACTTTTTTGTCTTGGCATAGTTATTATCTGAAATAACTTCCTCTTACTAGTAAAATTCAGTACCCAACCAACGGTCCACAGCTCTGAGGTTGAAGAGTTGCACTTGTGGGGCCTCTAGGGGTCAGCCTAACTTGAAGGGAAAGCGAGCACAGTGAACAAAAAGGGAAGGGCTTGGAGGCGCTGACAACTGGCAGAGGGAGGAATGGGAGGTGACGATGTAAGTTTTCACTGAGAGTGGGGACACGGAGGAAAGGGGAAGCCGACTCTATAGCCAGTCCACATAGTGTTTTGGTTTGTGCTCAACAGGAACTCGGGGACCCAAACCATTGAATGAATAGGTCGTTGATCATGTGAACTCCCTTGAAACTGATGGTATTTTTATGATTCTTTTCATACAGGCTGAAAGCCATATACTTTTTCCAATGTCTATTTTGGCACTTTGGACTTGGATCATTGAGAGTTAAGCACCACAGATTGGTTCTCCCTGAAGTAATGGTTTTTCAATTCGAACTTATGTTAGGGCTAGAATGATCGGAGGGGCTGGCTAGCCTTCTCTCTCAGGTACACCATGGTGGGTTTTATTCTTTTTACCTATAAACCACTGAATACTACTTCTGCAGAAGTATGGCGATTGTGATCATACATTTCGGGAAAACACTTTAACGAAACTCACTGCCATTATGCTGCCTCTCACTCACTGCATATCAACCTCAGACACATTTGAAGCGCTGAGAATCTAAGAAGAGGTAATTAACAGTACGCCTGATTTTCCCTCCCTGGTATATGTCCCTGTGCCTCTGGACAATACTCTTGAGGACCACAGCTGATAAATACTTGCCTGCCTTAGCTGATGACTACCACGCAGTGAGAATTTAACAGTGTTGGCAATCACTTTAGGTACTGGAAAAAGAGCATTGTATTTCTCCCTTCTTTTAACGTGAGTGGAAGAAATAGCACTTGGGCAGTTCAGTAACAGTTCTGGGGCAGAAGAAAAGAAGTCATTTCCTATTCCTTGCAAACTCTGATTTACAAAAGAACGCTGGAAGCTAAAAGCCTCGTTGATTTAGCACGTGAAGCAAAGAGTAATTTTTCTCCCCTTGTTATGCTTTCATATAATCATGCTCACTGCCTGTATGGGTGGCATTAAAGAATTTCTGAATAAAAATAATAATTTCTTGCTTTCAACCTCCATAATTCACATCAGCAAGCACCCTGCTGGGCAGTGATGCTTACTGCTGGTGACGCTCAATCTTTTTTGCACGCCACTTATCTGCCCGGAGCAGCTGCGTGCTCCTTTGATCGCAGTACCTGCAGGATAATGCGCCCATAGGCGTTCTTCAGCAGATTAACCACGTCCGCGTGAGACAGCCCATCCAAAGGTTGCCCATTGATGCTGACAATCCGATCTCCAACCTGGAAGTACAAAAGTGGGAGAAAATCACTATCATTAAGAAAAATTAAATTTGAGAAGAATGCTTAAAATTCGTTGGAAGTCATATTCCCCATTTGTGGCCATTGTGAAGGTTCTGTCTGTCTCCGGTGTGTGCATGTTCCAGCAGCATGAGGAATTTTTATGGCTTTCCTCAGACACAGGCCAATCAGAGAAACAAGAAGGGGGTCAGCTTTGATTATTAAAAGGCACGGCAGGCCACTTTTGTGTTTTGGTAATAGTGGCATTTCATACATCCATTCGCCAGTAATAGTGGGCTGTACAAATGAACTGTTCAATAAAACTCTAATGAGGAAGTCAAATATTTTCTGCTTTATTTTTCTACCTAAGTTAAAATTAACGGGCAATGGGGAAAAATTATAACAATGTTGATTCTTTTGATTGAAGGAAGATTCTACGGTCAAATCACTCGCAGGTAAAAATGAACTTTGGGTGGAATTAGGTGCTAAAAAAATGGTGTGGGAAGCTTTGTAAATGAGCTGCAATTTCTTTTTTCATCGAGAAGCTTTGATACAAACAATAACATTTTTATATGCCCAGGGACCCAGTGAATTTCAGGTATAAACTTTCTCTAAGGCATTCTGCCCTCAGCATGGGTCTCTCCAGGCTGTTGGAATTCCAACTTTAAACAAAGTGCCCATGGCTGCCACTTCCTCTCCCATCCCCCCACATGCTGTTAGCACTTCACCATTCCCCCCTTGTTTACTTTAAGCTTCTGTGTGCGTGCAGCCACACCGCTGGCCTGAATCATGGCAATAAATATTGGGATATCTCCCAAGGGACTTCCTTTTCCTCCAGCAATACTGATTCCAAGGGCATCACTGAGCTCCTAGAAAAGAAGAAAAACACAACACATATTTAATAAAGAGCCACAGCCTGATTGTCCCATGAGAGCTGCAGAACAAAACACTCAGTGCTGCAGGAGGTCAGGGTAGCACAGGACTTAAGTGCAGGGCCTTTGGAGTCAGAAAGACCCAGGTTTCAGCTCTAGCACTGTAGCTGGGGAGTCTTCAGTAAGTTCCTTAACCTCTTAGAGCTTCCATTTCTAGGCATAAAATGGGAAGAATACCACCTACTTCACAGTGTTGGTTTGAGGATTAAATGAGACGATACAGTGCAGTCCTAGCCTACAAAAAAAGGCTCAATAAAAGGCAACAGTAAGGGCCCTAGCTGGGTAGGTCAGTTGGTTAGAGTGTTGTCCAGATAATCTAAGTTTCTGGTTCAGGTTTGATGCCAGGTCAGGGCACATTCAAGAATCAACCAATGAATGCATAAATTAGTGGAACAACAAATGGATGCTTCTCAAGCTCTCTCCCGCTCCTCTCTAAAATCAACAAATAAAAATTTTAATTAAAAAAAGGCAATAGTAGGCTGGCCGGTGTTGCTCAGTGATTGAGCATTGTCCCACGGACCAATAGGTCCCCAGTTTGATTTCCAGCCAGGGAATATGCCTGGGTTTTGGGCTCGATCTCCAGTAAGGAATGTGCAGGAAGCAGCCGATAAATATTTCTCTCTCCCTCTCTATCTAAAAATAAAAAAACACATATATATTTTTTAAAAAGGCAGTAGTAGCCTTAGCTAGTTTGCCCAGTGGTTGGAGCATTGGCCCTTGAACTGAAGGGTCTCGGGTTCAATTCCTGGTCAAGGGCACATATCTTGGTTGTGGGTTCCATCTCTCTCTCTCTCTCAAGATCAATTGAAAAAATATCCTCAGATGAGGATTAAAATAAATGGTTTATTTAAAAAAAAAAAGGCAATAGTAGTTGTGAAAAAAACAAAACCTATGCTACTGCTCAGTTTAGTGGCCAATTTTGATGCAACTTGGCAAGTATGTTCTCATATGGTGTTTATAATTAAACTGCCACACATATCATGCTCTTGGGGGTGTGAACAAACATACTTGGCTCTAAAAGAGCCGCACAACTGCGTTAAAACAAAGGATGTTAGAGGACACTTACTATAATGACAACAGAGTTTGGAGAGAGAATTAAATGTGACAGGAAATGCTCCCTAAGATATTAGGTGAGGCAATATGGTTTACTCAGACCCTGCTGAAGAGATCCTGGCTTCAGTTCAGGCTTTCCCCATATTTCTATCATAGGGTTAGTATTTTAAAAATCACTAAAGGAAAAAATGACAAGTTCCAGATTCAGCATGGTGGCATACACATGATAGCACCTCTCTCCTGCTGAGTAAAATGGAGAACATGTCAAAATAACAAAACACAACTACCGGGGCTTCTGAAAAGCAAAGAAACTCAAAATGTGGTGGAAAACCAAAACTTGGAGAAATGACAGCAGGGATGAAGGTCCCTGGTCTCAAATGATTTCCTGGTGGCGCTGTACTGAGGGCAAGACCCAGGTAAGGAGCTGTAGAAATGGTACACATGGCTAATGTTCAGAGAGAAATTCCCACCTTTCTGGTCAGAGGAACCAGGAAAAGGGGCCCCTGGTGGTAGGAGAATAAAAGAAGAAAACTTGAGTAAAGGGAGACAGAGGAGGGATCCTCTAACTCTGAGTGAACCCGTGGAATTCTCAGGCTCAGATGTGAAATAGACCCAAACTACAGAACGGAACCACCACTCAAAAAAGGGGAGATGGAACTTAACCTAACCGGGTGACTGCATCCTGTCCACACAGCATAACATCCATGGGGTCCAGGGTAAAATCCTATATTACTTGACATGCCAAAAAACAGGAAAATGTGACCAATCTACACTAATAAAAGAGAAACATGCAAATTGACTGTACCTCCACTATACCCACAAGCCACGCCCACAAGCCAATCAGGAGCGACTATGCAAATTAACCCAACCAAGATGGTTGCAGCCATGGAGCGAGCAGGAGGCTTGGGTTTCCCCGGCGATGGAGGAAGCCAAGCTTCCTGGTTGGCCCTGGCCTCCGCTCAAGGCTACAAAGTTTCAATTATAGAAAATAAATAAATCCCAGATACCAGGGCCTCCACTTGGGTCGCCGGGGGGCGTGGCCAACCTGCAAACCACCACAGGCCCCTCGCCCAGGCCACCCCACACCCCAAGGGAACCCCCACTCTGATCTGGGACACCCTTCAGGGCAAACCAGCTGGCCCCCACCCATGCACCAGGCCTCTATCCTATCTAATAAAAGAGTAATATGCAAATTGACTGTCACTCCAAAACACAAGATGGCTGTCCCCATGTGGACACAAGATGGCCACAACAGATGGCCAGCAGGGGAGGGCAGTTGGAGGGACCAGGCCTGCAAGGGAGGGCAGTTGGGGGTGATCAAGCCTGCAGGGGAGGGCAGTTAGGGGTGACCAGGCTGGCAGAGGAGGGAAGTTGGGGGCGACCAGGCCTGCAGGGAAGGGCAGTTGGGGGGGGGGGGACCCAGGCCTGCAGGGGAGAGCAGTTGGGGGGACCAGGCCTGCAGGGGAGGGCAGTTAGGTGTGACCAGGCCTGTAGGGGAGGGCAGTTAGGGGCAATCAGGCTGGCAGGGGAATGGTTAGGGGGTGATCAGGCTGGCAGGCAGAAGCGGTTAGGGGCAATCAGGAAGGCAGGCAGGCGAGCAGTTGGGAGCCAGCAGTCCTGGTTTGTGAGAGGGATGTCCGACTGCCCGTTTAGGCCCAATCCGAGTAGAATCGGGCCTAAACAGGCAGTCGGACATCCCTCGAGGGGTCCCAGATTGGAGAGGGTACAGGCTGGGCTAAGGGACACCCCCCACCCTGTGCATGAATTTTGTGCACCAGGCCTCTAGTTTAAAAAAAAAAATATTGATTGATTTTAGAGAGAGAGAGGAAGGGAGGGGGGACAGAAAGAGAGAGAAACATCAACCTGTTGTTCTACTTATTTATGTGTTCATTGGTTGACTCATATGTGCCCTGACCGGGGATGGAACCCAAAACCTTGGTGTATTGGGATGGCACTCTAACTGAGCCACTGGCCAGGGCTTTTTTTTTCTTTTTCAATTTTGGTTTTATTTAGTTATTTTGTAAAAGTTTTTTAAAATTGATTTTTGAGAGAGAGGAAGGGAAAGGGAGAGAGAAAAACACTGATTTGTTGTTCTAGTTATTTATGCATTCATTGGTTATGTGCCCTGACCAAAGATTGCATCCATAACCTTGGCATGTCCAGACGACCCTCTAATCAACTGAGCTACCTGGCCAGGGCAATATTTTTTCTTGAGATCATTAAAATATGTAGAAAAGTTGAAAGCAAAAATTATCACATTATTTGGTGGGGTTCTCAGATTATGTAAATGTAAGCATATGACAACTATGGCAGAAAGGTTGTGGTAAAGGATCCGTATGGTCGCAAAGCTTCTATAGTTTTCTTTGATCATCTGAAAACATACACAGCTTAGGGTGCTTTGATTTGACCTCAGTAAATTTGGAAAAAGGGAAAAGAACAAAATGACAACAAAAACCATATAAAGAACCTTACAACCTCATGTCACATAAGTGTGAGGAATTATTCTTTATTATTAACTAGAGGCCTGGTGCATGAAATTCATGCATGGGAGGGGGGAGGGATTCCCTCAGCCCAGCCTGCACCCTCTCGCAATCTGGGACCACTGGCTCCTAACAGCTCGCCTGCCTGCCTGCCTGATTGCCCCTAACCACTTGCCTGCCTGCCTGCCTGATCACCCTTCCTTGGCCTCCCCCGCCCCCACCCCACGGCTTTGTCTGGAAGGTCATTCGGCTGTCCAGTCTAATTAGCATATTATATTTTTATTATTATAGATATTACTAGTGCTGCCATGTCACACCTATAAGACAGAAAAATAGCAATGCTGGCCTCTCCAGTAACAGGCAGCCCATATCTTGTTTTCCAGAGTATTTGTGCCTAGCTGATATTTTCTGAATGCATCAGTAGTAAAGCCCTGCGTGCAAAACGGCAAGATGACTTTCTTTATGAAGTTTCTTCTTGGACTGTGTGTGGGAGAATACGATTGGTAGGAGCAGGCCTTTTAATAAAAGCTTGTGAAAACAAATAGCTGAAATAACTAGAAAGACGTAAAATGACGTTTTATAAATCTTGGCATAAGGAGAAATTTATGCATTAATTTGGTTTTGTTCAAATCCATCATGATGTTTCCTTAATTTATCCATAATTATGCACATGTTGGTACATTTGACTCCCCCATCACAGGAACATATGAGTTGCCACTCTGGCGGAAAGATACTGGGAACAAATAAGGCAGATATAGACAAAGATGTAGCAAATAATAATGGATGCCACTTCCTGGACATCAGATGATGTACTAAGTACTACTATATGCATTACTTCATTTAATCCACACAACAATGTTTACCTGGTAAACAGTGTTATCACCCCATTCTACAGATGAGAAAACTGAGGTTAAATCACTTGCCA
Source organism: Plecotus auritus (assembly GCF_963455305.1). Classification (NCBI taxonomy): domain Eukaryota; kingdom Metazoa; phylum Chordata; class Mammalia; order Chiroptera; family Vespertilionidae; genus Plecotus; species Plecotus auritus. Next base: position 45,071,772 of record NC_137771.1, on the reverse strand, counting down.
AAGATAACAGAGGTAATACATAGCAGACTGCCTTCAAACACAGCTATGACTGACTCCAGAGAACTAAGCTATGTTGGATATCACTTTATTACAGTTTTGATGATTACAACAAGGTCATACATTTTTTTTACTACTTTTTGAACCCCAAATTTAATGGTCAAAGTGATCAAAATAGAAGTCCACTTTCCAATATTCTGGATATCATGCAGGAATTTGAAATTCAGGATCTGACAAATGTATGAACTGAAATGCATCTTATGCAATCTTCTCAGGAGGGCAATTTAGCAATATGTAGAAAAGTCTTTAATAGCAATTGTGGCTTTGGACTCAACAATTTCATTTCTAGTAGTTAATCCTGAGCAAATTACCCATGATATGGGCAAAAAGTAAATACAAAGATATTTTGCTATAAAAGATAACAAAAATTAAGGAATATGCCAATTGTTTTATAAGAGGAAGCTATAGCATATTCATATGATGGAATATTATGTAACCAATAAAAATCATGCTATATGCCAGCAATTTTCAACCCTTTTCATCTCATGGCACACATAAATTACTAAAATTCTGCGGCAAACCAAAATATATTTTGCCAATCTGAAAAAACATAGGTGTAAATTATTTTTCTTTTTATTTATTTTATTTTTTATTAAAATAGGCATAAATTTTTAAAAAATATTTTTTATTGCTTTTTAGAGAGAGGAATGGAGAGAGAGAGAGAGAAACATCGATGTGGGAGCAAAACTTCTTTTGGCTGCCTCCTGCACACCCCCTTTTAGGGACTGAGCCTGCAACCCAGGCATGTGCTCTGATGGGGAATTGAACTGGCAACCGCTTTGTGCACGGGACGGAGCCCAACCAACTGAGCCACATGGGCCAGGGTAAATATAATTTTGATTCAATTATACTGGATGACCATTGTGTTGGCTGTTGCCATTTTTTTTTCTTTGACAACCTAAGGGAAAAGAAATCAGTGCCTCAACTAAATAGTCAGGTATTGCATGTTTTAAAAAGTCTTGAGATATACTTGTTGAAAATCACTGCCAATGCTGTCAAAAAAATACTTATTGCATGGCTAAAAGGTCTTGGTTTAAAGTTAAAAAAAGCTACCAAAAATGATGCCATTTTTTGTTTTGCGAAACTTTTAAGTACATGCACAAAATGTAGTGGATGTGATGTACCAAAAAATTCAGTTGTCAGCTATGTGTTTACCATATTTTCCTAAGTCTGTTTGTTACACAGACCACATATTTATTCAGCAACTTAAAGGAGCACACTAATAATCCAACCAATTGAATTAAGGGGAAAATGTACATTTTATGCAAATCCAACACAAACCAGGAAAACAGCAAAATTACAGACTTACCCTGATTATCTCAACGGTCCTTGGTCCCATATCTGTGCCTATCAATAAAGAAACAACAAAATTAACTTTTTTTAAAACTTTATTTTTAATTTTATTTTTTTGTTAATGCTCACCTGAGGATATTTTCCCATTGATTTTTAGGGAGAGTGGAAGAGAGAGGGAAAGACAGAGAGAAACATCAATGTGAGAGAAACACATTGGTTGGTTGCCTCCTGCACAAGCCCCAACCAGGGCCTCGGGTTGGGGAGGAGCCTGCAACCAAGGTACATGCCCTTCACCGGAATTGAACACGGGCCCTTTAGTCCTCAGGCCGATGCTCTATCCACTGAGTCAGACCAGATAGGGCACAATTAACTTTTACCATTAAGAGATAATATATGTAGGATACAAAATTATCTCCTGAAAATGTGTCATTTTCTAGGCCTTTCAAGAGAGAATACTGAAACAAGCAGGCTTTATACCCTTTCTCAAAATCCAAACCAGCAGCCATCGACCAGGGGCTGTCTTCTATTATGTGGCTATAATCATTTGGTCTGACAGAAGCTGATGGACTGTAGCAGTAGCTGCCTGAAATATAGTGATTAAATGGCTTAGAAGATGAACCATTTGTGTTTTACTGTATGTTTTTCTGACTTAAAGGAACCATCTATCCAAGGTAAGGATTAAGAAGATCCTTGCCCTGTCCCACCTCACTGGCATATGTACCTCTGACCTTTCTTGAGTGACTAATACTTTTAAAAAAAATTCTCTTTTGTAGCCCGGCTGGAGTGGCTCAGTGGTTGAGCGTCTAACCATGAACCAAGAGGTCTCTGGTTCGATTCCTGGTTAGGGCACATGCCCTGGTTGTGGGCTTGATCCCCAGTAGGGGACGTGCAGGAAGCAACCAATCAATGTTTCTCATCATCAATGTTTCTCTCTCTAAAATCAATAAAAAAAAATTAAAATAAAAGCTTTACAAATTTTTTCTCTTTGTAAATGATTTTACTTTAGGAAACACTTTAGGTTTCTGCTTTCCCACTTTTCATATGATTGGTGTAAAGTTCAAGGCATAGTCCAGAAATGAGTCTCTAAGGCTTTACTTCTTTTAGAATAGGCCTTTCCGAAAGCTTGAGGCTTATGTGGCCAAGTACAAAGATTTAAAAGTATTTTAGTTAAAGGTGGAAAAAAAATTTTTTTTTAATTTAATATTAAAAAAAAAATTGGGTAGCCGAAACCGGTTTGGCTCAGTGGATAGAGCGTCAGCCTGCGGACTGAGGGGTCCCAGGTTCGATTCCGGTCAAGGGCATGTGCCTTGGTTGCGGGCACATCCCTAGTGGGGGGTGTGCAGGAGGCAGCTGATCGATGTTTCTCTCTCATCGATGTTTCTAGCTCTCTATCCCTCTCCCTTCCTGTCTGTGAAATATCAATAAAATATATTTTAAAAAAAATAAAAAAAAATTGGGTAACAGAATGTTTTGCTGGAGGCGTGTCCACGGAATACCTGAATTTCTGGGGGAAGGATCGGAAGCCTTCTTTGTGCCGACCAGGCTTTGCAGGCTGGAGATGACAGGAGCCAGGGCAGGGTGGAAGCTGCTGTGTGTGCTGTGCTGACTCCCCTGCGAAGGAAACCCAGAGGTCAGCTGTGCTGGAACATGCACTTGGCCTCAACACTTCAACCTTATTAATTAGTGTTTCAATTACTGAAGTAACCATAATCATGTAACTGAAAATTCTAGAGACTAAAAAAGAAATCAAAAATTACCCATACTCGCTCTTTTACCACCTTAGAACAACTCCATCTAACATTTTCTCCATTATAAGTGCTTTCATATATGGTTTCAATCATCGAGGAAGAAAATATAATTTAAGCTTTTCTTCTTCAACATAAAATAAAAAACATTTTCCTAAGCTGTGATGCAGTGTTTATATATGATCAGTTAATAGCACTATGTGTTAGTTGGGGCTGGAGTCAACATTGATTCCCTTATCATCCAAAGGACACGATCTCTTTTGCTAAAACAAGCATAATAAAATCTTGAATAATAGAAATTTGACCAAATGGAATTCTTAACTGTAGGAGAAAGCAGCAAATATCTTCCTAGGAATATGTTGTTTTAAGTAATATGTTAAATTTGTTTTTCTCAAAGATTTCCTAGGGTCAGGGATAATTCGGCTCAATCTGCTATATCTCCACTACTGCCCTCATAGCCATCTAACTAAATATTTGAGTTCTACAATGTATAGTCATGTATGGCTAGTGGCTATTCAATGAAAATTATATACACAGTGAAGGACCTTTTCAATGAAAAACCCAATAACAAGTAAATAATTTTGCCCTCAAATTATCAAGGTTGTGCCCAATGGCCTCAAAATTTTAAATCAAACCAAAATTTTAAATCACCTGATGGATTATAATTTAAACCACTTCTTAGTTCTATGATGCAAGTTGTTTAATGTTTTAACACTCTTTAAATATGAAAAACTTCAAATCTAAGAAAAGTTAAAAGTAGACATCCATACATAAACCTAGATTCCACAATTAATATCCTATATAATAAAAGGGTAACATGTTGCCCTAACTGGTTTGGCTCAGTGTAAAGAGGGTCGGCCTGCGGACTGAAGGGTCCCCAGTTCAATTCCGGTCAAGGGCATGTACCTTGGTTGCGGGCACATCCCCGGTAGGGGGTATGCAAGAGGCAGCTGATCGATGTTTCTCTCTCATTGATGTTTCTAACTCTCTATCCCTCTCCCTTCCTCTCTGTAAAAAATCAATAAAATATATTTAAAAAAAAGGGTAATATGCAAATTGACCCTAATGGCAGAATGACCTGGCTGCTCCCTGGTGGTCAGTGCACTTCCACAGGGAGAGCACTGCTCAGCCAGAAGCTGGCTCAAGGCTGGCCAGCACAGCGGTGGTGGCGGGAGCCTCTCCTGCTTCTGCAGCAGCACTAAGGATGTCTGACTAATGGCTTAGGCCCGTTCCCTGAGCGTTCCCGAGCTGCCAGAGGGTGCAGGCCGGGCTGAGGGACCCTCAAGTGCATGAATTTTCATGCACCGGGCCTCTAGTTTTGATATATTGTCCTTTTCCCATATCCATTCACCTATTCATCACTCAATTTGTCTTTTTTAAAAAAGTTCATTTCAAAATAAATTATAGACATTAGCACACTTCACAATGAATACTAGTATATATAAAGGAGTATTTTTATATTTTCCTGAAAAGATATGATTTAAATCAATGGTAACAGATAATACTTAGAATTGAGTAAGTACAACATATAACTTTTGCCTAAAAAATGTGCTTCTTAAGGCCTTTATAAATATGGACTTTTCCTGGCAGTGTTCCCTCGGGTATCTGAGGAAAAGATTTCTCTTTTCCATTACACACTTTCTTCTGCAGAGTAGATACTCTTTTCTGGTTAGTGGGAAAAGATAGTTTATTTTATTTCATCTTATTTTTTAACCCTCACCTGAGGATATGTTTTTACTGATTTTTAGAGAGAGAGAGGGAGAGAGAAACATCAATTGGTTGCCTCCCATATGCACCCCAAGCAGGGATTGAACCTGCAACCTAGGTATGTGCTCTGAGTGGGAATCGAAACTGCAGTCCTTTGCAGGTATATGGGATGATGTTCCAACCAACTGAGCCACATGTCCAGGTTCGAAAAGACATTTTTTAAAAAACTTGGTGCAAGAAGGTTAGATAGAAGTATTTGATACTTTGTTCCAGGTTTCCAAAATATGACAGCTCACATTTATATACCAGATAAATGGTAATGGTGGTTGTCATTTAATGATAGAGCTTCTAAATTTGCTTGTTCTGTATTTAACCTGAGTGTGAACTTTATCAATCACTAAGACACTCATACACATTCCTCATGGACAGAAATCCAGTTCTACCTACCACCTCACCTGTGAGTCCAAACTTTTCTTAAAACTCTGGAATTCCTTGTACCCTTTGTGCCTTTTCATATGCTATTCCCTCTGTCTGGGATACCTTCTCCCTCTTTCCCGCCTAAGAAACTCCTTTCGGAGTGAGACCCGAGGGACCCTCTTTGTAGCTCTCAGAAAGAAACATTTCATCTCCGGTATTGTTCATTCTGCATTCTAAACCCTTGTATAATGAGCCTTTAATGAAGTCACTCAACAAACGAATCTTTTATTAAGGAAGAGCTGAGACAACTATTTTTTGCATCTCAAGTTCCCACTGTTGATACAAGTCAGGCCAGAACCATCACCAGCCATTCACTCCTGGAATCCCACTGCAGCACTGTGTCTGTTAGGACACATGATATTTGCTGCCCAATATCTAGGCCAGAAATAAAGAAAAAAGTTCTAAACTTAACACGATGTTATTGGGTTTGACTGCTTTGAGGATTCTTTTAGACAAGCCAGCTAGTCTGTGATTCTATCTGAACAATAGTATTTTTCTTCACCCATTTTCTAACACCAGTGAGGCAAAGGAGACAGCTAACAGCATTCCGGAAGCACCTGTGTGCTAATCACAAGTCTTCTGAACAAAGGTCTTGGACAGGCTTTAAGTCTAAAGCAACCAGGGAGGGGACCAAAAGTCATGCTTTTAACCTCAAAACAAGGGCCCATCTACACTGAGTGGCCAGATTATTATGATCTCTGAACACATAATAATCTGGCCACTCAGTGTATATCCTATATAATAAAAGGCTAATATGCAAATTGTCCCCTCCCCCTGGCCAGGCTGGCCAGACCCCAACCATGCACGAATTCATGCACCAGGCCTCTAATACACACACACACACACACACACACACACACACACACACACACACACTGCGCTCAGAGATCATAATAATCTGGCCATTCAGTGTATAATCCACAAAAGGGACTTGGGGGTAACATGTAAGTTTTTACAGTTTTATTATATACCAAAGGGACTAAAAAATAGTCTGCCATCTTAATTTTTTTCAGCCATTACAATGAGAAAAACAACCACAGTGAAATATACTTTGTTTTTTAAAAAAAGTGGCACTTACATCAGTCTTGCCAATAAACATAAGTTGTTTGCTAACCCACAAAATGTCACCCATTAAGGCCTGCTTCCCACAGGAGAAACCCTCACATTTCACTCTCCTAGGAATATGCCATTAATTTCCCTCAGCATGTGTGAGTGGCTATTCACAAGTTAACTTTATAGCAATATTTAATTGAATGAATAGAACAATGTTGTGCTAATGAGGGTCAAATTGCCACCAGATGTTGCTTCTTCTTTTTTTTTTTTTTTAAATAAACACAGCTGTGTTACATGCATGCATAGGCAATACAGAACTAATAGTGGGGGAGAAAAGTAGTTCTAAGAAAACATTTGCAGGCAATAATAGAAAGAAAAATCTGGGGATTAAAGAATTTCCATCCCACCTTTCATTTTTTACTTCAAGCACATAAAAATGCACTGAACTTGGTATTGTGAATATGCTGTGTATTACATATTATTATAATACTGCATATGACACAGTACTTCCCCACTTATGAAATGGGAAACCTTCTCTCAAAGGGGACAGGTGAGTGCACCAGTCTGATGGGAAGCCATCAACCACCTGGCTGTTCTGTGATGTCTTCCTCGAGGCGGCCCAGGAACCAGCTCGGAGTCTTCCAATCTCCAGCTGCACCAGCCCCTGCGCACACTTGGGAACACAAGAAAAGGACAGAAGTGAAAAACAGTAGCATTTACGTCCTAAATTATCACAGCAGAGCCTCCACTCATCTCTGCAGCCAAGACTTGTTAATGAGTGATGAAGGCCAGAGGAAAAAAGGAAATTCAGTAATCAAAAGAATCACACCAAATAACAAAAGTTTATCAACTCAATAGTATTCCTCTCAGGATTTCATGACTTCTTTAAATGTGTTAAAGGGTTACATTTCAATTCACCTTTCTTCTCTTGTAATAAAAGGGTCTGTGAGCAATGAAATAGCTAAGCAAAAGGGGTGAAAAGGAAGACAGAGAAAACAAAGGTGGAAGTAATCCACAAATACAAATCCTCTTGAGTGATAATGGACAGTGGACTGTATCAGGAAACCAGGATTTAAAAATAAACAAAATTCATTTGTCTTTGCAAAAGCTTCCATGGCTATTTGTGAAACAGAATAGCATGCACCTAGTTATAGTTGAATGGAAAGTTATAAGATTTCTCATTAACCAGTTTCTTCTAAAGGAAGAGGGTCCCTGTGGCAGAGATACTTGGAAGTGAAGGGAGAGACAGCGTGGGTGGTAGCAAAACCACTGAAGTGCAGCACTGTGATCTTGGCCATGCCGTTCTACTTTTCAAACTTCACTTGTGAAATGGAGAAAATTGGTCTAGATAATCTTTAACATTCCTCAAGTGAGGAAAGCTGGGTTTGATGAATTCACGGTAAATACCGTCTGTTCCCTGACATAGCCTTAGAGGGAGGAGGAGGAATTTTCTCACTCCAGGAGAGCCCATCTATCAAATGCATTTAGAGGACAATTGTGGATACTTGGAATTCTCACAATTATGAAAATATAGCTTAAAAATACCAACATAGGGTTCTCTTCAATTCTGCTAGTCAGTATAATACCTTGCTTGCCCGCCCTCCCCTTCCCTCCCCTCCCCTCCCTCCCTCCCTACCTGCCTTCCTTCCTTCCTTTCTCATTAGTTTTCTTTTAAAGGTATTCCTGGTTGGTTAAAATAATCAGAGATTACACTTCTAGTAAAAAGGAGAGTCACCAAAACATTCAACTCATTTGATAACCACGCTAGATTAGTCCAGCTTCCACTGGACTTCCGTTGTGAGCTAGGCAGGAAGCAGCCCAGGGACTCACCTTGAGGATGGTGGCCACTGTCTCCTGTGAGGCATTTCTCATGTCTTCCCCATTCACAGATAAGATCTGATCTCCCTGAATCAATCTCCCATCAAGGTCTGCGGCTCCACCTTTCACGATGTCAGAGATAAACACTCCATTTCCATTTCTGTGAATACCATAAAGCAGTGGGTATTTGCACAACTGAATATTCCTTTATTAAATCTGAGATTACTAACATTCTATATTGATTCACTAAGTCCTAAAGCTTGGAAGAAGGGCCCTACAAAGCCATCTTATCCAGTGATAAACCTCAGAGTGCTCACCCTTTAAACAGATTATGTCTATTTGTGCTGCCTATTGTAATGTTCACTTTTATTGGTCCAAGGGCATAATTTCTGCAAGAGGATAATTTTAGTGAAATGAAATGGAAATTAACTTAAAAAAGTAGATTAAGTATTCTTTTTTTTTTATATTTTATTGATATTTTACAGAGAGGAAGGGAGAGGGACAGAGAGCTAGAAACATCGATGAGAGAGAAACATCGATTAGCTGCCTCCTGCACGCCCCCTACTGGGGATGTGCCTGCAACCAAGGTACATGCCCTTGACCGGAATCGAACCCGGGACCCTTCAGTCCACAGGCCGACGCTCTATCCACTGAGCCAAACCGGTTTCGGCGAGTTAAGTATTCTTAAAATGTTATTTCCTTAGAGAGATCAGTTCAATTATTAGCATCCAATCTATTTCTAGACTCTCATATACCCCTTTCTAGACAATATATTTCAAGATTTTATTTATATTTATTTGATGAATAAATAAATAGATGTCTCAAAATTCAAGAAGTTAAAAAGGGCTGACCTTAAAAAGTTTCCCTCTCACCTCTATTCCCTAGTCCCCAAGTTCCCTTCTTATAGGGAACCAATGCTACCATTTCTTGGGTATCTCCCGGACACCTGCTGTGTACACATAAGCAAGTGCATGTGGGTGTAGTAGATGTGTGTGTGAATGGATATACATGCACATACATTCTTTTTTACCTCCAGTTTTCTTTTCTTTAAATTTGCTTTTTTTACTGAATACACATTGGCAATTGATCTTTATTGGCACTTTGTGTTTCCTCATTGGATTTTATGGCTGCATATTATTCTATGAATGTTCCTTAATTTCACTTATCAGTAAACTATGGATGTATACATAGGTCATTACCATTCTTTAGCTATTGCAAACAAGGTGCAACAAATAACATAACTACAAGCATATATTTAGGATAAATTCCTAGTTGTGAAATTGCTAGTCAAAGAATTATGAATTTTGAGAGCTTATATATCTGAGCCTTTACAATAAAACTTTTTGTGCTAAGGAATGTAAGTGTTCCTTTAAAAATTCAATCTGAAATACTGCTGTTGTATGACGATTATTTCATTAATTTGCTATGAGACAATAACGTAAAAACCATTACTCTTAGTGGAATTTTCCAAGTCCATGTACATGTCATAACAAGAAAGCAAACTTCAACATGGATTCTAGTTGTTCTGCACCCACAAGTGCATTGATTTTGTTTAGATATTCAAATCTCAGCTTTTTTTGTTTGTTTTGTAATGCATTTTTAGAGCGATAGTCTTATGGTTCTGAAGTAAAAAATGAGCTTATTACAGCACAGTACCTGGCACAAAATCAGTTCCCAAAAATAGTAGTTAATATTTTTGTTTTAATAGTAGCTTGGCCTGTTGGAAAAAAGCACTAGGCGAGTCATCAAAGGTCTATGAGGGCATGTGACATTATATATACTATACTTTTGGTGCAAGCTATTGGGGACATCTTTCTTAACAGAAAACTATTGTCATGAAGAATTTGTGTCCCTCAAGTATGTCTGCTCAGCTAGTTTTAGTAACCCCTCAACTAGTTTTAGTAACATAGTATGAAATTAACATGGCAGAGTAATTTTCTTAACCCAAGATTGCATAAATTTCTCTCTTGATATTAACTGCTTCTTGGGTATCATTGTTTCAATTAACCCCTGCAAGCTTGAGATCTAAGTGACTATAAATTGAAAGAAACATGCTAACTGTTCATACTTGATAAGGGCGTAAGCCTGACAGTCCGGTTGATTGAGGTTAGAATTTTCTCTTGCTATGACATTTTTTGGCAGTAAGATCTTGCTTGGAAATATGACCTATGTTGTTCAAGTATTCATAAATACGTTAATTTTAGAAATCATATTATCAGTTTATACTAGGTTTTATATTTCAATGTGTGTTTTTTTTATTGATTTCAGAGAAGAAGGGAGAGGAAGAGAGAGATAGAAACATCAATATTGAGAGCGAATCATTGATTGCCTGCCTCCTGCACACCCTCTACTGGGGATCGAGTCCGTGCATATACCCTTGATTGGAATTGAACCTGGGACCCTTGAGTCCACAGGCTGACATTCTATCCACTGAGCCAAACTGACTAGGGCTATCTTTCAGTGTTTATAGGCATTAGTCCTTAGAACTCTGAAGGAAAGAGGCCAATCAATCCTGACCTGGATAGCATTTTTTTTTTTTTTACCGTTTCCCAACGATGCTCAGGCCCAGTCCTCTGCCAGTCTTCTTCTGCAGATCTACAGGGAAAAACTCCAAGTTCTCCTCGTCTCTGTAGTGTGTCTCATCTCTATACACCACCAGTCGCACCTTCTGGGGGGTGTGCCTCAGGGCTGTGATGGCTTCTTCGTGGCTGGCGTTCCTCAGGTCAACCCCATTAACCTGGAACAACAGGCATCCAAGATGAGCTGGTGACAGCAGAGGCCTCTCACCCTGCTCTGTCTGCTGGAGCACCTTGATTCAACCAGTGAAAAACCTCTAGAAATTTCTATCCATTCTCAAAGCACACAGGTACTGACAGTAGCAGTCGTAGCTGCTTCAAATATAAAGGAGGTGACCCTTTATACTCCCCACCCCAAATAAGCATGGAGGGTGGGTTAGTATATATGATCATGCAATTTTGCATAGCTGTGAACTTTACCATGGAATTGAGAGAGAGAGAGAGAAAGAGAGAGAGAGAGAGGATGAACTGGCTCATTTAACTAAGGTCAAAGGGAAAATAAATATTAGTGTTTGGTTAGCATTTAAAAAAAACAACTTATGCTTTTATTGATTTTTTTTTTATTTTTATTTTTTTTTAGAGAGAGAGGAAAGGAGGGTATGTGCCCCGACTGGGAATCAAACCCAGTGATCTTTCAGTGCCTTTCAGTGTATGGACCAATACTTAACCAACTGAGCCACACCAACCAGAGCGGTCAGCGCTTTTAGACTCAGTTTCCTTACTGAATTTGACTTCCTCACTTTTAACTGCTGAATCACATGTACTTCAGAACAGGCTGGAGGAAACGAGGGACCAGTATTTTCAACAGCGTCTAAGACCTGCTGAAGTCCATTCATTTGAATCTGGATCTGAGTGAGCACAGATACGACCACACGGGAGACAGCAAACTGTCCTGAAAATAGTGCTGAGTAAGCCTACTTCTGGCAAAAGTCATGGAACCTGTTTCCTTGTCTGCTAAATGGAGATCACAGCTAACTTATTCTTTACTTAACAAATACTTATGTAATACTTGTATATTAGCCCTTCATGAATATTTACTCTTTTTAATCCTTATACTAACTTTCTGAAATAAACATTATCACCATATTACAGATGAGGAAACAGGCATGGAGAGGTTAAGTGACTTGACCAAGGTTGCAGAGTGAGCAGGTGGAGGAGCCAAAATTTGAAATGGACTATCTTTCTGGACTCTCTTTTAGTTTATATACTAATGCTGCCTCAAAATTTACTCTTAGAATGGGTTACTGGAGCCCCTTGCCACAGAGAAAGCCAAGGATTGATGTTGGTTAGTGAATTTGACACAAGGGAGGAATTGAGAAGCAGAATAGCTCAGGATTCAAAGGAAGGGAGTCATGGCCATTCTCTCAAGGTCACAGCTAGGAAGAGCGAAACACAGGGAAGGATGGGCCCAGGCCATTCATAGCCAGGAGGATGGCAAAATGGAAGCGTTACCTCAGGGTGTTGGTTCCACCTGTGTTCTGGTCCAGCGGTCGCCAACCTTTTGGACCTCACGGACCACCAGTGGTCCGCGGACCACCAGTTGGTGACCATTGCTCCAAAGGTTTCCTTAAACCAGCGGTCGCCAACCTTTCCGACCTCATGGACCACCAGTGGTCTGTGGACCACCAGTTGGCGACAGCTGTAATCTGGTCCATCCCTGTGTATCCTGGGCAGGCCACGTCTACCTGTGGACCTCTATTCCTTCATTTGTACAGTGAGGGGCTGGTCTGAGGCTTTTTCCAATTCTAACATTCCAACTGACTAAGGACTCTTGTCGTAAAGAATGGTGACAAAAAAAGGAGAAAAGAGGAATGAGCCCCTCTCAGAGAAAGTGAGTTTTGAGCTGTTTCTTAAAGCTGATTCTGTCAGCCAAGAAAATGTTTAAAAGCCTAAGTTTCAAGCTACTGTTTCTTTTCTGGTATATCTGGTACTCAGATGAACTATACCTGGAATGATAGTGGCTAAGCATGGGTTTTGGATATAGCTGGACTTCAGTTTGAGTGCTGATTCCAACTTATTATGTGAAACCTTATGTAAATTACTCAAGCTAAGCTTCACCAGTGTCATCTATTAATTGGAGATAATAATGATACTAATATTTGCTCAATGTTGTGAGGATTAAATGGAACAAATCCTGCAATGCATTCAGCACAGGGCTGGATAAACTCGATATGTTAGAAGCTGACATTTTATAACGAATTGAGGTAAAGGCAGTCAGAGCTGTTTCTTTTCAGCACCAGCCTTCCCTGTTACTTTAGGCCCATGAATGCATTCTCATTGTTGAAGTAAACCCAAAGAACAAAGCGGAAAGCAATGTCTCTAGAAAATGTGGCCGACTTGATTATTTCCGTGTATTCCAATAGATGGCACACAAGACCACTTCTGCTACTCAGTTAAAAAAAAAAATTACCTCCATGGATCGAAGGAGAATTCTTTAAGCCCTCTAAAATACCTTTTGAAGGACCCTAGCAATTAAACTTTTAATTAAAAGCATTGTCATTAAACTCTACTACTACAAAAGCAATTTATACTAAATTCCGGCTTTGAGATGTCTGCTCAAATCAAAGTGATCTGCTCCAAGTTCAGTTTTCATTTCCTCCTCTGCTTATCAAGAGACACCACTAAATGCACACTACTCATAAGAGAAATATTGCTATGTGGCTAGAATATTGTGGAGTGATGTATTACCTTAAGTGCCTTACAGAAGCACTATATGCATTATTCAGAGCATTGCTTGTAGAGGGATAGGGGTAGTAATAGCAGGGCTCCTTATTTGAGAGGAAGGGCCATCAGAAGCCCCAGTTGTCAATGAATATATCACATCCCATGGGTAGGATGGGCAGTGGGAAGGTGGGTGAACCATTGCTTTAGAAGGGAAGAATAATCCTCATTATTTTATTCCACAGGGAAAACCAGGCATTAGCTCTCTACTCTTTCTGCTCTCACCTGCACAAATAGCAGAGAATAGTAGAAGAAGAGGTAAAATAAAAAGAAGAAATGACCCTAAAAATGACAACCAGAAAGAAGATGGTCCATGCTAATCATAGAATCATAAATCTTGCCATGCAAAAATATTATTTGACTATATCTTTGTAAGCAAAATCTGGCATATCCTATGTTTAACATGAGGATAGAATGAGAACCATGATAGGCCAGCGTGCACAATGCAGAGGACCCTCATGAACAGAAAGACCATTGTTGGGAAAAAGCACCAATGTAGAGTTGCCTTGCTTCATCGGCTCAAAATATAGCACACCAAAGCTGCCTGTCTTCTCCCAGCAACCTGCAGCCCAACCTGATTATGCATTACCATGCATCTGCACACAGCAACTGCAATCACTACAAATTCAAAAGTGGGGTCTATAGCTGTTTAGAAAGGAAACATGTTACTTGACCAAACTGAGAGCTAGCTTTCTTTATTTAAAAAAATATAATTTTATTGATTTCATGGAGGAAGGGAGAGGAAGAGAGATAGAAACATCAATGATGAGAATCATTGATCAGCCATCTCCTGCACACCCCCAACTGGGGATCAAGCCCGAAACCTGGGCATGTGCCCGGACCAAAAATCGAACAGTGACTTCATGGTTCATAGGTCTGTGCTCAACCATTGAGCCATGCTGGCTGGACAAGAGCTATCTTTCTTAACTAAATATATGATATGCTATTGTGGACTAGATCCTATCCTGGCCATCTTTAATGAAAAGTGTAGACCACTCATCCATATTGGTTACAATATGGTGGCTAGATGCCAGGAAATAGTTTATTTGACCTTATAAATTCTCCTTCTACTTAAATTTCCTTTTTTCATGCCAACCTGTCTTGAGTGTTCACCTGTCCATGAATATACTTTATAGAAGAGAGCAGCTATAGCTGAGGGTCTATTCAATACAATAGATCTGGTTAAAATTTTTTATTGAGGTATAACTGTTGTAAAATAAACAATACATATTTAAAGTGTACAATTTATAGTGTGAATTTATATGAATTTATACCTATGCAATCATTGCCATGATCAGGATAATGCCCATACAAGCCATTATAGAATAATCTGCGGGCTTACAATCATATAAGTATCAAGGCAATGGTTGCATCTGTACTCTTTTGAATATTCAGTTTATTCAATTATAAAACTAATTATGGTACAACCTGTTAATTAGAAAATCCAGGGAGAAAAAAACCCACCCCCAAACTCCTAACCATTACAAAATGGTGTTGTATGCTTACACAGTTAAGCCAATTCCCAAAGAGGCCTCACTTATTTTTCTAACCTCATACACTTGTACCTTAAATGAATGTACTGGGAATACGTCCTAATCCAATGATAAAGCATAGTAAAGGCCTGTAGAGAAATCCTATAACTTGCCCTGAATTTAATTTGCAGTCAGCCTGGCTTCTTTTAACTCCTTTTTGCCTATATTTTCTGCCCTTAATTATATCTCTGGTTTCATCTTGGGAGGCAGACTTGAACCACCAAAGGGAAAAATAAAATGCTATGATGTCATTCATAATGTCGTATATTAAAGTTGCAAAGCAAAAATGCACATGCCCACCATAAAATGTTAACTATTCAATTAAATTCATCCAATGGAAGAAATAAATGTTGCCTAAAGGTTTCACACCATTGAAAAAGCTCTTTAGTTCCACCTACCAGAACGCCTGGCATTGACTTCCATTCATCCGTTCTCCTTTTCAGACACTGCCTGCCTTGGCACTTTTTAAAAGGCTTTAACGCCTTTGCTAAATGAGAGTCCATTTGAAAGAGGCAAGTTAAGCATTTCAGTTTTTAATAAGTACCATATACCACCTAAAGGGAAAAGATTCTACATTTTCACCAACTAGAAAACAAATGTGGCAAGGCATGGACCTCCATCTGACTTAAAGATTTATTAGGAATAAGAAAATATTACTTAAAGTTACAGCAAAGTCTTTAAAATGTCAGGTGTGCATGTTTATGTATATGCACTTTTAGGAGGGAATTTAGGAAGGTATAATAGAGAAGGCAAAAAAAATCTAATTGTAATACTACATAGTCTCATTTGACATTAAGATTATAGAACCATAAATAGTACTTATCCCTTGAATTAAAAAATGTTTTCACAGACAGATTTAGATTTATAATCTTTCATAATTCTAATGATACTTATTCAGTGTGCATTAAAAACAGGAAAAAATAAGTACATGTTTTCTTAAATGGGAGAGAAATAATTGATATAGTGGAATAGAAGATAGCAAATATATAAATTTGATTTTGTGGATTAAAGTTAGTAAAGAAACCATATGTATTGGTACAAAATAAAATTCATAATCATATACCTCTAATATCTGGTCACCAGCCCAAAGTCTTCCATCTCTGGCTGCTGCTCCTTCCTCATAGACTTCATGTATAACTATAGCATCCTATAAAAAATAAATTCTTATTAATTTTCAACAACCACAAATGCTTCCTTAAACAAACCACCAACCCATAGGCAGCAATCCATAACTTGCTATTTGTTAATAATGTGTTATTTTATTTGACCTAAAGATAAACAAAATATACAGTTATGACATATGCAGAGGTATAATTAATTTTTCCTAAGCTTATTATTTCATTCCTTTAGGCCTGGCTTTGCCTAATATTTCAAGTTAAACTTCCCCCATGTGTTTTACTGTAAACTCTGAACATTGCTGCTGTGTATGAACTTGAGGTGAACTATGTGTCATTCTTATTTATATTTTATGGTATATTTTGAAACATGGTTTCAGGTATTTATTGGTATTCAAGGATTTGGCATAGATGTGTGGCCTGATGAATGGGGGTTGTCAGGCCTCATTACTTGGGCAATTAAAGAAAAGAACTTAGTGGAATGAACTGGCCCTGGAGAGAGCATGGAGTAGGGGAAAGAGCATTCGTGCTTTTAAGTGCAAGACATCTATAGGTTCGAATCCTGACTCTGCCACTGGAATTTTGGGCAAATTAACTCCTAAACTCTGAGTCAGGAATTCTGAGTCATAAAATGAGGACAGTATCTAAGTAGGTAAGCTCTGGTTGAGGAAAGGGTTTCATTGTTAATGAATTTAAAAAATAATTTGTATCTTTTCAAATTAATCGTCTTAAATTTTTTATCACCATAAAAATAACTTGTACCATAAAGGACTCAAGAAATATCACAGTAAACACTGAAGGAGAACAAAACAAAACAAAACAAATAAAAAACGAACACTGAAGGAGAATGCCTCCCACACCAGGCCCTCGGTGACACTCCCTAGAGACAACCACCATCAATGGTTTCATCAGGATCCCTCCAGACAATTTACATCTATACAGCCAAAATTTATATGTTTTGGGGAGACTATTTTAAAAATATTCAATGAAGTTTATTCACACAATTTTTCATATCGAGCAAGTAGGTAAGCTTTGAAATTTCTTGCCTTGGGTATTTTTGTGGAGCTGAAAACGGCAGCAACCAGAAGTCATTGGTTCTTTCTGTTGTTAATAAAAGTAACTGAACAGATGTTGTTGAATGGATTATGCTAGGTGTCTTAGAAGGCCACTGGGAGAAGAAAAGAGCTTTTTAGAGGAGACTACAAACAGAGATCTGTGGGTTCCATGAGAAGTGAGGATTGGAGCCTTGCACTGCCTGGTGCCCTCCCATTCCCTGCTTCCCAATCCCCCAGAACACACACAAGGTTCAAGAACCCACAGGCAATGGTCAAGGGGGGTCAGGCTTGAGGTATAATGATCCATCTTGAAAGAAGTCCTGTGTCCCAAGCACGGGGGCTAAGAAGCAGCGGGACTTCTGGTACTTCTAGTCTTGAAGAGATCATGTAGGCTTGGGTAGCTATGGGCTTGATGATTACCAGGGTGGACTGATGACAATGTCCGCAGGGGCCTATCCATGTCTGGGAGCTTTTGAAGAAACAGGAACCCTGAGAGTTCATGAGCTGCCAAAATGACTGAGGTTGAATTATGCTTTAGTTCAGAACTATGGAGCCTCAGAATTAGAATTACATTGACATTAAGTAAATAAAGAAATAAAATATTTCTTGCAAAAATATAATAAATAAGACAGGAAAAAATTCCAACCAAATCTACTCCTTAAAAAAAGAAGGTTCCTACACAAATACTTTTTTTTTTTTAAATCCTCACTTAAGGATATTTTTTCCATTGGTTTATAGAGAACGAGAGTAGAAGGGAGGGAGGAACAGGAGAGAGAGAGAGAGAAAAACATTAACTTGAGAGAGACACATCAACTGGTTGCCTCCCACACATGCCCCCGCTGGGGCTGGGGAACTGCAACAGAGGTATGTGCCCTTGACCGGGAATCGGACCCCAGAACCTTCGGATCTAACCATTAAGCAAAACTGGCCAGGCCTACACAAATTCTTGAATAGTGAAGCCGCAAAATAAAATAAGAGGTCTATAACTATGTGACTCATCTGGATTCCAAATATCTTCACAATATTAAATAATTTCATTTTTTCGCCACACAGTTCTGAAAACATTCTTTATGATAGCAATGAGAGAAGCAGCCCCCAAAAGCCAGGAACGGTTCCTTGATTCAGACAATTTACATTTCAGATTCTGTACTGTAATGGATTTAGACCATTCTTTGTTGTAAATGACTTATGAAATTTCCAGGCCCAGGGAGCATTTACACTGCCAAGAATTTGTTCCTCTGAACTGTTCCAGGGAAATGGTTTTGAAGAAACTTGCTGGGTCAGTGGCTTGAGGTGATCCCAATAACACTGCTAAGATGACACCAAGAGCCATTTTATGAAGGTAATGCGGGGAGAAACTCACACAAGCTCCCGGTAATGCCCTATGTTACGCCGGTTTTCAGTTTGGTGGTCAAACGCCCATCGTCACTGGATGGGGAGAATCAGACTGAACTCATACTACACATGGCTTTTACAGAGCTTAATTTTCAGCATAAACCCCTTTGATCATGGAACATTACAAAAGTCAAATGGGAAATTTCTCTTCATACATACTCAAAAGGAAGGAAAAGACCCCATAAAGTTTTTATCCCATAAAAGTAGCCTGAATTCTTATATACTTTCTGGGTGCTCAATGAACTATTATACATAAAATAAATATACTGTTAATAGACTCAAATAAATGCTGAACTCACTGCCAATGATCTGTTTTTGGGCCATGAGTCTTTCTATATGAAAAACTCCCCATTATTTCTTTCCTTTTGTTTGACTACTCTCTGATTTCTCTTAAACTTATCAGGGAAAATACAAGAGAACATGAGACACTCTGACTATTGATAGAAAAAGTCTGCATTTCTTACCACGTGCCCTTGTGTGGTTCTGGACAGTTGCATTAACTGGGGGTGACAGAGGTAAGAGGGGACTAATAGTTAAATTGGAAAGGGGGGTGGTGAATTGAAAAGAAAAACAGATTTTATTTATTCTTCAAAAGTTATATAGTTTATAGGGTAGGACAGAAGAGTAAAAAAGATACTAGATTGGGATATATAAAGCATCTATTTGACAAGGCTACATTAAAATTGTACATCTGCACCATACACAGTTATTACAATATCATTGACTATATTCCCTCTGCTGTATTTTACATCCCTGTGACTATTCTGTCACTACCAATCTGCGTTTCTCAATCCCTTCACCTCTTTTACCCAGTCCCCCAACCCCACTCCCCTCTGGCAATGATCAGCTGTTTCTGTTCCTGTGAGTCTGTTTCTGTTTTGTTCGTTTGTTTATGTTGTTCTTTAGATTTCACATATAAGTGAAATCATATGGTATTTGTCTTTCTCTGACTGACTTACTTCACTTAGCATAATATCAGGGCCCACTGAATATAAATGGTAATTGAAAGTATCTAAGAAATTTTACTTCTGGCTTTAGAAAAATTGTGATTAGGTGAAATAATGGGTCATTAATGAAAGACTGACTTTCATTGTTTTAAATATAAAATTTGGAATTGATGATATACATCTTCTTATCTCCTCGTATTTCTTTCTAAATTTTAATGCTCTGAAGCTTTCCCACAAAACCACTTGTTGGTACAACTCTGAGCGCCCTTTCCCCCACTCTCATCCCTTCCTATCTCTGTGCATTTAAATAACATTCATCCACCCTAGAAAACTTCAGTGACTCTGTCTACCCACACCAATGACTTAAAAACTCATCCATTCTAGTAGCAGCCTAATAATCATTTGCCTGGGGGTGGGTTGCTGGCTTGTGGCTTTAGAGACAAATGATTTTGAGGTAGGCCTCTCGAGTCAGACTTCTCAAATCCTGGCCTTGCTCCTTCTGGCCATGGGCCTTGGGAAGACTGTTAACCTCTACAGGCCTTAGCATCCTCATTTTCATATGGTTTTAACAATACTACCTACACACAGTGCCAGCACATTGCCAGGAAGCAGTAACATCTCATTCATTTAACAATATGTACCAAAGATGCTACACACTTCCCATTTGTAGCCATTTACTCCACATAACAACCAAGCAACCTCAGTATTGTTAGTCTCATTTACAATTGGGGAAACAGAGGCTCAGAAGGGTTTAGACTTGACCAAGTCTTTACAGCTTCCAAGTAGGAGAGATTAAATTGAACTTGGGACTGTTTAATGCCAAAGTCTGTGTTCCTACCACTATAGCAAGATTCTCATCTGTTTTGAATATTTCATTTTGCACTTGTATAAAAGCTTACTTGGGATTTTCCATATGGCATCAATTCTGTTGAAATATTGTCTCCTCAACTCAATAGCAAAAGCCTTGAGGGCATGAGCTGATCATTTTATAGAGAGTGAACAGAAAGACAACTTGTGGAAGTGAAAATTGAAGCCTTTGGCTTAATGAGGTGGGGTGATGATTTGTGGATCTCTCTTGCCAGTGTTGGCACATGACTAGGGGTTTGACACAAAGCACAATGGGTAGGCCCTCTCCCCAACCCAACATAGAATCTCTCTCTTTCTCTTCATTCCATCGTTTTCCTCTCTCCCTCCCTCCTTCCCTTACTTTCTTCCCTCCCTCCCTCCTTTCCTTCTTTCCTCCTGTCCATCTTTTCAGTCTGTGCACCCATAGTATTCATTGAATGATTTTTTTTTTCTACAGGAGCGGTTATAAAACATTAAATACAAGTGATAAAATTATCCTACATAATAAACACCCAGCGACTGAATGGCGGAACGACCTGAATGACTGGTTGACCAGTTGCTATGATGTGCACTGACCACCAGGGGGCAGACGCTTAATGCAGGAGCTGCCCCCTGGTGGTCAGTGCACTCCCACAGTGGGAGGGCTGCCCGGAGGTGCAGGTCCACAGCAGCTCAGCTGACTGGCACTCCCACAGTGAGCCGATCCCTGCAGGCCATGCCCCCCACCAGTGCACTAATCCCGTGCACCAGGCCTCCAGTGTTTAAAATAAAAAGTTGTCCAGTCCAAGGAAACATATTTCTCCTAATTAATGACATATAAATTTGAGACTCTTTTATAGATGGCCAACTATACCCAAAACTAATTTCCTCTTGGTAGTTGTGTGACTTTGACTGGGCCAATAGAAATTTAAGTAAGATGGTCTGTTTACTTACTGCCTGAGACTACACTAACAATTTCCCTCTGAACACTCTACATTACTCATTTGACTTGCCAACTCTAGACACAGGGAAGAATTTGATCAGTGAGTTGCAGAATCTTTCAAATATTTGGTTTTCCCTAATTAGAAGGATCAGGAAGGATTTTAGAGATGTAGGAAAAGTTGTCTGCTTACAAACTTCTCCCTCATCAGCTGATGTCAAAACAGGTTTACCTGAGAAAAATTAATTTTTTCCACCATTATGGATACCATTAAAGAAATAGACACCCAGGAAGAAGCTGGAAAGCAAATTCATCATATTGCTTAAGGGATTGCTGTTTTAATGTACCAATTCCTAAAAGAGTAAGTTCTTATTTATTTTTAAATATAGATAATACATGTACATGGTACTAGATTCAAAGTAGTATACACTGAAAAGTTTCTCTCCAGCATCAATCCCTCAGCCACTCAATTTCCCTAACTAGAAACAAACCTATTAAAAGTTCCTTTTGCCCTGACTGGTTTGGCTCAGTGGATAGAGCGTCGGCCTGTGGACTGAAGGGTCCCAGGTTCGATTCCGGTCAAGGGCATGTACCTTGGTTGCGGGCACATCCCCAGTGGGAGGTGTGCAAGAGGCAGCTGATCGATGTTTCTCTCTCATTGATGTTTCTAACTCTCTGTCCCTCTCCCTTCCTCTCTGTAAAAAAAAAAAAAAAATCAATAAAATATATTAAAAAAAAAAAAAAAGTTCCTTTTGTCGGAAGGGAAGATGGCGACCGGCAGGAAGATAGGGAGGGAGAGAGTTTGAGAGAGTGAGGAACCCATAGAGAAGAGTGTAGACATGTGTGGTGTGTGTGTGTGTGAGCTAGGGACAGATTCTGCAGGTCCTCCAAGGGGCTGCCAAACAGGGCAGTCTTAGATGGCGGAGCCCCACGCACAAAGCGGACACTTCTGGGCAGCCAGTGCGGGCACGGAGACCAAGCCATCTTGAGAAACAGAGCTGCTTGGGACTAGGATCCTGGTCTCAGACACAAACCAGAACCCTGCAGCCACTGAGGACAGAGAACTGCGACCACAGCTTCAGACCAACAGACAACAAGAATCCAGACTTCCCGGCAGCAGATTTCTGTGAGTCAAAGAGACTATCCCCCTCCCTGCAGGCTTGTGGATAGCGCCATAGTAACTGATAGACCTGCCCCTCGCTGGAGCCGCAGCACCCCTACGGGAAATTGAGCTTGAGAGCACGCGCAGGACTCAGCGCCCCTACGGGGAATTTGAGCTTGAGAGCGCGAGCGAGCGGACTGCAGCGCTGCTACTGGAATTTGAGAGACTGGAATCTTCTCCCTGCAACACAATCTGGCAAACAAACCCGAAGCCCACACAGGGCGGCAGTGCCACCTGACTTTGATTCTGGGAAAGTGCACACGGAAGTCAGTTTTTCGCAGTGCAGGCATGCCACAGAGCTATTGTGCAACCCAGTCCCCTGTGGTGACCTGGACCCAAATTCTCCCAGCAAGAGGCAGCACTGAGCACCACCGACTTGACTCTGTTTCTTACCGTGTGCGCCTGGGATCCCTGACCCACAGCACATTCACACTAAGAGCCAGTGACTCCAATTCTTGGCACATGCGCACACGGGGACCCTGATTCTCAGCAAGAAGCTGCATGAGGCAACACAGACTCTGATACTCGATTCTTGATGCAGACAATGGGAAACTCTGACTCCTGGCACGCGCTAAGGGACTCATTTTCGGCACACGCCAACAGTACGGTGCAGACAGGGTCCCTGATTCTAGGTGTGCACATGAGACCACACTGAACACTGGGAACACTGACCCTGGGCAAGCCTGGTTCCCACCCACGGCAGCCACACATCCTAGTGTCGGAGCACTTCAGTGAAACTCGGGTGGTGCGAAGTTCCCACGGCACACGGCCCAGGTCCACGCAACTCAAAGTTTGAACCTTCTGGTGATAGTCAGAATGGGGAGATAACACAATCCCCAGAGGAAAGAAAATGAGGAGTCACCAAGAAAGGAAATTAGTGAAATTGAAGCATGCAACATGACCAAAAAAGAGTTCAGAGTAATGGTCGTGGAATTTATACATTGGATGGATGAGAAAATCAACAACCTATGCAAGAATCAGGAAGAAATGAAAAGTGATATAGCTACAATAAAAAACACCATGGAAAGTTTCAACAGTAGACTAGAAGAAGCAGAGGACCGAATTAATGAGTTAGAAGATCAGGTACAGAAACAAGCTCAATCTGAACAGCAATTGGAGAAAAAAATTAAAAAGCAGGAGGAAAGCCTAAGGGAGCTTTGGGACAACATGAAACGAAGTAACATATGTATAATAGGGCTGCCAGAAGGACAAGAAGAGCAGCAAGGATTAAAAATAATGACAGAAAACTTCCTGGATATGGGGAAGAAAAAAGTTACACAAGTACAGAGAGTCCCAAGCAGGATCAACCCCAAAAGACCCACACCAAGACATGTCATAATTTCAATGGCAAGTATCAACGACAAAGAGAGAATCTTAAAGGCGGCAAGAGAGAGACAGAGGGTTACCTACAAAGGATCCCCCATCAGATTATCAAATGATTTCTCAACAGAAACACATCAAGCTGGAAGGGAATGGAAGGAGGTATACAAAGTGTTGCAAAGCAAAGGACTGAATCCAAGAATACCCTATCCAGGCAAGACTATAAATCAAAATTGAAGGGGAAATCAGGAGCTTTTCAGACAAAAAAAGGCTAAGGAAGTTTATCACCACCAAACCAGCAATGCAAGAAATGCTAAAGGGAATACTGTAAAAAGAAGAAATAAACAGGTAAGAAGGAACACAGACACAAAAATAGATATGACTACAAACATATACCTTTCAGTAATAACTTTAAACGTAAATGGACTAAATGCTCCAATCAAAAGACATCGAGTGGCTGAATGGATAAAGAAACACAACCCATATATATGCTGTCTACAAGAGACCCACCTCAGAACAAGAGACTCACACAGATTGAAAGTGAAGGGATGGAAAATTATCTTTCAGGCAAATGGAAATGGAAATAAAGCTGGGGTAGCAATACTTATATCTGAAAAAATAGACCTCAAAGTAAATGCCATAACAAGAGATAAGAAAGGCCACTTCATAATACTAAAGGGATCAATACAACAAGAGGATATAACCCTGATAAACATATATGCACCCAACGCAGGAGCACCCAAATACTTAAAAAATCTCCTGGAAGATATCAAAAGAGAGATCGACAACAATACAATCATAGCAGGGGACTTTAATACACCACTGACATCACTGGATAAATCCTCTAGACAAAAAATCAGCAAAGACACAGCAATCCTAAATGACTCATTAGATCAGATGGACTTAACTGACATCTTCAGAACATTTCACCCCAAAGCCATGGAATATATGTTCTTCTCAAGTGCACATGGGACATTTTCAAAAATAGACCACATATTAGGTCACAAGCAAAGTCTCCCCAAATTCAAGAAGATTGAAATCATACCAAGCATCTTCTCAGACCACAATGCCATAAAATTAGAAATAAACTACAATAAAAACAAACCAAAAATCTCAAACACTTGGAAGCTGAATAGCATGCTATTAAATAATGACTGGGTTACCAAAGAGATCAAAGAAGAAATTAAAAGCATCCTGGAAACTAATGACAACAAAAACACAACAATCCAAAATCTATGGGACACAATGAAAGCAGTCCTGAGAGGGAAGTTTATAGCTCTACAAGCCTACCTCAAAAAATAAGAAAAAATGGTACTAAATCATCTAACTCTACAACTCAAAGAATTAGAAAGAGAGTAACAAGAAAAGCCCAGAGTGAGCAGAAGGAAGGAGACAATAAAGATCAGGGCAGAAATGAATGACATAGAGACCAAAAAACAAAAACAAAAACAAAAAAACAATACAAAAGATCAATGAAACCAAGAGCTGGTTCTTTGAAAGGATAAACAAGATTGATGAACCTCTAGCCAGGCTCACCAAGAAGCAAAGAGAGAGGACTCAAATAAACAAAATCAGAAATGAGAGAGGCACAATAACAACAGACCCCACAGAAATACAAAGGATTGTTAAAAAATACTATGAACAACTCTACTCCAACCAACTAGACAACCTAGAGGAAATGGACATATTCCTAGAAAAATACAACCTTCCAAAACTCAATCAGGAAGATTCTAATAATCTCAATAGGCCGATAACTATGGAAGAAATTGAAGCAGTCATCAAAAAGCTCCCAGCAAACAAAAGCCCAGGGCCAGATGGCTTCACATGGGGAGTTATACCAAACATTCAAGAAAGAACTAAAACCTATCCTCCTCAGACTATTCCAAAAAATTCAAGAGGAAGGAACACTTCCAAGCTCATTCTATGAAGCCAGCATCACCCTAATACCAAAACCAGATAAAGACAACATAATGAAAGAGAATTATAGGCCAATATCCCTCATGAACATAGATGCCAAAATCCTCAACAAAATTTTAGCAAATGGGATCCAGCAATACATCAGAAAGATCATACACCATGACCAAGTAGGATTTATCCCAGGAATGCAAGGATGGTACAATATCTACAAATCAATAAACGTAATACATCACATAAACAAATTGAGAGATAAAAATCACATAGTCATATCAATTGATGCAGAAAAAGCATTTGACAAAATCCAACACGCCTTCTTGATCAAAACACTCAGCAAGGTGGGAATAGAAGGATCATACCTCAACATAATAAAAGCCATATATGAAAAACCCACAGCCAACATCACACTCAATGGACAAAAACTAAAACCATGTCCCCTAAGAACAGGAACAAGACAGGGATGCCCACTCTTACCACTCCTGTTCAACATAGTACTGGAAGTACTAGCCATTGAGATCAGACAAGAAGAAGAAATAAAAGGCATCCAAATTGGAAAAGAAGAAGTAAAACTGTCCTTATTTGCAGATGACATGATATTGTACATAGAAAACCCTAAAGACTCCATCAAAAAATTATTAGACTTAATAAATGAGTTTGGCAATGTAGCAGGATACAAAATTAATGCCAAGAAATCTATGGCATTTCTTTACACCAATAGTGAACTTATAGAAAGAGAGACTAAAAAAGCAATCCCATTTACCATCGCACCAAAAAAATTAAGATACCTAGGAATAAACTTAACTAAGGAGGTAAAAGACCTATATGTGAAAAACTACAGGACACTGAAAAAAGAGATAGAGGAAGACTAAATAGATGGAAGAACATACTGTGTTCATGGATTGGTAGAATCAACATCATCAAAATGTCCATACTACCCAAAGCAATCTACAGATTCAATGCAATCCCCATTAAAATACCAATGGCATATTTCACAGACCTACAACGAACTTTCCAAAAATTCATCTGGAATAAAAAAAGACCCCGAATAGCTGCAGCAATCCTGAGAAAGAAGAATAAAGTAGGTGGGATCTCATTACCAGATATCAAGCTGTATTACAAAGCCACTGTTCTTAAAACAGCTTGGTACTGGCACAAGAACAGACATATATATCAATGGAATAGAATAGAGAACCCAGAAATCGCCCCAAACCACTATGCTCAATTAATATTTGACAAAGGAGGCATGAACATAAAATGGAGTCAAGATTGTCTCTTCAACAAATGGTGTTGGGAAAATTGGACAGATACATGCAAAAAAATGAAACTAGACCACCAACTTACACCATACACAAAAATAAACTCAAAATGGATAAAGGACTTAAACATAAGAAGGGAAACCATAAAAATACTAGAGGAATCCACAGGCAGAAAAATCTCAGACATATGCCGAAGGAACTTTTCACTGATACTGCTCCTAGAGCAATGGAAACTAAAGAGAAAATAAACAAATGGGACTACATCAAAATAAAAAGCTTTTGCACAGCAAAAGAAACCATCAACAAAACAACAAGAAAGCCCACTGCATGGGAGAACATATTTGCCAATGCTATCTCTGATAAGGGTTTAATCTCCAACATCTACAGGGAACTCATACAACTTAACAAAAGGAAGATAAACAATCCAATAAAAAAAATGGGCAACGAACCTAAATAGACACTTTTTGAAGGAGGACAGAAGGAAGGCTAAGAGACATATGAAAACATGCTCAAAGTCACTAATTATCCGAGAGATGCAAATCAAAACAACAATTCGGTATCATCTCACACCTGTCAGAATGGCTATCATCAACAAATCAACAAATGACAAGTGCTGGCGAGGATGTTGAGAAAAAGGAACTCTTTTGCACTGCTGGTGGGAATGCAGACTGGTGCAGCCACTGTGGAGAACAGTATGGAGTTTCCTCAAAAAACTAAAAATGGAACTCCCATTTACCGGAAACCAATCATTGTCTCACTAATTGAAAGGGGCTGGTCAACCTTGAAGCTCTGAAAGGTCATAGCCAACCACTCCCTATCTAATTGAGACAATGGTAACTGAGGCAACTTCCCCATCTTGCAATCATGTAAATCCTTACTGATATGATAATCCGATTATTACCTGCTTAAGGGCTATGGGTGTTTCCCAAAGCTGCTTAAGGGTAATGGGTGTATCCCATAGCCTCAATAAAAGGGATAGCAAGGCCAGAGCCTAGGGGTAGTCTTCCCACTAGAGGTGGAATCCCGCCTGGCCCCCCATTTTCCCAAATTAACTCTTTTCTAGTCTCTCTCTTCATTTTAGCGTGCAGCCTCCTCCAGAAACCGGACCCTGAGTGGGCCCTGAACCATGCGGGTCGTGTTAAGGGATCCCACACCATTTGACCCAGTGATCCCACTTCTAGGAATATATCCAAAGAAACTAGAAACACGAATCAGAAAGGATATATGCACCCCTATGTTCATAGCAGCACAATTTACCATAGCTAAGCTTTGGAAACAGCCTAAGTGCCCATCAGCAGATGAGTGGATTAAAAAACTGTGGTACATCTACACAATGGAATACTACGCTACAGTAAAAAAGGAGTTCCTACTATTTGCAACAGCATGGATGGAACTGGAGAGCATTATGCTAAGTGAAATAAGCCAGGCAGAGAAAGATAAATATCACATGATCTCATTCATTTGTGGAATATAATGAACAACATAAACTGATGAACAAAAATAGATCCAGAGACAGAGAAACATCAATCAGAATGTCAAACTTCAGGGAAGGTAGGGGAGGGTGGGGGAAAGGAGGAGAGATCAACCAAAAGATTTGTATGCATGAATATAAGCCTAACCAATGGACATGAACACCAGGGGGGTGAGGGCATGAGTTGGGGGGTGGGGGGTTTGGGGTTTAATGGAGGGATGAGGACACATATGTAATACCTTAATCAATAAAGAATTTTTTTTAAAAAAGTTCCTTTTGTATTTTTACAGAGACATTCTATATATCTGTATGTGGAAAGTACCAAGGGCACCAAATGCTTGAGGATCACGCTCTTTTTTATTCACTGTCTCCTTGGCTTGAGCCAGCCAAGTAATATCTATCTATTCTACAAGACTTGTTTCTGACTCTCTCCCCCAGTGAAGTTGATCAACCCTTCCCATGGGTCACTGCTATATCTCTTAGTATTACTGAACCTATCACAATATCACAATGGCTTGTTCATGGATCTAGGTTCTGTATCACATCCTATCCTCAGTGGAACCCTTCTGAACAGGGGCTGCTTCCAACTGACTCCTCTTTGCATCCCGTGCCAAGCCCAGAGTAGGCACTCAATAAAAGTTTGCTAAATGATTATCAAAAATTTGGCTGGAGATTGAAGAAGGTATCAAAATGACTCAGAAAGAGGAGGGTTGATATGTCATAATCTTTTTAAAAAATATGTTTTTATTGATTGTTAGAGAGAGAGAGGAAGGAAGAGAGAGAGAAACATCGATGAGACAGAAATACCCATTGGCTGCCTCCTACATGCCCTCTACTGGGGATCAAACCTGCAACCTGGGCATGTACCCTGGCAGGGAATTGAACCAGCAACCTCTTGGTGCATGGGTCAATGCTCAACCACTAAGCAGCACCAGCCAGGATGTCATAATCTAACTCAACCAAGCTTCTGATGGTAATATACAACAAACACACCAATCACACATGGATATTAAAGCCAACTGGATTTCCAGAGGATTTATTGTAGCTCACAGTGCAATTTAAAGGAGCCAACTATGAGGGACTTAATTATCACTGAGCCCCACAAAATTGGTAAACTCCTCCAGGGGGATTTAAACTCTGACTTGCTAGAAAAGAATTTCACAACATGCAATAATGTATCCTTAGGCAGAGTCAAAGTCATCAGACACTTCGGCCTATCAATCACTGTTTTCTTTATTGTTCAAGCTGCCAACAAGTAGATAAAGTAACTCATAAACACACCAATCATGCAGCAAAAGGCAATTTTATTGTTGTCACAATAGGCCCATAACATTTAAAGAAGTCATGTGTTAGAAAAATTAAATAAGGGTCTCCTGTGGGCTGAAGGATATCAATGAGCATCCTGTGTAGGTGAACTATTTCCACAGAATGAGATTTTATAGTTTACACTTCTAGATATTCAGTGGATTGTTTTAACAAGCATCTTAGGAGAAAATTTTGATAAAGAATTATATGGTAGACAGTATTATAAAGGGTTATATATGTGGCTTAATTTTACTGCTTCTAGGCCTGTTTTACTTAATTTGTATTACTCTAAATTGAATAATCTTTGCCATATTCATAAAAGCTTCTGCCCTCATTCCCCACAAAATAATCCTAGGGGACATTTTAACTACGGAAAGGTTTCACATTAAATTTCATATGTAGGCGAAGAACATATTTACCCATGATCCAAAAGGAGTGTTGTCTTATTTTCCTGTTTTACAGGAAAAAGCCCTCCTAACAAGAAAGACCCATGAGGGCCAAAAGAAGTATTAAAATATTATAAATAAATTGGGTATTTTTTTTTCTCTCTGGAAGAAATCATAGTTCACATCTGCGGCTTTAGAGGAGCAATGCAACTTTAATTATTTATTTATTTATTTTTAAAATATAATTTCACTGATTTCAGAGAGAAAGAGATATATAGAAACATCAATGATGACAGAGAATCATTGACTGGATGCCTCCTACACATCCTCTACTGGGGATCAAGCCCACAACCTGGGCATGTGCCCTGATCAGAAATTGAACTGTGACCTCCTGGTTCATGGGTCAACTCTCAACCACACAATAATGCTACTTTTAAATATTATTTAATGGAGTTCCCCTCTATGGCCTTCAGTGTTCAGAAATAGTACAGACACATGTTATACACAGTTGACTACCTTCTTAGCAGTGAGGCTAAGCTGATGAGGGGTGGTAAAAAGTGGGGTAGTAAAATTTTAGTCCAATGCTGTACAAACCAAAATTATATTCAACTCTATGCTGAAAAAATTCATGTAGCTGTATTAAGTTACTGATTTGTGATGGCTACTGTAGTAGAGAGGTGTTTTTTTTTTTTTTTTTTTAAGTGTTTAGTTAAAACTCTTAAAGTATATCTCACTTTGAGCAAAGTTGATAGGCTCCAAACAGTATTTATATAAATAAAGAGATGAGAGTCTTAGAACCTTATTATTTTCTGTCCCAAATCCTTGTGACCAAATTCTTTAAAAACCAGACTTCCTTATTATATTTCAACTAGAGGCCTGGTGCACAACATTTGTGCACTGGGGCGGGGGGGTGTCCCTCAGCCCGGCCTGCACCCTCTCGCAGTCTGGGACCCCTTGGGGGATGTTCATCTGCTGACTTAGGCCTGCTTCTTAAGCCTGCAGGTGGACATCCCCTGAGGGGTCCTTAGCACTGCTGCAGAGGTGGGAGAGGCTCCTGCCACCGCCACTGCGCTCGCCAGCCTTGAGCCCAGCTTCTGGCTGAGTGGTGCTCCCCTGTGGGAGCGCACTGACCACCAGGGGGCAGTTCCTGCGTTGAGTGTCTGCCCTCTGGTGGTCAGTGCGTGTCATAGCGACTAGTTGTTTTGCTGTTCGGTCGATTTGCATGTTAGGGTTTTATTATATAGGATTAGAATGTAATTTGAGAAAAAGAAAGAAAAAGGGAAGTAAAGTGTGGAAGCAGGACCCAAGGACTAGGGATGCGAGGAGTTAAATTTTCTGACAGCTCTGCAGGTAACCAACTTTGCAAGTGGTTCTGCATGAACCACTTTGTTGATGATCCTTAATATAATCAGTAAAACACAGAGTTGAATTATGTGACTTCTAAAGTCATTCCAATTCTAAAATTTTAGACCACTATGGACTCATACTTTGTGCAAAGTGAAGTAGAGAAAGCCATTGAGTTACACAGACAGTTAGGCCATGCCTAGGAATAAGACTTCCTTCTAAATGGCAACCCAGAAAAATCCCAACTCTCATAAGCTAAGAGGGTTCAGTAAGATAGGGGGCTGAGTCAGACTTTGTATGAGTTATCTTTTGCTGCAAAACTTACTGACTTAAATAAAAAACAAACCATTTGTTTGTTCTTAATTATTCTTCTTTTTCTTTTTAATCCTCACCTGAGGATATTTTTCCATTGATTTTTAGAGAGAGTGGGAGAGAAAAAGACAGAAATATCGATGTGAGAGAAACACATTGATTGATTGCTTCCTGCACATGCCACATAGGTAGGGCTCAAGCTGGGGAGAAGCCTGCAACTGAGGAATATGCCCTTGACCAGAATCGAACCTGGGACCTTTCAGTCCACAGGTCCACGCTCTATCAAGTGAGCCAAACTGGCTGGGGCTGTTCATAATTCTGTCCGTTGAAAGTTTGGGCTGGGCTCAGTTGGGCAGTTCTTCTGCTCCATGTTGTGTCATTTGGGCTCTCACATGAGTGTGCAGTCAGGTTGGCTGGGCCTTAGGTGGAATGTGCTCTCTCTCTATGGTGTGTCATCCACCAGGAAGCCAGTCCAAGCTTGTTTGCAAGATGGCAGTATTTCAGGACAAGAGCTAAGTTCCAGGCCAAGGCATGAAAGTCACACAATGCCACTTTCACTACTATTGGCCAAAGCAAGTCAATGCACCTACTCAATTTCAATGAATCAGGAAAGAGCATCATAGAATTTGTGGTCCATTTTAATCTACTACAGACTCTATCAGGTCAGCTAGATGAATTTTCCAGCCTGTAAACAATGGAAGCAGCAATGTATGATGGGAAGAGTCCTGGTTATAGCCACATAAACCCATGTTCAGACTTTAGCTCTGCCACTTATAGCTTTGTGATACTTCTATTAAGTTATTTAACTTCTCCAAACCAATGTTCCTTTCTCTGTAAAGTGCAACAAATAAATCCTATCTTGCAGGGTTTGAGGATGAAATGAGATTATGTATATTATGTCAAGCAAAGTGTCAGGCAAATAGATGTTGAATATTTGCTAATGAGGGGTCCAAATACCAATATATCTAAGGTTTAAGGGGCATATTTGGTACATAAAGGAATACATATGTGTCACAGAGGTCAAAATTCATGATTCTAAAGAAGAATATACCAGCTGTGGTCCATATTTTAATTTTGAATTTTCTTATTATCATGGTGAACCCAGAATATAACTAATTGCTTCTTTTCAAGAGAGATTATGTGATAAGGATATTTTAGGTTATTCTTTCTCAAGTCATGACTGCTCAGGGCTAAGTCCAAGGGACCATTTGAAATGGCTCCAAAATCTATGCCAGCCTACAAGAATCCTGTTTCTGGATATATATTTTTTTCTGATTTAAGTTAAGTCTTCATTGTTCATGGTTTCTGTATTTGTAAATTCACCTACACTCTTAAATGAATGCTCTTGGTATTTTTGTGGTCATTCGTGGACATATCACAGAGTGGTGACAATTTTGAGTAGCTAGATTCACTCGTTCCCAGCTAAGGTAGAACAAGGTGACATTCGGCTTCTTGTTTCAGTGCTCATACTGTAAGCATCCTCCTGTGGTCTTTCTAGTGCCAGTTGCTTTGCATTTTTGTTTGTGATTTAATTGTTTAAAATGGCCCCGACGACACGGCTAAAGTGCGGTCTGATGTTCCTAAGGGCGAGAAAGCTGTGATGTGCTTTATGGAGAAATACATGTGTTAGCTGACCTGCTTTGGCCTTGAGTTCAATGGCAGTGATCAACAATATATCTTAAGTAAGGCATCTTTCAACAGAAACACCCATAATACAACTAAAATGTTGTGACCAGAGGCTCAGAGGAATCTAATTCCGTATTTCCTTAGAAGCAGTGGGTGAGTATTCAGCAATTCAGTGTTTGCTGCAACTTTATAGAACATAATTATGGTGAATACTGAGAATTGGCTGTACTTCCTACTGGTGCTTTTCTTTGGTGATACTTCAGTACAACAAAACTTAGGAGCCTAATATGCAAGGGGATAAAGGTAGAAATGCAGACAAATGCTATCGATAATAGAGACGGCAGGACTCACGTCAACAACGGCAGTTCCCCATTGTCCTCGCCACAGTAGGCAGTGCCTTATTAACCCAAGGATGAGAATTAGTGGTTTTTTTTTTTTAATGGACAAGAAGCTTTAAGCATCAGAGCCAAGGTGTCTAACATTACAAAGATGAAAATAATTTCAAGGGGGAGAAGTTGGAAGAGAGGGAGTGATGGAAAGAGGAAGGCAGAAGGAGGGAGAGAGGAAGGAAGGGAGAGAAGGGGGAGAGGGAGAGAAGGGGAGAGAGAGATTGAGTTATAAGGATGCGACACAGAGAAGAACACAGGACAAACTTGGAACATTCCACAATTATAATACCTGGCCTCCTAGCTCCCATTCTTAGCCCAACTTATACAACAGTTTTTCTCTCTCTCTTTCTCTCTTAAGCCCCAAGGGCCCTTCCTTTGCTGAAACTTGTGTTCTGAGCCCATTTCTTCTGCAGCTCACTTCTCCCACCTCTGTGGCTTTCTAAATAAACTTTCTGTTATAATCTGAGTCTTGGTTCTGAATTCTTCTCTCACCCAGAACTCAAGAACTGAGGTTTCTGAACCAAGACTAACACTTGGTGCCCTTTTCCTGCTGCTAATAAAAGGATTTCACTTATTCCAAATCTGAGACGTTCCAAGTTTATATTTGTCTAGACAATGTGAGGCCCTTTGCGAGTACTGCCATCAGTATTTTTGCATGTGAATTGCTCTTATGAAATAGGCTTTGCCAATTATTTAAGTGTTTTAAAAAAAGTGAAGACAGTTGTTTTACTTTTAAAATTTCATCTCATATTTTAATAAGAAAATGTATTTCACATCAAGCACCATTATTCAAATGCCTGAACATCTCTATTTATAAAGTCAAGCACACTTTTGTGTTGGTTGGTTTTATGGGTCTTCATAAGCAAAGGTTTTTCCGAATGGTGGTGGCTCTGGTCTGCCCACTCCCAAAGCCAGGAACATCTGAAGCCGAGCCCAGGACGAGCTCTGGGTGCAGAAGCACAGAAAGGCACGAGGCAGATCAGGGTGGGACCCTGTGAGCACATCAGGTTGGGCAGGGCCACGGGCCACAGCCACGGTGCCATGCAGGTGCTGCTATGCCTCAGTCTCTCACCTGCTCCACCCTTGGGGAAGCTTGCTGCTGCTTTTTGGAAGGAAGAGCGCTGAGGCAGTCCCCATATACACTGGAAAAGGGGCCTGCTCCTGGGTTCAATTCCAGTCCAGGGCACATACCTCAGTTGCAGGCTCTATCTCTGGGCCCTGGTCGAGGCTTGTGTGGGAGGTAACCAATCGATGTGTCTCTCTCACACTGATGTTTCTCTCTGTTTCTCCCCCTCCTTTCCACTCTCTCTAAAAAATCAATGGAAAAATATTCTTGGGTGAGGATTAACATAAAAACAAAAACAAACAACAGAAAACCTGAAGGGGCTGTAGCTATACAATGGAAGCCAGCAAGAGTCAAAGAAACTTATCTATCAGACTCTAACTAATAAATTAGGGTTCACCACACAGATGCTCTACAAATCTCAGAACATGTCAAGACTTCACTTAATTCCACAGAACTATGTCACAAAAGGAACAAAAGATAGTCTGTATATTCTAATCTCAATATATTCATCTGTTCTATATATGCTTGGAGGTAGGAAGATATGGACCTACCAAACCTTCAAAGAAAAAGAAAATGGATCACAATGCTCAGTACCTACTAGTTTGCAATACTGAAATATCCTCAGGAAATAAACTAGAGACAACATAAATAAGCATTAAGCCAGCAATAGATATAGTGGCTTGTTTGACATAAAAATAATTAAATGATCAGTTACACAAGAAGCAATGACACCATTCTGTGTGTGTGTGTGTTTTGTTTTAAAGCAATGGACTGTGTAAGGTATCTTGAAACTCCAATGCAAGACTGCAAACTCTTACACACTATTTACAGATAACTAAAATGTGAAATAAAAACCACAGCAATGTAACAGCTAATATAAGAATTGTTTAAAAAAAGAGAATTGTTGTGAATATATAAAGAACGTTACCCATTTTCAGACTCTGAAAAGCTTCCTCAGTCAAGCTTACAAAAACCTGTTTTATATTTACTTAAAATGGAGTTCCCTTGCCAAGTCTGATTTAACAAAAAATTGAGACTCATCAATATGAATATAATTTTTCATACTGAAATATAGATTTATTTTAAGGAAATGGAACAATATTTGCCTTACAGTTTATAAGTCCGTATAGTTACATCTGGTCCTTATTTATCTAAATTTTACTCAGCTTGCATAATATTTTTGCTTACAGTCATATTCTTTAAGATCAGAAATGTCCAAATCTGGAAATTCAGAGGTATTATTCATTAACATTCTTTCAGTGTGATTCATAGACTTTTTGCAAACTTCACTTTGATTTTAAAATAAAACTAAGGTAATAAGATGTTTTGTGTAAAAATATATGACTTAAGCAATAACGATAAAAGGAGCCTGGCTTCGGGAGATTACAAGCCAAAGCAAACCACACTCCTTATGAAATAGACTGTGCAAAGTTCATTTGAAGGGGAATAGCAAAATAAAACACTTAATCAAATGTAAAATAGCTTTCTATTCTGCTTACTTTAAAAAACTATCTAGTAGTTTCAATTGATGCAGTCCTACATTTACATGGTCAAGAGCATTTACAATAGTGAAGGGTTAAATGAGAACCTGACATATGGGTATGGCTAAAGGACAGATACTGTATTCTTCATTTCAATTTCTAGGTGGATGAACTTTGACATATAGTATTGAAATGGGAGAGTCCATCTACCTTGATGCCTCCTGCTAATGTATCTGCCCTACAGAACTTCTGTTTAATAAGAATGAGTTACAATAGTACTAAATCAGGTGGTGAAAAAAATACAGGTTTGAAACTTGGAAAGAAATGACAACATGTTGCATCTGACATCCCATGCCTTTTTGATATTAAGAATATCGAAATGTTAAAATCTATCCTGGGAATCCATTGGCCTAATTTATAATGGGATGGTACCAAGACTATAAAAAGAATACAAATACCCTAATCTAATTGTTTTCCTCTTACAAAGGGACAAGCTTATCTCCAGACCCATAAGAACAATAAAAGTATAGCAACTAGGGCTTATTTAAAAAATATATATTTTTTTACTGATTTCAGAGAGGAAGGGAGAGGGAGAGAGAGAGGTAATACATCAATGATGAGAGAGAATCATTGATCAGTTGCCTTCTGCAGGCCCCCTACTGGGGACCGAGCCTGCAACCCGGGCATGTTCCCTTGACGGAATCGAACCTAGGACCCTTCAGTCCGCAGGCCAACGCTCTATCCACTGAGACAAACCAGCTAGGGCTAGGGCTTATATTTTTAAACCCACCTTTCTAAAAGTAATAACAATTACTATCATCCATAACACAAAACAAAACAAAAACAATGATTATGCCTTATTCTCTAGTAAAAACAAACAAACAAACAAACAAAAAAAACGCACGCACACACACACACACAAAACAAGGTTTTGCAGTTTAAAGGAATTTGTGAGACAGGAATAAAAGAGAGAATGAATTTTCTTATACTATCATTTTGACAAAAGTTATAAATGTTCCTTCCTGATTAAAAAACAAAACCTAACAATAATAATATCCTTGGAGAGTAGCTGCCTGCCTTTATCAAAATATTTCTCAAGATGGGGCACTCACTGTCCCAGGCACCTTTGGTCAGCTAACCTTCAGAAAGTCCTTCCTCATAGTCATGTGAGATTTGTTTTTCAATGAGTCCTCTTGGGAGCACCTGAATTGATCAAGGTAGCCTTGATGTGCATTGTCCCTTTGGTCTTCCTTCTTCCAGTCTGTTCCATTCTTTCTCAAATGCTGTGATTTCAACAACGTTCTTGTTAACCGCAGAATCACGTCCAGAAATGAGTAGGGTACTTTAGCTACAGTTAAAATTGATCAGAGAAGCACTCCCTACAGATCTAATAGCATATGCAAAAGCCTGGCATTAGGTGGGAGCAAGACCCATAAAAGGAACTGAATAAGGCCAGCAGGGCTGGAATTCAGAGTGGTACAATGAGGCTGGACAGAGAGTCATGTTTTTAAGTGTATCAGGCACTATATGGGGTACTAAGGATGCAAAATAAAATAAAACAGGCCTGTTCTTAAGGCGCAGGGTCTGGTGGGGGAGATGGATAACTCCCTTTTACAGAAGACTGATGACACATATTATAGCGCTAGAAAAGGGACACAAATAGTGTAGCTTTGGAATCAGACTGTCTGAGGAAACCCCAACTGGACCAAATGCTAGTATTATGCCACCAGAGAAATGACCTAACTAAATTTGTGCCTCAGTTTCCTCATCTGTAAAATGGGAACACTGCTTTCCCAAAGGGATAAACCTTTCTTATTGGGTTGCTGTGAGAATAAAATGCTGTGAGAATTATTAATAGTTCCTGAGTCACTTTATAAAACTTTCATGCTAAAAAAACCCCAAATGTCTAATTATCAGAAACAAAGTCATATTTATCACAGTACAAGAAACATACCAAAGACACACGGATGAAGGGAGCTAAGAATCTACTTTAATATGGCTGTATAATAATAATAATAATAATAATAATAATAATAATAATGACAATGACAATAACTAATAACTCTATATAGACAAGCACTGGGAAAAGTCATTTATATTATTTTTTTCTTTATATTCTTTATTTTTATTAACCCACATCCAACCTTAAGAGGTATATTTTGTCACCATCACTATTTTATGAAGGAAGAAGCAGACTTAGAAGAGTTAAATTACTTGTCCAAGGGCTCCCAGTTAAAGATCTGGGGTTGTGAGGCCACAGGGCCAGCATCATTACTCTGCTGTGCTGCCTGAGAGGGCTGATAGAACACATTGTCTACAGTTTAGGACCTTTGGAAATGGTACCCAGACAAAGGGAACAGAGTGAGGATCCTGAAGAAACTTTCTTCGTTCTTTCTCCACCTCACTGTTCAGTCCCAAGAACAGTTCAAGTCTGCTAAAACTCTAAGATAAAAGATTAATTTTTAAAGTTTTTTTCTTCTCTTCTCTAGAATTCCCAAGGCAGAGGACAATGGAGAAAAAACACCTAATCAGCAAGCAAACATGTCTGAGAAGAGGGCATTGAGGGCTTTTGGGGAGAGGTATGAGGAAATGGCGCAATCATCGTAAGAGGTACGAGTCCTTGGTCTTTGGCAGAATATGCCAAGTCCTCTGAGCTGCAAGATTTCATGCAAATTACCATTCCAAGACCAAAGAGAGGGAGGGAGGGGAAGACAGGGTGAAAGGATGGGTGGAAGGAAATAAAAATATGAATTGATATACTATCTCTTTTATGCAACATGTCGATCTGGTTTCCTGGCTGTGTCTCCCCCTCAAACTCACAAGTTGAAATCCCATGTGATAGATGGTATTAGGAGGAAGGGATTTTGGAAGGGGATTAGGTCACGAGGCAAAGCCCTCATGAGTGGGATCTGTGCCTTAAAAAAGAGGCCCCACAGAGCTCCCTTGATCCTTTCACCAGGAGAGGATACGAGAAGCCTGTAACCCAGAGACCTTCAATCAACCATGCTGGCACCCTGATCTTGGACTTCAGCCTCCAGATCTGTGAGAAATAAATTTCTGTTGTTTATAAGCCACCCAGTCTGTGGTATTTTGTTATAGCAGCCCAAATGGACTAAGACACTGGCTTACGAGACACATATAAAAACTAGCCTACATTAATTAAATCTATAAAGTGCGTACTAAGCTCTATGTTTTTGTACTTTCCAGAGGAAGTCCTGTTTTAATAGTCCCTATTATGATTTTTCATTGGTTGATTCCCTATATTACACCAGAAACATTAAAGCAGTAGAATCAACTTGAATGAATGTGTGAGCTCTTTGAAGACAGGGTTTTTCACTCAATTTTGTATTCTTAGCACTGAGCAAAGGGCAACCTTTGAGCAAACATATGCAACCTATCACCGAAGAGCCATATTCACCAAAAGCAGACCTTGGAGCACATCAGAAGATTAAAACAACAGAGGCAGGGTTTGTCGTGGAGGATTGGGTCCAGGTGTGCTCATAAACCCTGCCGGAGGCTCACCCTCATCATTATCTTGGTATTTTAAAAGGTCTATTTAGATGACCTTCTGCAAATACATTGGGATGCTAAATGAGATCTCCCTCTGTGATCTCGGAAACCATCTGTCTCGGCTCCAGAGACACTATTTATAGCAGATAGGACTGATGTGGTGTCAAGATCAAGTCCCAGAGGCTTAATTCCACTCAAGACAGCAAAAATATCTGTTGGACAAACAACAAAGAGGGAATAGAAACCCTAATTGGGAAGGTTGGAGCAGATGCTTAAGAAGGGTCACGGGCACGCAAAACGTGCTCTTTCCCGGCACCGGAGCTGAAGCAAGGATGTGCCACATAATCAAACGTGCAAGGGCAAGTGCAAAGGCACTTTTGAGAGTGAGTGTCAACATTGTCCACAGTTTCCTTTCCTACGGTCTCATCTCGCCCTGCTAACGTCCTGCTGGCTGGATGCCCTCCCAGGATCTGACTGGATCATGTGATCTGGAGTGTTGATTAAGCTGCATGTTCCATGCTAAAATTTGGAGGAGGAAAAAGAAAGATCTTCACTGTGATAAACAATGGTTTTATTTGTTAGTGCATTTTCTACCCCGTGCTGTTCAGCCTCACCAAAATGACATGCCTAGGTATTACAGTGAGTCTAACTTACAGATTTGATGAGGTACCCGAGGTTAGGAAGTAAAAGCTGTGTCCCATTTCTCATTTTTAAGTGGTGCTTATCCTCCCAAGGACAATGGGATTTACAGTCTCAAAAGGCAGGAATATACTGTATATTATGGACCTCAAGATGCTCTGAAGGAAATTTTTGGCAGCTTCGTGGGGGCAAGAGAAGCGGAGCATAGTATTTAACAAACAGCCTCACACCCAGGATGCAGGAGGGGAAGGGCAGCAGCAGAAGCCCGCAGCCTGGCAGCCAGTAGCACAAATGTATGCGATATTAAAGACCCACGGACAGCATGGGCACATCTTATTTAGGTTTTCTAACCAGCCCACACCAGGCAAAGTAGTATTAATAACAATAAAAGCAAAAAATATATACACTGAGTGGCCAGATTATTATGATCACCTGACGTTTGTAGGCAAATTAGCCGTACACTGCATCCTATGGGATATGGAAGGTGAAGGCCTGTTTGAACACCTTTGCTGTCTGCAGTTACCAAGATAAAACGTCTCCAATTCGCACAGGAACACAAGGAATGGACAGTCGAGCATTGGAAAAAAGTCATGTGGTCCGATGAATCACGTTTCCAGTTGCATCATGCAGATGGCAGAGTGAGAATTTCGCGGAAACAGCATGAAAGCATGCACCCCACATGCATGAGTAAAACCCTTCAAGCTGGTGGGGGCAGTGTTATGGTTTGGGGCATGTTTTCCTGGCATGATTTGGGCCCTTTAATTTGTGTGGAACAACGTCTGAATAGCACAACATACCTAAGTATTGTTGCTGATCAAGGTCATCCTATCATGTT
Source organism: Plecotus auritus (assembly GCF_963455305.1). Classification (NCBI taxonomy): domain Eukaryota; kingdom Metazoa; phylum Chordata; class Mammalia; order Chiroptera; family Vespertilionidae; genus Plecotus; species Plecotus auritus. The sequence goes on along the minus strand of NC_137771.1, from coordinate 45,030,500 downwards.
GATGGTGTATCCCAATGGAGATGGCTTCTTCCAACAAGACAATGCACCAGGCCACAGTGCTCTTATTGGGCAGGAGTGGTTTCAAGAACATGAGGGAGACTTTACCTTGCTTAGGTGGCCCCCACAATCACCAGATCTCAATCCAATTGAGCATTGTGGGATGAAGTTAAAAGAGCCATCAGGCAACTGGTTCCACAACCATCAAATCTCACAGAACTGGACAGTGCTATTCATCAGGCATGGTGTCAGATTCCTCGCATCACCTTTCAACATCTCGTGGAGTCAATGCCAAGAAGAATCGCCGCAGTATTGAAGGCAAAAGGTGGCCCAACAAAGTACTGATGGGGTGGTCATAATAATCTGGCCACTCAGTGTATATCAGATAACAAACTCATTCAGCTAGGCCAGACATGCTGACTCAAGCCTTCCAATTTCCGATGGGAAACCTAGTTCTGCCTTATTTTAAGCAGTATAAAGAGACTTACATTTGCAATAAATAAAAAGGTTCCTTTTTGCTTATGAAAGAATACACTACACTATTTTCTACATTTGATTCTTTCAAATGTAGCTTTATTGATACAAATGTAATGATTAAACATTCAGAAACATCTCTTTAGGAAAATGAGAAAACAGGCCCTGGAAGGAAGATACATCCAATGTTCAGGATCAACCAGTAGTTTCTGAATACCACCCCAATGGCCTTGGTAATACATACACATACTTTTCTACTGTTTATAAAGTCTCTGATCCTCACCACAACCCAGTGGGTGAGGATTATTAAGCGTGGAAACTGAGGCTTGGAGAAGACACACGTCAAGTGCAATTGCTTACTATGTGCTGGGCACCTGGCTAAGCACCATATACTGGTCATCTCATTGATCTTCCCAGCCACTCAGATTACAGATTCCCCATTAATAGATCATGGATCAGGAAATGAACTCTGAGAGGTTAAGGAACCTGTCCCAGCTGATAAATGGTAGAGAGGAAATATAACTGAGAGCTCATAGAGAAATGAACAGTCAACCATCAGCTCGGAGATCAGCAGAGGAGAGGCCATAGAAGCTGAAGAAGCTGGGCATGACATCCTATAGAAGGTAAAGAATCTTGGTGAGGGTAGTGGGGAGGGAAGAGGGCAGAAAGAGAGCAATTTGAGGGGAGGGGAGCAGGTCTGAGATGCTGGATTGCATAAGCAGATAATGGGGTCTGCTTTGCTGCTATGTTGATGGTGTGTTACTTCCTGTCCATATTAGGAGCTGGTTGGAGGGATGGTCAAAGTGTTTCTATGAATAGCTCAAAGACCAGATCCCATATAATTAGGAGGCCTTACTAAAAAATACCATGAAAAAATATAGCCTAGATCAAGTCACTTAAAGGGAAACTTAAGGAAGAGTTTATCCCTTTCCTCAATAACAGAACATGAATAGAGAGCATTCCAAGCCAAACAATGAGAAATGTAGAAAAGTTCGGCAGCCATAAGAAGGCAAAGACCCATGAAAGGGCTGGGAGCTAAAACTGGCTGTTGAGCTCGTTAAATTAGTTGTTTCTGCTTCCATCCATGCTGATGGAAAAGCAGTGTAGGATATACAGGAAGCCACACGCAGCAGTTCCTGCCTGCAGAGGCAAACGGAGATCATTCAGGAAATAAGTTATCCTCAACTCTGGAGAACAGCTTTTAGCAAGCTTTCATCAAACGGAAGATGAAATCCTATATAATAAAAGCCTAATATTCAAATTGACTGAACGGCGGAACGACCGGTCACTATGACGTGCACTGACCACCAGGGGGCAGACGCTCAACACAGGAGCTGCCCCCAGCCCGCAGGCCCCAGGCCAGCAAAGGCGGGTGCCAGTGGGGGGCCCCCCGATCATCCCACAGATTGGCCCTGATCACTGACCAAGGCCTAGGGACCCTACCTGTGCACGGATTTCATGCACTGGGCCTCTAGTCTTTTAATAAACACCAGCCTCTGAGCACATCAGGCTCAGGTGCTTCACTAGTAGGATGGAACAGAACATCGGTATTCTCTAGGTCAGGCCTAATAGCAGGAGAGAGAAGGACCATGACCAGGAAACATGGGCATGGCATTAAGACCCAGGTTTCTGTAGCATATAGTGTGTTTGGGTTGCCTAGTGCTTTAGGGGGCTAATAGCTGTTACAGAAAAACAGAATAGGACCTTCTCACCCCTTGATAGTACTAATACAGAAACATTATATTCCTGCCAAAATTATTAACCATATTATAGTTATTTTATCTGTAAATCTGGCATATACAATTTATTCCTTACTAAATAAAATAGGTAACAGAAATATCAAAATATTCATTAAAAAAAACACACATATCTATACTAATAAAAGGGTAATATGCAAATTGGTCTCGACACCCTCACAGTAACAACTGATCAGCAGGCTGTGTGGGGCAACAAGGCTGGCAGGGGGATTAGCGAGGGATGACCAAACAAATGAACAGCAGGCTGAATGGGGTGACTAGGCCAGCAGGGGGGCAGTGAGGGGCAACCAGGCCTGCAGAGGGGTGAAGATGGGGGTGACCAGGTTGGCAGAGGGTGCAGTGAGGGGTGACCAGGCCAGTGGGGGGGGGCAGTTGGGGGTGACCAGGCTGACAGGAGGGCAGTTGGGGGCAACCAGGCCGGCAGGGGGGCACTAAGGGATGACCAGGCCAGCGGGGGGGGGGGGGGGAATGGGAAGTTGGGGGCGATCAGGCTGGCAGGCAGAGGCAGTTAGGGGCAATCAGGCAGGCAGACAGGTGAGCAGTTAGGAGCCAGTGGTCCCAGATTGTGAGAGGGATGTCTGACTGCTGGTTTCGGCCCGATCCCAGGGATTGACCAAAACCGGCAGTCGGACATCCCCCAAGGGGTGCCTGATTGGAGAGGGTGCAGGCTAGGCTGAGGGGACCCCCCTTCCCCATGCACGAATTTCATGTACTGGGCATCTAGTACATTAATAAGAGTGATTGTCTCTAAGGAGAGGCCCTAGTTGGAGCTGGGGGTGGGGTAGAGGGCAAGCCTAGGGCAAAAGGACAGGAGAGATATTTATTTTTCACTTCATATCCTTTTGGGTCAATTTAACTTTGTGAATACATTACTTATTCAAATATACACGCATTGATTAATCACATTTTGAGGAAATAAAAACCCATGATGTTTTACATTTTAATGGCACTATTGATTAGTGACAATCAAAAGGTACTAAATAATCAAAGATCTATCATCCAAGCAAAAACTAACATTCTAGACCAGTTTAAAAAAAATTATGAGTAGATGAGACCATGGTGAGAATAAAGCAAAGCTAAATTGCTGGGCTAGAATTGATGTATACTTTTATCTAGCATTCCATTAAATAATAATGATGATGATAATAGCAACAGTTCATACCTATATTTACATTTCGTATATCCAGGCACCACCCTAAAAATTGTTATAATAGTCCTAACTGCTGCTACGATGTAGTTGATCTAATAAGCATTTATAAAAATATTCAGTATCTTAGATGGAGGAAATCCTGACTATTAAACACTGTGAAACATTTGAAAGCTGCCCAGAATATGGATACATATCCTTTTACAATTATAGACTTTTCCCATACCATAAAAAACAAACTCTTCCATAAAGTGACACATGGCCACATTTCACATGTAGAAACTTACCAAGGGTGTGTCTCTTCCTCCCACAATGCTGAGGCCAAGCCCTGAATGTCCCTTGGATATTTCTATAATCATCTCCTGGCCGGGGACAATGGGACACGTGGCAGGGTCCACTGACAGAGGAGCCTGGAAACCACCTGCAGATGGAGTGAACATGGAGTAACCAGCAGGCAGGAGGCGAAGCTCCGCCCGCACACTTGTAGAGGACACGCATTGCATGTGCTTATCATTTCACTCTTTTTCTGCCAAGCACCACGGAGGAAAAGGCTGGGTCATTCCTGCCCATTCACCCAGAGAGGAAACATGACATTCCTATGACACTTTTGAGATTAAAGCAATAGCTAACCCCCTTCCCAAATCATCCATGTTAGCTTGAAAAATTTCAATCTTAAATACACCATAAACTATGATGTAAACGAAAAAAACAAGCAAACCCAATTACCTAAAAATGACCCCAAATGTTTACATAGTAAAAAAAAAAGTGTTATGTAAACACAATTCAAGAATTAATTGCTGACTCCATAAATGAAAAGCTTGTTAAAAGTATGTATTATTGCTCTTTTATAAAGATTTACTTTTTGAAACCATTGTTTTAGACCGGGGTTTTTTGTGTGTTTTTTTCTAAAAACTAGGAGAGAAAAATTTATTTGCTAAGAAAAGATTTTTTAATATATGTTTTTATTGATTTCAGAGAGGAAGGGAGATGGAGAGAGAGAAACATCAATAATGAGGGAGAATCATTGATTGGCTGCCTCCTGTAAGCCCTCTAGTGGGGATGGAGCCTACAACCCAGGCATGTGCCCTGACCAGTAATTGAACAGTGATCTGCTGGTTTATAGGTCCATGCTCAACCATTGAGCCACACCAGCCAGGCAGAAAAGATTTTTAATACTCATTTATTTAGCATAAATTCTACATATCTGCATTTTCCAGATGACTAAAGTTAACCCAAATGAAAAATCAAAACAGTCAAAATGTTATTTCCAAGAGAGTCTTATACAAATAATAGTCTTCAGAGATGTCTCTTTTTTTAATAACTAAGTTTGGTCATCATGAGTATTGATTCTAACGTTTGATGTAATTTAGTAAGGGGCTGATAATAGAGGGCCCCATCTGCTGGTCACCTGCAGCTAATGCACTGGGGCCACGCTGAGATCCACAAAGCTCATTAAATTACATGGAAGCAAGGGTGTGCGGACTGACTACACATGGCCTGAGGGCCAAGAATGATTTTTACATTTTTAGAAAGTTGAAAAAAAAAAAGAAAAAGAGTATTTCAAGACACCTGAAATTATACGAAATTCAAATTTCAACACCCACAAATAAAGCTGCATTGGAACATAGCCCTGCTCCTTCATTTACATCTAGTCTGTGGCTGCTATCACACCACAATGACACAGTGGAGTAGCTGCAACAGAGACCAGATGGCCCGTAAGCCTTCAAAATTTACTATCTGGCTCTTTACAGAAGAAGTTGGCTAATCCCTGGTATAAAACAAAAGGCAACAGGCTCTAGGGAAGACTGTGGGGGTTCTGCTCTGACTAAGCAATAATCATGGTCTTTGTGACAAAAGGGCACAAGTTTGAATTTGAGCTCCCAAGAGGGAAACTAGTAGGTGGGTGCAACTGACATTCACTCCTCATCAGAGAAATGCTGTAACCACCACCTAATAGGCTGTTAGAGGAATGAAATGTTTGTGAGGCACCCTGTCCAGGGTCTGGCAGATGTAGCAATCATATATCTGCTGTTCCTGACCACATGGAATTTATTAATCTAATGGTCTCTTGGTGAAGAGAGAGAAATTTAGGAACACAACCTCAGTAACAATAAAAAAAAGCTATATTAGAAGTAGAACGTTATAAACCTGATTTGTCGCTTGATGTTTTTGCAGCATGTGTATTTCATACTTCATATCTCCTTTACTAACAATAAAAACAATGTACATCCATTTCATGAGTGCTTTAAAAAGTTTATACTCCTTTGTAAATGACTAGTTTAGTCTCTTGAGTGAGAAGAGAGTGAACACATAGTCAGAGATGCTGGCAATGGCACTTCCTTCCCTCCTCCACTTTTGCCTGACACCAGCCAGTCCTGACTCAGTCTCAGTATTTATTTCTCTCATAGGATCCAGCACAGAGCCTCATGCATACCAAGTCCCCAATAAAGGCTGGATAAGTAGGTGACTGACTGAATACATTTCCACAGATTAAATTGTAGGATGATTAATGTCTGCTATTGAGGCATAAATATGTGATATATATGATCAAAACTCAATTGGTCTCCATTGCAGTTAGCAAACTTTTCCAGTAAAAGGCCAGGTAGTAAATATTTTGGGCTTTATAGGGCATATGGTCTCCGTTGCAACCACTCAACTTTATCCCTAGAGTGTGAAAACAGCCTGAGACAATATGTAAACAAATGAGTGTTCAATAAAACTTTATTTATAGACACTGAAATGTGAATTTCACATCACCGTCATTAAATATTCTTTTGATTTTTTCAACTCTTAAAAAATATGAAAACCACTTGTAGCTTGCAGACCATATGAAAACAGAGGGCGAGCCAAATTTGACCCAGGGGTCATTTGCTGACCACATTCTTCAGGTATTTTAGTAAAAATCCAGTTCTTTAGAATAGTATCTGCATATTAAATTTTTTATGAGCTAATATTTATAAAAATATGTAAGGATAAATACCATAAGGTGTTAGTTGTGCTAAATTCATGTAGATTTATGCTTTGCTATTGGTGACATGGTGTTGTAAATAGTTCTCCTTTTCCCCGCCTTTTACTGACTTACATTTCATAAAAGCAAAATGGAAATACTCATTATTCATTTTGAAGTTCTATTTTCAACCGCCAGTCATCATAATTCAAGCCAGGAATTCAAAGAGAGAGAGAGTGAATACCAATTTCTCTAAGCACTGAAAATTATCAGTCTTCAAATAGCTTACATCAACATATGCAAAGTTAACAATTTGGCTCAATATGATTTTTAAGAGACATTACTCATGAAGTAAACACAATCTTTTGGAGAGATTAGAGAATAATTTGTAAGATTCCGATTCAAACAGCATTTACTGAGTACTTTTATATTCAATATGCAATAGGCAATCCCAATGGTAGAGATGAGGAAAATGGTATAGGAAGTAAAGTGATTTGGCCAAGCTCAAAGCTAAGGAAGTGGAGTAGGGGTGCAAAGCTCAGCTTCCTGACTCCTAGTCTAGTGCTCTTTTCAGGACCTCACCATCCCTTTCTTTTTTTTGTCTTTTTTTTGTTTTGTTCGTTAATCCTCACCTGAGGATATTTTTTTCCATTGATTTTTAGAGAGAGTGGGAGGGAGAGGGAGAGACAGAGAGAGAGAGAGAAACATTGATGTGAAAGAGATACATCAATTGATTGGTTGCTTGGTTGCCTCCCACACTTGTCCCGACCACGGGGGGATCAAGCCTACAACCTAGATAGTGCCTTTGATCGGAATCAAACCTGAGACCCTTCAATGGCTAGTGCTATAACCACTGAGCAACTGGTTAGGACAATCCCTTTTTTTTTTTTTTAAATATATCTTTATTAATTTCAGAGAGGAAGGGAGAGGGAAAGAGAGATAGAAACATCAATGATGAGAGAGAATCATTGATTGGCTGCCTCCTGCTGCATGTACCCTAATGGGGATCAAGCCCGCAACCCAGGCATGTGCCCTTGACCGGAATCGAACCTGGGACCCTTCAGTCCGCAGGCTGATGCTCTATCCACTGAGCCAAACCAGCTAGGGCCAATCCCTTCCTTTTTAAAAGTATGAGTCAATGCCATTCTGCTCAGAGAGAAAACCTTACCACAGCCCGTGAAGACTGCATCTGTTGAATGGTATGATGGAGTTGGTGCTAAAGGTGTCTCTTGTGAACTGAAGGAGACTTTTGTCGAATATTTTTGCTGTTTCATCTGGCTGACAGCCTACAAAAGGAAGAAAAATTTGACAAATGTCAAAGAGGAAAGACTTTAAAATTGGCGTATTGTTACCAAAACAATAGTGCATTCCAATAATGTCTTTTGAGAATTTAGAGTAGGAGAAGGGGCAAGAGGAAGTTAGGATGATTTCTATCCCATTCCCCATGCTTCCATACTGAACTTTATGTCTAAAATGCTTTAATGAGTAATGGATCAAGGAAGGGGAGAAGGATAAAAGTGGAAGATACTCTATCATTGTGGTGTGTATATGAAGCTGGGGCTGGAAAGCAAAACCAAAATTTTAATAATTTCTCTTTATTCTGATGAAATCAATGTGAAGTCCATAAATCCGTGCTGTGCCCAATGAAAAAGAATCTATGCTGCAGATGTTCTGAGCATACAGCACCACCCGTCTCTTCTGGACACATTCACAACAGTCAGTGATGCACCAGGTAGGTTAACTGAGCAACATGGGAGGAAGGAAGGGACAACAAACATCTACTGAAGGCCTACTAAATGCCAGGTATACCAAATACATTTAGGTCACCTCGAAGAACTGTACTTTATTCCCCTTTGGTCCCCAGTGCTTCAAAATTGTAGGGCCTCCATACATGTTTGATGAATGAATGAAAAGTAAGCGGATAAATGCATATAGAAGAACAAAACTGAAGTCATGGAAACTCAGAGTAGAAAATGAATGAGTAATTCCATGAAGGTACATGTGAGCTTTAGAAAATTAACTTGTGATTCTGGATTATTATTGATGATGATACTACCAATGAATATTAGTATCGGGGAACTAAGAAAAACCAAAAGGACTCCATGCTTGCTTAACAGGCAGTTAAGAAATATAGGTAGTGACCTGACCTGCCTTCTGGATCTGTAGTTAGCCAGGGAACCCATCCCCAGCTGTAAGATTCTGGTGGAGGCAGTGAAGCACCAGGCTGTCCCTGGAGTCTAGAAATAGGATCAAGGTAACTGCTCCAGAATGATAACACCTCAAGATTTGTCAGTGGAAGGCAGTGTGCCTCAGTACAAGGCCTTGTGCAGTGTGCAACAATACCACCCTGCATATCTGTATTGTGCTTTCCAGTTTTCAAAAACACTTTCACATCCATGAATTCATTTAATCAGGAGAACAACCTTGAGAGTTAGATGATATTATTCTCTTTTCCAGAGAAAGAAAACAAGACACAAATGTCAAGTGACATATTAAAATCACACAGCTATTAGAGGAAGTGGTAGGACTTAAAGTTGGTAGTGAAGAATGTTACAAGTTTTATCAAACAGCTGCTAGGCAAAAACTGAACAGATGTTCATATTTTTCCTGTAGTTTTTCTATCACCATCATTTAATAAATAGCCATATACTTATAAAAACACTTATTCAAATGCATATTTTCAATACTTTTAAAAAGAGGGGCTCGGCTGGCATGGCTCAGTGGTTGAGCATCAACTTATGAACCAGGAGATCACGGTTCAATTCCTGGTCAGGGCACATGACCAAGTTGCAGGCTCAATCCCCAGTGTGGGGCGTGCAGGAGACAGCTGATCAATGATTCTCACTCATCGTTGATGTTTCTATCTCTCTCTCCCTCTCCCTTCCTCTCTGAAATCAACAAATACATATTAAAAAAAAATAAAGGGAAGGAAGTGGAAGAATGACAAACAAGGGGTTACTACCAGAACACTAAACAATAGAACCAACTAGATGTCTGATTACTCTAAAACCACCTTTCCCAGCCTCCTTGACGTTAGATGTGTCCACAGAGGAAGTCCTGGTCAATGGGATGTAAACAGACATGAACTACATAATTTTCAGATCATTCTCTTAAGGAGAAGGATCATATTTTCCCCTTCTCCCTAGCTGGAAAGTGGATGGAATGGTACTACCTGGAGTGGCCACCTTAGACCCATAATTGGATGCCATATTTTGACGATTCTGATATAGTCAAATAAGAACGGTATAGTAATCATATGAGAGGTGCTTGGATGCATGTCATCATGAAGACACCTTATCACCTGAAACTGATTACATCCCAACTGTTATGTAAAAGAGGAACTTCTTGCTGTGAATGAACCTAATCTTAACTCATATGGTAGTTACATTTAACTTCCAGTTTGAATCATCTCATGAAAGAACATCGATAACAAAGGTGAACATAAGGTGCAGAGTTCTTTTATGAAAAAAATCATGTGAATTTTAAAACAGGAAAGCACGAGACAGCAAGCACTACAGCATGACTTTTATAAATAGCAGGGAATGTATTTTCCTCACTTTTCTATTCCAGTTCCATGTATCATCCCCTTTCATTGTGCATAATAGGTTTCCAATACATATTGGTAGAATTGAATTCAATTAAGAAAAAACAACAACCCACAGGAAACAGTCCATAGAAACCAAGGAAAACATCCAAACAGGTATATTTAGAAGCAGACCTCTTGTTGGTAGGTGTGGTGATAGATGAACCATATGCTCCCATGACTCACCTATTGACACAAAACCAAACTACCAAGGATGAAAGGTCAAAAAGATTGGATTTGCTGTTGAACGTTACTATATTCAAATATGAGAGCAGGAATGGACTTAAAAGTCATCCAACCTAACTAAACCAGTACTTCAAAATAGGAACTGCTAGGGAGCTTTTTAAAATTTATGAATACTGGAATCCCCAAGTGATTTGGCGCCTAGGGGTGTGAAGCCCAAGCACAGTTCTTTTTCTTTTTTTTTTTTTAAGTTGAGAGACTTATTTCTTAAAGTTAAACTATGGATTTTTAACCCAGAATAAATGGGTTTCTAAGAAGGAATTCTGGAAACTATAAAACCAACTGTAATTGTATCAAAATTATACTTATCGGTATTTTTCTGGGGAAAGGGTCTACACTTCATCAGGACTTCATAATAGAGAAAAAATTTATTAATCGAAAGAATATCTGAATTGCTACGTTTGTTGGTGGCCAGAGGCAAGTCACTTAATCTCCTTACCCCCAAACTTCCTCATCTGTAAATTGGTGGCGATACTGCCATACTTTGCCAGGTTCTTTTGAAGATTAAAGAGAAAACTACATAAATAAGTCTAACACTGTGCCAGGAACAACTTAGGAATTCAGTTAATAATAGCTATGAATTTCTTTTATGTCCTTTGATAATATATTAATAAACTATCAGCCACCTTCTGATGGAAAACCTTCAGGGATGGAAAATTCCACTTCCACAAGGAAGCTCATTCCGGCTTGGCACAGCTCGGCTGTTTGGGAAGTTCTTTGTAATGAGCTGATGGGCTCGCTGCAGATGTTGCCACTGATCTCTGGGCCGGTTCTCTTCTGCAGCCACAGAAAAGGCTGGTAATCACTTCCCCAAAGGATAATGCCTTAAAAGTGCTCATTTTTCAGCAAGAAGAAGAAAGGCCAGCTGTAAAATTTGAGAGATGTTTGATCTGTGCCTTGAGGTAGGTGGCAGTAAATAAAGTCTTAACACATAAATAGTATTTGCAAATACATAAAGTAAAAAAATGTGATTCTATACTTTAAAAAAATAATTGCTTACAGGTTTTCAGTTGAACTGAATTTGGTTATTTGTAAGTTTTTTTCCATATACCTATTTGTTTTTATTTAGGTTTTTAGCATATGATTTTGGAGGACTTTTCAAAGGTATTTTCTTTGGCAAGATTTGAAATATCGCATATTTTCTGTAAGCTCTAGTAATCCAAAGTTTTTTAAACATAAAAGTTATTAATATAGCAATAATGTAAATTTTAGTAGAACAAAAGTATAAACTAGCACACAGACATGAGAATCAGGACTTAAACAAGAAAATACTCAATAGCAACAAAGGACAGAAGTTTATAGTTTTTAAGAGAAGCGAAACTCAAAATATAAGGAATACTAAAGGTTATAAAATGACAAGTTCTCTCATTTCACATTTTTATTTATGACATCATGTAAGACATGGTGCAAGTGTGTTTGGGCCACGCCCCAGTTTTAAACACCTCCTTGGTGTGTAGGTACCGGGAGATGTACAGGGCATATTTCCCCACACCTTGCACAGAACCAGTGACACAGCTGTGGGTTGACGTCTAGGTTGTAAGCCATACTATCTATAACTTCCTGTTGAGTAAGAAAGGGTGGGATTTCATTGCAATCACCTCCTTTTCCTCTGGGACCTGTTTATAATGCACGCCGTCCCTGTGGGGCAAAACCCAAAGTGAAAGTTACGTACGTTGTCGGTTGGGCACTCCATCACCTTCTGCGGATCTGCCACCCCATCTTCCTGAAAGTGAAAGATACCAGCACAGTTAGCAGCACTGTAGGGCTCAAGTGTTCTTTCTGATTTTGGGTGTCAAGCACGGTTTAAACAGGGCTTCATTCTCCTACAAAAATCACCAACACACCGTGCATAAAAGTGCTATTCAGCCATCTGGACTACGTCTTGGAAATAAACGCAAGCTTGTCATTTCCAAATGCGTTCACCCTTTCAGGTCTGTCAGGCAGTAAGCCTATCAGATATGCTTGGTGGTTATTTCGACCAGTTTTTTTCTTATTCTATCACACCAGTAATCCCTAGAGTCCAAATCTTGATATTAGAACCCTACCCCCTAAGATATCCAATGAGAGGCAAAAACAAACAAACAAACAACACAAAACATTCATTAAAGACACTGGGAGATACAAAGATAAGTTAGTCCTGAACCCCATGGAGGAGTGCAGAGTCCAGACTTAGGAGAGAAGCAAACTATCATAACTTATGGGAAACAGATGCATAGCTAAAGGGAAATGAACTGAAATAAATGATGACAATGACAAATTGACAAGGCTGTTTATGTCAACCTCCCACCACATCCCATCCTTTTTTACAGGCAAGTTTATGGGGGAAATGTTTATCTGATAGTTTTCTCTAAGGCACGGAGCCTTGCACTTGGTCTGGACAGGGCAGGGAACACGAAGAGAGACTGATCTGGATAGGAGAGAGGATGGGTTTATTCTGGCCTTTGGCAAATATCTAAGAGAAACCTAGATGGCAGGCAGACAAGTGATCTGAAGATGAGAAGCATAACTTCTACAGTGGGGGGATAGGAGTCTGTGACCTTAGTTCCCCAACTTAAGAGTTCTGCAACCGTGAGCAGGTTATATCTGACCTTTGAGAGCCTCAGCTTCCTCATTGAAAAAATGGGGGGAAATTGGATGCTAAAAGGATTAAATGGAGCAATACAAGAAAAACACTTAGCATGGCACCTGGTAATTAACAAATATTTAATAAAGATGCTAATGATGATAATGGATCAACCTATGATAAATCCATGTTCCTAACTCTACTATAGGGTTGCTGAAAACAATTACTCAGACAGGACACTTTCTCCTTTGGGGAATGCTGATTCTGACCTCTTACCCCTACCTCCACCCCTCATCCTAGTTTCTTTTTGGGGCATCTTGACATACCCTTTCTTCAACAGGTTCCCATGAGATTTTTAATAATACAGTAGATAATGATCAGGTTACGCCCAGCCATTTATCATTACTAGATTAGTAAGAATCTCATGCTGTCTCGTCAATACCCTATTGGTTTATAACCTGAGAGATTTTTATTTATTTATTTATTTTTCTTTATTAAGGTATTACATATGTGTCCTTATCCCCCATTGATGCCCCCCCACTCCCCACTCGTGCCCTCACCACCCACCCCCCCCAGTGTCTGTGTCCATTGGTTATGCTTATATGCATGCATACAAGTCCTTTGGTTGATCTCTCCTCCTCCCCTCTCCCTTCCCCTGCCTTCCCTCTGAGGTTTGACGGTCTAATCGATGCTTCTCTGGATCTGTTTTTGTTCATCAGTTTACAACCTGAGAGATTTAACCCCACCATGTAATATCCTGAGACCGCAGCCTAGGACCCCTGGATGATTGTGACTACCCTTAGCTGTCAACTTGTAACTTACTTTTTAGGACCAGACTATGTCTCATTTAAATTCCCTCTTATTTCCCTGAAATGGGAGAAAGAACCTAGAACTTCTCCCCACAACCCTGGCCTTTTTATTTTTATTTTTTTTACAACTTTGCTCCTAAACAGACTGTATGACATAAACTAAATTATAAAATTACCCCATAATTCTTCACTGGACCCCTGGGTGATGCCCTTCCACAGCATGACCAGTTTATTTTATCACTATTTTTGCAACATATATATTGTATTTTTAAGTGTCTGACTCCTATATACTATACTAATATGATTGACTTTTATTTTGTTTACCTTATCTGTTTCTTTAACATACAGTGGAATAGAATATGAACTTCATAAAGGGCTTGTGCTGAATAAAAGTTTGGTAACTTAAATCTTAATTCCCTTGAGTGGACTTCAGAGCCAGTCATGAAAGGGTACCCGGGGAAAGGGATCCTTTAAAGGACCACAGTTGAAAAGAGAGGAGAAAAACATGAGAAGGTTAAATGGTACACACAGGAATTTTTAGAAAAAGTTCTAAACTGCCTTATAAATGGAAACCATTGGTGTTATTCCTTCCAGTGTGGATTGAACGGCCTTAGGAAGAGCAAAGGAGCCTCTGTTTGAAAATGACACGGCAGGTCTGCAAGCCCCCCTCTGTTTACACCCAGATTAACCAGCAGTGGGACAAAGGAGCTGACTTCCCCAGGGAAAGACTTAAAAATGCAATTTGCATATCACATAGACATGCTATTAATTTGGTTTAATTTGTCCTCATCACTTGCACTTGTAAATAAAAGGAAAGGGTGCTGGAATAGCAGCCAGAAAAATCTGGGTTCAGATTGGTTTCACTACTTACTAGCAGTAGCAGTCTTGGAAACCTTCATTTTTTTTTTTTTTTTTTTTTTTTTTTTTTGCAACAGTAAGAGTTCAGTAACAGCTACCTGAACAAGGGGCTGTAAACAAAGTTGAATTCAACACGTGCTCATTGAGCATCTACTCTGTGCTGGCAATGAAAGACTAACAGAGCCTGGCACTTAGACATTTACATGTCTGGTGAAACAGATGCGAGAGAAATAATTATGGAAACTGAAGTTCACTCAAGGATACATATGTGAAGGAGTGTGGCACAGACCAGGTGCCTGAGAAGTGTTAGTCCCTTTCCCTTTCTCTTATCTTGTCCTCAAAAAGGTGGAAGAACGAGATGAGGAAGTCAGAGCTCTGAAAAGCATGTGGTCCAACACATGGTCCTATTTCTCCTACTGATTACTTGAACCTCTGGGCCAAAGGATGGAGCTGGTACACAACAGCAATGATGATAATAACGACAGTTAAGACTTATTGAGCCCTGACCGTGGCCGCTGAGCTCGAATGCTACACATTTCAGATGTGGATGTCCACCATAGGCCTGTGTGTTAGGTACTATTATCATCTTCATTTTATTTTATTTTTTATTTTATTTTATTGATTTTTTACAGAGAGGAAGGGAGAGGGATAGAGAGTTAGAAACATCGATGAGAGAGAAACATCGATCAGCTGCCTCCTGCACACCTCCCACTGGGGATGTGCCCGCAACCAAGGTACGTGCCCTTGACCGGAATCGAACCTGGGACCTTTCAGTCCGCAGGCCGACGCTCTATCCATTGAGCCAAACCGGTTTCGGCTATCATCTTCATTTTAGAGTTGACGTAATCGAGGCACAGAAAGGCTAAGGTATTTTCTGAGCCAGAGCTTAACCCAGACACATCCTGCTCCAGAGCCCCTGCCCTAAACCAAGGGGTAAATCACATGAGAAATGGAAAGTGCTGCTCACCTCTCCCCCAAGCACACAAGAGTCTTAGGACTCGGCCTCAACACAGTGATTCCATTTTCGATTTGACATTAGGTCAGAACAAGTCATGCTGCTTATTTTGCGCCTGTACAGGAACAGAAACAAATGGCACTAGCCACTGCAGTGACCTTAGGTGAGTCACTTACTTTGTATTTAAACATAAATTTAGAACCTGCTGATCTCCCAACTACTGCATCAAGGGAGCTCGTAGCGCCTTCAAAGCTGAGGTCCTGGGACAGGCTAAGGTGTTGACTTTGCACAGGGGACCTCTAAATAAGAAGACCGAGGAAGCGGTGTGGAAAGATCATCCCATCGCAAAACAAACGGATCGGCCCATTCTGTGTGCATTATGTGATAATCCTCAGCACGGTACGGTGAGCTCCTGAAAGAAAATGCTTTGTGGGCCAGGCAAATTACTCTGATCAAGAGAAGCAGCCTCAGATGGGTGGACATAAAAAGCAACACTGGGAATTGTCTACATAATACATAATAATGGGAGCATAATAATCATCACTGAAGCTCATTGACTTCTGTCCCAAAGCTGGGTAATCAAAACACCCTGTCTGTCTGGCCACAGTAATTGGTTCTAGCTGAGCCACACAAGAACATCCTGTGGTTTTTCCAAAGTGGACCCTGGGGAAGCGAGTCAGCCTCTTTCTGGCAGACGGGCTGAGGAGCAGTGGCAGCCACCCTCCCACCATGCGGAGGACACAGGTCTGCAGCAGAACAGACTCAAGCAGACACACAGAGACCTCTCGGCAGCACCGGCCCTCTGGTTCCCACCGCCCCTGAGTCTGTCAATCCCGCCCTTGCTGCGGTCATGTAAAAAGAACCTGTAGCCTACCAGTAAATGTCCTCTGTTGTCTAAAAGGTCAAGTTGTGAGTTTATTTCTTGCAACCAAGAGACGCCTGATTAAAATGAAGTGGATCCCAGAAAAGATCCATCAGGAGAACAAACTCGCCAGGCCTAAGGGAGCTAAATGTAGATGAAAGAAGTGCACTGAGTATAAGACAGCAACTTAAGAGAGTGCTCAGCCCCAAAATATTCAAATTTAACAATTGAAAAACAACAACTTGCTTATCAGTTGAACAACAAACAAGTTGTCTCAGTGTCCCATGGTGGTAATTGCTGCAAGCACCTCTGAGAGAAAGCTGCCCTCTCCCTCGCGCTTGAGAAAGCCACCTGTGTACTCAGTTGCCCGCCCTCTCCGCGCACGCGCCTCGGTACCTCTGCCTTCCGCAGTTCCTCTGAGTCTCATTTTGCTTTTCTCTTTCCTGACAGTCTAGTTTCACCCCATATGAGTCTGGGTCCCCAGAGTCTTGCCCAGAACTGGAGTTCAGCTCAGTCGGGAGTTTTTTCTCCCTCCCGCTTGAGAAAGCCAGCCGCGCACTCAGTTGCTAGTCCTCTCTGCTGCCTCCTGCAGCTCCTCTGAGTCTCAGTGTGCTTTTCTCTTTCCTTGTAGTTGTAGAATTTCCACTCAGCCAGCCTTGCTGTGGTTCTGGATGATGTCTGTTTTGTCTTTTAGTTGTAGTTTTGAAATTGTTGTGCGAGGCAGCAGTTTAGGTGTTTACCTATGCCGCCATCTTGGTTTCTCCAACAACAACCTTTGCCTGTGTCAGTCCCAGCTTAATTTCTAAGCATTCATCTAACCACCTGGATTAGGTGAAAGTCCATTAGCAAAAGCTCTCATGGCACCATAACTTCCCCTTCAATAGCATCATCAGCACTATGACTTATCTAGAGTTGGATTCAAATCCTGCAGTGACCCTTATAACTTGAGTGTCTCTGTGCCTCAATTTCCTACCTATAAAGTAGGGTTAGAGACAGTCATCTAAATATGAATTAATACATTTAGATGGATGCCTTTTCGAGTAAATGCTCTGAAAGCATCAGCTGCCATTATCCTTGGCAGTTCTGAAAGCTCCCTCAAGGTAAGACCTGTGTGTGCTGTTTACTGGGATTTGACCCATGGCCAGCACAGTGCCCGGGACACAACAGGCCTTCAATACACACTTGCCTAAGTTCTGATCCCTTTGGAAGATAAAATAATCAACATAGGTTTTAGATGACAGGATCTTAAAATTATGTCAGCAAATAAGGTTTCCCCAGGGAAGTGAAAACTTTACAGACTCAAAGAGCAGTGCCTGGGCACCACTATTACTAAGAAGCTCTGGATACAGGGGGCAGGGTACTGGAGACAGGTAAGACAGTCTGAGTTCTGGGCTCTGAGCTGGCATTTTCCTCCTCTGGGCCCTTTGTGCTAACTAATTAGGACAGTAAGGTGGCTTTCTCAATTTAGAAAAATCTGATAAGCAATAGTTTCCTTCTCGGCAAGTTGAATTTCAAGTTGAATAACAAGTCTCCAGAGTGGCTGGGAGTGAAAGTAAATTAGGGAACATCAAAGGTGTGAATCTACATTTAAAATATGCACCTATAGTTCTGCTGTGTTTCAGTTCATGAGATTATCTTACCTGCTTCCTGTTAGGTTTGATGGAGCAATTGAGTTGATACCCTTCCCCAGGGAACTGGCTTTTCAGGTCATTTCACTATGGGCATTCCCTTTGCTGAAGACCACTTTTCACTTGCAGTGACCACATTCCATTCTCTCCCCTCCAGGTATGCATAAAGAAGTCTCTGCCCAGAAAAAATCCTGCCAAAAGTCCTTTAAAAGCCGCTGACTCCCCTCACTGGGGGCTGGAGCCATCCAGGCTCAGCCACCTGGTGTGTGGATGATGGAATAAATTCGTAATCCCTCACCACTCTGGCCTCGTGAGTTCCTCCTTCAGCGACCTAACACTCCCCTTGCTATCTATGTTATCTTTTAAAAGTATATATATTTATATTGATTTCAGAGAGGAAGGGAGAGGGAGAGAGAGATAGAAACATCAGTGATGAGAGATGCTGAGCCACGGGGACTGGGCTCTATGTTATCTTCATTTACAATGCAGAGGGGAAGAGAATGGAAGAAAAAGCCAAAAGCTTTTCTCTCGTGACTTTTGGTAAAGGAAGTAGACTTGACTGTAAATCTGCTATCTTTTTTATGACCAGGAAAGAGAAATTTATCATGGAGGCAAATCTCAGGTGATTTTCAGAAATACAAGATATGAAGTACAATGAGCTGTGAAAAATGCCGCATATCTGAATGGACTTGAACTCAGCCACTGGCAATTTGCATACTGTTGGAGAGGAGAGGCCTTTGCTGACTCAGACACATTCTCTCATGCTCCTACGGGAACTTCCTACACTCTTGCTATAAATGCAGTTTTCCTACTGGATCTGAAACAGAAAATAAGTATCACACAGTGATGTCTGCTCGCAAGAATCCTGCAGCTCTTGATGGAGTGCCAATGGGAGATAATAATAGATTTTGAGCACACAGTTCAGGCCCTTGTTTTAAAAATAAGCAGGATATGCACCCGAGAATTCCAGCCTGGAAGGCCTAACAAGAAGCCTATGATCATCAGAAACGCATTTTAAATTATTTTTCCAAACCTGGATACCAGCATTTTAAAAACATTTAGGAATCATTTTTAAGCAGTCAAAATGATAAACTGAACCTGTATCAGACATCACATGGCATATTATTTTTTTGTCAGGTAAATGAGGTAATATTTTAAAGTGCCTACTACAGTGATAGGTACATAATGACTAGCTATTAAATAATACTGCACACTGTTTTCCAAACTGGCTGCACCACTTTCCTACCAGCAAGATATGAGAGCTCCAATTCCTCCACATCATTGACAGCGCTTGTTATTATCTGTCTTTTTTATTAGAGCCATCCTAGGAGGTGTGAACTAGAAACTCATTCTAGTTTTGATGTGCATTTCTCGAATGGTTAATGAGGTTGAGTATCTTTTCATGTGTTTATTGGCCATTTGTATATCTTTGGAGAATGCCTCTCCGAGAGGCAGTAGTGCAGAGTGCTTTAAGGTGCAACCCCCAGCCTGGATCCAAGCATCACTGGATGATTATTTAGGCCATTTATTTAACATGTCAGAACACAGAGAGAAAAAAGCCCATATTTCCTTCTAGAACTTGAAGTGTAACCCTGGAAGTGCTAGGCTGCCAAACACAAAGGTAGGTTACTAGCAAAGGCATGGGCGTCCGACCAGACGGGACCCGTCTCCAGGTCTACAACATCCTCTGGCAAGTTAGTTACCGTCAACCCTCTGTTTGCTCATGTGTAAAAGCAAGTTTTCTGCATCTACATTACAAGGACCAGGAAATGCCTAGTACACAGAAGTTCAATAACACTAAATAAAATATTGAACATTAGGACACAGAAAGAGAAAGAGTTCTCTAAAACTGCCTCTCTCCTAATACTCTAGTCCCTGGGTGAGTTTGATATATCTTCCTATGAATCAATGAAATAAAATCAACTTCTCTTTCTATGCTTATAGGATTAATTCAGCACAGTCTTATGCTTAAAGATACCCAATATTAAAACAAACAAACGAACAAACTTATAAGAGAGATTGCTTCTTTAGCTCCAGACAGCATAGTTCAAGTGTGAAGGAGGTGGGAGAATATGTGTTATTCTTTGGAGTGAATGAATTGCTCACTATATGGAATGGCTCAGATTAAGATTCCTAAAGAAGCAAACGTTAACAGTTAGTCCTTTTCAAAGTGGCACAAACATAAATAATACATCGTTAAAGAGAACACTGCATGAAAACCACCCAGGATTCTCACCAATTTGGAGCTTTCACTTTCAGGCAATTGTTTAGTACCAACTTCGACACTACCGTCTTCCTCACTACTCACATGTTCGGGGCCGCTCTGATCCTAGAAGACATTGAAAAGAAAAATGACATCGATGTCATTCTTTACTCATAGTGACCTGAGATGTACAGATGCTCAATCATAGTTGCTTGATTTATTATCGTAGTGGGTAGTTTTCTCTCCAAGGCATTTCTATTTTCTTCCTTTCCAGTAGAAGGGCATCCCCCGACCCCCCACCCCTCCCACCTCCAGGTACATATCTATCTCTATTGCTCACAGATATGCCTTAGAAAAAGCTGATCCCTACTTTCTGTTCCAAGAGGCCTGACTGCCTTAAGGTTAATCCCATTCATTTGCCAATGATTTTGTCAGGTATATGTTCTATTTCTAGTTGATGAGACACAAACAGAGGTCTGCTGGAGATTTCTGGAAAAGTCTTTCCTGATCTTAAAAGAATTGAAGTCCCCAGGCATCCCAAATAAACAAGAAAGCATGAAGCTCAAAATAGCATGGCCAGCCATCCCACAAGCAAGAGGGAACCAGTCTTGGGATGAAGCTGGCATGTGAATGACAACAAAGACAGAGATGAAAAGAACTGGTTCCCTGATGGAAAGAACTGGGCCACTAGATCAAGCAAACCTGAAGCAGTCTTATCCTCAGCAGTCTTCTAATAAGAGCTAATAAGTTTACTTCTTGTTTTATCCTCTTAGAGTTAGCTATTTGTTCCCTCCAGCCTAAACTTTCTGAGATATTTATTTTCTGCACAAGACTAAACTGTTTGAGATAAAAGATTGTATTTATCTTATTTCTGCAACTCACGTACCTAAACACCCTGCCTGGCACATGGAAACACGACAAATACTGGTTGAAACAATGGATGAATTGAACACTTGTTTTCTTGATGATTTTTTTCTGCAGACTACTAAAAATACTTATTTAACATAAATGAGACATCTGGTAATAATAAGACCCATTAAAATTCCAAAACACATTAGGGATCTCCTCAATTGAATTATGACATTAAATGTTATAGTTAATTAACTAGAAGTTTCTTTATTTTTTAAGGGCACATAAGGATAATAAATGGAGTATCTACTTGTGTTTATCTAGATTTTTATTTTAAAATATCACCATTCTGTGATTACTACAAATTCAAATGGGATTGTTTGTAGAGAAAATAGTTTTGATTTGGGGACAGTCTAACTCACTTATAAATTAAGAAATGCAAATTAAAGCAGATATGGCATTCTTTCATCTATCAAATAGACAAGAGAACAGAAAGAAAACATTCAGTATTGATAATGCAGAAAGAGGAATTTTTACACACTGAAAGACTGTAAATTAGGGCAATCTTTTCATATGTAACAGATAAATTGAAGAAGGGAAAATATCTGTAAGGATATAGAACACATTTTAAAAATTGCTAATTCTGAAGGGTAGGGTTAGGGATTGGGAAATTTTGCATTAGTTATTTCTATACTGTTTGATTATAGAAGAATTAGTGTGTTTTATTACATGTTTTAAAAAATAAAGGAGAGTTGTGAGAAATGAGCTAAAAGAAAAAGAAAAAAAAAGTCCAAGAAAGAAAGTAGCATGGATATTAGAATTGGTGAGATCTGGATTAAAATTTTAACTTTGCTACTTAGAATATATGATTTTCTGTGTTACTTTGAAATCTGAGTACTTGTTTTTAAGGTACAGATAAAAATACCAAATTAAAAATACTACCCTGTTAGGTTGCCTTAAAGTTTAATAGATAAACATGTGAAAGTTCTATTAGCACGGCACCAGGTATTGTTGATCTTTTTTTCTAGCTTTTATTGAGACAGGTTCCTAATCCATGCCCTGTTGCCTTATATGAGTACTAGATGCCCGGTGCATGAAAATTCATGCACTGGATGGGTGGTCCCTCAGCCCGGCCTGCCCCCTCTCACAGTCTGGGAGCCCTCAGGGGTGGGAGGCGACCCAGCGATCAGGGAAAGGTGATGCCCCCATCACATCTCTGCTGCTGCCACTGCCGGCAGCGCAAGCCTCAGCTGGCCCTGGTTACCTGAGCCTTGGGCTGGCCCTGGGTGGCTTGGGGGGGCTGAGGAGACTGGGGGACTCTGGAGGCAGGTGCGCGGACCAGCCTTGCTGCATGCCTGCCACCCTGGCGGGGCCGGGGGGACTGGGCTCCGCCATCTTGTGGCTGTGGGCGCCACCATCTTTGAGGGCGGAGCAGTCAATTAGCATATTCTCTTCATATTGGCTGTGGGCACTGCCATCTTTGCGATGGTGTGAGGGTCAATTAGCATATTCCCTCTTTATTAGATAGGATGGGAAAGAAAGCGTTTAAAAATGAGAGGAATCTTTACTTTTATATTTCTTAGTAATATATTTTCTTGGTTTTAGAAAATGAACACTATAGTGGGGGAGAAAACAGCCGAAAGTTTAAGAAAACATGGGCAAAGCAGTCTAGGTTGCAAATGGATTCATTTTTTTTTTAATGCAGTATCTTTTTAAAAAATGTTTTTATTGATTTTACAGAGAGAGCAAGAGAGAGAAACATTAATGGGTTGCCTTCTGCACACCCCCCACTGAGGATTAAGCCCACAACCTGGAATTAAACCCATGACCCTCTGGTATACAGGATGATGCTTAACTAACAGAGCCACACTGGCCGGGGCCTATGTAATCATTATGATGTGAATAAAAACAAAAGAGAATACCCTTTACATCTTACAAAACTCTGTCTCAAATGCTACGTACTCAATAAATCCTTTCCTTCTTAGCTGAAAACATCGCTTCTTCCTCTAACTCATCTAATATTTTACCTGAACGTATGACATGTGCCATTGTCTCATTTGTATCTTAATTATGTGTATACAGAATTGAACTCTCCAATGAGACGGAAAGATCCTGAATTCAAAAATCTGTGCCTCATTCATTTCCTTTGTTTGATTCATTTTAAAATTCATCTTAGGTCTATCGCATTTCATAGTCAATGTTCTTTTTAACTGTACCATGAGCCCTTTCTAAAGCTTTACCAGTTTAGTTTGAAATGGCTCCATAGAGGGATTTAAAGTCAAAACACAGATGGAGAGGAGAGTCAGGTAAAAAGGAAGTTCCAACTGAGAGAGGTTTGTAGTGGTTGGCAAATCGCGGCTCGCGAGTCACATGCGGCTCTTTGGCCCCTTGAGTGTGGCTCTTCCACAAAATACCAAGGCCTGGGCGAGTCTATGTTGAAGAAGTGTCGTTAGAAGAAGTTTAAGTTTAAAAAATCTGGCTCTCAAAAGAAATTTCAATCTTTGTACTGTAGATATTTGGCTCTGTTGACTAATGAGTTTGCTGACCACTGCAGTAGAGCATTTAGTTTTTCAGGAGAGCTAAAGTTTATAAAAGAGTTTCATGCTTTAATGAGGCACAGAACAAAATAATGTGGGTTCTGCTCTGAGAACAGAATGGCTCGTATGTGTTAAGGAGCCTTCAAAATACCCCGCTGACCAGGAGCTTAGAAAACAGCAATCAGTCAGAGATGGGAATGGGAAAATAGGTCAGCTAGCATGATTTCCAAAGGATGATTGGATCACGGTGGTGTGAAGGCCATTTGGCAGATGGATGGCGGCCCACTGACACCTAAGATGATTCAGCTAATCCTCATGGCTGGGTATTCCTTTCCTCTCCTGTGATCTTCAAACACCTGTCCCATGCTGCCTGTTCAGCCGAGGCTGCTCAAGGAGAATGACCCTTCCCCATGAAGGTCATGGTCATTAGATTCCACGGTGAATTATGCTTTATAGACGAATGAAAAGAAAAGACAAGGCTCGTGATTACACATTTAACACAGCCTTTACCCTCTCTCCCCAAATAAATAAATAGTAAAATAAAAAGACTGATGAGAAATTCTATTCAATCCCCACTGAGAAGTCTCTTGCAAATATTCAGGGTCATTCTAAACTTCCTCCCTTGGGCTCCTCCAAAAATTCTTCTCCATTAAGTGATGATAAATTTTTATTTTTAGTACTACTTCATTTTTTCATGCCAATTATTTGACTATAGTTTTCTCCAACTAGACAATGAGAATCCTGATAGCAGCAATTTATGTTTAATTTGAGAGTAGGCTATTAATAAAAGTTAAATTAGGTAAGGAAGTTTTCATGGACTGGGAAAACACCTCTGATCAGATAAATATTCCATAGTGTGGTTCTCTACCTTCTTTTCTCATTTAACACAACAAAAGAGTATATTAGTATATACAACTGTTTTCCTTTTAATTTGATTTAAGATTTTGCTAAGCAAAAGAAATAAAAACCGTAGCAACTATACATCCCTGATATAGTTCAAAGTTCTTTTTTAAAAAAATAAAACAAATGTTGGTTTAAATTTTCTCATCTCCATATTTCCTAAATCCAATGCTCTCTTCAAAAAACCACAAAATGATTTATTGACAAATTCACAAATTCTTCAGCCTAAATTCACAAATACTTCTTTCTGCAAAGTCATGTTTACTAGATGTGACAGTTTGAATTTCTTTCTTCTACCCCCAATCAGGAGCATACCTTCTAGGCTGCTCATAATTCCAGAAAGGCAGTGTATAATTAAGATATAATGGAGCCGAAACCGGTTTGGCTCAGTGGATAGAGCGTCAGCCTGCGGACTGAAGGGTCCCGGGTTCGATTCCGGTCAAGGGCATGTACCTTGGTTGCGGGCACATCCCCAGTGGGAGGTGTGCAGGAGGCAGCTGATCTATGTTTCTAACTCTCTATCCCTCTCCCTTCCTCTCTGTGAAATATCAATAAAATATATTTAAAAAAAAAAAAAAAGATATAATGGAAATTATGCTAATGACACTTGCTAGGTAACCAGCCTCTCCATTCTTTATCAGGCCTGCTCCATCTCACTTAGTATTCAAAAAAAGCACAACTTTCTGAGAAAAAGGGAAAGTAAAAAGTTTTTGCTTCTATAAAGATATAGAAGCCTGCCTCATCAAAGAATGGAATAAATATCGTGTGACCTGAGTATACTTGAGTCCTCAGTGCTTCTTACGAGACACCACAGCAGTGGCTTCCTATCTGGGCTTCTCTCTTCAAGACATCTTTGACGTTGCTATTAGACTACCTTACCTGAAGTAGAGTCCTGATCAGACCAGTTCATGTTCAACATGCCTACAACAGTTCCAGGTGCCTATTGCGTAAAATTCAAACCTTCTGAGATTTAAGATCAAGCCTCTCGCATTTGACCTCAATTTATTTTTCTAACCCCAACTTCTTTTACTCCCTTTCATGGACCCTTACATTTTCTCCCATTTTACACCCTGATTTATTTTAGTTCTGTGTTTTTATTTGTGCTATTCCCACATTCTTATCCAACCATATTCATATGCATATTTTAAAATACAATCTATTGATCAGAAATAGCTTTTCTCCTATCAGGAAACACCATTCATCTTCTGTGAACTTCTCCTAAAGTTTTATCTCTGAGGGCACCTTGTTTTAGTAATACACATGTTTTACTATAAGACTCTAAGTTCTTTGAGGGTACAGACTATTTGCAATTAATCTTTGTATGCTCTACAAAGTGGATATTTGGTAAATAGCAGCAGAATGAATTGAATCAATAAGAAGTACTCAACACTGAATAAAGCATCAAGGATACAGTAGAAAAGTCAAAATATGGTTCCTGCAATTCAATTACCCCATAAATATTTACTAGGTGTTAGGCACTGTGGATTGAATGATCAAGAAGACAAAAAGCTTAACCCTTCAAAAGCATACAGTTTAGAGTGATGCTTACAATCTTACTTAAAAAAAAAAAAGATTTAAAAATTGATTTTTAGAGAGAAAGAAAGGGAGAGGGAGAGAGAAACATCGATGTGAGGGTAAAATATCGGTCAGCTGCCTTCTGCATGCTCCCTACTGGGGATCAGGCCCACAACCTGGGCATGTGTCCTGACTGGGAATCGAACCAGCAACCTTGTAGTGCATGGGATGGCACCCAACCAACTGAGCCACACTGGCCAGGGCCAATCGTACATTCTTTTTTCTTTTTAAAATTTAATTTTAATGTTGATGGCATTAAAACATTAAGATAATGAGGGAATTACAAGAAACAGAATCCTTGCTAAACCCATGTAGAAATGGGTCTGTCTTTTTTTTATAAGGCCCAGGTGATGTCACACAGAGGACAAAGGGTAATTTTTACCTTTTCAAGGAATCATGAGTTATTATTTAACTGTGAAGGGAGTAAAGATTACTGAAGGGAATGGTGTGGGATGAAGCTGGTCAGAAGAATAGCCTTTCTTATTTGAGGACTTACACCTTCTCTATAAATTATTTTATTCATTTTGAGTCATCGAACATGTGGAAGAGGCTTCCAAAAAGGTAATTCTTCAAGGAATTAGTGGTTGAGAACTAATAAGAAGGAAGTGGGAAGGCATCCAGGTAGAAGAAACAAAGACAAAGGGGTGGAGAGGCCCTTTGTGGGGGAAATCAACTTCATTTTTGTTGTAGAAGCAAAGGAAAAAGTATGGAGAGATAGTAAATGGTAAATATTAACTTCCTTGGGGAGGTGGGAAAAGAAAAAACAACCTTTTCTTCTAATAAATCTGAATTTGATTAGTTATAATAATTATGCATTTCTTTTTGAAATTAAAAAATAATTCAATAACTAAAAATACATAAAGAGAATGTAATATTCCCTCAGCTGGGAAGACACACTTGTTATCTATCTGTCTGTCTGTCTATCTATCTATCTATCTATCTATCTATCTATTTCTAGAAGCAGATCATTATGATAGCAATCTTGTTGTGTTAGTACTTTCCCTATGAGTAGATGAAAGTAATTATTTAAAGACACCTACAATCATAGGTATTAAAGTGTTTTGAAACCATAAAGAAAGGGGTACTACTATTCAGTTATTAAAAAAGAGAATTTTCTAAGAAATGAGGACATATTCTATGTCTAGAAAAAAACTTTGAGGAAGGCAATACTCATATGGTTAAACTTCTAAAGTGTTTAACATTGTCTTAGATTACTTTAAAATCATACTAGTACTTCAAATACTTTCTATTTTACTTAGATATATTCCCTAGATAATAAATTTTATGAATTTGTAATACAAGATACTGAAAGTCAAAAAAGCTAGATTTGGAAAAAAAGAATTATGACAAACCCATCTAATATATTCCCTATAAGCTAATTAGGAGCCATCTTACCTCAATAAAAGATGGGGAATTTGATGGTAATGGGACGGGAGCAACGGCCATCTGATTGACAGCATCTTCATTTCTGCGGATGTTAACATAGGCATAATCAGTACACAGTAAATGCCAAGTGCCTGGCTCAAGTTATAATCATTTCCTCACTTCTCAGTTTGGAAATGCATGACAGCACTACAGAATTAAAAATATACATATAACATACAAAACAATTGGTCACAAAAAGAAATATATTACTCAAGGGATGCTGAGATACAATTAATTAGTGACAAAGAATGATGATGCCAGGAGCTGGCCAAATCCTGCTTAGTAAGGCAGGTGCTGCAGAGGCTCATTTTTGGAGAGCCATCAACCTTTTCAGCACTGAGGAGTATAAATGTTTCAAAAGGGTGTGCGTAACCTATAGGCCCCACGAATGGTTAGAGCATTTTGTTCTTTGAACTGGAAAGTTTCCCAGTCTCCTCACTTGGCTTCTTAACTTTGTTCTGCCAAGTGAAGGATGATGGGATGTATAGGACAGTCCCCCCATGGGTGGACTCTGTGAGAGGAGTAATGGATGGGGAGAGCAGAGATCCAGACATGCAAGGCTCTGTGGGTTAGGGTAATCCTAATCCTTATCATCTTAATAGGAGCAGAGGAGGTGGGAGGTGGGAGCTGAAACTTCATCACTGGGGTGACAGGCACAGTACAACTCCTACAATACCAGGTCTGATTATTTGGGCTTATTTCCACTATGTTACTAACAAATGGTAGGCAATGGTTCTGTGGGAGATTTACCCTTCACTCTTCATGATTCACAACCGATACCATTATCTCAAGATTTATGTTAAGTCCAACTTTAAGGTTTCACAACATAAACTAATGAAGCACAAAAAATGCTTCTTCCTGCTGTGTAAAGATTTAAGACTGTTCACAGATCTCTCAAGATGACCAGTGTAGACAGGATAGCCACTACCTGACTTAGGAGGGCACTCACAATCCCACCCCATATTTTCATTTCTCACCCACTAGAAAAAGCTCAATTGGCCCTCATTGTTTCTGTTTTGGGGCTTTAATGACATGACCGCCTTTACCTGACATGTCTTTATTAAATGTACTAGAGGCCTGGTGCACGAAATACATGCACAGGTGGGGGGTGTCCCTCAGCCCAGCCTGCACCTTCTCCAATCTGGGACCCCTCGAGGGTGGATCGGGTCTAAATGGTCAGTCGGACATCCCTCTCACAATCCAGGACTGCTGACTCCCAACTGCTCGCCTGCCTGCCTTCCTGATTGCCCCTAACTGCTTCTGCCTGCCAGCCTGATCACCCCCTAACCACTCCCCTGCCAGCCTGATTGATGTCTAACTGCTCCCCTGCCAGCCTGTTTGCCCCCAACTTCCCTCCTCTGCCGGCCTGGTCACCCCTAACTGTCCTCCCCTGCAGGCTTGATCACCCCCAACTGCCCTCCCTTGCAGGCCTGGTCCCTCCCAACTACCCTCCCTTCCTGGCCTGATCACTCACAACTGCCCTCCCTTGCTGGCCTGATCGCCCACAACTGCCCTCCCTTGCAGACCTGGTCCCCCCCAACTGCCCTCCCCTGCTGGCCATCTTGTGGTGGCCATCTTGTGTCCACATGGGGACAGCCATCTTGTGTGTTGGAATGATGGTCAATCTGCATATTACTCTTTTTTTAGATAGGATAGAAGCCTGGTGCATGGGTGGGGGCCAGCTGGTTTGCCCTGAAGGGTGTCCCGGATCAGGGTGGGGTTTCCCTTGGGGCCTGGGGCAGCCTAGGTGAGGGGCCTGTGGTGGTTGGCAGGCCAGCCACGCCCCCTGGCGACCCAAGTGGAGGCCCTGGTATCTGGGATTGATTTATCTTCTACAATTGAAACTTTGTAGCCTTAAGCAGAGGCCTGGGCTGGCCAGGGTGTGCGGAAAGCTTGGCTTCCTCCATCACCGGGGAAACCCAAGCCTCCCTCCTGGTCTCTCCGTGGCGGCAGCCATCTTGGTTGGGTTAATTTGCATACTTGCTCCTGATTGGCTTGTGGGCGTGACTTGTGGGTGTAGCGGAGTGATGGTTAATTTGCATATTACTCTTTTATTAGATAGGATACCCCACCCATCCTTCTTCTCCAGTGCGAGTTCAATAACCTCAACTAGGCAAATTATTTCCTTAAGTTCAAAGACTTGTCTATATATTGATGTCTTCTAAATTCACATAGTTAGCCCAGACGTTTTTCTGAGCTTATGATCTGCATATCCTACTTTACATCTCCACTATATATCTTACAAGCATCTTAAATAAAACAGAGCTCTTTATTCCACTCAGTCCCCAGAGGGTTCCATACTCAATTTCCTTTCCACCTGTGTAAATGTCAACAGTATCTGCCCAGTTTTTCAGCCAAGAACCCGAGAGTCATTCTTGAAACCTTTCACACCTCAATTATATATCCAATCCATGCTATATGAGTGCAACCTAGTCCCTGTTAATAAAACCATATAGAATTAGGACATTTTACCCTTTGAAGTAGCTGTGTCCCAACCTGCTGCCATGGATTTTTTGGGGGAAATGGCTGTAGAAATTTCCAAGTGATTCTCGAATTGTCTAACCATGGACATCAGCAGTTGCCTCCTTTCTACCATGTAGAAAACTTTGACTTAATTTTCTTCCAAATATAGGGGCTACCTGCCTGTTTTTCAAAGTGTTTATTTACTGCTGCTACTATTTGATTAGAATGTATTAAATAAAAAACCCTGACTTGTGAAAAAAAGAAATCTTGTTGATTCTACCTTCAAAACATATCTTGAATCTTTGCACTTCTTTCTATCCTATCCTAGTACAAGCCGTCATCATTCTCACCAGTGCTAACGTAAGAGCATCCTATGGGGTCTCCCTACTTAAGACTCTTCATCCTCTCTCCAAACTATTCTGCACCCAGCAAAGTTATGGTTCCAAAACAAAAATCTGACATTTCTATCTCCTGTTTAAAACCTTCCCGTGACTTCTTACTGCACTTGGGACACGAAGCCCAGAATTGTGGAGGCAGTCTGAGCCCAGTCCCATCTCTGGCCTCCTCTTGTTCTCTCCTTGCTCGCTTTGCTCCACTCCAGCTATGCTGGCTTTCCTTCCTCCCAGCTGAGCCAAGCTCCTCCCACCACAGGGCCTTCACTCATTCTCTTCTCTTCTGCTCTGCATGCATGTCTCTTGGCCAAACCCTTTGTCTGATTTATTCCTATTTCTCCTTCACAGCTCACCATAAATGTCATTTCCTGCAACAAGCCTTCTAGGATCTCCATTATATGTTTATAGCACCCTATACAATGATCATAGGACTGTTTCTTCTGTAATTTACGTAACTGATTTGTATGAATGTTTGCTTCAAATCTGTGACCCTCCCCCCTCCCGCCCTGCCTGGGGAGGGTAAGCACTCCAAAGACAAGATTCATGTCCTTCCTAATCTCTACTAGTATTACATCATCTAGGGCAAATGCAGTGCCTGGCAAATAATTTGTATTTAACATAGTCTTTTTTTTTTTTTTTAAATAAATGTAACAATCACTTCAATAAGGAGACAGAGGTAGGAGTTTCAATTTTAGCACTGCCACTAACTAGCTATAGGATTTTGGGGGAAAAACTTCTAAGCAATTCAGTTTCCTGATCTCTTCAATAGGTTGTACTGTACGAATCCTGAACTGATATAAATTCTGTGGAATAAGGCAGACTATAAATAAGAGATGAAGTCTAGGTGCCATTTCCTGCTCTACCCTTCTCAGATTCTTGGACTATCTAGCACACCAGCCAAATCAAAGGAAAAGCGGGGGGGGGGGGGGGGGGGGGGACGACGACTATAAATTGATACAGAGTGTGAAGAATATACTGTATCTGTTTTTTTCTGACAGCATTACAGATGCCTTCAGCATGCATTACTATGTTGAGAGATGGCTTCCCCCCCCTCCTCCCCCCACCCCCCCCCCACCCCCGCCAAGGGAGTACAATACATTTCTCAGCAGTTTGCTCATACCCAGACATAGTCAGTTACAACTGGGTATGTACAGCATTTTCCCCAGGGAAACTGCCTTTCCTATTCAGTTTCCTCCATTGACCACCACAAAAAAGCTTAGCTCTAGCTTCGAGTCTAAAGCTGACAAGACATGTCTACTCCGAATTCAGAGCCCAAGCGGCAGAGTATATTTGGCAGTAATGTAGCAGATGGCTCTTCTATCTCTTTCAAAGGTTAACAGCATTAAAAATATGACTGCATATAAATTCTTTTATTTTTTATTATTTTTAAAATTGATTTCTTAGAGCAGTGGTCAGCAAACTCATTAGTCAATAGAGCCAAATATCTACAGTACAATGATTGAAATTTCTTTTGAGAGCCAAATTTTTTAAACTTAAACTTCTTCTAACACCACTTCTTCAAAATAGACTTGCCCAGGCCGTGGTATTTTGTGGAAGAGCCACACTCAAGGGACCAAAGAGCTGCATGTGGCTCGCGAGCCGCAGTTTGCTGACCAGTCTTAGAGGAAGGGAGAGGGAGAGAGACAGAAACAGCAATGATGAGAGAGAATCATCGATAGGCCTCCTCCTGCATGCCCCACACTGGGGATGGAGCCTGCATCCCGGGCATGTGCCCTGACCAGGAATCGAACCCTGACATAGGTCGACGCTCAACCACTGAGCCATACTGGCTGGGGTGTACATAAATTCTTATTGAGAAATCATAATTAACTAGACCAAGTTAGTTCAAATCAGCCAAGTTATCCTTTCGCAATTTAATGGTTTCCTCCAAAGCAGTATGACTTTCATAGCCTTTGAAGTCACTATTAATTTTTTTTAAGCCTCACAGAATAGAAAACCTACAATTACTCTCAATGGAGAGAAGAAAGCTGCTATCAGAAGTTACAGTTCAAATTTTTTATAATCCACTTACTAGTGAGTATTCATCCACACACCTCAGGATCAAGCAAGTAGACCTGAGATGGCAGCATTTTTAAAGAGAAAGAAGTAGGAGGAGGGAGACCAAAGGAGATAAGCCATTTACACTTTAAACAAGCAGTTAACCTACCCCTGCCCTATGGGGTTCATTTAGTGGAGCATTGTCCCATTCACCAAGAGGCCGCAAGTTCTATTTCTGGTCAGGGCGTATGCCTGGTTGCAGGCTTGAAGCCCAATAGGTGTCCTTTGGAGGCAGCCATTGAATGTTTGTTTCTCTATCTCTTGCTCTCCCTCCTCTCTTTTCCTCTCTTTCTAAAATCATATTTTTAAAAAAACACACAAGCAGTTAACCTGAATGAATTCTGGGGACCTCCTGACACCTCATATTCTATGTTCTCATAAGGAATGAAATCTGTTTGCTTTATAATTAACTTTTCTTTCCAATATAATTAACAAGTTTCTTAGGCCTCAGTGCCCCATACAGGACACAATCGGGAATTGTACTTGTTTGTTGGAGTTTTTATTATTGTCTTTGATAGCTGCTGGGAGAGAGATAATGGAGTTCTATCAGGGATAACAGTGAGAACAATTTTTCAGGGTAAGGAAGCCTGTAAGTGTATGTCCTTATCACTGTACTTGCTGTGCTCTATGAACATTCCTTGTGCTGTTCTTCCTCCCTTGCTAAACAAAGAGATGGGATCTGATTTCTTTGTATCCCCAGCTTGTAACTAACAGAGAGTAGGTGTACTATAAAGGTCTGTTGAATGGAAGTGGTCATAGCAAGGCAGGGAAAAGATAAAAAGCAGAACTACTAAAACTATGCTTTGTGCTCTCCAAGCTGCTTCAACGAGTAAATGACAGCATGTTGCCTGCAGTCACGCAGTTAGTTGTCAGTGTTAACCACATTAATGGACATTTCTTTGGGGTGTTTGCCCAGCTCACAGTGATTTTCTGGATGGGCTATAGTAGCCATGTCTACACTGTGTAACCCGGGTACCCTGTCTCACCCTCAGTGGATGTAGGGGGCAGACTACCTGCCTCGGTTTGTGCCAGTAGATTATTGCTCCCAGGAACTCAAAATTTAGAACCCAACACACAGAGATCAGGAGGGTAGTATCTGGATAATACCAGTGGAAATGATTACACAGTATATAGTATAAGGCAACCATGTGCTATTCTGAAAAGATACCTAGACTTAAGACAACCTAGGCAAAAATACAGTTCTATCTATTTAAGTTCTATCAGTAAGATGTAATGTAAGCAAGATACTAAACAACTTTTAAAAATCTTGGTTTCTTAATCTATAAAATTGGGATAATACCTTCTAATAAAATTGTTGTAAGGTAATGTAAATGTCAGAGCACTAAGGCACAATAGTTAACATTTAATATGTCATGGTTCTATGATGTTCAATCTCAGATGCTAAAATTTCCAGGTGCTAAGTACTCAGTTACTCTTTTTTTAAAAAAATATATTTTATTGATATTTTACAGAGAGGAAGGGAGAGGGATAGAGAGCTAGAAACATCGATGAGAATCAATCAGCTGCCTCCTGCACACCTCCCACTGGGGATGTGCCCGCAACCAAGGTACATGCCCTTGACCGGAATCGAACCTGGGACCCTTCAGTCCGCAGGCCAATGCTCTATCCACTGAGCCAAACCGGTTTCCGCCTCAGTTACTCTTAATACATTCAGCCATCAACCCTTAGATCCAAAGACATCTCCAAGTCTAATGATTGCATTCTAAAGACTTCATCCTTTCCTGTCTTTTCTTCTATGGTCCCCATCCTAATTCGTGTACTTTTCACGTTGCCTGGACTATGACAACAATGTTCCTACTTACCTGTTTCCTTTTTCTGCTTTATCCTGGTCTCAACACATCTAAATCATTCCCTTCTTAACTGTGAAGCACTTGATTGCACTCCTAGCAACCAAGCCTTAAAATACAATCTCTGTAATCCTATCATAGAGTTCTCTCTATTGGTGCTTGTTTTGCCTGGTGTATAGTTATTTATTTGCATGTCTTAGAAGTTTTTGGAGAACTTAACTCTATGGCTTTATAAAGCATCTGACAAACAGTAGGTACTCAATAAATGTTTGAATTAAATTCATTCATGTAGATGGTGTGGCTCAGTTGGTTGGAGTATTGTCCTGTACACCAAAAGGTGGTGGGTCAGCATGGATACCAGAGACAAGCAATCGATGTTTCTCTTTCACATCGATCAATGTTTCTCTCTCTCTCTCTCTCTCTCCCCTCCCCTTCCTCTCTCTAAAAAATAAATTAAATAATTTGCAGTGTCTGACAAAAGAGCAAAACACAAAACACTTCAACTACACCTTGTTTTTTCACTGAAAGGTTTATAAATTATTTATTATAAAACAAATAATCAGAATTGCAATTTAATATGAATAGCATAGGAAACAAGTACTGAAGAAATTAAGCAAGAGTCAAGATTTCAGAGCACTTGAGAGACTCATATGGGTCTACCAGACGGTCCAACAGAGACACTGAAGAGCCTTGAAATGGTGGGCGTGTATCTCTACTTCATTTCTCCCTGCAACTCCTAATAAAGTTTAGTGCTAATGGCAGGCCTCTTCCTCAAAACTTCCTATCATATATCCATGAATGGTATTTCATTGTGCATGTGAAAAGGGGCATTGCATTCTTTAATGGTCCATGAGAGTCAGAAAGATGATTTCTTACAGTATTCAAAACGAACAACATACACAGCTGTAATCATCTAATGGTGCTTTCTTAAAGATGGATTGCTTTTCACCTACAAGAAAATATTCAAATATGCTGGGTATGACATCTAATTCTAAAAACCGGTGGGTTTTTATACATACTTTCTAAATATCTTTCTCTGTGACACATTCCCTTAGGGTCCCAAACTAGGTTAAGTTCGTCTCCTATATGTCCCTATAATATCATAGCACTTATATCACTGATTAAGGTACCAGATGGTCTACTCTCTGCCTCCTTCTTCAGGGCAGAGATTGTGTTAGTGACTCTACAGCACCAACACAAGTAGGCACTCAGCAAATACTTGTTGCATAAATGCATGAATATTTCTTTATGAAAGTAAAACTCATGATTGTGCCTACCATCTTTTCTCCTATTTATCAAAACGAGATATAAAGAATCAAGAGCAGAGCACAAAAAGGATTTTAAAAGCAGGCATTCATTCCCTTTGCTTATTTAGATAGACTTCTCTCAGATAGGACTCTTACAGTCACATTAATTTCAAGTCAATGTTATCTTTTAGGGATATGGCCAGAGAATGATGGGGCACACTCTATTTTTAATTACAAAACCAAGACATATGTTTAATTGATACAGTAAGGTGGATCCCACAGTGAGTCTACTTTTACTCAAGAGGACTTGACAGCTAGTGCTAAATCCAAGGGTTTCAGTTTTATTTGGCCTCCTTAAGCCCCAGGAGTTTTTTACTCAGTACATGTTTTCCACATGTAATTAAGTAATGGAGAGTGAGTTGTTATACATGACATTTAATTTTTGATAGTGGGGGAGCGTATGACAAGAGATGCAGGCAGGATCATTAATCTCCTTGGATCCCTACATTGCCAAACACAGAAATTCCTTCTTCATCGTATTAATAGAGCTCTCCTCCTGTACTTAAATTGGTGTGCTTGTGTAGAGAGGATATGCTGAGTAGGAAAACTCACAGAACTAAATGTGAGGTGCATAGTAAGAACTCAGATTATAATATACCTCTGGATGATCCAGAGTAGAAAAATTTAGTATATCAAGGTTTCTATGTGGTTTAGGGCACAATTACATGATTATGGGATTGTCTAAAATCTAAAGATGTGGGGGACAAAGTAGGATGCGTGTGAGTGATTATGTAAATCATATATACATAGCAGCAACTTACTAATTTTCATTAGTAACTCACAGACACTTTGTGAACTATAGATCAATTAGTATCAGAATAAATACGAGTCTTAAAAGAATATGATAAGGACATGATCACACAAATGTACATTACTATATATTAAAGGCCCTAGTTAATCAATATGCTGCCTGCAGCATATTTTAACAGTTTTCTGTGATTACTTTACTATTAATCATACTCTTAAATTTGTGGCCAGCTCCCAATTTTATCACAATTGTCAATAAATTTAAAAAATTTACCCAGGTATAAAAGCCAAAAATTTCTATTTATTGGAAATGCATAGAGAATCAATAATTTCAACTATGGAAGAAAATATTGTCAAATAGCAGCACTAACTTTAAAGAAATTCAACTTATAAAAATCAGTTTTTAAAGTAATAATATATAACACAATACATGTTATGCAGTTTATAAGTATAATTGTATCAGTTGTGCCAAGATGATTTAAGTTTTACTTCCTGAAACTTGATAACAAGTCAATATTTAACTGATCCAATTTAATGGTTCCCAAAAGGCAAAATTAAGGTTCTTGTAACAATAGAGTGAAAGCGTTAATACATAGGCAGAAATTGAAAGATGTATCTACATGATTAATGAACTGGACAATCAGCCTGAAGGAGACAGGATGATATACATGTTGGATAGCATCTGAAATGCACAGGTTACCACACAAGAATAGGGCACCGATGCCCTAACAGGTTTGCCTCAGTGGATATAGCGTTGGCCTTGCGGACTGAAGGGTCCCGGGTTCGATTCCGGTCAAGGGCATGTACCTTGGTTGCGGGCACATCCCCACTGGGGAGTGTGCAGGAGGCAGCTGAATTGCTGTTTCTCTCTCATCGATGTTTCTAACTCTCTATCCCTCTCCTTTCCTCTGTAAAAAAAAAAAAAAAAATCAATAAAATATATTAAAAAAAAAAAAGAATAGGGCATCGATCTGCCATTATGCCTCCATCGCTGATGTACAGAGCTGATGAGCAATATGATATTTTCTTGATTCCCTTGAGTGCTTTAAATTTTGACACTACTTGATAATAGAATCTAATATATTTTATTGACATGAAGATTAAGTCATGCTAATTAGATTCCTCTTTATACATTACTCAAACAGTGCTCTACTAAAAAACAACAACAAAAAACAGTGTTCTCTCCTTGTTAGACTATCGGGCCCTCATTAAAAGAAAAAGAAGATGGAGGAGGAAGAGGATCAGCAGCAGCAGCTGACAGAGAACTAAAAGATGTTTTAGGCAGGTTTGGCTCATGTCTCTTATTCTCACATTTACCAGGAATGGTTTGATATAATGTCCATAGCTATCTCTTTCAGTGTTTAAACATTATCATGTTAATGAAGGCATTTTTAAACTGTGAATGTGCTGCACTTAAAAAAATAGTCAAGATTCTGGAATTAGATAAAGTACATATGAAGGAGTGATTCTTCTTTTGCCTCTTCTTTCCTTCTCCAAGACTTCTTTTCTTTTACCTCCTTCCTCTTGCTCTTCTCATGTTTTTCTGCCATCATCATCATCATCATCACCATCATCATCATTGTCGTCGTCATCATCATCATCATCATCACCACCACCATCATCATCATCACCACCACCACTATGGCAGTGAACATTGTTGAGCCCATATTCCAGGCAATTCATATATATTAATATATTAGACAATTCATGAGATTGCTATAGATTTTACAGATCAGGAAAGTGACCAGGCTCACACAGCCCAAGCATTAAACCCAGTTTCAAACCTAGCTAGGTGAATATAGGAGTTGTTTTTTAATTACTTATAAAGCCTTATAGTTCAATCTTGCTTTAGAAAAGAATTCATCACTTTAGTTAGGAGTTTTCAGTCAAATGAATAGCTTCTTCCTTCATGAAAACTGAAGTATTAATTAATAAAATGTTGGCACACAAATTATCAGAGCTATTTACGGAATCACACAAAAAGTTGTCAGCAGTGCATACATAGCTCTTGATTAAATTTATGCTTATTTTCCTTTACAGTCTAAAAGTGGCTAGATTGTTCAGAATTACGACTACATCTTTTTTCTCCCTATAAAATATAGAGCTTCCTGAATGCCCATTATGTGCTAGGAATTATAACTTAATGATCATGCAAAAAACGTCCATAATTAGATTATGTATTTTGAATGTACATTAATACTTCTAAATTGCTTAAAATCACTTCTAGTCAATAAATATTCAGTAGCATCCTCAATTATGCTTTACCATTAATTTACTGAATAAATTCTTTCCTTGATACTGATCCATTCTGAATAATCAAAATTGAAATCATCAGACACTAAGTCAATGGGGCTTTATTACTATTATTAAAATTCTCAGCTTTCTCTTCTGTATTCTAAACAACTTCAAATCATTTAATCTTTCTTTCTTGAAGGAGGAAGGTTCTATTTCTCAACTACTTAATTGCATCAAATGATTTCCTTTGGATCCTAGTCAATTTCCTTTTTGCTCTCTTTAAAATGGGATGGCCCAGGATGGGTAACAAAGGCACAAATGCTAAGGAGGTAACAGGAACATTAACATTAGCACTGCAGCAGTCTCCAGCCTGTGTTGAGCACTTCAGTGTAGTCACCACTGAGTGCTATGTAAGCCTTCTCATGTAATCCTCTCACAACTTTATGCAAAGTTTTTAAGGCTAAGTGGTTTGAATTCTTTACTTGTATGGACTTCTCTCAATGGACATCCTAAACTTTGTTGTTTTTTTATTGATTTTTAGAGAGAGGAAGAGGGGAAAAAAAGAGTGAAACATCAATGTGAGAGAGAAACAACAATCAGCTGCCTCCTACACGTGCCCCAAATGGGCACACACCCCAATTTGGGATGGAACCCCAAATCCAGGCATGTTCCCTGAGCCTACACTTTTTGGTGTATGGGATGATGCTCCAACAAACTGAGCCACACCAGCCAGGACCTAAACTCTTTTTTCTAAATTAATATTTTTTAATTTTTCAATTACAGTTCACTTTCAACATTATT
The DNA here is from genome assembly GCF_963455305.1 of Plecotus auritus. Taxonomy (NCBI): domain Eukaryota; kingdom Metazoa; phylum Chordata; class Mammalia; order Chiroptera; family Vespertilionidae; genus Plecotus; species Plecotus auritus. Next base: position 44,991,377 of record NC_137771.1, on the reverse strand, counting down.
TTGTACTGGTCTCAGGTGTACAGCACCACGGCCAGCCAATCATACACTTCACAAAGTGTTCTGCCCAATTGTCCCATGATTCCAAACTCCTGAGTGGCTGAACATTCCTCAAGTTTGTTCATCTTTTCACCATCTAAGTTTAATTTTGTAACCTCTGGCAATAGGAAGGGCAAAGAAACTCAAACCGAAGATCTGTGACTAACAGAGTAGATCAAGGTGAGTAAGTCAGAGAAGGTCACCTTAACACACGAAGACATACAAACAGAAGAAAGGTTTTCCCTCTGGAAACAAGAGTAAAAAACTGGAAGGCCAGAAAATGATAGTGAGTTGGAGAAAAAGTTGCCAATGTAGGATTTCTTTAGGAGCAAAGCAATAACACCCCCTGAGGCTGAAGTGATGGTGTGGGAAGGAATGTTTTAATCACCTACAGTAGTGCCCATATCTGGGAATAAAATTACCCCTTAGTCCCAGCAGTCCCCTGGATTGGATAGGTCTTACTGACAGGTAAGAGAAAAGGAAGAAGAAGAATAATCACCATCATAAAATACTCTTTCAGTTAACATTCTTTCATCCTTTGCTCTATGCTAGACACTCTACTGAACATTTCAAATTTTTGAAATATCACAATGAGGCAGATGCTTTATTATTTCCATTTTACAAATAACTGAGGCTCAGAAGGAAGAGAAACAGAGAAACAGTTAACATACGGGGTTAGTTATGTCACCCCAAAATAATTCAGATTTACCTGTCATTTTAGACCAATAACAGAGAATCAAAGCTCATTCCACTGCTGATGAGGCAATGGTGGCTACCACCAATGAGGACTCCTAGATCTGATTCACTTCTGCCAAAAAGGCTCAGTCAGCTAGCAGGCAAGATGTAGGTACATATAGAGCCCCAAACACTATGTAACTCTAGACAGCAAAGCTCACCTCCCCTCCACTCTGGATTTCTCACCAGCACTCCTAATATGAAGCTTCTATAGTTTCCTGGGTTCTGTTTTCTTGCCTATTCATTGATGTAGACATTAATGAGTCAGCACCTATACCAAATGATCATGACAGAAAGAGGAGAAGCTAGAAGATGCTATTATATTTGTAGAGAGGGAGTCATATCCAGGAAGGGAAGAATTTTAAAAAATTGAAATACAAATACTAGTTTCAACTACCAATACTATCATGTGAAACAAATAACAAGACAGCCTCATACACAAAACAAACTAGACTTTTCTTACAGTGACAGTTACAAAAGGAAAATGTATTTTTAGAATACAGTGATTTTGTTAAACAAACCACACATAAAATAGTCTTACATAGATAATAACATTTCCTGACGAGAGCTCAGATTTTATGATATATCTATCTTACCTGATGAAAACCAGTTTGATCTTGGATGGGGCAGTCTTAATAATGGCAGATGCATTCTGGTGACTTCTTCCATACAGAATCTGATTGTTTATCTGTTTGGGACAAAATATAAAGTGTACTTGTAAAACAAGCAAGATGTACATTTTGTATAAAAATATATGTATACAGTTATACATTATATAAGAATATATCTACACACATGGAATTAAACAATAAAGTCCATTCACTTTTTTAAGTGGCTACATGTAGGATTGTTTGGTGCCAAAAACACTAATTCTAGACAGTTATTAAAATCTCTTAATTCAGTTACGAATGAAGTTAATAGAACACACAGTCCTTGACCCTTTTGCTAAATATCAAGACAGCAGTAGTTGAGCTAGATGCAAAAAGTTTATGATGTATATTTCATTACCTACAGCTTTTCCAGATTCTTAAAAAATGTAGAAAACAGACCAAACTGTGGTATTCACCAGCGCTCTGGAAGGCCCATTAAATACGATGCTATAAACATGTCAAGGTTATTACATAGCATAAATTTTGTTACTCCAGAGGAGGTAAATATTATATCTCCATTTTTAATCAAATTTTAGATCAATTGCACAGAAACATTTTACTGTAAACAATCAGTAAGCCAACTGCTTTTATCCAAGATGCGATGGGATTTTTAACTTGATAGAATTCACCTAAATATGATCTAAAAACATTTACATTCTAAATTTTTTCATTCCAGATTTTCCCACTGATAAACTATGTTGATAGCCAATAATCAATTTTTTATTTCACCCATTGCTAATAGTTCAGTTTAGGCTTTTCTTTTTCTTTTTTAGTATGTTTTTATTGATTTTTTTAGAGAGAGACAAAAGGAGAGGGATAGACAGAAGCATCAAAATCGATCGGCTGCCTCCTGAACACCCCCGACTGGGGGTGGAGCCCACAACCTAGGCGTGTGCCCCAACTGGGAATCAAACCTTCGACCTCTCGTTGCTCGGGACCATGCTCAACCAACTGAGCCACATGGGTTGGGCCAGTTTTGGCTTTTCTCCTCCTGTCTTTAACAAGTAATTAATGATCTATACTATACTGTCCCAGTTTATCTGAGACTTGATAATTTCTACTACTAAAGGGATGCATATATAGTCTATTATATAAGAGATAGAAAAAAGGGATTTTATGCTTTTTTGTAATTAGCATCTAATTTGTCCTTGATAGCTCTGAAATTTTGCATATGAAGACACACCTGAAAAAGGTATCATTTTTGTCACAACAGGTATAATGAGAAAGTGTATGGAAGGTATGGAAGTGAACAGTTCAAAGGATGGAATGAAAAAAATATATATTTAAAATACATTTTTATTGATTTCAGAGAGGAAGGGAGAGAGAGAGGGAGAGAAACATCAATGATAAGAGAGAATCATGGATCGGCTGCCTCCTGCACACCCCACACTGGGGACTGAGCCTGCAACCCGGGCATGTGCCCCGACCAGGAATCGAACTGTGACCTCTTGGTTCATAGGTTGATGCTCAACTCTTGAGCCATGCCAGACAGGCAAAATATAATATTTTTAACTGTTGAAATGAAGCTCATCCATCACCTTGAAGTAGTAGCTGGGATTCATATCAAAGGCTGCTGCAAAGACTAAACTTGAACTACATCTTCAATATGTCTCTTATTCTATCAACGTTTATTCTTCACCAAGATAATCAATATCCCAGAAGTCCAGTGATCTGCACAGTGTCATTTTTCTGCACCTTAGTTTCCTCTTCTTTAAAAGAAATCTAAGCACCTACTTCATAAAACTGTTGTGAGAATTTAATGAGATAAATTGAAGAATTTATAGTAATCTTTTTTTAATTTAATTCTTTATTGTTTAAAGTATTACATATGTCTCCTCTCAATTTTGTTTCTCTAAAAAAATAAAATTTCTTTAAAAAAAGTGCCCACCCTCTAGATTACATATTTTCTTCATGGTCTTAATTGTTTCCTTTTTAAATTTTTTTCTTGTATTTACATCTTACCTAGCTTAGTTAAAAGGGAAATGGTTAAATAAAGCAGGTAGTAATTAAGAATAAGGTGAAAAAGCATACTTAGTGACATAGGAAATATCCAAAATGTATTAAGGGGCAAAACCTAGTTACAAAATAGAATGTCTAGCATGATCACTTTTGTTTTGCTAACCATATTTTTCAATATCTTTACTACAAATAAGGATCTTTACATCACAATTTTAAAATGAGATGATGCATGGAATCTGCTTGCTTCGATGACTGGCATTTGTAATTATTTGCAAATGTCTTCACTGTGCCTGGCCTCCGCTTCCAGAAAGTCTTTCCTAAACCTTGATCTATCAAACCCTCCAGGCTTTGAGTTTATGGCACCAGGTTTATAATAATTTTTCTTATTGCACTTACACCCTACCCGACCTGGTAAAGTCAATCTTGTTGGGTGGTCAGCATTAGTCAGGTATGATAGATCCTCCCTTCCCCCAACTGGTGGGCGGAGTATGATGTAACCCGCGTCTGCCGCCGGGACATCCCCAAGACATTGAACCACCAATCAGCGTGAGCTGAGTGCCCTGGGCCCCACCCCTTCCCGTTCCTCCCCTCAAAAGGTGTGTTCACCTCTGCACATGCTGCTGCATTCCCCAGTCTGCGAGACAGCCCGGCGGGTCCTTCTCCTCCTCCTTCTCCTCTAATCCTGGTTTTTCTATCTTGCTTGTTAGTGCGGAATAAACTTCCTCTTTTAACATGCCTTGGTCTCTGACTCCCGTTTCCTGCCCCTCCAACCTTACAAGGCATACAACATTTTATTGAACTAAGCTAAACTCCTTGAGGACAGGAACCAGTGTCCTCTTCTTGGTATTCCCCAGCTTGTCACACATAGCTTGCATACAGTGGTGCTCAATGAAGACGTGGTCACACAGCCATGATCGGAAGTGGCACTTCCATTAATCAACTGCTGGTACACTTTCTCTGAGATGGCCTCTAGCCTTCAAAGTGACTGAGCTAAAGCTTATAAAGTTTTTAAAGTATAAAGTATATAAAGACTTGAGCTGTTTCACATTTATGGATATGCCTGCTTTTTAGCTGTGGTCCTCCATTTTGATAGACCAGGATACATAGTAGTATTATTTTAAGAGGAAAGCATTACAGCCCAAATGAAGAGAGCAGGTTGTTAATTTTAATTTACGTAAAAGAAAATCTGAAGTTATGTCTTTCTGGGTAGTTCCTGAATGTGCAGAGGCTGTGGCAGTAGGAGGGGAAAGCATCTTGCTTGCTTTTGGTGTTTTTGTCCAGGGCCAATGACTGCCGTGCTTACTGCTAAGGCAACTGCTTTCTGCCAAGGCTTAAAGGCTCTTCAGGGGAAGACTGGGAACAGAACAAGAAACTTGGGGCAGAGTGAAACCTGATTTAACTGAATTAAATGAAAAAAAAAAAAAGCATATCTCTGGATTTAAAAAGTCTAAGACAAAGCCCTTTTTCTGGCCTCAGAAATGACACTTAGCAGCTCTGAGAGGAATATCTCATTTTTCCTTAGATCTTATTCAATATAAAACAATTTCACTATTTAAATAAAAAGTATATAGCTTCCAACTACAAAAGCAGTTTTTATATTTCTTCATCACTAAAGGAAACACACTCCAAATGATGCATTTTGTGCATAATTAACTTGAGACTATTTCTGAGAAGTGGCTGTTTTCAAGGGCATTATTCTTTAAACAACAGATGTAGGTCATCTTCTAAGTTTAGCACAGGCAAAAAAAGAAGAAGAATAAGAAGCATTCTACACCCCTCAGAAGTCTTTCAGGTTAATTCTAACTAATAATGGCTACTGTTTACTGAGCGTTGTGCTAAACACTATGCTACAATCTTCATGCACAATGTCTCATTTAAAGTTCACAACAACTGGGATGCTATGTACTTTCACCAGATGAGGAAACTGGAACTCCAAGAGCTTGAGGAATTTGCCCAAGGTGATGTAGCTACTAGTTTAAAAGCCGATAATCCTCAGGCATGCTTAGATGTCATATCATGTGTATGGTACCCATAAAAATCAGATGATTTGGAGAGGTCATCTTTATAAATATGTCTCCTAAATAATCAATCTCTGAGCAGGAACAGGAGGATACTTAGTCATCTAGCATCTTAGAACTGAAATTTTCAAGACACAAAGCGTTCAGAATCAAGTACTTTACCACCATGCAGAGGGGAAATGCCTGATTGTTGACTGTGAGGCTTTTAAAGTCCCAAATGCACTATGGAGTCCCAATAAGACAGCACCTTTCTCTTTTGCAAATGAACTGCACCCTGAACAAGGATATATACTTAATACACTTTTAATATACTTAATACACTTAATATGATATTTTATTTGGGGGTAAATACTGCTCACATCCTTTAAAAGAATATGAGTGATCATATTACCTAGAAATGGGAATAACATTACTTTCTATTTATTTCAGTAATCTGAGAAGTAGAAAAAACTAGGTGTCTTTCCCAAGTCTCTCCTTTCAAAGGTGACTCCGTGATGTATGGAAATAATAATAAACTATTCAGAGATAGACTTATCTTTAATATTATCTCATAATGGTGAGAAAAACTATCCTTAGTTCTGATTTGGTATTCCCTTTCTACTCAAATAATTTATTTTCTTAAAATCTGAGATCAAGAACTCTTCCATTCAAGGGTAAACATATATCCTAATTTTTCTGGAATAGCCCAGTTTATACACGTTGTTCCAATAATTAATAGCACTCCCTCTCAAAAGCAACCTAGTGTAATGGCATAGAAACTTCATTTCTTCAATACAACCTTTTCTCCTTTCTTTCCTTTTCATTCAAACTGGCCTCACCTAGCACCCTGATGCACCATCTCCCTTTCCCTTGCACATCCACTACCTCAGTCATTAAGCCCTCAGGACAATGAGGTTCTGGTCAGCATCAAAAACCTTAAGAACAAAGCCTCACGTCTATTGACCCCAGAGATAGGGTTTCAGTCAAACTAGAGATAACATCTAGGCCTCAGTGGTGTTTAAGCTCCAGGCCCAGAAAAGCAAAAGGCCCCACTGACCACACCCTTGGGAAACCAGACAGTGACACCCTGGCTGATTTCAGGACAAGATGCACTGATCAACTACCCCCTACCCTAGCACCAAGCCTCACTGTGACCCTAACTCCATTAGTCACCATGACTAACAATGTCCCCCTATTTAACCCATCCCCTAGAAGCCTTCGGGGAGCTCTGTCTTTGAACACGAGCTCACCTGCGACTCCAGGTTTGGTGCCATTCCCTTAACATCAAACCTTTACTTTATTGGCAGCAAACTTCTGTTAGCATTTGATTGGTCTTTGATGTACACAGGTGAACAAACCCCCTTTAGTTCGGTAACACTAGTTTAGATGATAAATTGTATCTTCCTCTCATATTCATCAAGCCATGATGATGGAAAGTGTATTTTATGTGATTCATTGCACTCAGTGAGACAATCAGACCAGACGGGGGATCTTGGCCAGTGCACAATCACTTCTCTTTACAAGGGATGGTCCTTCAAATCTTCCTATCACAAATACTATCCATAACGGTGGGCCACACAAGTTTGCATTGTCAGGACCCTCCAGGCTGAATATTGACTGGGGCAATCAAGACTCTCTGAAATGTCATTCAGGAGCAAATTCTAGCACCTCTAGATACTGAAGACAATAGCCCCACATGAGAAACACCTTATCTGTCAAACTTAGGTCATAGTCTAATGGGTGAGACATTTCTCCTCATGGGTAAACATATATCCTAATTTTTCACAGTAGTAAAACAAGACAACAAAAACAAAAACAAAGCCACACTGATTTGAGGTAAACCCTCTAGATCAGTGGTTCTCAACCTTTCTAATGCCGCGACCCTTTAATACAGTTCCTCATGTTGTGGTTACCCCCAACCATAAAATTATTTCGTTGCTACTTCATAACTGTAATTTTGCTACTGTTAATGAATCGCGATGTAAATATCTATGTTTTCCGATGGTCTTAGGCGACCCACACGTTGAGAACCACTGCTGTAGAGCCTAAGACCATCGGAAAACACAGATATTTACATTATGATTCATTAACAGTAGCAAAATTACAGTTATGAAGTAGCAACGAAAATAATTTTATGGTTGGGGTCACCACAACATGAGGAACTGTATTAAAGGGTCGCGGCATTAGAAAGGTTGAGAACCACTGCTCTAGATTATTTAAGTACAAGAGATGGGATAGTTAATTGCTATATTTTATAGAAGAAGTAGAATTAATCTGGTAAAGATTCAATAAAAGTAAATGGATGTAAATCCTTTTGTTATACTACATAAACTTTCACTTTAGAGGTTTTTTTCATGAGATTTGTTTCAATAAAATTAATTATTCAAAAATATCATGAAGAGATAGGTTTTCAACTACTCTTAGTTTTCCATAGTTCAACTGAACATGAATATAAATTTATGCTGGAGAGCAGCTCAATTAAATCTATTAAAAAACTTACCAAATTGGATGTAACTGTTAAGTTCAGATTGAAAATATTAATTATACATAAATTAAAAGTTACTTCAACCAACAGTTTTGCCTAAGGTTTGGATATCATGTTATACTATACTAGAGGCCCAGCACACAAAATTTGTGCGCGGGTACTGTCCCTAGGCCTGGCCTGCGATCAGGGTCATCTTCCCTAGCTGCCCGCAGCTGGCACTGCCCCCCGCCGCCACCCACACCCTGTTCACTGTTCGCCATCAGGTGATCAGTGCCTGATAGCCAGGGGAAGGGACCAAGAGGTTAGCTGTTCCTGCCTGCTCGCCGGCCCCACCCCCACCGCAGGTGGCCATCAGGCAATCGGCGAGGGCGAGGGGCCACGGGGTGTGCAGGCTGGCCCTGCACCCAATCAGGTGGGGGACCCCGCTGGGGAGGGGCCAGTCTGGGCGAGGGGCTGCCAGCCGTTTGCAGGCCAGCCACGCCCCCATTAGGGTGGGGGTCCCCACTGGGGGGAGGGGCAGGCCTGAGTGAGGGGCCTCAGGTGGTTTGCAGGCCATCCATGCCCCCATAGGGGTGGGAGTCCCTGCTGGGGGGCGGGGCCAGCCTGGGCGAGGGGCTGTGGACATTTGCAGTCTGGCCATACCCCCAATTGGGGTGCGGGGGGGTCCCTGCTGGGGGGGACGGGGCCAGCCTAGGCAAGGGGCCGCGGACGGTTTGCAGGTCAGCCATGTCCTTGGCTTTGTCAGGAAAGACATCCAGAAGATGTCCAGTCTATCTGGTCTAATTAGTGTAATACCTTTTTATTAGTATAGATTATGTTCAACAACATCCCCTCTGCCCATGCTTTTATTAAAGTAGAGGGATTTATTATGAACAGTGACAATTTTATTAAAGAACTGAGTTGGAATTCAGTTAACTGGAATTGCTGACATTAAAATCTGAGAGTCCTTCTCCCTGGTTCACTTTCAAATATATTTTAAAATTTATATTTCAAGAGATTCTAATGTCTTTTTTTAAATATTATAAACTCTTTTACTGAGTATCACACATGCAGAAAAAAATGAACAAATCGTAACTGTTTATAACTCAATGAATTCTTTTATAGGTTAATTTTTATTTATATTTTAAATTAATTTCAGAGAGGAAGGGAGAGGGAGAGAATCATTCATCAGCTGCCTCCTGCCTGCCCCCTACTAGGGATAGAGCCCACAACCCAGGCATGTGCTCTGACTGGGAATCGAACAGTGACCTCCTGATTCATAGGTTGATGCTCAACCACTGAGCCATGCCAGCTGGGTAAATTTTTTTTAAAAATATATTTTATTGATTAGAGGAAGGAAGAGGGATAGAGAGTTAGAAACATCGATGGGAGAGAAACATCGATCAGCTGCCTCTTGCACACCTCCTACTGGGGATGTGCCCGCAACCAAGGTACATGCCCTTGACCGGAATCGAACCTGGGACCCTTCAGTCCACAGGCCAACGCTCTATCCACTGATCCAAACCGGTTAGGGCAAGCTGGGTAATTTTTAATCTAGCAATTCCACTTCTAAGAATTTATCCTATTTTTTTTTAAACCCGGGGCAAAATGTCTATCGTGGCTATCTATACTAATAAAAGCCTAGGTGGCCCTTGTGCGCAATGTCATGACACGATGGCTGCCACAAGATCACAGCGCGCACAGTGGAGGCGGGGCCTAGTGGCTGCTCTGCGTGGTGAGGCCTGGGGGTCCCGTTGCTCTGTGTGGCACGGAGGAGGCCAGTCCTGGTGTCTCTGCAGCCTCGCATGGAGGAGGCGAGTTGTGGCAGGGGAGGGCAGTTATGGGTGATCAGGCCGGCAGGGGAGGGCAGTTGTGGGTGATTGGGCCAGCAGGGGAGGGTAGTTGTGGGTGATCGGGCCGGCAGGGGAGGGCAGTTGGGGGCGATCGGGCTGGCAGGGGAGCGGTTAGGGGGCAATCAGGCTGGCAGGCAGAAGCGGTTAGGGGAAATCAAGCAGGCAGGCAGGTGAGCAGTTAGGAGCCAGCGGTCCCGGATTGTGAGAGGGATGTCTGACTGCCGGGATTGGGCCTAAACTGGCAGTTGGACATCCCCGAGGAGTCCTAGATTGGAGAAGGTGTAGGCTGGGATGAGGGGACCCCCACCCATGCACAAATTTTGTGCACCTGGCCTCTAGTAATACTTACAATAGATAAAAAATGGAAAAACTATACATCATCAAAAAAAAGATTTATTATATTCTCCATCATACACCAATAAATGGAAAACTGTGCCATTAGAAGGAGATGAAGGAAGATGGTAAAGATCTAGATCCACTGTTGTAAAAATGTAACATTATTGAGTGAAAAGTGACAAATATTATGTAATCCATTCTTCACATTATTTTCATTTATGTAAAAGTTTCTGTCTGAGTCTAAAGAAAGCTCTGTGAGTATCTCTACTAAATGTCAACAATAATGGTATCTCTGGTGGGATTTAAAGTGATTTCCAACTTGTTTTTCTATATTGATATTTTATAACTACTTTGTAATAATATCATTTAATAAATGCTTAGAACATACAAGACACACACACTATATACACACATATGCACATCTTAAATATATTATTTCACTTAAGTCTCACACATATCAGTAGAGGAATGCATTATTACCTCATTATACAGATAGAGAAATTGAGGCTTAGTGAGTTTAAGAAATTTGACCAATATAACATATCTAAAGCCAATATTCATAGCCAAATCTGTTAGAATCCAAAAGCCTTTCCTGTTAATAATAAGAAACATTTCTAATGGTATTTATCTGGGGTGGGGAGAAAAGCCATAGTATAGCACATTTTAATCATATGGAATTTTAAATCCAATTAACAAAGCTTCTCAAAATAGAATCCCCAGACCAAGAAATTTATATATATAAAAGCCTAAGCAGCCGAGTGACCGAACGACTGGTCGCTATGACACACACTGACCACCCGGGGGCAGACGCTCAATGCAGGAGCTGCCCCCTGGTGGTCAGTGTGCTCCCACAGCCAACCTCTCATGGCCAGCCAACTTCCTGCTTCAGTTTTACAGATGGGAAATAATGGACACCAAAGCCATGGATAAAACAGAGATGACTAAAACTCACATGAAAACACAATTTCACTAGAATAAAGAATATCATATTAAGTTTTTCTCAAAAAGAAAAAATAAATAATAATAAGCTCCAATATCTAAATACTTTGAGCAAAGGAGCAGGTTTTGAGGACTAAGTTTAATAGATGCAGCTTCAATTTAATCTATTTCTTATGCAGTACAATGTTCCCAAAGGAACCCATTCATTTAAAAAGCTTAAGCATGAAAGATTTATTTTCTCTCAAGCAAAACTAATTAAATTGAAATACCTTCTAAAGGCAAAGTAATAGTAATATGTAGTTCACATCTTTCTAAATTTGATATATTGGGAAAATAGTAAGATATTCTTTTGACTCGTAAATGCTGACAATTTTGAAAAATATTGACTTCAAGGAAGTGAGCAGAGAAATATGATTGTGCTGCTCTAATTTTTAGAGTTTCCCTGGAAGTTGGTCCAATTGCTATAGGTTGGTTCACTGACCAAATTAAATAGGTGCCTGTAGATAGTTTCCTATTACCTTCAGGGCATAGGAAGGAATAAGTAACGGAAGGCAGAAATATCTACCTCTTAACAGCTCATTAATATTGCAGGGGAGTCAGGTTTTCTGAGGAGGCTGAGGCATTACAGCCTAATTCTATTAATGGTATTGTTAGTCACATAAATAAATAGAAGTCAGGTGATCTGACTTAGAATCCCTTCTTCCAAGAACATCAGCACATGTTATGAGTTAAGACATTCCTCAAACTGGTAATGCCCAGTTCAATGTTTGCTTATTTCATACTAACAATCAGATTAGCGCTCTACTCTAATTTCCTCTATTATTGGAAGTTTTTGCTCTTGCTTTCAAAATATTTTCCTTCCCTCTCTCTCATTAATAAAAAAATAATAAAATAAATAAAAATATTTTTCTTGCTGCTTCTGTAGACATAGCCACAAACCCAATCCACGTGTGTATGTGTGTGTGTGTGTGTGTGTGTGTGTGTGTGTGTGTGTTTTCTTTTTTAACATTAACTTTGTCAGTGAATCAATCCTAGAGAGGCAGGATTACATCACATATATTTGTTAACTTTCAAAACACATCTCATATAGAGTCTGGCAGTGCCACACTACTCTGCATGACAGCATGATAATTGCACAAAGACATATACACCAGTATGCTATAGAATTATACTACTCAATAAAAAGGTCAGTGCAGTATGATTCTGTTTTTTATATTAACCATAAAATCTATGTTTGCACAGATGTATATGACTCGGCATGAATCAAATAGGAAAAATGTTAACAATTGTGATTGCTGGAGGAGTAGTATTACAAAGGTGAAAGAGAAAAGATGATTACTTTTACCTGCACAATAATTTTGTTATGATCACATGTTACTTTAAGAACATGTGAAAAGTATAACCTATAAATTAAAAAATAGAAAAATAGTAGTGAGAAACAATACCTTATGACAACTCAGTATGTTAGGGAATCAATTAAAATTAAAACCTATTTGCTAACTAAATACTTTGGAATTACAGCCAGAAACATAAATAAGGATGGGCAATAAAATTCAGAGCATCTAAACGATTTTAAATTATAATATATAAATATTATGAACACCCGTGACCCTTCGATCCTCCAGCTGACGTGAAACTGAGTGAAACTGGCCAGAGCCAAAATAAAACATTTTAAACATAATGTTGTGAGGGGAAAGTCCCGAGCTGTAGTCCAAGTACATAATCACAGAGAGACATTTTGAACCACACATTCCGTAGCAACAAGGAAGATGTGCAGCGTGGATGTTGGTGGAGCTAATAGAAACCATTGCATACAAAGCAATTGTGTTAGCAACCACATTACTTGGTAGTTCTGAAGTGCTATTAGGCATTTTACATCCGAACATGAGTATGTGTTACCTATGTATGATTATTTTTATTGTATTTCAGTTATATTTTAGGAAACTGGGGTGGGGTTAACATGTAATGTATAATTTTTCCTGACTTTAAATAATGAGAAATAGACTCCTGGTGACTGTTTTGGGTGGAACATCTGATTCTCAGGTTGGAATATTGATTTTAGGCTTATATCTTAAAAACTATAATTAAAACACACATACACAACCACATTTTTGATAAATTTGAGCAGTTGTTTGATATTGTTAGTAAGTCAAACTTGGAATAAGAATCTTATTAAAACTTTTACTTTAGCCCTAGCCAGTTTGCTTCAGTGGCTAGAGGGTTTACGGACTGAAGGGTCCTGGGTTCAATTCTGGTCAAGGGCACATGCCTGGGTTGTGGGCTCCATCCTTAGTAGGGGGCATGTAGGAGGCAGCCGATCAATGGTTCTTTCTCATCATTGATGTTTCTCTCTCTCTCTCCCTCTGTCTTCCTCTCTGAAATCAATAAAAATATATTTAAAAAAACTTTTATTTTAAGCTTTGTGCCTTAAGATTGCATTGCGACTATAAGTGACTCTAAATTTCTATTCTGCAAATAAAGCTAAATACAGAAATAAATTCTATGTTGAGGCTGGCTGTTATAAGGAAACCCTTCTCAATACTCCAAGAGCATATCTTTCCAGAGTGCATTTCAAGTATGGTCACTACATAGCTACGAGCAGGCCTGGGAGGAAGTCGGGGGTGGGGGGAGTGGGGGCACGGGACTGGGAAAGGCGGGAACAGAGGCCTGGAGAACTACTCCAGTGTCATGCGAAACCCCAGGAGAAACTGCAGAAAAGAGAGGAGAGCCTCCCGAGGCACTGCTGAAACCCAGTTATCCCTCCCAATGGCCAGTTTCTTCCCGGCACACATTCCAAACCCTATTTCTTATATTCTTTCCACAGTAATCTATGTTTCTTCAGTTACCCTCACTTTTACTTTTCTGCTTTCACTGCACTTTCTCTTCATGATTTTAAGAAAACATGGCTCACTGTAGAAACCTCCCATAAAGCTGTGGTAGAGCAGTGATGAGGACTGCTATGGTGTAAATGATCGCACTCCTCCAAAAGATCAGAAAGAATATAGGTCTTTAGCCTAAATAATTCAGCAGCATAAAGACACTGAAGTGTGACTAAATAATTCAAAACTCTTTCCCCAATGAGTCAGAGACAGAAACAAAAATGGCAGAAGTAGAAGATAAAGACTTCATTGCAGGAAACCCAGAAAACAATGAGGCCACTCAATATAAGCTAAGTTTTACATAACATTTCCTGCAGCCTGAAAAGAAGACCTTGGTTCTGTAGTTGCACTAAGGGAGAAAGCTCTTAAATTATGGAGTTCAGAGGAGCTCTCAAATTGGACAAGAACAACCTCAAAAAGTATTATTTTCCTTTTCTGGTTCTTGGCAGATAGGTATAATTTCACTGACTGCATTCTTCTTTTAATGAATTTAAAGTGGCGTTAAATTTTTAGAAAATAAAAAGAGTAGCAGGGTATTGCATTGTGAGAAACTACTTCAGATATTGTAACTGCATTAATCTAGACCTACCCAAACTACAAAATGAGGAGAAATTCACTGATTACCTTCTAGAATCTCTATTAATCCAATAATGAAATAACTTAAAAACAAAGCCCTTAGAGTCAGAAAAGGTAGTGTTCACATGTTTATTCTGCCCTTTGGTGCCTCAGTTTCCTTTTCTGTAATATAGGGGTTAAAATAGCACCAACTTGGAGAAACCAAGATGGCGGCATAGGTAAGCACCTAAACTGCTGCCCCGCACAACAATTTCAAAACTACAATTAAAAGACAGAACGGACACCATCCAGACCATGGGAAAGCTGGCTGAGTGAAAATTCTACAACTAGAAGGAAAGAGAAAAGCTCACAGAGAATTGGAGGTACGGCAAAGAGTCTTTGTGCGCACAGAGGGAAGGGCGGCTGAGAGCCTGGCTGACTTTCTCTGGCGGTAGGGGGAAGGAAGCCCCGACCGCACTGAACCCCAGTTCTGACTGCACTGAACCCCAGTCCCGGGCGAAACCCCGTGGACCCAGGCTCATACAGGGGGAGTCTGGACTGTCAGGTAGAGAGAAAGGCACCCGGAGACTCAGAGACCCGGGGGAGACCTGGGGGAGCCCCGGCAGGCAGGGTTCTGGAGGCGCGCCAGTGTGCACAAAGGCTGCAGAGGTTGCCAAAGGCTTTCCCTAGCAGAAGGGAGTCCGAAGCTCCTGACTGCACTGAACCCCAATTCTGACTGCACTGAACTCCAGTTCCAGGAGAGCCCCTGGGGACCCGTGCTCTTGCGGGGGGGGGGGGGGGTGGGGGAATCTGGACTCTCAGGCAGAGACTCGGGAGCCGGGGAAGGCAGAGGTCTGCAGGTGCGCACATGCCAGTGCGCACAAAGGCTGCAGAGGTTGCCACAGGCTTTCCCTAGTGGAAGGGAGTCAGAAGCTCCTGACAGCACTGAGCCCCAGTTCTGACTGCACTGAACCCCAGTTCCAGGCGAGCCCCTGGAGACCCACACTCTTGTGGGGGGAATCTGGACTCTCGGGCGGAGACTCGGGAGCTGGGGAAGGCAGAGGTCTGCAGGCGCGCACGCGCGCAAGGGCAAGGCTGACTGGAAGCCAAGACTGTCTGCTCCGCCCTGAGACTCCACCCCATCCAAGCTGAGCACAGAGGCTATTGCAATTTGGCAAGTCTAATCCTATAAGGCTGTCTCCAACACCGAACTTCTCCCAGCGTAGACACAGCTGATCCTTACAGCCAACTGGCCTGGAGGTCAATTCCTCCCAGTGATACCAACAACAATCAAGACTTACCTACAACAAGGCTGTACACACAGTCCACAAAGGGGTGCACCAAGAGTGTCCACCTCAGGTTAACTGGGGAGGCTGACCCACTGGGCCATATAGGAAACCTAGCACACAAATCTACCCTACCAACTCAGGGAAGCAGTGAAAATGCGGCGTCAAAGAAACAGATCACAAATGAAAGAAATGGAGGAAAACAAACGACTGGATATAGAATTCAAAACCACGGTTATAAGGCGTTCCAAGAATATCCTAGAAAAGGCCGATAAATATAACGAGATCCTCGAAGATATGAAAAGGACCAACTAGAAATTAAACATACACTGACTGAGATAAAAAATATTATACAGAGACCCAACAACAGACTAAAGGAACACAAGAATCAAGTCAAAGAATTGAAATACAAAGAAGCAAAAAACACTCAACTGAAAAAGCAAAAAGAAAAAAAAATCCAAAAAGTTGAAGATAGTGTAAGAAGACTCTGGGACAACTTCAAGCGTACCAACATCAGAATTATGGGGGTGCCAGAAGAAGAGAGAGAGCAAGATACTGAAAACCTATTTGAAGAAATAATGACCGAAAACTTCCCCCACCTGGTGAAAGAAATAGACTTACAAGTCCAGGAAGCCCACAGAACCCCAAACAAAAGGAATCCAAAGAGGACCACACCAAGACACATCATAATTAAAATGCCAAGAGCAAAAGACAAAGAGAGAATATTAAAAGCAGCAAGAGAAAAACAGTTAGTTACCTACAAGGGAGTACCCATACAATTGTCAGCTGATTTCTCAACAGAAACTATGCAGGCCAGACGGGAGTGGCAAGAAATTTTCAAAGTGATGAATAGCAAGAACCTACAACCAAGATTACTCTACCCAGCAAAGCTATCATTCAGAATTGAAGGGCAGATAAAGAGCTTCACAGATAAGAAAAAGCTAAAGGAGTTCATCACCACCAAACCAGTATTATATGAAATGCTGAAAGGTATTCTTAAAGAAGAGGAAGAAAAAAAAATAAAGATAAAAATTATGAACAACAAATACATATCTATCAACAAGTGAACCTAAAAATCAAGTGAATTAAAAACCTGAGGAACAGAATAATCTGGTGAATATAATAGAATCAGGGGCATAGAAAGGGAGTGGACTGATAATTCTCAGGGGGAAAGGGGTATGGGGGGGGGTTCAGGAAGAGACTGGACAAAAATCATACACCCATGGATGAGGACAGTGGGGGGGTGGGAGGTAAGGGCAGAAGGTGGGGTGGGAACAGGTGGAGGGGAGCTATGGGGGGAAAAAGGAGAAACAATTGTAATAATATGAATAAAGATTTATTAAAAAAAAAAGAAAAGAAACTTAACCTAAGGAAGACGATATAGAAGTATGCAAAGAAAAATAAAATAAAATAAAATAAAATAGCACCAACTTTCACTAGGCCCTTGTCAAAGTTAAGAGTGGGAATGAATTTAAAAAATTTAGCACTGCCTCATAAATAATAAGTATTCAATGTTAGCTCAGTTCCCAACACAGCTCTCCCACTTCCATATCTCCCAATTGGTCTCTTAATGAGTAGATCTTTATGTAACTCAAATGAGGTAGAACACAGTAGATTACTGAGGGAAGATGATTTAGCAAGACACAGCTATTGACTAGAGTGCTACCATGGCAGGGCTGGGGAGGAGACTGGACCATACTGCACTTTGAAGAAAGGAAAAATGTTGCACACACAGCAGAGGTCCTCCACTGTTTTGTGTGTGAGGCTGACCCCATTCTTCTGCCGGCTTTCCAATTTGTTAATTAGGCTGTAGACTATTTTTAAGAGTCACGCAATGGGGTGACTATTGCTTTGTATATGGGAAGATCATATTCAGGACTTGCTTACAGTATTTATTTTAGTCAGGTTTGATCAACTGATTTTTTAAACTGCTTTACTGAGATGTAATAGATACACAATAAATCACATGCTTAAAATATAAAATTTGATATGTTTGAACACTCATGAAACCATTATAAATAATAAAAAAATTGGTCAATCAATTTCTTTTTGTGTGTTTAGCTATTGTAAACCTATCTATGTTATAAAACTGTAGGAAAAAGAAATTGTTTTGCAATTTTGAAATCCTTTACTCTACTTTCTGCTCCGTAAACTAGTGTTTCTACAATGGGATATTTTATTACATGAAGTCTCTTAGGGCATACTTATTGCATTAAAAAGTACAATTTATAAATCCATGTATGATAATAATCTAAAAGAGCCAATCTAAGATGACAGAAGCTTTTGACTATAAATTAGAATCTTATCTATGGATGCACAAAAGCTATTAATTTATTTACTACTGAACTATGCTTCTAAATTGCACCTAAGTTTTCCAAAAGACTTCAAAAATAATTCAGTATCAATGAGCAGAGAGTGAAGGATAGACTGTGGAGAACGGTGGGTTGGCAAAGGTCCTCAGGAGTTTTGTCATGAAGCAGCTACAGATAGGTACATGGGTTGGTCATTTAACCTTTAGGGTTCCAGTTCGTTTCTTTTATTAAATAAACTAGAGGCCTGGTGCATGAAATTTGTGCATGGGGGGGGTGTGTCCCTCAGCCCAGCCTGCACCCTCTCCAATCTGGGACATACCTCTCACAATCCAGGACTGCTGGCTTCCAACTGCTCACCTGCTTGCCTTCCTGATTGCCCCTAATCGCTTCTGCCTGCCAGCCTGATCACTCCCTAACCACTCCCCTGCCAGTCTGATTGATGTCTAACTGCTCCCCTGCCAGCCTGTTTGCCCCTAACTGCCCTCCCCTGCAGGCCTGGTCACCCCTAACTGCCCTCCCCAGCAGTCTTGATCGCCCCCAACTGCCCTCCCTTGCAGGCCTGGTTCCTCCCAACTGCCCTCCCCTGCTGGCCATCTTGTGGTGGCCATCTTGTGTCCACATGGGGGCAGGATCTTTGACCACATGGGGGCAGCCATCTTGTGTGTTGGAGTGATGGTCAATCTGCATATTACTCTTTTGTTAGATAGGATAGAGGCCTGGTGCATGGGTGGGGGCCAGCTGGTTTGCCCTGAAGGGTGTCCGGGATCAGAGTGGGGGTTCCCTTGGGGTGTGGGGTGGCCTGGGTGAGGGGCCTGTGATGGTTTGCAGGCCGGCCATGCCCCCCAGCGACCCAAGCAGAGGCCCTGGTATCTGGGACTTATTTATCTTCTACAATTGAAACTTTGTAGCCTGGAGTGGAGCCAAGCCTTCTGCTTGCTCCGTGGCGGCAGCCATTTCTGTTGGGATTTATGTATCTTCTATAATTGAAACTTTGTAGCCTTAAACAGAGGCCTGGGCTGGCAAGGGCAGGCGGAAAGCTTGGCTTCCTCCATTGCCAGGGAAACCCAAGCCTCCCTCCTGCTCTCTGTGGCTACAGCCATCTTGGTTGGGTTTATTTGCATATTCCCTCCTGATTGGCTGGTGGGCGTGGCTGGTGGGTGTAGCAGAGGTATAGTCAATTTGCATATTACTCTTTTATTAGATAGGATACTACTAGACAATCATAACTGAATTTACCTGTAGTTGTATGTCTTTATCCCTGGCAAATAAGGGAAATATTCATGCTTTTTATTTTTAATGGTTCTTAAATAAACATATACACATGCAAAATAACAAGATTTCGTTTTGGTTATCCTGCAGGTAAATGTTACAAAGGGAATGTACTGTCTCTATCTTGAAGGACGTGTGAGCCAGATGAGACACAGCCCTCTTGCCACCCCAATCAATTGTGCATTTCCTGTGCCACCCATACAGCCAGTTCCTCCAGCTGCTTCGGTAACCTGACAAATCACTCCAATTCCCGGCACAGCACTATCGGCTCTCTTCCCACACAGGCACTGTAGGGAAGATTATAAATAAATCCTATATTCCTGTGACAGCACCATGAACAGGCCTGTGTATTTTCTGGGACTAATTGCTTAGGGAAAGCCAATACTCTAGAGCAAGTCTCATTTCAGTCTACATGGTAATTATATGTTAATGCATTTTGAAATTAATTCAGAGCCCCCTATCCTCAGCCCACTAGCATCGTAGTAAAGGGCAGAGAAGCTAAGACTTAATCACATTGTCTTCTGGGGGCTTAACGTCAGATTTCTTTTGTACATGAGCTGGGCCATCGATCGGCAGAACTCGCTGACTGCTCTTCCACGGGAGCAATGCAGTCGCTCAGCAACAAAACTGCTGGCAGATGTCCTGTCAAAAATCAGCCACTGACAGGCTTCAGGAGAGAAGCAGAGTCTCTGACTTGGAAGAAGCCACCCACCATGTATGTCTCACCCGTCCCTTTCCTACTTCCTGTAAATTAGCCTCAGGTTAGGGCTTAAACATCTCAGATCAACTATAAATAAAAGGAGGATGGAGTAAAGTAACAACATAACAATAACAACAAAGCAATAATGAGAAGTGATATGAGCAAATAGTCGGACTGTAAAAATAATCAAGGCAGGGATAACTTGACCTCAATTGAGGAGAGAAGCCACAAAAATAAATGGAGCGTGGGTGGATAAGCAAATACCCAGATGTGCTCTAACCTGGAAATCCAGTAAGCATAATCTAAAAACCACTGTACATGCCTCTATCATAAGGCATTGCGCATGCCATAATGTCATAATGCCATAAGCAAAGAACTACTGTTGTAACTACTGGCTTCACCTTTCCTGGCACTCATCATGAAATCAATGTCTTACTTATTCTCAGTTCAAAAGCACACTGGATTGAATATCATGCTATATACAAATTCCTCACATATCATAGAGAAATGATTGAAATTTTTTCTCAGCTATAAAAAGACACCAGGAAACTATTTTCCAAAGGAATATTTTCCCCCTGTCACCCCTGACCTAGAGCCAAAAGCCAAGTGAGAAGATGGGTTATAGCTGATTAAGAATCCAGTGTGTGCATTTTTCCATTCTCTCAGCTTTTCAAGACACTGCATGGAGCTGGTGAGGAGTACAAGATGGCTTCCCTCTGGGAGACCCCTTCAGAGGCAAATGCACTAATATAAACAAACCAAAAAGAACTGAAATACAAAAGTCCATGCAAAATACTATTTTACCAATAGCATCTGAAAAGTAGGAAGGTATCACTATGTGCCAGACATTGCAACAAAACCTGACTTTATCTTCTCTTCTTAATTCTCATCACACCCTCTGAGGTTGCTGCCATGCAATCGCTAGGCTGATTTGGCTCAGTGGATAGAGCGTTGGCTCCCTGCAGATTGAAGGGTCCCAGGCTCAATTCTGGTCAAGGGCACATGCCCAGGTTGCGGGCTCGATCCCCAGTAGGGGGTGTGCAGGAGGCAGTCAATCAGTGATTCTCTCTCAGCATTGATGTTTCTATCTCTCGCTCTTCCTTTCTGAAATCAATAAAAATATTTTAAAAAATACTTGCTGAATAAATAATTTCCATTTGATAAAGAAGGTAACCGAGGATTAGAGATGATAAACAGCTAAAATATGTGATGCTAGAATGTGTTCCAACATATTTTAATATATGTTTTTTAACAAGAGAAATTGAATGAAGATTAAAGTTGCTAAATAGCAACAAAAGGATCAAATTCAGAAAGTCAAAGGAAGGAATAGGAGGTATCCAATATGGCAATTTGTTACTATTTTTTTTTCACCCAAGAGAGCTCTTCCATCCTCTAGCCTAGAAAACAGGTATTGAAGTTTCTGTCTGCGAGGGAGGAAATAGGATCCAAATAACAGTCAATTGTGTGCCAGGTACTCTGTTAAACTCCTTCTAAAATGCAACTAATAACTGAAAGAATAGATAGGAGTTTAAAGCAGGCCTTTGAAGTCCAGTTCCCAATGCCCTATACAGTGTTGACTTTTGTGTATGGCCTGTACAGCAGTCTCGTTACTCTGCAGCCACACTCATTTATGACTGGTTATCTCATAAGATCCCAGACAGAGAAATAAAATACCAGTGCTCCTGTTGGTCTGGATCCCACAGGCTGTTCCCTTCAGTCTTAATAAGGTAGAGAGAATAGACCTAGAATCTTCATGTTCCAAATTATAGCCTTTGGGACGTTTCCATTTACCGTGCAAGACAAAAAATCTGTGTCTAGGTTTGTGTAACCCAACACAGTGACACAATTTCCTCATGGATCTAAACCAGTGGGGTTTGGTTGAAGCACCATAGGGAACACAGTATACTTCAAGTGGTTAGAGCATGGATCTTAGAGTCTGGCACACCTGGATTCTTACTGAAACTTAGTAACTTAGTTCTGAAATATTAGGCAAGTCACTTTTTAAATTTTATTATTATTATTTATTTATTTATTTAAATTCTTTATTGTTTAAAGTATTACACACGTCTTCCTTTTTCCCCCAATGACCTCTCCCCAGCTGCTCCCACGCCCCAGCACATGCCCTCACCCCACCCACTACTGTCTGTGTCCATTGGTTATGCTCATATGCATGCATACAAGTCCTTTGGTTGATCTCTTACTCCCCCCTCCCCACTCCCCGCCTTTCTTCTGAGGTTTGGCGATCTGTTCAATGCTTCTATGTCTCTGGATCTATTTTTGTTCATCAGTTTATGTTGTTCATTATATTCCACAAATGAGTGAGATCATGTGATACTTATCTTTCTCCGACTGGCTTATTTCACTTAGCATAATGCTCTCCATAGTTAAGTTACTTATGTAGTTTTCTTAGCCATAAAATCGGGATCATAATAGTACTTACCATATAGGGCTCTTAAGAATAACAGACATGGATGTGTGAATGCATAGGTAGATTACTAGCAACAACTCAGTAAATTAGCTTTTGCTTTCATTATTATTACCACCATTGTCACTTTAGCCTCATCTCTGAAGAAGTCCCTAAACAGTAGCCAATGGAAACAAACTTGAAGCACTGAGTCATATTAATTGATACATATGGTCACCTTTGATTTTTATTTATTTTATGATTATGCTTGTCAGTGCTACCCAATATGGGTGGCTTTCATGATGCTATATGATAAGAGAAGAAGAAAAATAATTCCAGAAGTGACATTTTTGTGGAAATAGAATTTAGATGGGGAGAAACTATTAGGGCTGGAAGAGAAAGGTGATACTAATGGTCTCACAGTTCTATCTGACCAGCTTTGGCTGTAGATATTATTAGGCAAGTCAAATTGTGGAAGACTGTGAATTGCATTCCGAGTCAGAATTTGAAGAGGAAATTGTGCAATGCAAAATCAGCAACTCCTCATTGTAAATGATCATTCTGACACTGCGTGCCTCTGTGATTTATCTCCCCTTAATGCCCAAGTGTTAGAGCATTTTACCAGGAGGCCTAGACCACACTGGTTAACGAAGAGCTAAGAAGTCAGTAAAGGAGGTTGCTGTGTCCTTAATATATATCGGCTGTGTCATTATTACTACATTTTTCCTTTTAGAGCGCAACAATCTTGTCATGTCTGTTTCTTTCTCTGGACTGTGAGCTATTTGAATGAACTGGATGTATTCATTTATTTTTCTGTGTCTGGTTCTAAGAGACACAAAAAATATTAGCTGAATGGACAAGAAAATGAATAGCAAATTAAGATAAACTCAGAACAGAAACCCTGACTTTAAGTTTAGGAAAATAAGAATAACCTTTCAGTTTATTGATGAAAACATCTAGAGAGTAATTATCGGAGGATCAGTCCACTCCTTAGCTTCTTTTATTTCTATCCTGTTCTTATGTGGCTTTAACCCACATCATCAACTTCACAGATATTAACCATTCCTTGACAATCAGATCACAAGGTTTCATTGGCTCTGGCACTTTTCCAAAAAATTAAATTACAACAGCAAAAACAAATATCAATAAAAACAAAAATAGTTACTATATAAAATAGTAAAAACAAAAAACACAAAAATACATACAAATGTCATACTGATGGTTAATTCAAAACATATAGCATTTTGATAAATACTAATAATATTATATTAATACATAATCAAATTAGTTTTGAACTTTTAAAAATTAATATTAAAAACAAGCCTTATTCTTTTAATATATTTCCATGAGATTTTACTTAAGGGCTTCTAAATTATTTTGAGAGATTTGTTTTTACTCAAGCAGCAAATAACATTTGCATGTGACAATATGATTTTTATTTTTGCTTTGAAAAATGATTTTAGTTGAAGAAAACATTATTTGTCAACACTCTTCTCCTTCACTTCATTTTATTGTACACTATCTCCTGTACCCCTTCACTTCACCAGAAGAGAAGTAAAAAAGTATATGCCTCTTACCTCTAATAGTTCATCTCCAATACGCATGCGTCCGTCTGTTGCTGCGGGTCCTTCTGGGTTAATTCCCACCACAAAGATGCTCATGCGTGACCTGTCCTTATTGCCAGCAAGGCTGAGTCCAAGTCCATTCTTATCCTTTTCAAGTTCAATAATGTGTAATTCTCCAGGCAGATCTGCATATCTTTGCCTGATTTTTTCTATTAAAATAAAGATAAAGAGAAAATGAAATAGAGCAGTTAAAAATATATCACAGAGATGTCAGCATTTCCCTAACCATACTGTGAATCCTCTACAATGAATGGTCCTTTTTGGAGAATGAAGTACTTGAGGTCATTCATAGCCTTATGTATAAGTTACAGTTAAGAATTCTTTACATTATCTAAGGAGGTAGTTCACCCATGAAACCTTTCCTGATCGTTCAGTTTCACACTGGCCTAGGCTTTCCCTGGGTTATTTTCTCACATAAGATGGTAAAAAAATGTGGTGAAAATCCTGGCCTCCCTGCACCCTCTCAAAAAAAAAAAAAAAAAAAAAAAGCGGGGGGAGGAGTGGGAGAGGGAGACAAAGAATATTTACGGAGCACCAGTTATATACCAAGTAAAGTGATTGGTTCTTGAGATATTATTTTGAACAAAGCAGACATGGTTCCTGTTCTCATGGATTTGCAGTCCAGTAGGAAAGAAAATCAACAATTATTTTTAAATAATTACATTTCTTTAAAGTATACAAACGTTACAAAATAATAATATTGAGTGCTATGTGAGTAATAACGGGAATTAAGAACGTTGATTTAGCTATCAGCTCTCAATTTAATCTGCAAATCTATCATTTACTCAATACCCAATAATTAATATCTTATTTTATATCTATGGAATTCATCTCTGAAATGGGCATTAGATTACCTACTTGCTTGGATGCTGGAAAAATGAACTAAAATACATGTTAAAAAACTCAATGGTGAAGAGAATAAAAATGGCTGTGGAATAGACAGACGTGTCCCGAGCCTTGTCCCGGAGCAGACAGAAAGAACAGCTGAGGGTAGCACAGGGAGTGTCTGTTGGTGAGTTAAGGGACAGCTATACTCCAGGAGAAGGTGGGGGACTGCTGGATGGGGTTCCCCTGACCAGGCAGCCCCCACAGCTGCTGGGTTCCCTCCTGGAGCCACTGGCTCGGACGCGGAGACCGCGCCATCTTGAAGGGGAAAGTGGATGCTATTGGAAGCCTGAAAATCTACAACTGCGGCACCCACCAAACAGCTGCGAACCCCAGAGCACCAGTCCCCAATTGGCGCAAACACGCGGATTCAGAAGAGCTCTACACTCCACCATGGAAAGGTCAGATTTTGCCTGGGATAAGGTGAGGTCTCTAGTCCCGGCAGGACGTCTGCACCTAGAAAAATCCGTGGCTGTTGGGGTTAGTGTGATCTGTGAATGTGGAAGGGGGTCTTCAGAGCTGCTAACAGAGGGGATCTCTAAAAAGCAACCCATTTTGATCTGAAGCAGAAGGACAGCCTAAAAATTTTAAAAGTGTGCTGGCTGCTTGGACACGGGGGGGGGGGGGGGGGGGGCAGGGGGCAGGGGGCGGAACTGCGCAGACTTTTGCGCAGCCCCAGAGTTCACACACTTATGCTTTTTCTTCTTTAAATCCCTGCTTCTGATTGCTGAGCCCAGTGCATGGGATCACCCAGTTGGGGACACCCTAGGACAGTGGTCGGCAAACTCATTAGTCAAGAGAGCCAAATATCAACAGTACAACGATTGAAATTTCTTTTGAGAGCCAAATTTTTTAAACTTAAACTTCTTCTAATGCCACTTCTTCAAAATAGACTCGCCCAGGCCGTGGTATTTTGTAAAAGAGCCACACTCAAGGGGTCACGAGCCAAACTCGCGAGCCACAGTTTGCCGACCACTGCCCTAGGAGACTGCAGGGAAAAGTTGTTTTTCTGGAACCTGGGGATCAGAGTGGGGAGTGACCATCGGAGAACCAGCTCTAGGGCAGCCCACTTCCACAAACCGGTATTGAGTGCCACAGGGAAAGCAGGATCTAAGCACAAGCTAGAGAGGACCTATAGACCTGGAGGTCAATCCAGAAACACTGCCACCCAGGGGTTGAATCACAAATTGACTCTTGTGTAATCACAAATAAAGGAATACAAAAAGTAAGACACACTGCCTACTTAAAAATCAGGACTGGCTTACAACACTGAGGAGCAGTGGAATGCAGGGAACTGCAATACTGTCCTGACTGAGAAACAGGCGTGCCAAACAGAACAATAGAGGAAGTGAATGACCGTCACTACTGCACATTTTATTTCTATTTTTTATTTTTTATTTATTTATTTTTTCATCTTTTATTTAAGAAACTAATTTTTTCTTTTTCCCTCACTTGATTTTACCTTTTTAATTATTACATTTTTATTTTCAATCAGTATTATTACCTTTTTTAAAAAATAGTGTCATTTTATTTTCTCTTTATTTGACTTTGAGATTAGTGTTCTACATTCTATTTTCATCCTTCCTTTAGCATCATTCTACTCTATCTCAACTCTACCTTTATACCATCATTCTCTTCCTAACTTTTCCCCTTTTGTTGTCCTGTTTCTCTTACCCTTCTCCTGCTTTAGATTTTCCCCATTCTTTCTTTTTATGTCCTGTTGACATTTCACCCTTCTTATATATCTAATTTCCCAATCCCCTGCTCTGAGTTCATACACACCTCTCTCTACTCTGTCTTCACTATCCAAAAAATTGTTTTTCTCTCTGTCCTTTTGTTGTTGTTTGCTCGAATGTTGATTATATCAATTTTTTATGCTTGTTTGTGAGATTTTTTTGCTTATTCTTTTTTTGTTGTTGTTTTTTTGTTTGTTTGCTTTGTTTTTTGCTTCTGTTTTCCCTCACCTCGCTTGATATTAGTTGTTGTTTGTAGTTTGTATTCATCTCCAGGTACTTGTTGCAGGCATTTGTTGGGATTAGTGGCTGTTCTATTGGAGTTTTCTCCCCATATATATAGTTTGTTCCCCTTTTCTTTCTTATTCTCTTTGTTTTCTCTCTTACTTTTCTTTTTCCTTTTCCCTATTTCATTTTGGCACTCCTTTCTTTTCCTATTATTATTATTATTATTATTATTATTATTATTTTCTCTTCTTCTTTCTCTCTTATCCTCTAATTTGCCTTTCTCTGGTGGTCACCTTTATTTGGCGTTATTAATATTGTGAATACATTTCTGTTCAGTGCCTTGTGTGTTGTACCTGGTTGTGTTGTATTTTGTGCCTTTAAATCAGTGCAGGAGAGAGAGAACTACATAACCAGACACACAGAGAAGAGAGACCATGGGGAGACAAAGAAACAGCCTGCATATGAAAGAAAAGCAGGCATCACCAGAAAATGAAGTAAACGAAATGGAGGCAAGCAACCTGCCAGAGAAAGAATTCAGAGAAATGGTCATAAGGTGGCTGATAAGAATGGAAGACAAATTCGACAATATGAGTAAGAACCAAGAGGAAATGAAGAAGAACCAAGAAGAAATGAAAAATGACATCGCTGCTGTAAAGAACTCAATAGAAAGCATCAAGAGCAGACTAGAAGAAGCAGAGGACCGCGTCAGTGAGCTAGAAGACAAGGTAGGAAAAAATACTCAAGTAGAGCAGCTTCTAGAAAAAAAAATTAAAAAGCAGGAGGAGAGCCTAAGAGAACTTTGGGACAACACGAAACAAAACAACATCCACATAATAGGGGTTCCAGAAGGAGAGGAAACTGAGCAAGGACTAGAAAACCTGTTTGAAGAAATAATGACGGAAAACTTCCCTGATATAGGGAAGAAAAAAACCTACACAAATCCAAGAAGCTCACAGAGTCCCAAGCAAAATGAACCCCAAAAGACCAATGCCAAGGCACATTATAATTAAATTGGCAAACACAAACGACAAAGTAAGAATCTTAAAAGCGGCCAGAGAGAGACAGAAAGTTACCTACAAAGGAACCCCCATCAGACTAGTAACTGATTTTTCAACAGAAACTCATCAGGCCAGAAGGGAATGGAGTGAAATATACAAAGTCATGCAAAAGAAGGGTCTGAATCCAAGAATACTGTACCCAGCAAGGCTATCAATCAAAATTGAAGGTGAAATCAGGAGCTTCACAGACAAAAAAGGACTAAGGGAGTTTATTACCACCAAACCAGCACTGCAAGAAATGCTAAAGGGTCTGCTGTAAAAAAAAAAAAAAAAAAGAAAAAGAAATAGGAAGTGAAGAAGGAACACAGGGGTAAAGAATAAAAATGGTAACAAATAAGTACCTATTAATAATAACTTTAAATGTAAATAGATTAAATTCCCCAATCAAAAGACATAGGGTAACGGACTGGATAAGAAAACAAGACCCATATATCTGCTGTCTACAAGAAACCCACCTCAGAAAAAAAGATGCACACAGACTGAGGGTGAAGGGATTGAAAAAAGTTTTTCAGGCAAATGGAAATGAAAAAAAAAGCTGGGGTAGCAATACTTATATCTGACAAATTAGATCTCAGTGTGAAGCACATAACAAGAGATAAGGAAGGCCACTTCATAATACTAAAGGGAGCAATCCAGCAAGAAGAAATAACTCTGGTAAACATATACGCACCCAATACAGGAGCACCCAAATACATAAAAAATCTCCTGGAGGATATAAAAGGAGAGATTGACAGCAATACAATCATTGTAGGAGACTTTAATACCCCACTATCACCATTGGACAAATCCTCTAAACAAAAAATCAGCAAAGAAACATCAATCCTAAATGACTCACTAGACCAGATGGAATTAATTGACATCTTCAGAACATTTCACCCCAAAGCCACAGAATATACATTCTTCTCAAGTGCACATGGGTCATTCTCAAAGATAGACCATATGTTGGGTCATAGGCAAAGTCTCTTCAAATTCAAGAAGATAGAAATCATATCAAGAATCTTCTCAGACCACAGTGACATAAAACTGGAATTCAACTACAATAAAAACAATCCAAAAAAAAATCAAACACACGGAGACTAAATAGCATGCTATTAAACAATGACTGGGTTACCAGAGAGATCAAAGAAGAAATAAAAAACATCATGGCAACAAATGACAATGAAAACACAACAATCCAAAATCTATGGGACACAGTGAAAGCAGTCTTGAGAGGGAAGTTCATAGCTCTACAAGCCTACTGCAAAAAAGAAGAAACAATGGTAATAAATTACATAACCCTACAACTCAAAGAGTTAGAAAAAGAGCAACAAGAAAAGCCCAGTGTAAGCAGAAGGAAGGAAATAATAAAGATCAGAGTGGAGATAAACGACATTGAGACCAAAAAAACAATACAAAAGATCAACAAAACCAAGAGCTGGTTCTTTGAAAGGATAAACAAGATTGATGAACCTCTAGCCAGGCTCACCAAGAGGCAAAGAGAGAGGACCCAAATAAACAAAATCAGAAATAAAAGAGGTGAAATAACAACAGACCCCACCGAAATACAAAGCATTGTTAAAAAATACTACGAACAACTATATTCCAACAAACTGGACAACCTGGAGGAAATGGACATATCCCTAGAAAAATATAACCTTCCAAAACTCAATCAGGAAGAATCTAAACATCTCAATAGGCCAACAAGTATGGAAGAAATTGAAGCAATCATCAAAAAGCTCCCAGCAAACAAAAGCCTGGGACCAGATGGCTTCACAGGGGAGTTTTACTAAACATTCAAGGAAGAACTAAAACCTATCCTCCTCAGACTATTGCAAAAAATTCAAGAGGAAGGAACACTTCCAAGCTCCTTCTATGAAGCCAGCATCACCCTAATACCAAAACCAGATAAAGACAACATAATGAAAGAGAATTACAGGCTAATATCCCTCATGAACATATATGGCAAAATCCTCAACAAAATTCTAGCAAATCGGATCCAGCACTACATCAGAAAGATCATACACCATGACCAAGTAGGATTTATCCCAGGAATGAAAGGATGGTACAATATCTGCAAATCAATAAACGTGATACATCACATAAACAAATTGAGAGATAAAAATCACATAGTCATATCAATTGATGCAGAAAAAGCATTTGACAAAATCCAACACCCTTTCTTGATAAAAACTCTCAGCAAAGTAGGAATAGAAGGATCATACCTCAACATAATAAAAGCTATATATGATAAACCCACAGCTAACATCATACTTAATGGGCAAAAACTAAAACCATTTCCCCTAAGAACAGGAACAAGACAGGGATGCCCACTCTCACCACTCCTGTTTGACATAGTACTGGAAGTATTAGCCACTGCAATTAGACAAGAAGAAGAAATAAAAGGCATCCAAATTGGAAAAGAAGAAGTAAAGCTGTCCTTATTTGCAGATGACATGATATTGTACATAAAAAACCCGAAAGACTCCACCAAAAAACTAACAGACTTAATAAATGAATTCGGCAATGTAGCAGGATACAAAATTAACGCCAAGAAATCTATGGCATTTCTATACACCAACAGTGAACTTACAGAAAGAGAGACTAAAAAAGCAATCCCATTTTCCATTGCACCAAAAAATTAAGATACTTAGGAATAAACCTAACCAAGGAGGTAAAAGACCTATACACGGAAAACTACAGGACACTGAAAAAAGAGATAGAGGAAGACGTAAACAGATGGAAGAACATACCATGTTCACAGATTGGTAGAATCAACATCATTAAAATTTCCATACTACCCAATGCAATCTATAGATTCAATGCACTCCCCATTAAAATACCAACGGCATATTTCACAGACCTAGAAAGAACTCTCCAAAAATTCATCTGGAATAAAAAAAGACCCCGAATAGCCACAGCAATCCTGAGAAAGAAGAATAAAGTAGCAGGGATCTCAATACCAGATTTCAACCTGTATTACAAAGCCACTGTCCTCAAAACAGCCTGGTACTGGCACAAGAACAGACATATAGATCAATGGAACAGAATAGAGAATCCAGATATCGACCCAAACCAATATGCGCAATTAATATTTGACAAAGGAGGCATGAACATACAATGGAGTCAAGACAGTCTCTTCAATAAATGGTGTTGGGAAAATTGGACAGATACATGCAAAAAAAAGAAACTAGACCACCAACTTACAACATACACAAAAATAAACTCAAAATGGATCAAGGACTTAAACATACGACGAGAAACCATAAAAATACTAGAGGAATCCACAGGCAGAAAAATCTCTGACATATGCCAAAGCAATTTCTTCACTGATACTGCTCCTAGGGCAATGGAAACTAAAGAGAAAAAAAACAAATGGGACTACATCAAAATAAAAAGCTTTTGCACAGCAAAGGAGACCATCAATAAAACAAGAAAGCCCACGCATGGGAGAACATATTTGCCAATGATATCGACGATAAGGGTTTAATCTCCAACATTTACAGGGAACTCATGGCAGCCTAACAAAAAGAAGATAAACAACCCAATCAAAAAATGGGCAACTGATCTAAATAGACACTTTTTGAAAGAAGACAGAAGGAAGGCCAAGAGACATATGAAAACCTGCTCAAAGTCACTAATCATCAGAGAGATGCAAATCAAAACAACAATGCGGTACCATCTCACACCTGTCAGAATGGCTATTATCAACAAATCAACAAATGACAAGTGCTTGCGAGGATGTGAAGAAAAAGGAACCCTGGTGCACTGCTGGTGGGAATGCAGACTGGTGCAGCCACTGTGGACAACAGTATGGATTTTGCTCAAAAAACTAAAAATGGAACTCCCATTTGACCCAGTGATTCCACTTCTAGGAATATATCCCAAGAAACTAGAAAGACCAATCAGAAAGGATATATGCACCCCAATGTTCATAGCAGCACAATTCACCATAGCTAAGATTTGGAAACAGCCTAAGTTCCCATCAGCAGATGAGTGGATTAAAAAACTGTGGTACATCTACACAATGGTATACTATGCTACGGTAAAAAAAAGGAGTTCTTACCATTTGCAACAACATGCATGGAGATGGAGAGCATTATGCTAAGTGAAATAAGCCAGGCAGAGAAAGATAAATATCACATGATCTCACTCATTTGTGGAATATAATGAACAACATAAACTGATGAACAAAAGTAGATCCAGAGACAGAGAAACATCAATCAGAACGTCAAACTTCAGGGAAGGTAGGGGAGGGTGGGGGTAAAGGGGAGAGATTAACCAAAGGACTTATATGCATGCATATAAGCTTAATCAATGGACACAGACAACAGGGGGGTGGGGGCATGAATGGGAGGTGGGAGGGTAATCGGGGAATAAGGACACATATGTAATACCTTAATCAATAAAGAAATTAAAAAAAAGAGAAGAACATAGGTGTACACTGATATAAAGTGGTTATTGGATTTTATCCAAAGAACTCTTAGCCTAGAAGTTGATCTATTATGGAAATTATCTCTCTCATTATTAAATTTTCTATAGTGTATAACATTATGGTATAAAAATGTGTACATCAAATATAAAATGCTGTATATACTCAATTTCATTTCAATTATTGATATGTAGTTAAATCACTTAAAAGTTTTCAGTAAAGCCCTAACCGGTTTGGCTCAGTGGATAGAGCATCAGCCTGTGGAGTGAAGGGTCCTGGGTTCGATTCCGGTCAAGGGCATGTGCCTTGGTTGCAGGCACAACCCTAGTACGGGGTGTGCAGGAGGCAGCTGATCAATGTTTCTCTCTCATCAATGTTTCCAACTCTCTATCTCTCTCCCTTTCTTTTTGTAAAAAATCAATAAAATATATATTTAAAAAAAACAAAAACAAAACTCAATGGTTCATGGCTTACAGGCATTTTATAATTATTTTATCCAATCTCTGTCTCACTGTGCTATCTCTACTTTATGGTCTAGATGATACAAATAAATTATAGGACAAGAAAGGGAAAATAACTATAGACAGATTTTAAAATAACATTATTATGAATAGTATATCAATGAACTAAATGTTGACACATTTTAAAATATAGATAACAATAAATTGCTCAAAAATTTAAAATAACATATTTAGTACAAGACTAAATGTAAACTGCAATAGACTAGTAATTATTAAAGAAACTGAAATAATCATCAAGAATATTACCTCTCAAAAATACTTTCTAGTCCTAGATATTTTTACATTTGAATTCTATCAGATTTCAAATTATAATAATTTTTTACCCTTTGTAAGCTGTTCCAGAATATGGAAAATGTACAAAAAGTTATCCACCCCATTTTTTGAGGCTGCATAATTCTAATTCTGATTCCAAAATCAAGAAAAGAAAATTTCCCTGGCTGGTGTGGCACCGAACAGTCGCAGGTTTAACTCCCAGTCAAGGGTACATACCTGAGTTGCAGGTTCGATCTCTGGCCCTCGTCGGGGCTTATGTAGGAGGCAACCAGTTAATGTGTCTTTTTCACATCAATGTTTCTCTCTCTCCCCACTTTTCACTCTCTCTAAAAAGCAATGGAAAAACTATCCTTGGGTGAGGATTAAAAAAAAGAATAAGAAAAGAAAATTATAGTCTTAGTTATAATCATGAACATAAAAATATTTTATTTAAAAATAATTTAATTCAAGAGTGTATTAAAAATATTTAATTTTACCTCTATGATATAGCCAAATATTGACCATTTTCTGACATAAGAAAAGCATTTTCATACAATTCAATCTAACAATATATTATGAAGAAGGGTATAGGCCAGGAATGCAGGATAGTTAATCATCAGGAAATTTTTCAAGGAATATCACATTCATAAATTAAACTACAAGAACTGAAAGATCATATTAATAGATGAAGAAAAGCATTCTGAGAAGGTACAACATCTACTTAAGATTTTTCAAAAACCCCAAACTGTCAATGAATTGGAACAGAAAGTACTTTCTGAATTTAAATATACAAATAAAAAATATACTAAAAAGGACATTTGTAAATATTTAAAACCAACAGGAAATTAATATACAGAGAACTTCTATAAATCAAGCAGAAAAAATAACAGTAGGAATCTGATCAAAAGATATAAAATTCAAATGGCTTACAAACATGTGAAGAGACACTCAAATTCATTAGTAGTTATGGAAATGCTAATTAAAATGAGATATCAGTTTACACTATTAGACTGGCAAATACCCAAAAACTGGGTCATTAAGCCTTAGTGGAGATATGAGGATGGAGGAATCCTCACACACTGTGGTTAGGAGTGTTGAGTGGTGTAGCTATTCTGGAGAGTAGTCCGGCACTACTTAATCAAATTAAGCCTACACATAGTCTATAAACCAGCAATTCCACTCTTGGGTATATATATCCTAATGAATTTTTACACAGGTCTCAAACAAGACAACTGGCTAATATTCATTACAGTATTATTTGAGATAACAGGGAGTTGGGAGTAATCTGGATGTCTGTCATTGGGGGAGAGGATAGATGAAATGTGGTGGACACCAGCGTGTACTTTCAGCAGATAGAAGCAATTCATTGTGAGCAGTAATATAGAGAGATTTAAAACTAGTGCTGAAATCAATTTACAATAGCTAAGATCTGGAAACAGTCCCCAAGTGCCCATCAGTAGATGAGTGAATAAAAAAGCTGTGGTATATTTATAACATGGAATACTATGCAGCAGTGAAAACGAAGAATCTCTTACCATTTGAGATAGCATTGAGGGACCTGGAGAGTGTCATGATAACTGAAATAAGTCAGTCAGAGAAAGACAAGTATCACATCTCACTCATATGTGGAATCTAAGTAACAAAATAACTGATGAACACAGAGTGGATCCAGAGACAAGGAAGCATGGAACAGAGTGCAGAATCTTGGAGGGAAGGTGGGGGGAGTATGGGTAGATGGGAAGTAATCAGCCAAGAACCTTGTATGCATATATGCACGGCCATGGCCACAGACAATGGGGCGGTGAGGGCCTGGGCTGGGGGGGTGGGAGGGATAGTGGTGGCAGGGGCAGGCTGGAGGGGGTCAATGGGCAAAAAAAAGGGGGTGCATGTAATACTTTAAACAATAAAGATTTATTTAAAAATAAAAACAGTGCTGAATGAAAAGGAGAAAAGACAGAATGCAAATTAAGGAATTAAGGTCAATGCACAAAAACACACAATACATACTTTGGAAGCAAATATACAAAGACACAAGTATTTAACACATTAGAACGATTGATCACACAGTAGTGTGTGAAAAAAGTAGAAAGAACAAGGGCAAAAGAGTCAGAATTCAGTTCCAATCCCTAGCTGAGGCATTTTACACCACTAGTTCCTTGGACCAGTCAGTGAACCTCCACAAACTACAGATTTTTTATTTGTAAAATGAGGTGTTACCTTAAAAATAGATATTATACCCTGGCTGGTTTGGCTCATGGTTAGAGCATTGGCCCACAGACCAAAGGTCAAGGGTTTGATTCCAGTCAGGGGCATGTATCTCGGTTGCAGGTTCCCCACCCCAGTTGGGGCACATGTAGGAGGCAACCAACTGATATATCTCTCTCACACTGATGTTTTTCTCTCTTTCTCCCCCTCCACTATCTCTGGAAATCAATGGAAAAAATGTCCTAAGGTGAGGATTTTTAAAAAAAGATGTTACCTAAAAATGCCTAACATCAGGTCTAAATAATATTAGGGGGGAAATACAACCATGGTTTTGTTTCCATGGCTTAGTTATGTTGTGGTTTTAAGTTAGTCTTAAGTTGGTGACAACTTGACTCTTTTCTTCTTTAACTGTATCTTCAGGAAATTGACTTGTGAAGGAAGCAATGGTTTCCTCATGGAGGCATGAGGGAAACAGGCACACAGTCCTCCAAGGGAATCAGTAGAGGAAGGGTAGCCCCTTCTCCCAAGCTCTCTTCTCTGAGTTTCACACATTGAGGAGTCCCCCAGACAACTTCTGTGCATGTAGAGGAATCACAGCACCCTGCAGGCCGGATGGTGGAGCAGGTGAGGTGGCAGTGCCAGGCCAAGGCGGGGCTGCGGGGCTGCAGGGCTGGGGGCGTGAGCTGGGGGCCTGATCTCTGCAGGCCACCCCAAGGGACCCCCACCCATGCACAGATTCGTGCACCGGGCCTCTAGTTGATATAATAAGGATGCAAACCCAGTTTTGTCTGTTTTCACAATACAATCTGAAAGTTATTTTTTTTTTAAATTTTGTTACTTTATAATTCCCTATTCTAGAATATAAACTTCATGAGGTTCCTTGTACATGCAGCTCACTGCTGTCTTCTGTACCTAAAATAGTGCCTGGCATATATTAGGTGGTTAATATATGAAATATATGCCAGTTGAAATCATAAAAGAATGGTTTCTGAAGTTTTCTTCAATTGCTGTGCCATATTATTAAACCAATGCCCCAAACAACGTGACA
This sequence comes from Plecotus auritus, assembly GCF_963455305.1. Taxonomy (NCBI): domain Eukaryota; kingdom Metazoa; phylum Chordata; class Mammalia; order Chiroptera; family Vespertilionidae; genus Plecotus; species Plecotus auritus. The sequence goes on along the minus strand of NC_137771.1, from coordinate 44,955,040 downwards.
AAAAAAGTGGTGGAATCCTAACAGCATGACACCAAAAGTTTTTTCAGAGATAATGCATTCTTTCAGTTAAAAGAAGTAGACTGGTTTCTTCTTTAGATTTTCATTCAAAAGTAAAAAAAATCCATTAGGACTATTAGAAAAAAACAACACAAATAACAAGGTATGCCTTATCTTTTAAAATAGACTATTAAACGGAAGAAACTTGAAAAGCAAAAGGGGTTATACTTTATCATTTTTTCGATGCATCATAAAACAGGAAGAGTGCCAAATGCTTTGTAACACATATGCTTGTTAATCTTCAGTTAAATTTTTATTGTTAAGATTTTCAGGCCTCAGAATTTGAATTATCCTACAGCTTTTATTTAGACTCATAACTTACAATGGGCTTAAAAGACAAGAGGTCAAGCCCTAGCCCAGTGGTCGGTAAACTGCGGCTCACGAGCCACATATGGCTCTTTGGCCCCTTGAGTGTGGCTCTTTTACAAAATACCACGGCCTGGGCGAGTCTATTTTGAAGAAGTGGCATTAGAAGAAGTTTAAGTTTAAAAAATTTGGCTCTCAAAAGAAATTTCAATCGTTGTACCGTTGATATTTGGCTCTGTTGACTAATGAGTTTGCTGACCACTGCCCTAGCCTGTTTGGCTCAGTGGATAGAGCGTCTGCCTGCGGACTGAAAGGTCCCAGGTTCGATTCCATACAAGGGCGTGCAGGAGGTAACCGATCAACAAATGATTCTATCTCATCTTTGATGTTTCTATGTCTTTCCCTCCCCCTTCTTCTCTGAAATCAATAAAAATATACTTTAAAAAAAAGATGAGCGGTTCAACTCCTATACAAATTAAATGCTATGTTTTCACCATATCACAGAATCAGAGACTTTTAATGCAGGCAAAATAAACCAAGAAATCATCTAGAGCTACCTTCTCTTAAAGCACACCCTACCCTGGACTCCATTTCATAAAGAACGATATTAGACTGTAAAAAGAAGATCCTGTATAAGGTTATGAAGCTAATTTATAGCTAGAAATGAAAGTCTTCTAATATGTAGTTTAATTCCTTCTCTACAAATCATGTTAAATCTCTCAATAACATTAAAAAAATTACAAATACTCCAAATTTCTCCCTTAGTTGAAGAAGCTATAGTTAGAGTCATCATATTATCAAAATACCTCCGTACATAAAAGAAACTTTCCACAGTTCATCATGTCATTGAATCCTCCCACACCTTTGGAAACACTTCCATATGCAGATGAGCGGACCGATACTTAGAGAGGTGAGGTGGTTTGGCCAGCGTTTGGGTCCAAGTGCTGCTCTCTCTTCATCACATCACAGCTAACACTTAGACTGGTAGAATTTTTAATAAGAGGCTCCCTTAAGGGAGCTGAAACCATAGTTTCCAGTGCTAGTCTGCTTAGATCATTTGGCAGGCAGGCTACCTAAAAATCACCCCCAGAGCCTGTAAAATAGGATCATGACAAGGCTCCACCAGTTGAGATTCGGAGCCAGTAAGTTTGGGGTAAGGTTTGGGATTAGGGTCAAGTTCTCTTTGTAACTGGCCCTGAGATGATTTTCATGGGCAGCTCTACCTGTAAATAACAGCTTATTCTCCCATGAAACACAAATTTTTTTTCTAAAGCTATCATGACAGTCAACCATAATGTTCACAGACAACCAAAATTTAAGGCAGGCTTGAAATATGCTTTTCACAAAACTAATCTAATATGGAGACTATCTCTGGCTCCACAATCGTGCTCAGGATTAAATATGAAATTTGTTTTGACTGTTTAGTAGATTGCTTTAGATTCTCAATTTCAATCCTTTCCCCTCTATCTCCTACCCTCCCACATAGCTGCCTCCCGCCTTCTCAAATTGCAGAAGTTTCCTGTAATTTCCATTACCAATTACTTCTACTCTGTAGGTATAATTAAAGGTGAACTAGAATTTCAAAAGGGGAGAAGGAAAACAGAGTTAGTGTGTGGGGAAAGTAGTACTGAGCTTTCATCTTTGGAAAATCAAAACACTGCATGCCAGTTTAACAACTCAGGATTTAAGAAAGAAACCACATTAGGGAAAAAGGAGGATCTATGTAATACTTTCAACAATAAAGATTAAAAAAGAAAAGAAAAGAAAGAAGCCACAGGATAGCCCCTCCAGAGCACAGCTGAGTCAGCACAAACTGTTCTGCAGCATTAGACATGTGGCTCCACCACAGGGAACCCCACACTGCCTGGCATTTGCTCTTAGGGATGCTGGGAGTCATTTCCATGGCAACCCACACACACCCCTTATATAACTACTCAACTTTAGCAACAAAATATTGAAAGTGTTATAATCATCCAGGGTCTTACTATACACATTACTTGTACTGCCAAGAAATATCTGTAATAAACAGACAATCTTTATACTGATTTTCATTGACTTTCACAATGTGTAATTAAGTGCCTATTCCCAAATAATCTAGATGCCCTTCCATTTCTAAATAGAACTCATAGATAAGGAGATAGCCTACTTCCTTTGGCACTAGGCTTTACTTTAATTCCTGGAATGAACAGCAGCCTAGCATAAAGAAGAGAGGGAATAGTCTTTTGACTCAGCTGAACAGTCACTCTTGTTTTAAACATGGATTTTCTAGCCCCATGACAATGTTATCTGAAGAAAGGAATCCCAAAATGCTCATAATTCTGTATCAAAGCATCGATGCCTTTTCCTGTCCAAGAAAGCCAATAAAATTTCTCCAGTGTGGCCTCAGGATGTTTTCCCACCATCACAGGATATTAGGTGTTGCTAAATAACAGAACCTTTCTTCCAAGAAAGAAACTTAATTCAAGTCACTGCCCAGTTTTTTAATAGAAAATGTTCAACACACTGGGAGAATGATCCAATACAACTTCAGAAGTATTTTGTTACCTGGTCTGTTTCCAAATAATAAAGAATAAAATTACAGAGAAAAATATTTAAGTATATCTTTCTATATATTAAATATAACAATCTCACTTTTAAATAATCAGGTTATGATATGCATCTCAATCTAATTTTCTTACGCAGTAATCACTTTTCATTCACTGAGAGTTAATCAGTACCTATAGATTTGAGAAGTAAAAACATGAAAGAAAACCATAACTGATAAAAAAACAAACAAACCAGCATATGAACTCCAGTAGTAAGGAGCATATCTCAAGTGAAAGCCCACAAATAGAGAAAATAAGGAAAACATGTCTGCATAAACTACATTTGGCATGACAACAAATAAACTTTCTGCTTACATGTAGTAGAAATTTTTGCTAGTTACAAATTTGATATTATAAGTAGACTAGAGGCCTGGTGCACAAAATTCGTGCGTGGGTTGTGTGTCCCTCAGCCCAGCCTGCACCCTCTCCAGTCTGGGATCCCTCTCACAATCCAGGACTGCTGGCTCCCAACTGCTTGCCTGCCTTCCTGATTGCCCCTAACCACTTCTGCCTGCCAGCCTGATCACCCCCTAACCACTCCCCTGCCAGCCTGATTACCCCTAACTGCCCTCCCCTGTAGGCTTGATCACCCCCAACTTCCCTTCCTTTTTAGGCCTGGTCCCTCCCAACTGCCCACCCCTGCTGGCCTGATCGCCCACAACTGTCCTCCCTTGCAGGCCTGGTCCTTCCCAACTGCCCTCCCCTGCTGGCCATCTTGTGGCAGCCATCTTGTGTCCACATGGGGGCAGGATCTTTGACCACATGGGGGCAGACATCTTGTGTGTTGGTCAATTTGCATATTACTCTTTTATTAGATAGCATAGAGGCCTGGTGCACAGCTGGGGGCCGGCTGGTTTGCCCTGAAGGGTGTCCTGGATCAGGGTGGGGGTTCCCTTGGGGCGTGGGGTGGCCTGGGCAAGGTGCCTGTGGTGGTTTGCAGGCTGGCCACACCCACCAGCGACCAAAGCAGAGGTCCTGGCATCTGGGATTTATTTATCTTCTATAATTGAAACTTTGTAGCCTTGAGTGGAGGCCAGGGGCGGCCAGTGCAGAAAGCTTGGCTTCCTCCATCACCGGGGAAACCCAAGCCTCCTGCTCACTTCGTGGCCAGCCGCCATCTTGGTTGGGTTAATTTGCATACTCGCTCCTGATTGGCTGGTGGGCGTGGCTTGTTGGTATAGAGGAGTGATGGTTAATTTGCATGCTTCTCTTTTATTAGTGTAGATATTAACTTAGAAACACGAGAACTACAGATAAGTATAATAATAACAGCTATATATTGTTCTAAGCACTTTATAATTTAACTCATTTAATCTTTATAAAAAATTGATTTGGGCCCTAGCTGGTTTGGCTCAGTGCATTGAGCATAGGTCTGCGAACCAAAGGGTCCCAGGTTCGATTCTGGGCAAGGGCACATACCATGGTTGCAGGCTCCTCCCCAGCTCGGGTCGCAGGGCTTGTCAGGAGGCAACCAATCAATGTGTTTCTCTCACATCGACATTTCTCTCTGTCTTTCCCTTTCTCCTCCACTCTAAAAATCAATGGAAAAATATCCTTGGGTAAGAATAAAAAAATCAATTTGGTAGATATTATTATCCCTTTTTACAGGTGAGGAAACTAAGGGACAGAGAGGGTAGATAACTTGTGCAGTAACAAGCAAGTGAATAGTAAAGCTGGGATTTGAAACCAGAAAGTTTGGCTATGGTGTCCATGATCTTGGGTGAAAGTCAGGGCCAGAATTAAACAAAAATGTATTAATATAGGACTTGGGGGAAATAAACAGAGAAACTGAGTAATTTCCTTCATTTCATTTACAATAATTCAGTTTATATTAGATATAAGAATAGAAAAGAAACTCAACCATAATTTAAAGTGACGAAATTCAGGCAGTTGATGAAAGCAAAAATCATTAAGATTATTTCCTTAAGAGACCATAGAGTAAGAAAAAAAAGAAGCCTCAACTAATAATAAAAATCTAAAATGTTCCCATTAGATGAATCAAAATTCAAATGAGTCAACGTATAATGAGGACATTTTAAACAAGGTACTGTATTAATATTGACTGAACTTTCCCTGACACTATGCTGATCCCTTGGCATATTTGGAGTTATGAAATATAATCCTCAAGATGCCCATTTACAGAACAATGGATAAATAATTATGGCATGTTCATAAAATGGAACTTTATTCAACAATGAAAACCAACCACTCCTATAGGCAACATGTTTGAATATTAGGAATGTACAGTTGATTAAAAGAAGCCAAGACAGAAAAGCATATATACCAGATGATTCAATTTTTATCAAGTTCAAAAAACAGGCAAAGCTATTCTATGGTTTTAAATGTCAAGACAGAATGGACCTTTGGGGAAGAGGGAAGAAAGGGTGAGTCAGAAAACGTGACTTTTTCTGAGTGTTAGTGATATTCTATTTTGTGTTCCGGATGGTGGGTGAAAATTCATCAAACTGCAGTATAGTTTTCTGTTTGTATATGCTTCAATACATTTATATTTTAAAAAGAGAATAAAATATTTTATTTTAAAATATAAAATAAAAATTATATTTTAAAGAGAATAAAATAATGCAATGTGAGAACCTTGCTTGAAATCTGATTTGAAGAAACCAGTTGTAAGAAATACACTAATTATGGATATTAGACAAAACCAAAAGAATTATAGCGTTAAGTACTAGTACATTAATGGTATTATGGTTACATTTTTATGTTTTTATTTTTTTGAAAATGAATACACTTTCAGTCATCGACTTTATTTTTTTATTTTTTTCAAGAGGGAGATTATAATTCTTTTAAAAAATTTTATCTTTATTGCTGAAAGTATTACAGATGTGCCCTCTTTCCCCCCATTGATTCCCTCCACCCCCTGCACATGTATGGATGAAATTACATGTCTGGAAATGGTTTAATAATATTTCGTAAAGAAAAATAAGGGATAGGTGAAGCAAGTACAGTAAAACCTTGGTAATTGATTCTGGAAGAATAATACATGGGAATTCACGGACTGTTCTTTTCATATTTACAGTGTTGGAAAATTTTCACAAAAGAAAAAAACAAAACCCTCCTAGTGATTCCATGAGATTTAATCACATGATCTTACAGATGATGAAACTGGGGCTCATGGAAGTAATGGAATTTGCCCAAACTCACATTTAGTAATTGGTAGACTGGGGTTCACATTTGGCTCTATCTCACCCCAAATTCCATATGCTTTCCCATCACACAAGGAAGATGAAAAAAAAAAAAGTGTGATGTGTTCACATCTCCTACTGACATCACTATGGTAATATCAAAATGGCAGAAGGGAAGTCTACGGCCAGCCTCAGTCCTTTGGGAATTTATAATTTAAGGAAGAGACATGGAGCACACCTAGGCAATCCTGAGAGCCGAGCCTTTGGAAGTTCCATCTGGCAGCAGTTTACACTATGACTTAAAGAGGGGACAAGGAGGAACAGGAAGACCCAGAGGAAGACTATAAAAATACAATGGTGGGCAAATAATTAGAAGCAAAATGAGGGTGTGGTGGTAGAAAATCATTTGACAGACAAAATCAACAAGGCTTGAAAACTGGAGGTAAAGGAAGGGGAAGGATAACAGGGAAACTGAGGTCTGATCCTTAGAGATAAGGCGTGAAGGACAAGGAGGTGACTATTTAGTTTAAATGAGCTGGTTTGTGGTATCAGTAACAGGTGGCCGATGAATTTGACCTGGAGCTCAAAATGAAGGAGAAAATGTGTCCTGAACTGCTGCTAGATAAGGCAGAGATGGATAACTTTTGACCAGTGTTTGACAATGAATTAGCACTCAACTGGGAAGAATGGCTAAGACTGATAAGAAATATGGGCTAAGGGGTCAATTGAAATGGAAAAAGAAACTCAAGGATTCAGAAAAAAGAGTAATAGCTAACTTTATCCATTTATTCATTATCTGGGCCAGGCATTATACTATTTGCTAAGGATATTAGGGTGAATTAAAAGGCGGGGGGCGGGGGGAGGGCTGAAGTAGATAATATCAAAAGCATAAGAAATTCTAAATATGATTGGGATCTTTCTTTCAGTCACATATCAGCAGACTAAGAAAGATGCACGTCCGTAATAAGTACCTAAATTTTTAAGAATCACTTTAGTTTGGAGAGGGAATAAAACCAGTCCAGAGCTTTCACAATCAAGGACACCAAGGACCACAGAGGATAGTGCAAACAAATGGCAAAACCAGGAACAGATCCAAAAGTTCTCATTAATTGGGCAGTTTCACTATTCTAGGTCTCAGATGTGGAGGCAATGAGGCCCGGGCTAAACTGAAGTTTGAAGTGGGCTATATCTTCATCTCTCCTTTTCACAAATCTGACCCCAATTTCTTCTTCATTTCATGCCCAAGACCTCTGATTATGAGGGATGTGGGAGAAGGCAAACATTCAGTAGGGAAGATGCAAGTTAGTAAATGATCTATTTATGAAGTACAATTCATTTACCACCTATAGGCTGAAAATATAAATTTAAATTAGTTTAAATAGAGAGGAAAGGTTATCCACCCTAATTAGTGAAGACAGACACATCTATACCTATGTTCAAATACATTCAGTCCTTTTTTAAATTTTTTATGTATTGGTTTTAGAGAGGGGGGGGAGGGGGAAAGAGAGATAAACATTGATTTGTCCACTTATTTATGCATTCACTGGTTGCTTCATGAATGTAACTTGACTGGAGATCGAACCTGCAACCTTGGTGTATCAGGACGATGCTCTAAATAACTGAGCTATCTGGCCAGGGCCTCATATATTCAACCTCGATGGATATGTGCAGTGAGGCCTTTTTGTAAGAGCACTGTTATACGTGTGGTCCATAGATCACCAGAGTAGTTATGTATAAAATACAGTTGTCTGGGCTCCATGTCATATCTATAAAATCTAAACCTTGGAATGCAGCCAAGGAGTCATCATGTTTTAAAACAACACAGATTTCTATACAATTCTTATACACATTAAAGAATATGGTTGAGGCCGAAACCGGTTTGGCTCAGTGGATAGAGCGTTGGCCTGTGGACTGAAAGGTCCCGGGTTCGATTCCGGTCAAGGGCATGTACCTTGGTTGCGGGCACAACCCCAGTGGGGAGTGTGCAGGAGGCAGCTGATTGATGTTTCTCTCTCATCGATGTTTCTAGCTCTCTATCCTCTCCCTTCCTCTCTGTGAAATATCAATAAAATATATTTAAAAAAAATAAAGAAAGAAAGAATATGGTTGAGCCCTGGCCAGGTGCCTCAGTTGATTAGAGCGTCATCCCATATACCAAAGGGTTGCAGGTTCAATTCTCAGTCAGGGCACATACATAGGTTGCAGGTTCATTTCCTGGATGGGCTGCATATGGGAGGCAATCAATCGATGTTTCTCTCACATGGATGTTTCTCTCTCTCTCTGTCCCTCTCACTCTCTCAAAAGTCAATAATAATAATAAAAAAGAATACTGTTGAAAAACCTACAAAAGTACCAATCCAAGAGCAAAATGCCTTAATGGCCCTTGGATATGTCTGAAAACAGGGTATAAGAAAGGGTTTGATTATTATTGACTTTACATTTTTACTGTCTTAAGAGAGAGAGCTGTAAAAACATTCTGATTTTGACAACAGCACTGAGGAGGCCAAATGTAATTTCAAAACACTCTTTATAATCACTTGTATATTTTCAATATTAGGAGAATAAAGAATATGGTTCTTTGATCACTACAAAAGCATCGAGTTGCATAACCCTCATTATGGTAATGATAGCATAGCAGAAATGTGTTAGAGTTGGGCTGACTTTGCTTTCTGGTCATTCCCCAGTCATGCAATAACGCTCAACCAAAGCTCTACACTGGCGACAGACCACAGAGTTCAGCAGTGGTGCCATAGCGTGAAGGTGTTTAATTAGGTCTTCTGGAGGGAGGGAAAATGGCAGTTTCCAATAATTAAAGGGAACTGTAGTAGTCTGTAAGAAAATGAATATAATATGGTATTTGCCAAGTTTATCTCGTCCTCTGGTGACTGATACTTTGGAAGCAAACTTCCCTCTGCAGGTTCAGAAACCATCTGGCGCTGTTTGCCTCGGGCTCTGCACATGTTTATTAGTTCTGATAGCCAACACAGCAAGGTCCAGGGAAGAAGTAGAATTCTAGCTGACGTTTGATTTTTTTCGTGTTGTCGTCTTCGGTTGCTTCATGTTCATGTTCCCCACTATCATGAGAGGAGAAACTACCTCTGTTTTGTGTAGGCAGAGGTCCTGGCCCAGAGTAGATGCAGCATAAATATATGAATATATTATACAAACTTACAAATTCTTCATTATCTGAATTGCTCAAGAAACAGGTTAAGTTAGACAAAATTTCTAATGAACAGAGTTTTATTTCCCCTAAGAATAAAATTTTAATAAAGGACTCCAACTGAGAAGAACATCTGTTCTGGGCAATTCAGATATTTCATCATTATTAGAAACACTACCATTTAAGCATGTTAAACTAGACTCAATCAGAAGAAAAGTACAAGAGGTTTAGAGTCAGAAGCTCTTCACTAAAATGCAAATAATGAAGTAAAAAAGAACTACTGTTCAAATTCAATTGATGCCACATGTTTAAAATAAGAACAATAACCTTTTTTGTCCTAGGAATTTCAAAATATAGAATTAAAGAATATAAACTTAGCTTAATGCCTAGCCCACAGTAGCTTTATGTACTTGAAGTTTATTCCTTAACCAGCCCAAACTTCCCTTTCTTACCTATCACAGTTGGAGAGCTTAAAATAACACATAAACCAGTTTTAATGACATAGCAGTAATATCCAGAATATTAAAGAATTCCTACAACTCAACAATAACAAAACAAACAATTTGATTAAAAAATAATCCAAGGACTTGAAAAGATATTTCTCCAAAGGAGATACACCAGCAGCCAATAAACTAATGAAAAGATTTCAACCTTACTAATCATCAGAGAAATGAAAATCGAAACCACAATGAGATACCGCATTGTACCCATTAGAATGGCTACAAAACCCAGAAAATAACAAGTGTATGTGAGGTGATGGAGAAACTGGAACACTTGTCCCTTATCGGTAGCAATGTAATACTGTGCAGCTCATATGGAAAGCAGTATGATGACTTCTCACAAAATGAAAAATAGAATTGTCATAAGATTCATCAATTTCACCTCTGGGGATATATGCAAAAGCATTGAAAGTGGGGTCTCGAGGAGACAGTTGCGCACCCATGTTCACAGTCGTACTTTTCACAAAAGTTTTTTTTTTTTTTAAATACATTTTATTGATTTTTTACAAAGAAGAAGGGAGAGGGATAGAGAGTTAGAAACATCGATGAGAGAGAAACATTGATCAGCTGCTTCCTGCACACCTCCTACTGGGGATGTGCCCGCAACCAAGGTACGTGCCCCTGACCGGAATCGAACCCGGGACCCTTCAGTCCGCAGGCCGACGCTCTATCCACTGAGCCAAACCGGTTTCAGCCACAAAAGTTTTTTTTTATCACAGTGAAAGAAGTAAGGAAGAAGACAGTCTATTAAAAAAAGTTTACCCTTGAAATTTTACTTGAGGTTATGTTGTGATCTAGATATGCATTTGTCAAAATGAGTTATGAAGAAAATCACATATATGTTCTGTAGAAAAGCTGCTGCCGAAAGGAAGCATCAATCCCATACAGCTAAAGAAGTCAACAAAAAGGTCAAATTCTAAAAAAACGGTAGCTAAGATGATTAGATGCCGAAGACCGTTAAAATACACTGACAAGACTCATCATTCATCTTTTTCCCACAGAGGAAGAGATATTTGTTCTCCCTCTGGTGTTGGTATTTTTGCACCATTTAATATTTTACCCCTTGGGCTTTAATATCCTTTTAGCCTTTTCTTAGGCAGTTGCAATAACAAAGGGATTACTTCAGGCACTGTAGCCAGTCCTCTCTCACTTTCGTCTTGTCTTTATATCAGTCACACCGTGGAAACAGCTGATAGTCAGAACCTGCACAGGGTCTTGCACATGGGTGAATAATTGCTCTCACAAGATAAAAGAGAACATAAATGAGAGGGGAGGAAACTGGAATCAACAAGCAAAAGAGAAAGGCAAAAGTAACAGCAGAGGAGGAAAGCAAGCAAAGAAACATCTGTGGAAGACTAATCTAAAATCTCTCATGGGCACTTCTGAACTCAAATTTATAACCATAACAGATGCTGCCTTTAAAGTGACAGTTACCTTCAAACAAGTGATTTCATTGAATACTTCAATAGTCCTTTCTAGAAATAAGAAATACTGAGGCTTGGACGAATTAAGTGAACTGACCAGAAAATTAGCTAGTGAAGGGCAGAGTGGATATTTTAACATAAATCACTGCCTCTTTCATGAATTATAAACCACACATGTCTTTAAAGGGCAATACGAAGCTGTATTTAGCCCACTACCTTTTTTCTAATATGTAGTCAAGTCAATCCTATTAAGAGCAGTACTGAATTCTTGTTAAGGTATCTTTCCTTGTCTAGAAATTTCAAATTTTAAGATATAATTTAAGGTAAAATTAGCAAAACAAAAATGTTTAGAAAAAATATCAAGATTTTTGGAATAAAAGGAGAGCTCTCCATTTAGTACAGCTAAATAAAAATAAAATGACCCCTTATATTTTCGATAACCATATAAATCCCTAATACACCATACAAGACGTATGAAGGTGGTCAGTAAATGTTTCCATTGTAGCTCCATTTTCTGCCAGGCTCTCTTGCATAATGCACTCTAGCCATATTATAATATCACAGCTCCTCTGCTTTTCCATGCCTTAATGACTCTGTAAAATGCTCAGAGTTCCATGATTCCTCAGGCAGGATTCAGAGTCCCTTCTCTTATTCCAAAGTACCTCAGGAGCCTTCCTCTATCAAAACTCTTCCTCCACTGTGAAAGCTGACCGACTCATCTATCTTCCTCAATGGACTGGGGTCCTTGAGAACCAGACATGGGTCTCACTTATTTTGTATCACCAACACTTATCATGGTATCTGGCACCTAGCAAGCATTCAGTTAAATAATATTTGATTCCCATCCTCAAGAAGTTAAGGATGAGAGAGCAACTATTTTTTCATGTTTACCCTCTCTGACAATTCACTTTGCTTAAATTTGATGACATTCTGTGATCCCAACAGATTACCATTAAAAAAAAGATGAGGGGGCACTAGCAAGAGAAAACCCAAGCTACCTGGTACAAAATCCATTTTAATTTCTATACAACAGATTGCTGGGTGATTTCCCAGTTCAGTGCCCCTAGGGAACCTGGGTCTTCCTGCCTCACTCTCCTGGTACAAATCCCCTGTACTCAGACTGTCCAAAGCAATGCCTCCTCAGGTAAATTGGGCAATAGAACCTAGTGATGAAGTGTGGAGGCTCTGGAGTCAGACTGTGGGGGTTCAAATCCTACTTCTGCCACTTGCATTTGGAGAACCTTGGACTGATGAACCTCCTTCTTTCCTTGGTTACCTATGTGTAAAGTGAAAACAATAACAGTAACTATATGTTTTTGCATTCAGAAAAATAATATTTGATTCCCATCCTCAAGAAGTTAAGGATGAGAGAGCAACTATTTGAATTGTTTGGGGAATATGTCAGGTAACTCATGTGAAGCATAACACAACACCTGGTTCTACTTCCCACTCTTACTCTATTTCTTAACTATGCAGAATCCCAGAGCTCCCACATCTGTAATTTTTCTACATAATAATTACCTCACAACCCTCTGCCCTTGTCACTGGTTTACTCTGTCCATGGCCAACTGAATTAACCCCCTGGTTACTACTTCCACCCCATGAGATCCAAGAACAGAAATAAAACATGTTCCTTTGACTGACATGCAGGGGGGTGGGAGGTGAGAAGTGCACTTTGAGAATCACTAAATAATGATGTCACTTTTAGCTTGGAGAAATAAAAAAAAACAGTTATGAGATGAATGCAGATGATATTAAAGACAATAATTATATTCAAATGCAAGTAACATCTACTGAGAATAAGTTTTACATTAGGCACTGCACCAAACTCTTTCATAAATCTTTTTTTTTATTTAATACTGAAACTAACATTCAAGGTAACCGTTAGCCCAGAACTTTAATTAGCTTGATTGAGACTGCACAACTAGAAAGTGACCGAGTGAAATCTGAATACAGATCTTCTGACACTACACACAAAGGCTCTTTTGACTACCCTATAGGTTTTATTTTTTTTATGCCAAAGACAAGAATGAGTTAAATTTATATATTTTTCTTAATCAGGATCTGTAATGTGAAAGTGAACTTTGCTTAGCTCTCCAGCATGAATATTAAGGCTTGAAATTATGCCTACTCATTTACTTAAAAAGGTTTTTAGTGATACTTATCACGTCCAAGCACGTTTCTAGATGCTGATAGGCAATGGAGACCTGGCCCTGGAACTTACCACCTAGTGAGAGAGATAGAGTTAACCTGATAATCACAAAATGAACTCAGATGGAAGGTATACAGAAAGGCACCACAGGAAGTGTATACAAAAAGTGTCTGTACTTGAACTGGACATCAAAAGAGGGTAGAGTTAAGAGAGTAATATTAGGCAGGGGGGAGCATGTGCAAAGGCTCTGAGATAAGGAATAGGATGATATACTGGAGGAACTGCCTTTACAGACAGAGCACAGAAGGCGAGGGGCACAAAAAACACTGGAGGAAAGGGAAAAGAGATCCAGGGGCCATATCATGAGAACCTATAGTTCACTGTAATGGGAAACCACTGAATTGGGCCCAGATTGTCAACAAAATAGAACAAATGACTTATCTACAAAGATATCCAAATGAATGATCATGTTGTAAGTGCAAGCTAGAACTTTCTTAAAAAAATAAAATATATATATATGTTTAAAACTACTACAATGTTAACTTCCAAAGAATCAGGTAAATGCAGATTTTGTAGCAGACAAAAGAAAAATCACCAACAGCACATTTTAATACTTCAGACATAAATATAAAAAATCCTATTTATATATGCAGCCACAGATTAGAGGCTTTAAAAATTTTTGAATGATAATATTAAAATGAAAAAGGATATTAGAAAACTCTATTTCTAATACCTAATGCACTATTCCAAGCACATATAACCAAATGATCACGTACTATATTATGTAAGTATGGTACTTATACGTGATTTGCTTTTAGAGTTAACTTACAAACTCCATTAAGAGTAAATGCTGCCTTATTTTCCTTTCCAATGACAAGTTATACAGAATTTAAATACCTTTTCTATATGCCAAGGAAATATCCTCTGAAAGTTTTCATCTGCCAATCACATTTTTACATAACTGGCTGTTTTAAGAATAGTCAAGAATATGTCAGAAATTATATTGTTTTTCCATATACCTTAATATAAACTATAATAAATAATAATAATATATATATTACCTTTTAGAAATCATATTAGAATAAACAACAACCAACTAAAACCATACAACTTTAAAAATGACTCCAAGAGAATCAAAATACTATACAGGCCAAAACTTTCCCTCTCTTCTGGTTTGGATAGATAAGTACGAGCAAGCAATTAATCAAGAAAAAAAAGGGGGGGATGATGTATGCTGCTTTTTATTCTATCCTACTTAAACAAAGTACTTGCAGTACTATAAGTATAAGAAAAGTTCGACTTATATTAGCTTATGGACTTCTCTCCATATTTCCTAGAATATTAAAAACCCAGCATTGGAAAGTCTGTTCATTTGTTCTTTGATAGCCATTCTACCTTTCTTCTTGAGTGACAGAAACAAACACTTTTAGTTGGGCATGTGTCTGCTTAGAAGAAAAATGTTTCCCAGACTCCTTTGTAGCTAACTGTGTAACTAAACTCTGGGAGTAGAATATAAGTTACAGAGTTATGTGCAACTTTCCAACAATATCCTTAAAAGGAGCAAGGCTTCCCTTCTCTTCTCTTTTTCCTTCCTGGCAGCTGGAAGGCAGCCCTGATGGCTGGAGCTAGCGTCCTCTAGACGCTGATGTAGGGAGTGGAGGTCAAGCACTGAACAGCAACAGTTTGAAAGGAGTGTTGGTCTGACACCATGCAGTGCCCACTTCTAGACTCACACCAGTGAGAAAATAAATCTCTGCCCTTTAGAATAACTATTATTTTAGGGTTTCCTCGCTCACAGTGGAACTTAATCCTAACTGATATATCTTCCAAGTCATTCCCTATATCATTCCCTGGTATTCTATCAACAAGTTAGATTTCAGGCAGAAGATTATTCCTCTTCCTCAATAGTTTTAACAGTCCTCTACTGACTACTGTAATATGTTTCTCCTCATTTAAACCCCACCGCGTAACACCACAAGCCTTATCCAATTACTCTACATTTCTAGCTAGATTTGCCTCATATCTGCTTGTCAGCTATAAAACTGCTTTGTACAAATAAATAAAAAATGAACTACATACAGGGTATTTGAAATATATAGTACGTCAAGAAGGAAAAAAAAACAAGACACAGAAGAACACAGTCAATGACCAAACCCCTCCTATTCATATGTCTTCTGCATATTTTTACATATCCCAGCATCCATCCATTCACTCATTCATTTAATATTTATTGCGTGTGTCCTCTGTACAAGACATTAACAAGATGTGCTGAATTAAAAATAAATCAAGAATACTATTCTCATGACATTATAAACATAATGAATAACAATATGGAGGCTTCCTTGCAAAGTAAAGATAGATTATTAATTCAGTTTCCAGCCCTTCTCTCCTCTCTGGAGTAGAGAAGGGCTGGAAGAGAGAAAATTCCAAGCTTCTAATTATAGCTCAATTTTTCTGGTGATCAGCCCCACCGAGGACCCCACCCAGAGTTGCCTCATTAGAACAAAAGATACTACTAGTGCTCTTATAACTTAGGAATTTACAAGGTTTTAGGAATCCTGTGTCAGGGTCATAGTCAAAGGCAAATATTAGAATAAGAGATGCTCCTAGTGTTCTTATCACTTAGGAAATTACAAGGGTTTTAGGAGATCTGTGCCAGGAATTGGCGGGCAGAGGACAATATATATTTTTTTGTATTATGTCACGACAATATTGTGTATTAAAATATTCTGAACAGTAATAAAATGATTAAATTGATTCAATATTTGATATCACCACTGCCAGAGAATTAGGGCCATGGTTTACCTGCAAATTAATATAAGGATTTTTACAGATGACTTTTTTATGGCATGGGAAAAACCTAAGTAACTAACCTGGTTGACAACATTTTGTGCCATCAAAGTACAGAAAGTTAGGAATTGTGAGTATATCACCAATTGTATATGTCAGATAAATATATAAGAATAATCATGTAAACTATTTCATAGAGTGTATCAAAGTCAAGTTAAAACTTTCCATCTTGAACAAAGGAAAAATAATACACCAACTAATACATGTTTTTGCATATAGTTAACCTTTTCAGAGTGTTTACTATTTAAAAATCAACATATTAAATACTTTATTTAATATGCCACTTAATCACCTGGAAAAACTTATGTGGTAGGTGGTACTATCCTCGTTTTGAGGGAAAAAAATAATAAATCAGACAATTTTGTAATAAGTAATTTGCTCAAGGCTACACAGAGAGCAAGCTGTATGACAGGATTTTAACCCACATGTGATTCAAAGTTTTAACTTCTATGGCATAACTTAGGGTTGGCAAACTTTCTGGAAAGAACTAGCCAGTACATATTTTTGGCTTTGTGGGCCACATAGTCTCTATTGCAACCAATCAACTGTGCTGTGTTGTTGTTGTTTTTTGTAGTTCAAAAGCACTAGAGACAATATGTAAATGAATGAGTGTGGCTATATTCCAATAAAACTTTATTTACAGAAACATGCAGAAGTCCAAATCTGGCCCACAGGCTATAGTTCGCTGAATCTTTCAGTAATTGATTAATTTTAAATAAGTTCACCCTGTACCAAAGGTCTGCTGGTTATAAAATGAAATGCTGCTACTTTCTCCTACTTGACCAAGAAACTATTTTGTGAATTGAACATGTTAGATGCATAAATCATATTCAAGATTTATTTACAATGGATCGCTCAATTTTAAAAAAAGACTGAGAGCAGGAAAATAAATACGTATGCCTATTATTCTACTGCCTACCTCCCCCAATTATGTAAATTCTTCATAAGAACTCCTTTATGATTATTGAAACCCCCCCTCCCCCCCAAATCCCAGTGTGCCAATGGGAGATTATGTTCATTCCTTATATACCATCATTGTACTATGAAGCCCATAAAAAGAACTTCCTGAGTAATACATGTAGACGGTAGAATGATTTTGTCTTTTGTAAGCCACAGTTCCAAGAGAATGCCCACTTTATAAACTGCATAGATTTGGCCATTCCCTCATAAATATTCATTAGGTTACATGCTTAAGTGGCTTTTTTTACATCCGTTCAAAGAACATTTATTGAACATCTACAATGATCTAAGCTTTGGAGATAGGGGAGACTAATACCTAAACACCTAATCTCAATACCATAATCACATGGGAGGAGTGATTACGGAAGCACAAACTAAAAGAAAGAAGAGCATAGCTCAACACAGTTGGATTCCCAGTCAGGGCACATGCCCAGGTTGCAGGCTCAGTCCCCAGTAGGGGGCATGCAGGAGGCAGCCGATCAATGATTCTCTCTCATCACTGATGTTTTTATCCCTCTCTCCCTCTCCCTTTCTCTCTGAAATCAATAAAAATATACTTAAAAAAGAAAAAAAAGAAGAAGAGCACAGATATAGGATCAAAGTTATAGACTCCAGAGGGACTGAATAATGGGAAACTACGTTTGTACAATCTGTGAAATTACAGATATCTATATACCAAAATAATTCTACTTGAAGAACAATCAAAACAGAGCCTATACAACTTGAAAATTATTATACTGCATACATGTGCCTTGGCAATCAATTAAATCCACTGTCTGTCATTTGAAGAACCAGAGCATTTTAACTTAATTTTGCACAGGATCAAGGAGATGTTTTCAGAGATTGCCACATGGCAAAGATGAGAAGCATTAACCAATATAATTTTATTTGTTATTAGACTATCACTATGAACACATTTTATCCGTGCAGGTATAATCAAAACATATCCAAGAAACATCTGATGTGTACAAGCAAACACTTAGAGGGAAGCTAGAAAACTGTCCATTGGATATAAAATCTTTTTAACCTTTTCTACCTCATGATCTTTTGCTTTATGAAGCTAAAAGGTGCTACCTTCTAATTCCCAGCATGCTCTTTTAGCTTCTGAAATACTCAAGAGCAGATATTAAAAACCTGAAGCAGGTATAGGCAATATTGAGTCAAAACCCAAACTCAATTCAGAACATTTACCAAAATGCTAATACATTTCCATCTCACCTAGGATAAACATGACAATATTGAGTGATTAAAAATATAATTAAATTTTAAAATTCCAGCTAAACATCTACTTTACCTTAGATGCTTACCCATTCCCTTCTGGTTAACATCAGGGGACTTGCTATTTCGTCTCCAAATACAGAAATTTTTCAGTAATGGAAGAGAAATTTGTTTACGCCGAGAAGCCTGATTCATGCTGAGCTGTGTGTGATACACGGTGAGGTGTACCCTGAAGACGAATGGCACGCCTCCATTACTGTATTTTTCCCCAATTCAGCTTCATTAGGTTTGGGACTTTTGGAAAAAAAAATTGGAACTTTCAATATTGAAATGTGGTTTGCTGAAAAATATAATGAACATTTTACAATATTTGGCACTCCCTCTTTTTTTTTTTTTTTTTGAATTCTAATTCCATGTCTATTTGGCCAATTACTGAAAAGGAGGATAATATTCAGTTTGCCTTTGCCAATGGAAAGAATTATTTGAGAAGATCCTTGAAAATATGCAAAGTTAAAACTAGTTAAAAGTGCAGGCTTTGGAGTCATCTAGACTTCATCTATAAAACAATGTGACTTAAAAAAAACTTATAAAATTATATGCATTGAAAAAAATAATGTAGTAGAGCATGGAGCACAGTGCCTAGAACATAAGTACTCCAGAAAAGGAAAGAAATGAAACTATACATTTGATTTCAATGTTCAGAAGTGCAGTCTCTATGGGTTAGTTACCATAAGCTTTCCATTTCAGAAAATAGCAAATTCTGAGGTATTAGTGTTAGAATTCTTGCACGTCTAAAATCTGACCCTCCTTTGTTCATTTGCTTTGCTGCTAGTATCTTCCATGTATCCCTCCTGGTACAGATGGTCTCTGTCCTGTCCCTCCCACCCTCCCAGCTTGTAACATTTCTTTGCCTTTGAGTGGACTCCCAAGTCTGGAGCTGCCATACTCCTGCCAGTCCTTCCAGCTTCTCAAGCTCAGTCTTTTCTAGAGGGCCTCCCAGAACATTTGCACCTATACACATTTCCTCTTCTTAGGAGAATTAGAAACTTCTCGAGGGCAGAGATCACATTAATGTATTTCTCCCCTTAGGCTTAGGACTGTGTTAAACTTCAAAAAATTTTAATGTTACATCACCAAGGTAACTGAGGTTATGTCATACTTCTACCAACCCATGTATGAACCATTTTAAGCTTTTTATAAAAAGAGTTTTACCATCTTTAAAATAGAAATAATAAGACTAACTAACCTGGGATAGATATATTCATAATATACAATATGAATTCCTTATACTCTGCAAGTATCTGAGAGTCTTGGCTTATTACAAATATAATAAAAAGCCATAAATATATATATTTTAAAAATGCAGAACTACCTAAGAAAATATAACAGAAACATAAGAGTAATATTTATTACCTTACCTCCCCAGTGTATTCATCAAAAAAGAGTTTTTAGAAGAAAATAACTTTTAATGCTACTTAAGTTTTGATACATTCCCTCCCTAATTCAAATTGCAATAATCTCTTTGTTCAATATTAGATAAATTAAAATGAGTGTTTAACCTATATTCATATACACAAACTTAAAATATTTTAAAGTGGCATAATACCACTGATATCAAAGCAGCATAAAGCCATTTAAGTTTCTAAGTAGTACAAAAGAAAAAATAAATTCTCTGCAGATATAGGCCTCCTTTTATTTATCATTCTATGTATAATTTTTTGTAAAATATGCCAATAAGAGTTCTAACCAAAACATAATTTTTAAATTAATTCATGCAGGTGTGACTCTTAGCAAAAACTAAGCTTTTGTCAAATGTATTCATTAAAGATTAATTTTTTGAGCAACCTTCAAATAAACTGCTTTAATGTGAAAAATGTATATATGCCAAATGGAGACATGGACTAGAAAGATGCTGTTAAAAGTAACTGAATGCAGAACAGTGACCATAATATAAAGACTATTGCAAAGCATTAAAATTCTTTTGAGTTTAATATGCATATATAAATAGAAACCTTTAATAAATGCTGTATATATTCATTATGAAAATCATGAACAATTAATCCTGACCAGGAACACTGAAAAACTAATCTACATATAACACGTAAATACATGTTCACTTATGAGACACATTGATAGCTAATAACTTTTTTAAAAAATGGACTTCATATATTATTTGAATAAAATGCAAAAGAGACAGAAATTCCTACTGACTAGATATACTCTTCCATTTCTGGAAAACCCATTATAGAGATTGCTGAGGGATCTACTGGGGTTTATGAAGCCTGGCCAGTGGCAACTTCAAGATGGTGAGACGGAGATTAAGGAAATTATCAGGGTTGGCAGATTATAGCAAGATGACTGAAGCATACCTGTATTTTTAATCTGAAAATCGATTTTAAAACCAAGAAACTTCTTAAAATAAAAGGAAAATGAACAAATTGCTCTAAGGAGTCTGAAGAAAAAAGCAGGTAGGGTCCACAAATATTCAGGATCATTCCTATAGTTGCCTTGTCAATACAAGTTTGAGTAGCCCTGAAAACATGACAGACAATTGAAAACACAATCCAACTACAGTGCAGAAAGAAACACAATATGGACAGTTGTCGCTACAGGGAATCTGTGACGCAACCATTTAAGACCTTTAACATTTCCTCTACATCAAAATCACAAAACTGGTACCATATAGCTCATAAGATACTCAGAAATTATATTTTAGGCAAAAGAAAAGTTCTTGCTCAATTATTTTGACAGCATCATGAGGAAAAAGGTTTGCTGGCTTAAATTGGGAATGCAGCATATATTCTGTTGTTGCAGTAGATATAACCTAATTTGCATGTGCACTGCTGAAAATAAGAAGAACGGCTATGGTGTGATGTCTAACTCTTTGCGTTTACAATTGCCTCCCTTAGGCAATCATTCTTAGGCAAGCAGACCCCTAGTAGGTCTAAATATTCTGTATCTTACTTAAATTTTTTAAAAAAGCTCTGATGTTAATAAATTAATTTTTTAAAAGTCAGACAAAAACATATACGAAAGCAAGTAATTTATTGCATGAAATTATATTACCAATCTAGGAATGATTTCAAGAACCGTATGTTAACAACGAAGTTCCTGACGATACTTGCAAGGGCTGAGTCCCCACCCCTAATGAATTTGAATGTGTGGGTTTAGATGAATGGGACCTCAATCACAATTAGCAAATAAAATTTAAAATGCTATTTTACAATTTAGGAAAAGCAGCCTTCGGTTTACTACTATGGTTCCTTAATGCTATTCTCTTTTATCTGCCACAAAACGCTGAATGGTCAGTATTTTTAAATGAATCAGCATAACCTTGTTCTAATGTAAATCAGCATCCCTTTTGACTACAGGCAAGGCACAAATAACAATAATAACAAATGTCCAGGAGAGCGACTTCTCAATCACTGTTCTGAAAGGAGAGGATCCAGCATGAATACAGTGCTAAGAATTCTGGCACGGAACCTACTAATATATTCTTGACAGTCTGATAAACTACTCTACTTTTCAAAAACACGATACAGACGATTCCAGCTGTAATACAGATGAATGGAAATTTTTAAAGGTTTGTTTCTAACATACAGTCGCCTTGCACATGCATTATGTACCCTCACTCTTTCACTTAAGATAAATGCATTAGCTTATTATTGTTCAAACCTTTAAAAGCACATTCTGCACCAACACTGAAACAGCTTAAGATTGCATTCTGAAAGAACCACAGATCACAGAGGCACAGATATCTTACCTGGGAAACCCCCTTGGACCATTGCTGTACCAGTGTTCCCTTCAGGGTGTCTGCATTCCCGTTAAACATTCAATGCTGGAAGCAGCTCAAATCCTCACCAGACTCTGTCCTCTCTCTTCTGTCGACCTTGGGCCTATTTCCCCCCCTCAGATTTTATTCTCCGTAAGGGCAAGTTGTCAGTCTATTTCTATCGTGAGGAGCAATCAATTAAGCTCATTTCCAGCTACCTCTCAAGTCACATCTGTCAGTAGGGAAAAGCTGCCTGGGAAAGTATGCCGGGAGAAGCAAAATCCCTGGTTTCCAACATCTGACCCTCAGATGCTTCCCGCTGCCGACTGTAGCACTCAGTTACCCTGCTAGCATCAGGATGACAGCTCTATTCCAGAGCAGGAGGCAAGATAAACACAACCATGTATTCTGTGGCCAGCTTCAATTAATATCATTGTAATGACCCAGTTTTCCTGCTGAGAAATAGTTCATCACATTAGTTGCATCTTTCTAATGCAGATTAAAAGGAAACTGTAGCCTGTCCGAAGTGAGTGGAACCGTCATCAACTTACTCTCTCCTTATTGCTCACAGCATTCAATCATTTTTATAACAAAGAAACTGGTGAACCACATTGAACGTGAGGCATCCCCTAGCGAGATTCATTTGTGTCCTACTAACATTCTAAATGTGCAGGACAGATTCTATTTAAGCTGGCTGTCAAGTCTTCAAGTTAGCTTTTTTTTTTTTTTTTTTGGGGGGGTGGGGTGGGGGAGGATTATGAAAAAAATCACCAGGAGCTTCAGAGAAATCACTAGAGGAATAGTTGAGGTTTCTTCAATTTAAAATGCTACGCTGCATCTCCTACCCTGTCCTACACCAGCACACCTGAATATATTTATATAACCAACTGCAATTACTTCAGCATTATCTTTCTATCAATTACCTCAGTATCTTCTGACCTTTCTTTGTCATGTGTAGATTAGTCCTCTACCTGATCACTGATCATATATAAAAATGTCAAGAACACCTGAACATAAATTAAAAGCTGTTCAAAAGATCTTATTACAAATTTTGTTCATAGTTGCAATAAACATATTTCAATTACATCAAGGACTGAAGCTTTGAAAGTTTTCATAATAAAAAACTCACTAAAATAAAATGATCACCTATTTCCAATGATAAGGCTACAAAAAAGAATTCTACATATTTTACTTAATTAAAAGATGAAAAAAGATAATTATAACAAATGGGTAAAAGAATTTACATAAAATTTAAAACTTAAATGTTAGTCTTTACTTCTAACAATTCCCCTCCTATTTTGCATTGTCAGAAACAACAAAAGGAGAGAGCAAATAAATTCATATGTTTAGTAAAATAAACATGGAAATGTTGCTAGAAGCCACTAATGAATGCTTATTTCAGGTGGACATTCTTAACATTCTTTAAATTTCAGTAATAATTGCTGTTGGTTGTAGTGACATCTATTGGCAAGGTAGAGACCAACTACAGTCTACAATGAAAAACACAAAACAAATAAAAATTTTAAACCCAAAATATTACTAGTTGCTCAGTAAATCTTCAGCAAACAGGAGGTCTCTTCGTGTTAAAAACTGTCACGGGGCACAAAGAAAGCACTGAAAGGAAGAGCCTCAGTGTGGCCTGGCCCCAAATAAGACCTGGATTGCAATCCTGACCTGAACAGTAACTGGTTTTGTGACTTTGGGCGAATTAATTGCTGTGGCTTTTAGGATTCTTGACTGTAAAATTAGATTAGATGAACTTTATGGTTCTCAAATCCCATCGACATGAAGGAAGACACTGAGTAAATACTTTTATTCCCTTCTTTAACATAATTTGCTATTTGATTGCCCTCCTCCTTTAACATAGACCTTTTCATAATGTTTTAATAACCCTTTACAAATGTGGTTCTTTAATTTAAAATAATTAACTCTGAAATAATTTTAATTATTTTACACATGAAATTCACTTATTGAAAACACACAATTCAGTACTTTTTAGTAAATTTATAAGGGTATGCAACCATTACCTCAATCCAGTTTTAAAATATTTTTACTGCTTAACAATGTCCATCAACCCCAAATGCAACCCCAACTCTAGGCAACCAATGACCAGTTTTCTGTCTCTATAAATTTGTTTTTTATGGACTTAGGAAAATATATTGACAGGTAATTTGAATTGTACGAGAATTAACTCTACATTATCCTTTGTCAATTAATAAATGTTCATAAATATTTAAATATTAGGAGGCAGAATAACAGCAATTAAGTCATGTCATAAACTTTGTAGGACTGTTTGGCAAACTAGCACACAACAAAGTAACATTTAAAAGCTATATTTTTAGTTTTAAAATTCTATTCAGGCCATGAATTTTCCTCAATAATTTATCCTGTGTATTCTTCTTACATAGGGAGAAATGGGGGGTGGGGGGAGACAATTGTCAACACTGAAATTCCATGGGAAGGAGAAATTACAAAATCATATATAAATACTTCTATGATAATTCTACCTTTGGTCCAGAGAAAATAAAGAATAGAAAGGAAAAAATTACATAAAAATGAAATACTCCAAAATTTCTTTCTCTTCTAGTAATCACAATTCAAAGTGGAAGTGCAATAGTATTGCCGTATGCAATGATGATCAGGGAGCAGCCCAATAGTAACAGTGTTAATAATGTATTGTTACTACACAATAATATTAAACTTCAAAAAACTGATTGCTGTCCTGGTCAGTGTGGCTCAGTTGGTTGGGTGTCATCCTGTGCCCCGAAAGTTTGCGAGTTCAATTCCTGGTTGGGTTCGATTTCTGGTAAGGGGCATGCAGGAGGCAGCCAATTGATGTTCCGCTCTCACATCAATGTTTCTCTCTCTCTCAAAATCAATTTAAGAAGACGTTTTAAAAAAAAACAAACTGATTGCTAAAGTTTTAAATATTAAATTATAATTTTTAGATAAAAATTTAAAATACACTTATGCCAGAATTTCATTCTCTAATGGCAGTATTTGGCAAGCTGAAGACATTTTTATTACTATCTATAATAATAAAAGGGTAATATGCTAACTAGACCAGACATCCTTCTGAGTGAAGCTGGGGCCGGAGCCCGGAGGGAAGCCCAGGTCCCAGGTGCTGGAGGGAAGCCGGTGCCGGCAGCTGGAGGAAGGAAGGCCTACTCTTGCACGAATTTTCATGCATCGGGCCTCTAGTTAAAGAGTAGTCGCTAACATTTCAAGAGTACTTTCTATATGTCACTTTGTATATAAGCATTTTATGTTTTCTAGTCTCTCATAACAACCCAGTGAAATGAGCACTATTATTATCCCCATCTTACAGATGAGGAAACTAAAGGAAAAGAGACGCAACTTGTTTCAGGCCAAATGGCTAGAAGTGCTTAGAAATTCAGTGACTTAATCAAGACTATATTATGTACTAAATACATATAGTATATATCACTATAATTGCTATTAGTGAAAAGTGCTTCAGTAAACATCTTTGTAGATATATATACATATACATACACATGAACAATGAATTCCTTAGGCCAGTGGTTGGCAAACTGCGGCTCGCGAGCCACGGTTTGCCGCTCTGTTGACTAATGAGTTTGCCGACCACTGCCTTAGGCTATATCACTGGAAGTTGAATTATTCAGTCAAAGAATATGCACTTTTAAATTTTTTGTGTATACCGCCAAACGGGCCTCCCGAAAGAGGTACCTGAATTCATATTCCTACCAATAGTATATAAGAGCTCTTATTTTTCTACAACCTTTCCAACAATGAGAAATATTAATTGTTAAAATCTTAATCTGATAGCCAAAAAATCTGATTTTTAAATTAATTTACATTTCTCTTATTAGTGAGGCTGAACAGACCTATTGTACTTGTCACCCATATCTGTTTCTTTGGTTATGCACAGTCTGATCTTTGCTTGTTTTTCTATTGTTATACATGTCTTTTTCTTCTGACTATAGTTATATTTATGTATATACACAATATTTTTAATGTTTATGTTAAAAAACTTATGATTATTTACTTTATAATAATATGAAAGGCCTTTCCCTGTACCAAAACTATATTTTAATAATCTTATAGCACATGATTCTTTTAGAATTAATATGTAATTTTGGTGAGAAGTGAAGATCTCTACATTTTTTCTCAAATAATTAAATATCCCATCATTTACTGATTAATCTAAACTCTATCTACTATTTTTAAAAAAGAACATTTTTTTTTATGTTCTAAATTCTAAATAGACACCCTGGTCTATTTCTAGACAATGTTTAATGCAAAAACTATTGATTTAATTACTGCAGTTTTAAACAATGTTTCTAATCACGAGGGTTACTGGTACTCTGGGCAGGATAAGTCTTCATTGTATGGGATTATCCGATACAATACAGTGCAGTAGGCACCCCAACTAATAAATGACAGTAGAAACCCCCATCCATTTAGACCAGGGGACACCTGGCAATATGTAGAGACATTCTTGCTGTCACCACTGGGGTAGAAAGAGCATAGTAGTGATACCCAGTGGGTAGAGGCCTTGGATGCTGTTAAACATACTTCCATGTAAAGGACAAGCTCCTTCCCACCCCCTGCCAAAGGATTATCTGGTAAAAATGGCAACAGTGCCACAGTTGAGAAAAGCTGATTTAGACAATCCAAAACACTTCCAAGTCATTTCTAAAAGCTCCAAATTGAGTCTGAAAACCACCACTCTAGAATATATTCAGATACTAGGGGACATTTTCCAAAGCTGTCTAGCATTTCATTTCCAAATCAATTTTCAATGAAATTGTCATATATTTTTAAAAGCCTATACACACTTTGGATTTGGATTCAAATTACCTTAAGCTTATAGACTAATTTAGAAATAATTAAAATCTAAAATATACTGAGTATTCCAAACAGGAAAATAACATATCTCTACTTCCCCCTCTCCTGCCCCCCAAATCTTCTTTAATAAAGTTTCATAGTTTTCTTTAAAAAAGAAATTATAGGGATTGGTAACCTGTGGCCCATGAATTCTTAAATGAGCTTCAAGATTACCACTAAATAGGCAAAATAATACCTATTTCTATTTAAAATGGGGTGTGTGTGTGTGTGTGTGTGTGTGCATGCACATGGGTGACAATGTTTCCATGTATCTGCAGACATTTTTCGGGGAGTGGATTTATAGCTTTCATCACATTGTCAAAGAGTGAATGACTAACATAATTATGGATCACTGCCATGAGCTTTACATTTCTAATTGTATTATTCCTAGATATTTTCTAGTTTTTCTCCTTTGCTATTAGGAAATTATTATCATATTTCTTAAGTCGACAATACTGACTAGAAAATTTTTTCATATGTGCAATTCACATATAGTCTTACTTATTATTGACAAAGATTTTAAATTTTTGAGACTGACAAATGTACCATTTGTGAATCATTAGGTCTTTCCAGATGTAAGGAATCAGAATGGTGGGGGACAGCAATTAGTGTGTTTTCATACTGCAGGTTGCAACCCACTGGCTGGTCAAGAGAGAATTGCATTTTGTCAAGTATATAATTGTCTGACTGCTGTGCTATACACCTGAAACTAATACAAAATAATATTAAATGCGAACTGTAACTAAAAATTAAATGAAATAAATTCTTTTTTCTTTTTGCTGGTCTGATTGGGTGTGTTCTGCTCCCTTGTTTTCCAAGTCGTTGATTCAGTCCTCTGTTTCATCCAACCCACTGTTCATTCCTTCAAGTGTATTCTTCAATTCAGATACTGTATTCTTCATTTCTGACTGATTCTTTTTTATGTTCTCTTCATGTAGTTCTCACTAAGTCCTTGAGCATTCTTATAACCATTTTTTTGAACTCTATATCTGGTAAATTGCTTGCCTCCATTTCATTAGCTCTTTTTCTGGAGATTTCTCCTGTTCTTCCATTTGGGGCATGTTTCTTTGTCTCCCCATTTTGGCTGCCTCTTTTTTGTTTCTATATATTATGTAGATCTGCCATATCGCCCAGTTTTGGTAAGGTGGCCTTATGCAGTAGGTGTCCTGTGGGATTCAGTGGCACAGTCTCCTTGATCACCTGAGCTGGGTGCTCTAGGAATGTCCCTTGTGTGGGTTATGAGTTCCCTCCTGTTGTAACTTGAGCCTTGAATGCTATTGGTCCATTTGTGCGGGGGTTGACTCACAGGATTGGCCTCAGTCATAGTGCACAAGCTGCAACGTAGGTGCTGACCACACGAAGTGGAGTTCACTTCAAGAAGGTCTGATGCCTGCTGAGACGACCCTTTAAATATGCCACTTGTGAAGCTAATTGGATCCTGCTCTGATGTTGTCTGAACAACTGGGTGTGTTAGTTCTGGGGCCTCTTGGAAGGGACTCTGGTGCAGGTCAATGTCAGACTCTGACTGTGACTGGTCCTAGGCAACCTGTTTGGAGCTACAAAGTGATCCACAGTTTGCGGCTGCCTCTGCTGGGCCTTGGGGGTGTGTGGAAAGAACCAAGCTGCACACCAAGGCTGGCTTCCACCAGCACCGAGCCTGCGGCAGATCAGCCAAAGGCCCAAGGCACCCGAGATCTGCCTTCACCTGCCGGCTGCTTCTTAGGCTCAATCACTGAAGGAGCCTCTGGCAGTGAGTCACCAGGGGCAAGCAGTGTTCACTAGACTGATACAGGTTCAAACTTGGTGCCAGTGCTGGGTCTGAGGCCACTCAGCAAAAGTCCCGGGGTATGCCAAGTCTAGCTGCTATCCCCCACCCCCGTCCCCCTGGTGTCCACAGGCCTTTGTGGTAGAGCAGGGTCTCAGGGAGTCATCAGGGTGAGGCCAACAGTTTATCTTGCCCAAACAGACCAAGGTTTGTCCATGTGAAGGAAGGGCTCTGCACTGGTTGTGTATATGAGGAAAAAATGGTCCCTGTACAACTCAATCTGTCCCAGATTCTGCTGGCATCCTGAGCTCAGCAGGGTGGGGCTGCTGGGAGTTGGGAGCGATGGTGGATCTCTGATGAGTGAAAACTGATGTCCTTCCTGAACCCCACTAATGTCATAAATGTGTGCATATGTATGAATACCGATGTACCCATGATCTTTGAACTTCAGGTGAGTACTGTGCTCTGCCTATTTTATGGCATCAAAGTACTACTGACTAGATAACCTCCAATCACTTTGTACCTATTTCTGCCATACTAATGGGTTTTAAGTAATGGGAAATGTAGGTGATAGGACAGGTTCTGGAGTCTGAGTACCTGGGTGTAATCTCCATTTACTAGCTGTGTTAAGTTTGGACATATTCCTTAATTCTCTGAGCTTCGGTTTCTTTTATTTGTATAATTAGAGACCTCACAAAGTTATTATGTTGACTGACCTATTAATATATGTGAAGGTTTGGCACATGGAAACCAGAGTGTTTACTAGTTATCACAATCCCGATCCTAAGCTCTTTAAATGTTTCCTGACCCCCTGTAATTCTCACAAAAATCCTATAAGGCAAGTTATAATAAGATACCTCTTCCTTCCCTTATGGATAAGAAAGTATGATCCAGGAAAAGGTTAAGTAACTCATCCATGAATTCACAACTAAGTAGTAGAACTAGTATTAGAATGAAATCTTAGTCACATGCCCAAACCAAGTTTCCTAACAGCTATGCAACTATGGGCATTCTAGCATCACAGAAACTATGAATAATCAACCATCTCCACTCTGCTGTGGCTGTCCTAATATCTATATCTGAACAAAGGATTTTATTATATATGTGCACACACGTATCAATCGTATCCATTATATGTAGTTCTCCAAAAGAGGTTGAAAACCAAGGCACTGTAGTACATTTATCAGAATTTGTTCCCATGCCTTTGTATCCTCCCTTCCAGGCCGGTGTTCCCAACAAGAAAAAGGGAGCTATGTTTTTCATTTCATAGCAGATTTACTTCATTAACACTATTAGTAAAAAGCAGGTGGCTTTCAACATTGTTGAATGAAGAAAATAATGCATGAGAAAAGGCTCTGTAAAATCACAAAATAGGAGCCAAACTTTTATAAAGTCACCTAAATTATTATAAAATTATATTTATACTTTTATTTAAACATTTATTATAGTTAGAAATATATATAGCTATAGAGCCAACTTAATAATTATTATTAACAATAATAAGAGCTATAATACTTGTTGAAGATTCACTATATCTCAGGCTAAAAGCCTTATCATCTTATTCTAATCCTCATTAAAACCCTGTGATGTGGGTCCCACTATTTTCATAGACAAGGGCACTTTCATCGGAGGTGGAGCAGTTCCTTGCCTCTGAAGATCACACATTGGAAGTGCAACTCTTTCAATTTCTATACCAAACTCCCCTTCTGTATATAAAGAATATTTTTAAAGAAAGATATACAGAATATTTCTTTTCATCACCCCCAAAAGTAATTCCTTATATAACAGCAACCAGATATAACTACATATACTGTACATGCACAAAAGAAATGCAAATTCTTTTCAATAAAGCCTCCAATAAAGAAATATATATATACATATATATGTATGTATGTATATATGAATGTATATTTGATACAGCTAATGCAATAGAAAATCATGAAAGGAATTCTAAAGGAGACAATATGACTTGGTAGGCCTTCTGGAATTTTGTATTAGCAACATCACCATCCGTTGAGTAGGGTAAGTAATCAAGAACTGACATACAATTCCTGTTATTGTGGGTCAAATGCAGTATCAAGGACTTCTCAGCATTATTGTATTCACAACCAAATAGTAAAAGCAGGATGAAATGTAGATAAAATAGTGTAATATTCACTCTAATATTATATTACTGTCAAAGAGGAAAGCTTAGGAAAATAAAGTCACAAAAGTTAAGGAGAATGTCAATTTTGTCTTTTGTCTTATATTCATGCACATTTTCTAAGAACCTACAGCATTGCATTTGATAATTTATAGCAGTCATTAAAGCACAATTTAACAAATTCTGCACCCACTTCAAATAACATAAAGGAACTCACTGTTGGTAAATGCATATTCCTCTTCATTTTCATCACTGTCCTCAGACGGAGCTTTATAAGGAGGCGGCAGTTTCATCGGAGGCGGAGCAGTTCCTTGCCTCTGAAGATGCAAAATTTGAGAGAAGGGTAAATGGCCTTTGCACAATCCTCTTCTTCAATGGCAATTAGGATAAAAAGATAATATGTATCCAACTTCAGTTATATCAGGAAGATTATAAAATAAATATAATTTATTTTCTTTTATTTATGCTATTATGTAAAAGTGACTCTGGAATGTAAACCCACCAATAAAGAGAACAGGACGTCAAAAGCACAGTTTTTAAGACTGTAGACCTGCCCAGAAGAATGTATACCTTTTCTCAGTAAGAAAGCCAATTACATGTCTTTTCTTTATGCTATAAAGCTTAATTTTCTTTGTTATTAAACCAAGTAATTCAAATGAAAGACATTTCAAAATTAAATCTAAATGTAAAAAAATATTCACTGCATTATTTCTACAATTATTTACACTTTTCATTCAATTGTAAAAGATATAGATTTCATTCTTAAAAACATACTTGAAATACCAAGATTTGCTAACTGAAAAGGTATTCATTTATAATTTGTAGATAGTCAACACATTTCAAAGTTAAAAAAAAGAAAGAAATCTTTATGGTGAATACATTTTGTAGGTCTATGTATTTTTTAAATTTACATGCTGAACGATACAACACATCAATATTTCGTTCAAACTAAAGCAAAAGAAAACTCTATGATCAGATTACCTTCAGAGAATGTAGACATTTTCTGGAACGCTGGGAAAAATAAAACATGCCAAACTTTATAGAGAGAGCCAAGCTGCTAAAGAATAGGAGCAGAGAGATCCAAACACTCCACAGATTCCAAAACAATTGGATTAAGATTTGTTTTGCTACAGGATTTCAACAAAGTACATTCAATTATGATTTATATGATAAAACCACTAATGGCAGGATATACTTCAGTAAATGGACAATGACCTGGCCATTACAGAAAGCAGGCATGTAATAAGTTCCTCCAAAACAAAGAAGACTATTTGGGATCCATAAAGGAAAACACATACCCGAATTTATTTAAATAGTGTCTAACAAAAGCAATACTTCATATAAATGTAGAAAATCCAAAAATTGATAAAGTTTCAAGAATGATGAAGGTAGATGCCAATTACAAAAAGCTTATTAAGTAGCAAAAGAATACACAAATTGCCCCACTTGTTTTGCTCAGTATTTAGAGCATCAACCCATGGACCAAAGAATCTCAGGTTTGATTCCTGGTCAAGGACACATGCATCAGTTGCAAGTTTGATCCCCAACCCCAGTCAGGGCACATGTGGGAGTCAACTAATTGATGCATCTCTCTCACATCGATGTCTCTCTCCTCTCTCTCCTCTCTCTCTCTCTCCCCCCCCCACTCCCTCTCCTCCCCTTCCCTCCCCTCCCCTTCTCCTTCTCTTCCACTCTCTCACTAAAGATCAATGGAAAAAATATCTTCAGGTGAGGATTAAAAAATATATACATATGTTAGATATCACTGTAAATGAGAATTCCATGACCAGCTACTTTAAAACTGCATCTGTACTGAAATTTAGGAAATCTCAATATATAAAAGCATTAAAGTAATATATATATATGTGTGTGTGTGTGTATATATATATATATATATATATATATATATATATATATATTAGAGGCCCAATGCACAAAGATTCATGCAAGAATGGATCTTTCTTCCCCTGGCTGCCGACACTGCCTTCGCTCTGGCCGGAGCCGCCTTTCCGCCTTTGCTCCAGCCTGGAACTGCCTTCCTGCCTTCCCACACTGCCCAGAGACCCGAGCGGCTGGGGCAGTGCAGAACACCTGCGTCGTCGCCATGGCAACGATGCAAGCATCCCACCCTGGCCACTCAGCACCTGTGTATGCAAATTAACCCAACATCTTTGTTGTGTTAATTTGCATACTCACTCCTGATTGGCTGGTGGGTGTCGTGAAGGTACAGTCAATTTGCATCTTTCTCTTTTATTAGTGTAAATATACATAAATTGATCACAGTGTCTCTTTAATATTTGCTGAAAAAAATTAAGAGTTAAGTGAAAAGTAAAAACAGCAAATGATTTTTCCCATAAAACCTTTTCCTCAGAACCAGATCATTCTAGGTCAAAGACAATACTCAGAACAAGGACAGCCAGCTTTTAAAATATTGAAAGATATAAATTCTTTAATAGCACTTTTTTTTTTATATTTAGTGGGGAATTGTTTACACAACTGATTATTTCATTAACTCTACCAACACTCCGGAGAAGAATATAGGATCTTCATGTCTTGGATGCCCTCTAGTCTGAATGTGGGTTGCCAAATACCTGGGGCATCTTTCTACTGCACATGAGAGGAGGGTGTAGGCAGGGTTGGCTCTCCCCTTAGCAATGAAGGCTGGAGCTAGGTATATAGAAGGAGGCCACATGAATATAATCTCCATGAGGGCAACATAGTGTGGCATCCTTAGCTCTGAGAATAGTTCCTGGTACAAAGTAGGCTTTTCTTAAATACGAGTAAATAACTGGTTGTCACTCATGCTGTTTAGGTTCCCTGACAATATTAACTTTTAGAAAAAGTTGCATTTTTTCTGGTTCATGTCCAATAGCATTGCATATTAATTTTGCCTGGTAGAGATGCAAATTATTTTAGTCCTGTAGAAAGTATAACTCCAAAGGTTACAGTTTGATTGCCCTGTAAGACATTAACCAGCATTGTATCTAAATTTGAACCTTATTTAAGCATTCTCTTTCAGCAACTATATATACTTCACTCTTCCAATTCTCTCTGAACAAGGCTAATCATCATGTTAGTTCCTTCATTGATGAGTTAAGTCAATACCTAGAACCTGTACATTTTGCATAATTTTATATGTTTTTATTTTTTTTCTGAAATTATACTTTGTCAGTTTTGGAGTTCCCACTGAGATGTTCAAGTAGACTCACCTTCCAGAACCAACTAAATAGTGGTGCTTGAGATACGTGATTCATGAGTTACTTTAATCCAATACACAGGACTTCTTGGCTCCCACAGTAAATCCCCAGTGGCAACAGAACTTTGTTTTGTTTTTCTACTCTGTTTCTCCACTAAAATTTTTTCAATTCTATGTTTGTTACTGAAAGTACTCTGTGTATATGAAACTGAGAAAAGCCATTTCCTCTCATTGTGAGTCTGTAATATTTTCCTACCATCACAGGGTATAAATAAACTAGATGTAAGTTTCCTAGAGAATCTCTTTCTGGTTGGTGTATAGAGACTTACAAGCATTATTTAAGTAGAATATTCCCATATGTGTGTTTATAAAAGAATATTGCAGATTCTTACACATTAACTCTAGTATTACTGGCCAATTCTAAGTCCTAGCACAATATGGAATATCACCAATGGAACTCTGTGTTATCTGCTGCTGTTAAGAATGGTGAGAGAGCATACACCCTGTAACACCCTAGTGCCCTCAGGAAGTGCCTTCATGAGGTTCCCCTTAGTCCCAGTGTCTAGCATGTTCAGATTTTTCACTTGGAATAGAAGTGTCTTAACCCTACTGAGGTATAATTTACATATAATAAAATGTACTCATTTTAAGAACTCACCTGAAATAAATACATTTTTATAATGTATTTTACCAACATAATAGCCCCTAAAAAATAGTCATATTAAACTTACAGTTGACTGCAGATATCCTTGCTATGTATTGAAAATCAATTTGGTTTAATGGAACAGGCCAAAGTTGATAAGAATCATACATTTATCTTTACCCTTCTTGGGATCTTATGTGGAATTTCCCTCAATCAAATAATTACTTCATGTCCCCAAAGTAATTAAATTAGTAACCACTTTATTCATCTATGTGTTTATTATCTGTGGCCCACAGACCAATCCCTCAACTGTTTCCTTTCAGACGTTACATCCCGATTATTTCACATTTACTAGCAAACTGTAAGTTTCCAATATACGATTGATGAATACTCAGAATCAACATATAAAGTCACAAACTTCCAGCAATAACATAGACTAAATATTCTGAGATACCCTTCTTAACCTTATAAAAATGAGAAAAAAGGTTTCAGAATGTGCTTTTGTAACATGTGACCAAGAACAGAAATATCCATAAATACTAAAGGGCATGTGACAATCCCTGGTGGCTTGAAGACTGTGGTTTTCTTTTGTGTGTGTTTTTTGTGTAAATTTTTTTGTTAATCCTCACTCGAGGATGTGTGTGTGTGTGTGTGTGTGTGTACAAATGAGATTGATTTCAGAGAGGAAGGGAGACGGGGAGAGAGATAGAAACATCAATGATGAGAGAGAATCATTGATCTATTGCCTCCTGCATGCCCCACACAGAGGATTGAGCCTGCAACCCAGGCATGTGTCCTGACTGGGAATCGAACCATGACCTCCCGGTTCATAGGTGGCAACGACGGACAGGCTCTTTTGTTTTGTTTTGAGGAGTCTGTTTTTAAAATTGTTTCATAGATCAATGATGCTTTATTTTTTTTTCTTTAAAAAAAACGTATTGGGGTGACACTGGCTAACAAAATTATACAGGTTTCAAGTGCATAATTCTACAACACATCATCTGTACACTGTATTGTATGTTCACCACCCCAAGTCTCAGTTCATCACCATTTATTTCCACTACACCCTCTTCCACCTCCCTCCAACCCCCACTCCCCACGGGCAATCACCATACTTGTCCAGTCCATGAGTATCTCTGTTTTGAGGAGTCTTTATTCGATCAACGAGTATGTATTGTGTGCCTATTAGGTGCCAGGCAATGTTCTGAGCAATGGGGGTTATTATGAGACAGAAGAGATCCCTATCCTCATGGAGCTTACTAGCATGTTCCAGCTCCTCTCAGATGCCATGTTTGTGAGTCTTCACATCTTGTCCCAAACTGCTTTAAAGCAGCAGTTTCTGAATTCCATATTATTTGCTTTGCCTCACTAGAATACAAGCTCCTGGAGGGCAGAAGGTTGTTTGTCTTTAAAAGTTTTATTATGGTATATTGAGATAAAGTAACATAAAAAAATGTGTACACATTTCAAAGTGTACAATTTGAATCCATTACCATAATCAAGATAATGTACATTACCATCAGCCCCAAAAGTTTCCTCCTGTCTCTTTTTAATCCCTCCTTCACGCCCCTTCCCCTGGCATCATGTTCTCCTGAACTGCTGAACTAGCTCCAAGTCTCCACTTGAGGTCAAGCAATGTGGAAGGTGGAACTAAAGATACCACCCTCCCAACCCCAATCACTGCAAACAAGGCCCATAAGGTTGAGAAAAAATTCTGCTGGTAATGACCTGCAATCTGTACATAACTAACACTTCTAAAACAGTGTTCCAGAATCTACCTCTTATATGTGTTTATTAACAATTGCCAAAAACAAACCACAGAATCCTGAACACACAGTATATGCTACTGTTAATCAGAATATAATCATTGTGATTAAGATCTGAACTCAAAGAAGGTGGCCAACCAGGTTAAAACAGACAATCCTAGAATTTGGAAAGCATCCTAATGTTACTTTTGCTTATCCTTTTGAAGAACCCTTCCCCCAAATCTTCAAGAAGTCTAGATTGGCCCCAGTGTGCATTTCTGCAAATAAAGTTGTCCCAAGTGTTCAATTCAGTTACAGCTCCCCAACCCTTTTAAACAGGGTGAAACCTGCAATAAAGTTAAAAACAAACAAACAAACAAACCAAAATCTTGATCACAGGCCTTTCCTGGCCTTGGCTTTAGCTTGAGATGGAAGGAACAAGAGGAAAAAGAAAAACCAGTATTCTTTGAGAATTCCTTACAAGCCCAGACACACCCAGGTGTGTGTGTGGCTCAAAATTCAGTCTGTGTGTGGCTCAAAATTTTCCAAGTCAAAATACCAGGCAAACAAAAAAAGAAAGCTGACATAGTTTCAGTAATATTAGATGAAACACATGTTAAGGCATTACTAAATAATGCCACATCTTAATAACAGGATCAACTCCCTAAGAAGATATAAATCTTTAAACTTGAAAACACCTAATAAATTAATTCGAAGAAATGTAAAATAAAAACTAAAAAACTAAATAAAAAATAGGCTAATTTTGCCATCAAAATGGGAGATTATTAGGTTATCCTGACCCTCCAAAAATCACTTTGTACATAAAATATCTTAATAACTCAATTAGTTAATTGGACCTAATGACTTTGTTTTTATTTATTTTTATTTTTTAAAAAGGATATGTTTTTGATTTCAGAGAGGAAGGGAAAGGGAGAGACAGAAACATCAGTGATGAGAGAGAATCATTGATCAGCTGCCTCCTAACCAGGAATTGAACAGTTACCTCCTGGTTCATAAGTCGATGCTTTACCATTGAGCCACACTGGCTGGGCTGCTCTAATAATTATAAAGTCCTATACCTAATAACTAGATAATAGCTATTCTTTCAAATCACAAATACATTTTTACAATAACTGACGATGTGCTAGATTATCAAAAAGTCTCAACCAATGTAAGAGAATATTACAGAAACCAAAATCTCTGATTATAACTATATATATTAGAAAATAATAACAATAAGTTTTTAAAAAATATTCCAATATAAATTCAAATATACATCCTATGTAATAAAGAGGGAATATGCTAATTGACCATCACTCTGTCATAAAGATGGCTGCACCCATAGCTGAGGCCAAGTTCCCTTAAGGAGCCTTAATGAGCAATCAGTAGGGACTGAGGCTACGCCCTCCCCTGCCCCCGTGGGGCTTGACAGGGGACCTCAGGCCATGCCCCCCACCTGGCAGAGCTTGGCAGGGGACCTCAGGCTGTGCCCCCCACCCAGCGGGGCTTGACGGGGGACCTCAAGGTGCACTTCCCATCCTGGTGCTGGGCTAGGGTACCTCAGGCTGCTCCCCCCGCCCCAGTGCCAGACCAGGGGACCTCAGGCCACGCCCCCCACCAGGTGGGGCTTAACAGGGGACTTCAGGCAGCGCCCCGCACCCTGGCACCAGCCGGGGGACCTCAGACCGCACCCCCCGTCTGGCAGGGCTTGACAGGGGACCTCAGGCTGCACCCCGCACCCCAGCACCAGGCCAGGTGACCTGAGGCTGCGCCCCCCCCGCCTGGCTGGGCTTGACAGGGGACCTCAGGCCATGCCCCCCATCCAGCGGGGCTTGACAGGGGATCTCAGGCCATGTCCCCCACCTGGCAGGGCTTGACAGAGGACCTCAAGGCATGCCCCTCCCCAGTCTGGGCTGGGGGACCTCAGGCCATGCCCCCCCATCCTGGTCCCAGGCCAGGGGACCTGAGGCTATGCCCCCTGCCTTGACAGGGCTTGACAAGGGTGGGACTGGCTGGGTCTGGATCTAGCCCAATGCGGGGGAGGAGGGGTAGGTCTGGGTCTCACATGATTTTGAGGTGCATGTGGGTGGGCAGGGACTTGACTCTGGGTCCCTTGGTGAGCCCCAGACTCTGACAAGAAGAAGGTTTTCATAAACATTTTACTAATTTTCTTTCATCTCTGACACTTCTATTATAGAGAAAGGGCAAATAGCAATACTAAATTATTTCCTCTAATTAATCCCCTTTACTGTGCATGAATTTCATGCACTGGGTCACTAGTTTATAAATAAACAGGTAATAAAGAAATCATGTTGGGAACTAAAAAAAAAACACAAAAGAGTACTGAACAAGAGAAATTCAACTTAAAATTTTGTGATGCAGGTAAAAAGGTACTTAGAAGGAAAATAAATTATTATTTTTAAAAAGAATGGCTAAAAAATTAATAAACTCTATAATTAGCTAAAGATTATTAACAGGAAAAGAGGAAAACAAATGCTAACAAAGAAATAAGGCAACATAAAGATGAAAACAAAATTAAGCAGACTAAAGATACAACAGAGAAGGCTAACATGGTTCAAACGTTAATTCTTCAAAAAGAGGAATAACTTCATGATTAATTAAGAAAGAAATGTAAAATAATAAACTATACTCAGAAAGACAAACCAATACTATGGAGAGAGCATAGATAATACAAATGAAAAGAATGCCTGAACAACTTTATGCCAAGAAATGTAAAAAGGTGATATTCCATTCCTAGAGAAGAGTCAGTAACCAAAACTGATGCTAAGCAAAATAGAGCCTGGACTGTGGGGCCCAGCGGTTGAGTATCAACCTATGAACCAGGAGGTCACAGTTTGATTCCCAGTAGGGGAACATGCCCAGGTAGCGGGCTCGATCCCTAATGTGGAAGCGCAGGAGGCAGCCGATCAATGATTCTCTCTCATCATTGATGTTTCTATCTTTCCCTCTCCCTTCCTCTTTGAAATCAATAAAAAATGTCTAAAAAAATAAAAGAAATAGAAAATCTGAATAGTTCAATAATTATTAAAGAACTGAATCCATATTTTAGATTTTTCCCACATAGAAAACACAGGACCACGATGGCTTTGTAGGCTAGTTTGACCAAACATGTAAGGAATAGATAATTACCATTTCATATAGACTTTCAGAGAACTAAAACAAAGAAAAAGACAAAAAGAGAAATATTCCGACTGTTCATTATTCATTTTAATAGGCTCATATAACCAACACCAGATAGAATAGTACATAAGGGGAAAATTCCAGGCCAATCTCATTCCTGACCACTGATGCAAAAACAATAAAGAAATATTAGCAATGGGCAAAAAGGATCATGATGTAATTAGGTTTAAGACAAGAATTCAAGATTGGTTCAACAGGACAAAAATCTATTAATGTGGATTATTTACCACATTAAGGGATTCAGGAGAAAAAAAATTACACACACAATTATTTCAGTGAATACAGATAATAATTTTAAAATATTCAATGCCAATGCCATTCATCATAAAAATTCTTAGCAAAATAAGAATAAAAGAGAATACACCCTTAACCTTAAAGGTTATCTACAAAAATTTACAGTACAAATCATATTCAGTGATGAAACATTAAAAGCATTTTCTTAAATATCAGGAGGAAAATGATAAGAATGTTAGCTATCAATACTTACATTAAACATATTAGAGATCTTAGCAGATATAATAAAACAAGAAAAAGAAAAATTGGTATAGGAAAAATAAACTGCCTTTATCAATGGAGTTATTATTAGCTATATCAAAAATCCAGAAATAAAAATCTATAGAAAGAGTATTAAAATTTGAGATTCTTTTAAAAAAATTCTTTAAAATTTGAGATTCTTAATAAAAATACTTCATACATACATATAGAGCACACACCCAAAGACACTAGAAGGCTCTACATGAATATTTAATAAGTTTATCTTTAGGTAGTGGGTTTATGAAAGATTTTAATATTTTTTTTAGCATTTTCATTTCCGCAGTGTTCTACACTAGATTTTATATTATAAAGAATAAGAGAATAATGTTACAAGATGTCAAATAAATATATAAAAATCAATTTTATGTCTACACACTAGTAACAAGCAGAAAATACAATTTAAAAATATATAAGGATGTCTAGGAATAAATAAAAAATTACAATACCTTGCTGAAGAAAATTATAAAAATTGAAAGAAATAAAAGAAAAATTTAGTAAGTTCTAAAATGGTATATAAAAACATACCATGTTAATGGTTAAGAAGGCTCAATATTATAAGGATGTATCTTTCCAGATTAACCTATAGGTTTGACACAATTCCAACCAAAATCACCCAAGAGCCATTTTGGTGGTATTTAACAAGCCAATTCTAAAATTTGTCTGGAAAAGAAAAAGGACATGAATAGATAAAACACTTCTAAAGAAGAAGAAATATGTAAAGAAAATCATTCTCTTAGAAGACAACATTTATTATTAGGCTTAATATTTAGGTAGTGCAGCATTTGTGCTGGGAGAGACAAGGAGAAAGCTCAGAAACAGACTGCCCCCGAGAACCTGAGATAGGACAGAGGTTGTCTTATATATCCATGGATAAAGGAGGGCCTATTTTTAAAGAATGGGATAATTAGTTATCCTTATGGAAAAAAAGAAAAGAAAATTCATTGCTCCTTGACATTATATCCTAAAATAAATTTTAGAATAACTCATTCTACTAGAATAGAGGTGGGAAAACAGGAATGGATGACTAATTCTGCTGGATGGTAATGAATGTTTTCTCAGTACAGATGACCTTTGACCTGCTCCTTGGAGGATAAAAAGGAAGACCAAAGTGGGAAACGGACTTCCAGGCTGAGAGAACACCAAGGTCAAAGTCTCAGAAACTCTCAGGTGTTCAAGGCATTTTCTGGGAATAAACAGACAACTCGCGCAGCTGAGTAGACAAGAGAGATAAAGATGACAATGGCTGAGGGGTACTTTATAACATTTTACACCTATGCTCCACTAGGTATCTGGCCTTCATCCTGGCCAGTTATGTTCACAGAAAGGAAATATTCTAAACATAGCACTGCTACCCAGGTACTCCTCAAAATAACATTCTGATTAATTATAGTTCAAATAGGCAACAAGAAATAAAAAACATCTTTTAAAAGCTTGAGAGGTTCAACTTACCTTTTCTTTTTTTTCTTGGGTGCCTTGGTTCTGGTTATTAGCGATTTTGTTGGCCTTGTTATGCACACTAGGAATGGCCTACCACCAAGAAAAAAAGGAGAGGGGAGAAGGAAAACATTTAAATGACACAATCATTACATTTATTTATGCATTTTAAAAAAACAGTTAAAAATCTTAATGAATTCTTTGACTTCATCTATAATGTAAAGACATGAGAAGCACAATTCAAGGCAAACAATACAACTTGGAAAATCTGATAAGCAATATAAATCTTAAATTGATGTGTGTGTGTGTGTGTGTGTGTGTGTGTGTGTGTGTGTGTGTGATCAAGGGGTAATAAATCCACAAGCTTGTGTGTATGGATGAAGAAGACTAAAAAGAAAGTCATGATACTGACTGCTGTCCAAATATCTCATTTTGCAAAATACAGTATAAGAGGTGACCTCAGTTAATTCCTAGAACATAGGATGTATCTTTTATTGGATAGATTTACCTTATTCATCATTGTACCCCAGTTCAAGTATGTTATCTAGCACACTTGTGCACACTCAATAAATATTTCACTATTACTATTAGCATAAAGATGAATTTCAAATCTTTATTTACATCACTGAGTAAAAGCCCAATAAGAATTTAGTGTGATTTATCACCGTAACTCTGAGACTCAGAAAGAGCCTAATACATATTTGCACTCAATAAATATTTATACATGAATGAAAAAGTGTAATGTCATTGAAATAACTTTAATTCTTTATGGTACCAAGAGCACAGATTACTTTTTATAAAACTATTGAAACACCTTAGGAAAATATAAAAAATTTATTAGTGTTTTTTTTATTAAGGCTCCTCAAATAGCAAACACAAATAATCTTGGCATAAAAATCTGATGACAGACATAAAAATTAAAAGAAAAAAACAGATCTCCTTTCTCACAAATTTAAAGAAACTACCTGTCTAGGGATAATTATTTAAAAAATAAAAAAATAAAAAGTTTCTCTCTAAATGCAATTTACGGTTAAATTTTTTTCACTTTTTGTGTGTGTTTGTGTGTTTTTCTGTTAATCCTCACCTGAGGATATTTCTACAGAAATAAATTAATTTTGGAATATATAAGAAAGTCTCAGAAATGTTTCACTTAAGTAAAAAATGGGAGAGATGATACATCACCATAAATTCAGTGCTTCCTAAGTGAATAGATGCTGTGCTAGTACTTAGTACTTATTTCTCTATTTAATACACACAACAACCTAAATCAGAGTTCAAGAAATGCTAGATCTATAAGCATGTTTCTTGTCTTAAAGAATCTTAAAACAAAACAGAACACTTTGCCTCCCTGACAAGTCAGGATATCTGCCCACACTGGACCTACATTCTCCCATGGAAAAACTAGCTTAAGCTGAATGGCAGAGCTTTGGGATGAGACAGAATGTCAGTTGCCATTCATAAGGTTTACACTGTTGGTTTTTCAAATAGCAGAAAAATATATTTCTGTACACATATCATGCAAAATGTGGAAGACAAGAGACTTACTGAGACTACATTTTAAAAAAATATATTTTTATTGATTTCAGAGAGGAAGAGATAGAAACATCAATGATGAGAGAATCATTGATTGGCTGCCTCCTGCATGCCCCCTACTGGGGATCGAGCCTGCAACCCAGGCATGTGCCCTTGACTGGAATTGAACCCGGGACCTTTCAAGCCACAGGCCAACACTCTATCCACTGAGCCAACCCAGCTAGGACAAGAAGACTACATTTTTAAGAAAGGTAAAAGAGAGCCTATTTCTTATGAAAGTAAAAAATATATTTGTATATGATTAATATGCAAAATATATATGTCAAAAAATTTAGGCACCATTATGAAACAATGGTATTAGGAAGTACAAATAGACTATAGGGGGGAAAACAACAACACAAAATAAATTTAATGAACTGAAGGGATGACACCAATTTCAAAAGGTTTTCTTTTTCTTCAGATTTTTTTTCAATTGATTTTTAGAGAGAGAGGGAGGGAGCGGGAGAGAGAGAAACATCAATGTGAGAGCAAACATCCATTGGCTGCCTCCTGCACACCCCCTTATGGGGACTGAGCCCACAATTTGGGCATGTGCTCTGACTGGGAATCAAACCAGCAATCTCATGCATGGGACAACACCCAATCAACTGAGCCACACCGGACAGAGCCAACAGGGTTTGTTTTTTAACATTAAGAAAATACATGATGCCCCTGTTAAATGTAGTTATGTTATTAAGTGGGGAAATAATTACCTTGGCATAAAAACTATCTATATAGGAATGCAGTATAAATCATGGGTTATGCTCTCAAGCATTTGCTAAGTAAATCTGAATAGATACATGCATTTCTTTCTAGTATGCTGAAAACACGTTTGAGAAATTCAGGAGAAAAAGGTTAAATTAAAAAGGTAATATATTGTTGATACATGTAAAACATCTGTTAAAAGCACAAGTGTAAAAAAAAAAATACAACTCAAAGAAAATGAAAGTACAAAGTTGAACACCACAGAGTGTTGATAAGATTTCCATGTGACCACAGCACAGTTAGACATTGGGCCTGCCATTAGAAAATGACTTCTTGGCATGCAATGGCGGGGGCGGGGGGGGGGGGGGGAAATAATGGGGGAATAAGGACACATGTGTAATACCTTAATCAATAAAGAAATTTAAAAAAAAAGAAAATGACTTCTTTAGGGGACTTTGAGGGAAAGGCTCATAGTAATGTAAACTGGTAAAAAGTGGTAACGCATTTGGCTGTATTTCCTATTTCTGTGATGATCAATACTATTTGCAACAATGTGTGAGCCCAAGAGAACACCATTTGGTAAAAATGTGAACCTTGATTCCTTTCATTGGCTCATTCAACAGGAATCACTTTGTGCTAAAAAAAAAATAGAACAAGTCTTGGGCACAGTAACTAACACCATCACTTGACCATGCTCCCTTGGCTAGGCCCACAGAGGGTGCAATGCTAGAGGAACCAAACGCACACAGCATGGCCGAGGGGCTGAAAGGGGGGGCGGGGATGAGTGACTTGAGCATGG
This sequence comes from Plecotus auritus, assembly GCF_963455305.1. Classification (NCBI taxonomy): domain Eukaryota; kingdom Metazoa; phylum Chordata; class Mammalia; order Chiroptera; family Vespertilionidae; genus Plecotus; species Plecotus auritus. Next base: position 44,910,307 of record NC_137771.1, on the reverse strand, counting down.
CATGACGCTAAAGAGATTTTCTTTTTCTTTTTTTGAAGAGTTGAAAGAAATTGCACTGTTTGTGTCATCCAGGAGAAAATATTCATCCGAGCTCACCAGCAAAGGCTGGACAGAAGCCTGGACTTTTAGGTGGACGTTATAACCTATGCGAATGCTTTCAACACTTTTTTGGCAGGGCATTCACAAGTGCCTCATAAATGTATAATGTGATGGGCTCATTCTAGTTCAAAACAGTTTCTTTGGAAGTATCATTTGGTGAGGAATAATCATGCCAATTTTCCTACTGAACTCAGTTTCCAGAAAGAAAAGTGATGGCGTAAACTACTTTCTCGAGATTATAAAAGTTTAGAAGTAGATTCCCTAAAAAAACAAACAAACAAAAAAAAACACCTTGAATTTCAAATGGTATGAAAATCAGAAGGCTTTATTCAGTTCATCTCTCTCAACTAGTCCTGATGGTGCATAAACAGCGCTAAGACAAAAGGGACTGAACTGCAGCTCAGTGCCCCGGAGCAGAGCCGCCCGTGTCGGGTGAGGCTGCAGCAGGCAGGTTACAAGTATGTCGAAATAGCGTATTGATGTCCCGGCCTTTGAAAGGGCATCTGTGGTCCAGTTTGACATACAATTATTACTTTCTGTATGCCTTGGCATATAAAGGGTTGAAAAGCACTGCAATACTACAGTGGAATGTAAATTTTAAAATGTATATGACATTTTCCCTCCTGTCCAGACACTATATGTTGAACAGCTGCCTTCCATTATAAAGTTAAAAAGAAATAAACATTGTGTCCAGTTACAGGGCTTAAAGGTGACATTGCTGCTGCACACTGCAATATGAAATACTCATCCTGCCACAGACATCTGCATATCAGAGTTCTAATTCTGTACCAAAAGAGTGAGTTATTATAGAAAAAAATGTTATGATTAAATATAGCCATTTTTGAATTCAGAATCCCCAACAGAATTTACAATACATGTTTGTATTTTTTTAAAATACATTTTTATTGATTTCAGAGAGCAAGGGAGAGGGAGAGAGAGATAGAAACATCAATGATGAGAGAAAATCATTGATCTGCTGTCTCCTGCATGTCCCACACTGGGGATGGAGTCCACAACTCCCGCATGTGCCCTGACCAGGAATCGAACTCTGACCTCCTGGTTCATAGGTCGATGCTCAACCCCTGAGCCATGCCCGCCGGGCAGCCTATTTGTATACATGCTTTAATAAATGTACAGAACATTTGATGGTATCTCTAGAATGTTCTTATACCTGACCCTCTTTATGTTCAAAGTATTTTATAAACCAAGTAACTTGCCTCCAAGTTAAGCAAAGCTGGTAAATAGGGAATCAAGAAATCAAAAACAGGCCTGTTTATTTCCACAGACTGTGACTTACACCAGTACACACTGGAATGACTCAAATTTAATTAGGAGGTCAAAACTGGACAAAACAATGGAGAAACTGAAATTAATGACTAAATTTTTATGAAGCCAAAGCTTTTTCTAGGCTATTGTAGAGTAAAAACGGAAATATGTGGAAAAGTACTTAGAGGCTAAAAGCTTGGTTTACAGATACAGAGAATAATTATAAACTCTTTGAAAACAAACGAAAGCTTACTCTTGGAGTGGATGACAAGCTCTGAACAATGAACACCACAGGGTTTCCTGCATTCTTAATGGCCTCCACTGCTTCGCTGTGTGAGGCATTCTGCAAATCCACTCCAGACACCTACAACACAGAAGTCATTTATTTCTATTAGAGAGGCGGTAGATACTGTGGATAGGTTAATTCAAAGTTCATGTGTATTATATAGTTATGAGAGCTGCCAGAGTCTAATGAATTAAACCAAAGTCAGGAAAAAAATAAGATTAGCCCATAAAAAGCTTTGCTGTTCTGGAACACATTTACGGAAGTAACGTATTACCTTCAAGAAAAGTAAACAAGACAAAAATCGTAATAACAATAGCCCTGGTTAAATGTACTTACTCAAAACAGTAGCTTAGTCAGTAACAGAACCTTAAGCTTCTGAGCTTATAATGTCACCCCTGTCACTAACACAGTACATATTTCTGGGTGGGGAAAGGAAAAGGTGGGGATCTCTCTGGAATCTTCTCTCACACTGAGAAGAATGATTATTTTAGGCAACTTGTCCATTATCACAATTAAGTAGTTGAACATTTCTTAAATTCTGTTGAAAAAAAGAAGTATGAAAACATCTGTAGGTTCCTTCTAAAGGCATATTTTGTGCTCAATAAATTTGGGTAAATGTAAATGGCTCCTTATTATACAAATCTCAGAGAACCTAATTTGAGAACATGCCTGTAATCTCCAAGACATCCTTTATTTAACAAACATATTTAATAGAACCAATTTTTCAAACTGATCATGTAACAAAGCCTTGGTAATTGTTGGGGTGGCTTATGGTCTGTGGATAGTGACAATTTGTGAATATGGCTTTGCCATAAGGGGACCAAAGAAATAGGAATGTGGGTGGAGAGGGAAGTGGGATCAAGACAGGTTTTTGTTTTTAAGATGGGAGCTATTACAGCAATAATGATGCAGTAGAGAGGCAAACTGAATGAGAGAGAGAGAAGTGACCACGTAGAGGCCAATCCTTGGACAGCGAAGAGGGGATGACTTCTGCACAAGTTAGAGAGATTGGCTTTAGATAGAAGCACAAATAGTTCATTTGTTGTTACAGACACTGTTAGGAAAAAAGATGGGTATGTAGAGGGAGCAAGGGGAAGTTCCCTTTTGACTGTTTCTATTTTGTCAATGAAATAAGAAACAAGGAAAACCAAGATGGCGGCATAGGTAAACACCTAAACTGCTGCCTCGCACAACAATTTCAAAACTACAACTAGAAGACAGAACGGACACCATCCAGAACCGCAGGAAAGCTGACTGAGTGAAAATTCTACAACTAGAAGGAAGGAGAAAAGCTCACAGAGAATTGGAGGTACGGCAAAGGGTCTTTGTGCGCGCAGAGAGGAAGGGCGGCGGAGTGCCTGGCTGGCTTTCTCTGGCGGAAGGGGGAAGGGAGCCCCCGACCGCATTGAACCCCAGTTCTGACTGCACTGAACACCTATTCCGGGCGAGCCCCTGGGGACCCACGCTCTTGTGGGGGGAGTCTGGACTCTCGGGCGGAGACTCGGGAGCCGGGGAAGGCGGAAGACTGAAAGTCCGCTCGCGCCAGTGCGCACAAAGGCTGCGGGAGGCTGCCACAGGCTTTCCCTAGCGGAAGGGAGTGAGAGGCTCCTGACGGCACAAAACCCCAGTTCTGACTGAAGAGAGCCCCAGTTCTGACTGCAGCGAACCCCAGTTCCAGGCGAGCCCCCGGGGACCCACGCTCTTGTGGGGGGAGTCTGGACTCTCGGGCGGAGACTCGGGAGCCGGGGAAGGCGGAAGACTGAAAGTCCGCTCGCGCCAGTGCGCACAAAGGCTGCGAGAGGCTGCCACAGGCTTTCCCTAGCGGAAGGGAGTGAGAGGCTCCTGACGGCACCGAACACCAGTTCTGACTGAAGTGAGCCCCAGTTCTGACTGCAGTGAACCCCAGTTCCAGGCGAGCCCCCGGAGACCCACGCTCTTGTGGGGGGAGTCTGGACTCTCGGGCAGAGAATCGGGAGCCAGGAAGGCAGAGGACTGAAGGCACACACGTGCTAGCAAGGGCAAGGCTGATGGGAAGCCAAGACTGAGACTCCACCCCATCCAAGCAGAGCACAGAGGCTATTGCAATTTGGCAAGTCTAATCCTATAAGGCTGTCTCCAGCACCGGACTTCTCCCAGCATAGACACAGCTGATCCTTACAGCCAACTGGCCTGGAGGTCAATTCTTCCCAGTGATACCAACAACAATAAAGACTTAATTACAACAAGGCTGTACACACAGTCCACAAAGGGGTGCACCAAGAGTGTCCACCCCAGGTTAACTGGGGAGGCAGACCCACTGGGCCAAATTGGAAACCTAGCACACAAATCTACCAACTCAGGGAAGCAGTGAAAATGTGGCGTCTAAGAATCAGATCACAAACGAAAGAAATGGAGGAAAACAAACGACTGGATATAGAATTCAAAACCACGGTTATAAGGCTTTTTAAGAATATCCTAGAAAAGGCCGATAAATATAACGAGACCCTCGAAGAGATGAAAAAGGACCAACTAGAAATTAAACATACACTGACTGAAATAAAAAATATTATACAGAGACCCAAAAACAGACAAGAGGAACACAAAAATCAAGTCAAAGAATTGAAATACAAAGAAGCAAAAAACACTCAACCGAAAAAGCAAAAAGCAAAAAAAAAAATCCAAAAAGTTGAAGATAATGTAAGAAGACTCTGGGACAACTTCAAGCGTACCAACATCAGAATTATGGGGGTGCCAGAAGAAGAGAGAGAGCAAAATACTGAAAACCTATTTGAAGAAATAATGACCGAAAACTTCCCCCACCTGGTGAAAGAAATAGACTTACAAGTCCAGGAAGCCCACAGAACCCCAAACAAAAGGAATCCAAAGAGGACTACACCAAGACACATCATAATTAAAATGCCAAGAGCAAAAGACAAAGAGAGACTATTAAAAGCAGCAAGAGAAAAACAGTTAGTTACCTACAGGGGAGCACCCATACGATTGTCAGCTGACTTTTCAACGGAAACTATGCAGGCCAGACGGGAGTGGCAAGAAATTTTCAATGTGATGAATAGCAAGAACCTACAACCAAGATTACTCTACCCAGCAAAGCTATCATTCAGAATTGAAGGGCAGATAAAGAGTTTCACAGACAAGAAAAAGCTAAAGGAGTTCATCACCACCAAACCAGTATTATATGAAATGCTGAAAGGTATTCTTAAAGAAGAGGAAGAAGAAAAAAGGAAAGATAAAAATTATGAACAACAAATACATATCTATCAACAAGTGAACCTAAAAATCAAGTGAATTAAAAACCTGAGGAACAGAATAATCTGGTGAATACAATAGAATCAGGGGCATAGAAAGGGAGTGGACTGATAATTCTCAGGGGGAAAGGGGTATGGGGGGGTTCATAAAGAGACTGGACAAAAATCATACACCTATGGATGAGGACAGTGGGGGGTAGGTAAGGGCAGAAGGTGGGGTGGGAAATGGCTGGAGGGGAACTATGGGGGAAAAAAGGAGAAATAATTGTAATAATCTGAATAAAGATTTATTTAAAATAAAAAAAAAATAGATAAAAAAAAAAAAATAAGAAACAAGGACCTTAGAGCAAGATTAAGGCTGAGGAGGAGGTACAGCAGGTTTGAAACAGTTATCCAGGGAAGCAGGAGAATAAAATAACTGGGGAAATATTACAGGATTGCAGGGCAGAACTAAAGACCCACTTGAGGGAGTGGTCATGAATTTCCAGCAGACAGTATGGCAGTTATTTTCTCTGGTGAGGCTAGAAACATGAAATAAGCAGGGTTGCACAAGTTCAGGGAAAGAAAAGAGGATCAAAGGAGTTGAAAGAGTATGCAAGGGAGTGATTAGGATGATCTATCGCTGAATCTGAGCAGAGTAAGGAGAAAAGGGAGCACCCTAGAAGCTGAGGGACAGAGAAGCTAGGACCCTCAGGTAGGAGACAGAAGCCTAGTGTGTTAGAGGGATTTAAAGGCAGGTGAGTCCAAAGAATGGTGAAAGATGGGTGAGAAGAAGAGAGGTGAGGTCAGGGAGGCAGCTGGAGCCACATCATGCAGGTCTAAAGGCTTTTTATTCTACTAGACATCCAATCGAAGATTTTAATGCTCTGTAAAAGCTCTCTTCTCATTTGAGTTGAGTGAGGAAGAATAGGAATAATATTAAATGAATAAAGTACGTAGAGAAGAAATTTAAAGTGAAGCTTAAAAGCTGTCACAACAGTTTGATGAAGCTTCTTATAAATAACCTAATCCCCAAAGCATTCAACAGTGAGAGAAGTAGAGGCATATGAGAACTATTTCATCTTCCAGTAATGACCAGAGAGTTATTCCCTTTTCCACAGAGTTAAATGGGAATCACTGTTGTTGAGAAGTTAGGGGGGCAAATGGAAATCTGTCCTATTACAACCAAAAAATATCTACCCAACAGTGTGTCCATTAATACAGATGAATAGCCATTTCTAAAAATTACATTAAATTCAAACTTCCTAGTATAAAAAATTATTTATATGGACCTAAATCCTTCATACAATTGTTTCAATACAGAAAGAAGTGATTATTATGCTTTACTTAAAAAACAAAACAAGCAAGTAATACTTTTCAGGGAAAAAAGTAAACAAACGACTCTGCTTGACAAGCTATATATTAAAGTGTAACATTTCAAGTCTACAGTGAGTTTGAAGAAATATAAATTATCAAATCTGAGACAAAACAGTGGGTTCTTACTAGTATGTGTAAAAGTGATGATGGACAAGTGAGAGAATACTTCATTTTCAACTGACAGCAGGGAAAGATGAGGGGGGGGGGAAAACAAACCAAAATTTTATAAAATGAAATAATGAAAATTCTAATTAGCAAACAGAAAAAAGACATGCACAAACATGTCATGGAAGAGGATATACAGATGGCAATTAGCACATGAAAAGTTCTTAATATTAACCATTAGCTATTAGGGGAACACAAATGAAAATAATGAGATATCACTAAATACCTATCAGAATGGCTAAAGTGAAAAATAGTGACAACACCAAACGTTGGTGAGGATGCAGAGAAATTGGATCACTCAAACATTGTTGGTGGAAATGTAAAATGGTACAGCCACTCTGGAAAACAGCTTGACAGTTCAAGTCTAAAACTGAACATAGCAGACAACCCAGCAATTGCATTCTTGGGCATTTATCCTAGAGAAACAAAAACTCATTTTCACTCTGGAACTTGTATACAAATGTTTATAGGAGCTTTATTCAGAATAGCCAAGAACTGGAAACTACCCAAATGTCTTTCAATGGATGAATGGTTAAACAGTAGTATATCCTGGAATACTACTCAGCCATAAAAAGGAATGAACAGTTAATAGTAAACTGAGTAAACTTCAACCAAATTACACTGAGTGAACAAAAGCCAATTTCAAAAAGAGATATAATGCATGATTTTACTTATGTGACAACTGTGACATAACAAAATTATAGACAGGGAGAAACAGATTAGTGGTTGCCAGCAGTTAGGGATGGGGAGAAGAGTGGTTATAGAGGGGTAGTAAGTAACACAAGGGAGTCCTGTAGTAATGATACGGTTGAGTTCCTTTTTTCCCTCATATATTTATTGACATTAGAGAGGAAGGGAGAGGGAGAAAAAGATAGAAACATCAATGATGAGAGAGAATTATTGATCGGCTGCCTCCTGCATGCCCCCTGCTGGGGATTGAGTCTGCAACCCAGGCATGTGCCCTTGACTGGAATTGAATCCAGGACCCTTCAGTCCGCAGGCTGACATTCTATCCACTGAGTCAAACCAGCTAGGGCCAGTTCAGTTTCTTGATTGTAGTGGTGGTTATGCAAGGCTACACTTGTGATTAAACTGTGTAGAGCTATCAACACAAACCCGAATAAGGTCAATGAACTGTGACTATATCAGTATTCGGTTTTGCTGTCTCTATATATAAAAGCCTAAGTGACTGAATGACCGAACGACAGGTCGACCAGTCACTATGACACACACTGACCACCAGGGGGCAGACACTCAATGCAGGAGCTGCCCCCTGGTGGTCAGTGTGCTCCCACAGCATGAGTGCCGCTCAGCTGACCGACCTGGCAGCCCACCAGCCTGGCGGCAGCCACTCCTTCCCTCAGTAGTCCTACAGGTCCAATCTCTAGAGAACGAGCCAGGCACCAATGGACCAGTGCCGCTGGCATGATCCCGACAGCGCCCCGACCTCTGGAAGTCGGCCTCAGGCACCAAGGCCGCTTCCCCTCCCTACATGCTCCACAAGGGAGAAATGATATAAAAGCGGCCACCAGGTGGCTCCCAATAACCAGCACAAATGTCAGTGGGACGGATCTGATCCGGGCCGCAAGAGTGTCCCACCACCCACCCGGAGAGCTGATTGCATCCCAGCCACCCCAGCCACCCCAACCACCCTCGGGACGGGCGTCAGATGCAGGACTCATGGCTGGCGAGTGCCACCACTGTGGCGTGAGCCTCTCCCAATTGGGACTGACTGTGTGCGAGCCTGCAGCAGACGCAGCGGGGCCAGGGTGAGTGGGAGTGGCAGGCAGGAGCAGAAGGTGGCATTGGACCGCCAGTTTCGGCCTGATCCCCACAGGCTACCCTGAGGGACCCTACCCATGCACGAATTTGTGCACCAGGCCTCTAGTTGTACTATAATTGTGTATGACACTAATATTGGGGGAGGCTGGGGAAAGGGAACACGAACTTCCTTGTACATTTATTTGCAATTTTCTATGAATCTATAATTATTACAAAATAGAAAGTTAAGGAAAACAAGATAAAACAGAATATAAAATATATATTTAGAAATTAAGTTCAAATATGTCAGTAATCAAAATTAAAAATAAATTAATGTCCCTATTTACTTAGATGAAGGTTATCAATTTAGATTTACAAAAGCAAAATCCAGATATATGTTGCTTACAACAATAAAAGTAAAAAAATAACAAATAAGGATGCAAATATAGAAAAGGAAAAACCTGTACCATGTAATTACTAAATAAAAGAAACCACACCTGCCCCAGACACCAGAGTATCCTTTTAAAATGTGTATGCAGTCATAATTCTCTAATGGATTCCCATTGCATTCAGAGTATTCACACCTTAGTTTTCTCTTCCTGGAGCCTTCTTCCCCCATCAATCCACATGGCTCACTCACTTCCTATACTTGCCCTAATATCTTCTACAACAAATCTATTAATTCCAACTACTGCCTTCACTCCTGTCATTCCTTATCTTCCTTCCTAATATTTTTCTCCAAAGCTACTTATTACAATCTAACATTCTACATATTATTTTGTGTATTGTCTCTCTCCTCAACTAACATGCAAATGCATCAGAGAATGGATTTTTTGGTCATTTTCTTCACTGCCATATTACCAGTGCATTTAAAAAAATTTTTTAAATTGCACAAAACAAATGTAACATAGAATTTGTATATAGAGAGCGTTGCGTTAACATTTTTCTTTATCCTCACCTGAGGATATGTTTATTGATTTGAGAGAGAGAGAGAGAGAGAGAGAGAGAGAGAGAGAGAGACATCAATGTGAGAGAGAAACATCAGTTGCTTCCCACAACCTTTTTGGTGTATGGGGCAATGCTCCAATCAACTGAGCCACCTGGGCAGGGCTATTCAGAGCATTTTCATAGGATTCCTTGATTTAATCCTCACAATGATATTAAGGGTTTTGAATTCCCATTTCCATTTTATTTGGAAACTGAGAATAAGAACAAATAGAAATAAACAGAACAATCTAGACTTCAACCCATGGCCTCCAGGGCTCTTTTCACTCTATCAGAGCTGAAACACCATAGCTGTTATTTAGCATCATAAAGCATAAATCAATAACAAGTAGATACCCAGGTTTAAGATAATCAATATGGTGTCATCCAATAAAATCACTGCAAAGAAATGTATCAGATTCACACCTCAGGATATTCTCAGTGCTTTGACTCCACTCTACAAAGCCTAACACATGTGAACAATGGATTCATCCCTCCATCAACTTCAAGGGCAACTCTGGGTGGACAGGCATGGCTAGCCCACCTACACACACATTTATAAAATTTAGAACTTGTTAAAGACTGTGGGAGAAGCATGATGTCCACCACGGGCCTCATTCTGTTAAATTTTGAAATTGTTTGTTTAGTCAATTGAGGCTTTTTGTTTTATTGTTTTACTAGAGGTCCAATGCACAAAATTTGTGCAAGGGGCTCGGCCCTCGCAGCCCCGGTGTCATCCAGAAGGTCATTCGGCTGTCCGGTCTAATTAGCATATTATGCTTTTATTATTAAAGATATGCTACCACTCTAACTTTAGAATCTCATACGATTGTGCAAACAACATACAAACTAAGGCATCTAAATAAAATACACCAATTGTACACACATATACCTCATCACATGAAGATAGGCATTCTGGCTAAATGATTATTTTACTATTTCACGGTACATTCAAACAAAAACAGAATTTTAAGATCATTTACCTCAAGTATTTTATCTCCAGTTTTAAGAGCGTTTGTTTTTCCTGCTGGACTATCTTCTAAAACTTGTTTGATAAATATACCTTTCAGCTCCTCTCCATTCTTCAGGCGTTTTATAACGGTTTGTCCACCAACAATGCTAATACCAAGAGACACATCGGGTTCTCTAAAAATCTCAACACTGTAAAAAGAATAAAATAAAATGCACTCATGAAACAAGTTAATTTAATTTGTTAGACTGTTAGTGTAAAGTGTTCAATTTGTACCATATCCTTGTGGCTCACATTTTATATAAATATATTTTCTAAATATATTTTTACAAGTGTTACAGAAATTGTACCTCATTCCTAAATTATAAGATATTATTGATAATTCATGGCATAGCCCTGGCCGGGTAGCACAATTGGTTAGAGCGTCATCCCAATATGCCAAGGTTGCGGGTTCGATCCCTTGTCATGGCACATGCAAGAATCAACCAATGAATGCATAAATAAGTGGAACAACAAATTGATGTTTCTCTCTCTCTCTCTCTCCTTCACTCTCTTTCTCTCCCCCTTCCTCCCTCTCTCTAAAAATCAATAAATTTTAAAAAATTAAAAAAATTCATGGTATATGTGAAAGTTTAAATTCTGAAGAAGATAGGTATCTAAAACAATAAATACAACTCAATATTGAGAGATTTAGCTAGGCCTCAATGTTCCCATCTCCTACCACATTAGTCCTTTTCATCTACATCCATAATATTTGCAAAGATTGGATTAAGAAAAGAACAAATGGGTGAAAAAATCAAGAGTCTCTGCAAAAAGCAGAAAATTTCAGAACAAAATAAATTTGCCATTGAGAGGCTTGTTGCCCCAAGCTGCTTCTCCCAGTCAGCAGGTGGAACCTGGGGTTCTCTAAGTGGAGGACAGATTTTATCTGCTCCTAAGGCAGGACGGTTTTCTTTCCTTCCTACCTTCACATCATTTCAAAAACATATGGGATAACACTTGGCCCTCAAGCCCTGGCCAGGTGGCTCAGTTGGTTGGAGCATTGTCCCATACACCAAAAGGCTGTGGGTTCAATTCCTGGTCAGAGCACATACCCAGGTTGTGGGTTTGATCCCCAGTTGGGGAGCTTCTAGCAGGCAACCACTGATGTTTCTCTCTCACATCGATGTTCCTCCCTCCCCACCCCCTTCCTCTCTCTCTAAATTCAACAAATATATTCTCGAGTGAGGATTAAAACAAAAACAAACAAAAAACTTGATTCTCAAAATATTATGAATTTTGCCCCAATTGCATTAATTGGCCAATAATTCATGCAAATAAAAAAGTAGCTCAGAAAACAGTTCCTAAGAGTTTTTAAGACAAAACCCATAAGTGCAATAAAAAACAGTTTTTGTGGGCACAGTGAAATGAATAATGCATGAAGAATAGATAGAGCAGCTAAAGGAAGAATTTGATAACCTTAATAAAGTAGAGCCCTCGTGCCTACATAAATTTACAAGAGTATCTAAGAGAAGATGGGCCCAACACATTCTGTTCGTTCACATAGGCACAAGGGGTTGGCGGGGGAGATAAATTGGTTTATGGTACAGCTTCACTACTGTTGTTGTTCATACATAAAGAAGCTTTACTGTAATCAAGGCAGCCCTATCTGCCCTCAGTGAGGCAGTGATAAACTATGCTTAGTCCATCAGTTACTGTCATAGATGGACATTTGAAAATTGCTTTATCTGAAAGAGTATGATATTTTCCTAACATTGGTTGTAGTCATTTTGCCTGGCTAAATCTCTAGATAAGACAAAATAAAGCTAAACTTTGGGCCAGTCCACATATGAGTAGCAATTTCTCAATCATTAGAGAATGACTGAATGACAGTAATATTAAAGAAAAAAGCAGCTGATTGTGTTGTTCTACTGAGATAGCCAATTATGTCATCAACATACATTCTTGGTGGACCCCAGTGACTGAAGTTTGGAGTTTCTTCTCCTTCACCTTCTTCTCTTTCAGGTAACTCACTAAGGAGGAAAAAAATACACACACAATTTATAAAACATAAAATTGCACAATCTATATGTAGTTAAACAGTTCTTAATTTTTAAGCTTTTAAAATATTTACATCAATAGTTAAATGTCCATACAAAGTAAAAATATATTGTTTTAATGTTGAACTCAACAAATATTCACCCAGCACCAGCAAATCATAGACTATAAGCTCTGTTATTGGTGACAATCTATATGCTATTTTCAAAAATTGTGTGTTTGATTTATGCAATATTTGTTCCTCTATCAATATAAAAACTAGAGGCCTGGTGCATGAATTTGTGCACAGGTGGGGTTCAGCCAGCCCACCCAGATTGGGGCCGATTGGGGCCGGGCCTGCTGGGGGGAGGGGATGCAGGAGGTCAGCCTGCCAGCCCCACTCCCAATTGGGGTGGGGGGGCCAATCGGGGTGGGGCAGACCAGGAAGGGAGGGGCTGCAAGCAGTTGGCCGGCCCAGGCCCTGATTGGGGGGGGAGGGCAATTGGGGGTGGAGTCAGCCGGGGGGAGGGGCCCCGGGTGGTTGGTGGGTCGGCCCACCCCCTGGTCGAACTCCTGGTCGAACTTCCGGTCGAGGGACAATTTGCATATTAGCCTTTTATTATATAGGATATATTCCTTAAAACTTGATATTGACCAGCTCAGAGAATACAACATAAATGGCTTAACAGTCAGTAAACATGATCCCTCTTTCTAAATTTTTCTGTCACTCTAAATAATTCCCATCATTGGTATCCCATGAATATCTTGTGTAGTTATACATCACTTTTCAGTTTACAGAGAGATTTACTTATGTTATCTAATTCAATCCTCCCACCTACCATACCACAACCATACTTTCACCCATCAAGTATGTTAGCATGGAACTGCTTAATAACAAAATGTTGAACTAGAGAGTAATTATGTAAGTAGTGCTATCTAATAGGGTAGAGACATTACCATAATAATTATCTGGAAGAAGAGACAGGAGTCCTAAGCTCCACTCTAGCCTGTGCCATGAAATAGGTATGTGACTTTGGACCACCCAATGAAATAATGTCTGATACTCTAAACTGTATTACTCTACATAAAAATGTAGGCACTACCTCTTTCATTTACTTTTCACAAAAACCCTGTGAAGTAGGCACAGCAGGCCACATAACTATATTTTTCAAATGAGGAACTGAGGCTCAGACATTCTACACAACTTCCTCTCAGTACCCAAATCTTTCTTTCCACACTAAGTTTCAATGCTCCATTATTCTCTGAACTCTCAACTACTTCCTGAAAAAAGTAACAAAACTCAACTTCCTTGCCATTCTACAAAATTTCTAGGATATAATAATTTAAGGGTAACTGTAAAGGAGAAAGCTGAAAGGATCTAGACATTCCAAAACTCAGGTAAGAAATTGGGATCGTTAGGGATCATTAACATCTCACCCACTACCAGATGGCCTTCTTGCCTTCGCCAATCTGTTTTTTATGATTAGAAGCATTATAGCATTCAGGGGCAAACAGCCTGGCAGATATCTGCTGGTTACTTATCTAATGTCCTCTCTCCCACTTTCCCTTACCAACAGAACTCTGTTATTCCAGGTGGCACTTTGCCCAGCTCTAAAAAAATACATTTGTGAATTTTCTTTCAGTTAATGATAACTGTGAGGATATGGAAGCAAAAGTCCCTGGATGAGACTTCCAGGAAAACTTATTAAAATGGAGGAGAATCAGTTGGCAGGAGCCTTTTGCTCTGCACCCTTCCCTTCTCCTTGCCTAGAAGGCAGAGATGATATTGGTGGTGAAGAATCAATCTTAAAATCATGAAGAAACCACGAGAAGCCATCCAGTAAGGACAGCAGAGAAGAGGGGAAGAACAGGTTTCAGACCCTGACAGACCACTTTCTTCAAAACTTTTTACTTGGAAAAAAAAATGAAGGCCCTACTTAGTTAAACCAATGCTAAAGGGGGATAAGGGGGAACTCTGTGTATGAGCCTCTGAATGCAATCCCTAAATGATATTCCCATGATTCCACCAATTTAAGTGAAGTGTTCACTTTATCATATGACATTATTATTTATTGGATAGTTGTAATCATCACATAAACTTTCATATTTTGATTACCCTATGGAACAGTAACAAAGATTAAATGAGGAAAAACTGACACTTAACTGAAGTTCAACCAATATTCATTTCCTTTGCAAGTTTTTCATTTTTTGCATCAAAATTTCTCCCACATCATCCTATCTAATAAAAGAGTAATATGCAAATTAACCATCACTCCACTACACCCACAAGCCATGCCCACCACCCAATCAGGAGCAAGTATGCAAATGAACCCCAACCAAGATGGCTGTGGCCACAGAGTGATCAGGAGGCTTGGGTTTCTCCAGCAATGGAGGAAGCCAAGCTTTCCACACACCCTGGCAGGCCCAGGCCTCCACTCAAGGCTACAAAGTTTCAATTATAGAAGATAAATAAATCCCAACAAAAATGGCTGTGGCCATGGAGCGAGCAGGAGGCTTGGCTACAGGATACAAAGTTTCAATTATAGACGATAAATAAATCCCAGATCCCAGGGCCTCCGCTTGGGTCGCCAGGGGGCGTGGCTGGCCTGCAAACCACCACAGGCCCCTCGCCCAGGCCACACCACGCCCCAAGGGAACCCCCACCCTGATCCGGGACACCCTTCAGGGCAAACCAGCTGGCCCCCACCCAGGCCTCTATCCTATAGAATAAGAGTAATATGCAAATTGACTGTCACTTCAATACACAGGATGGCTGCCCCCATGTGGTCAAAGATCCTGTCCCCATGTGGACACAAGATGGCCGCCATAATATGGCCAGCAGGGGAGGGCAGTTGGGAGGGACCAGGCCTGCAAGGGAGGACAGTTGTGGGCAATCAGGCCCGCAGGGGAGGGCAGTTAGGAGGGACCAGGCCTGCAAGGGAGGGCAGTTGGGGGCGATCAAGCCTGCAGAGGAGGGAAGTTGGGGGCAACTGGGCCTGCAGGGAAGGGCAGTTGGGGGGGACCCAGGCCTGCAGGGGAGAGCAGTTGGGGAGACCAGACCTACAGGGGAGGGCAGTTAGGGGAAAACAGGCTGGCAGGGGAGCAGTTAGGCATCAATCAGGCTGGAAGGGGAGTGGTTAGGGGGTGATCAGGCTGGCAGGAAGAAGCGGTTAGGGGCAATCAGGAAGGCAGGCAGGTGAGCAGTTGGGAGCCAGCAGTCCTGGATTGTGAGAGAGATGTCCGACTGTCAGTAGGATCAGGCCTAAATGGGCAGTTGGACATCCCTCGAGGGGTCCCAGATTGGAGAGGGTGCAGGTTGGGCTGAGAGACACCCCCCCGCCCCCGTGCATGAATTTCATGCACCAGGCCTCTAGTATATAATAAAACCCTAATATACAAATTGATCGAACAGCAGAATGACCGGTCGCTATGATGCGCACTGACCCCCAGGGGGCAGATGCTCATCGCAGGAGCTGCCCCCCTGCTGGTCAGTGCGCTCCCACAGGGGGAGCGCCACTCAGCCAGAAGCCGGGCTCATGGTTGGCAAGCACAGCGGTGGTGGTGGGAGCCTCTCCTGCCTCTGCAGCAGCTCTAAGGACACCTCGAGGGATGTCTGCCAAGGGCTCCCAGACTGCAAGAGGGCACAGGCCAGGCTGAGAGACCCCTCCTCCCAGGGCACAAATGTCATGCACCGGGCCTCTAGTAAGAAATAAATAATGTCTGTCCTAATTCCTGACATAGAGCTTCTAAAACCCTTGGAATTTCCTTTGTGATATGGGTGATAAGAACATCTTTTGTTATTAATAACAATCTCCTTTCAGCCAGAACTGAGTTTGTGCTAATAAGGTGATTCTTGGTAGGACCCTGGATAATTTCAGATGGGTGTTGCTGCCAGAGAACAAATAGGTGATTAGAATTGGAACATTCAGTCCCACCCTCAGCTCCACCTCTGGGAAGGGGAGAGGGGCTAGAGATTGAGTTCAAGCACCAATGGCTAATGATGTAAATAATTGTGCCTACTTAATGGAATCTCCATAAAAAGAAAAAAGAACCCTAAAGGACAGGGTTCAGAAAGCCTCCAAGTTGAAGAACACCTCAAGGTGCTGGGAGGGTGATGTGCCGAGAAGAATGGAAGCACTGTGCACACCCCACACCTCCTCACAATACCTGCCCTACTTCTCTTTCCCATTTGGCTATTTCCGAGTTGTATCCTTTATAATAAACCAGTGATAGTAAAGTACTTTCTTGAGTTCTGTGAGCCCTCCTCACAAGTCCAAGGGAGGTGTTGTGGGAACACCCAATTTCAAGCTGTTTGGTCAGAAGTACATTTGGCAACTGGCATGTGAAGTCAGGGCAGTCTTATAGGGTTGAACCTTTATACTGTGGAGTCTGCAATAACTCCAAGTAATTGGTGTCAGAGAGAACTGGTTGTTGTGTGAAGGAAAAACTCACACATTTGGTGTCAGAAGTGTTGTGAGCAAAAATAGTTCATAATAGGCACTATGAAAAACACACACACATATGCATCTTTATTATGATACAAATACGTTATCATTCTAGGAATTAAATTCTTTAATTAAAAAAATAAACTAGAATGAAAACCAAGCTTTAATATTAGTATAAGCTATTAATTTTTCTACTAAAAAATAAAAACCAAAAATATCCTAAACTGCTAGCTTTCACAAATTAAGAGAAGGGTTTGGGGGGGAGCATTATCTAGAATATGGAAAGTTTTAGCTAAAGTGTGTAATAAAAAGATTATTTTGTTGAAAGAGACTCACTGACTATTTCAAAGAATATTAACTTCCTTCAGGAAATTGACAGTGCATATTTTAATCAGATTATTTTATACTTAAAGAGAGATAAAACTTGCAAAAGCTTATCCACTCAGTGTGAGTAGTTTTGGAAATACAGTCACAGGAGATGAGCAACTATACCAACTGATGTAGTCACTTTACATGATGAAGGTATATACAGTATATACCTTTTAGCCCCAAATAAAATTTAATTAAGAAAGTAAAATACTTTTATTACACATAGTAAGTTATAAATTTTCACAAATATATTTAAAACTTTAATGAGGGATTTCTAACCAAATTTTATAATTTGCACTATTAAATATGGTCAATAGCTTAATCAGTTAAAGTTTTAAATTTTAAAATAATTGAAATTTACCTCTTACATAGAACCAGTTTTTCCCCAAGGGAATTAAACATCCAATAAAAACAATGCTTTTTATTTCAGAACTTTTTAACAAATGCCCAAAGTTATCATTCTTTACAGATTTGGGAGGAAAGATGGAGTAGCTCATTAGTGAACAGGTGGGTGTTATTAGTAAGACTTGATCATGATATACAATCCCTTTGTGAATAAAATCTTCCATCATACCCAAGTCAGATGGATCCAGATAGCCAAGGTGACCTTTCCTTTTCAATATACCTTTTTTTTTCATATAAAATTTCTACATGCTATGCCATATGAGGGCCAAGTAAACGCAGCACCCTAAAGGGATTAAGCAGGAAGAGTTCTGGTTGTGACTAAGCTATGTCATGATTTCTTTTGCCTCTTTAAATATAGATTTTATATGGCAATTTGCTGGTGACATGCCATAGGGAATACCGAGTGTTTGAAACCAGGGAGAATGGGTACTAGTGTTTTCCAAACTAGTTAGTTTACTTATACAGATGTTACAGTGATTTTGAGGGTACGAAGCAAATTATTATTGGCACCAGTACACAGAAAGAATCAGGCATTCCTCATATTAAAGGTTAGAATGGCACAGACCTGTGCTCAATGAAAAGAAGCCAGACCCACAAAAAAAGTCCTACTGCATGATTACATTTGCATGAGTTCTAGACCAGGATAAATGCATGACAGTATAAGAAGTCACATCAGTAGTTGCTTTGGACAAGACACTGCCAAGAGGATGGGCGAACTTTCTGCAGTGATAGAAATGTTCAATATCTTAATTGGACTGTCAGTAATATGAACCTACACAGTGATCAAAATTAAGGAAACTGTCCCTTAAAAATCTGTGCATTTTATTAATATGTACAATTGTGCTTAAGAGTTTTGTTAATGCAATGAAAGCTCAAGTCACAAAGGGTAACTTGCTTCCTTCAGTCAACTTTACGTCTCTTTTGGCCTTTTGTAGAGCCTGGATTAGTAATCAAAGATCTAAATATACTCTCAAAGACATTAGTGTAATATTCTTATGTACTTCCTGCCCTAATTTTTCACATTAATCTTCCCCTGCAGTGTGGACAACAGCTGCAACCGAAGTATATTGGAAACCTCCCCTTTCTCCTCCCAATTCAAAATATTCCAGAGTAGTCCTCTCGCAAATGCACGTATTTCTTTTTTTCCTTTTCCTCAGCCTCTTACCAATGTTCTGAATTTATACATAATTTTTGGCAGTTTATCCCAAAGGTAAACCTATTAAACATCCACCACTCATTTAAAAGGCACTAAATGCCAGATACTGTATTGGGAGCTCAAAATATAACAATCATTTTATCCTTTCCCCACTATCACACCTGCCTCCTGTTCTACCTCCACCACTCTAACAAAGTATGTAATACGTAAAGTATTTCTTTTCATTTGCATTCTATTATACCAACAGCATGATGTCTTGTCAATTTTAAATGTCTTTCACCTCAAGTTCATCCTCCTCCCAAGGCTTTAGCCTCTGACACCTTGTTTTAGTAACTGTGAGTTGGTTCTATTTTACTATAAAACAAACACCCTACAATCTCCTTGAGTGTTTTAAAAAAAACAACCCAGCAATAATGAATACTGCCCTAGATAAACCTCAGGGCCCATGAGTCTATCATTGTCACTGAGCATCACTGCTGACCTTCCATTAGACATTTACTATGTTCAAGGCATTATATGAAGCCCTTTATATTCACTTTTATTTCATCTGTAAAACTACTTTATAAATGAGAAATTTTGGACACAACGGAAACCTTCTCAGGGCCTTGTAGCTATAAATAATAGAGGAAAAATCTGAACAACACCCAGAATATGTCTATCCCACAGATCTGCTATTAGTCTGAGAGATGTGCATGTCCCCCTTTATAGGCACCCATATGTCCTCAGGCAGCAGGCGATGACAAAGATGAGTTAGAAAAAGACTGAAGCCAGGTGAGTTCTGAAGACCTGATCTCAAGTGGCCTTATGAAGAAAGGAGGATACTTGGAACAAAATAGCTCAGATTCCTTCCAGAGTTATCATACATGCTGGCCCACAGTTCTCCTTGTAGAGAGCCCCACTTTGAGGATGAGTCTGACCTCTTAATATTTGTCCTGCCTCCAAACACAAGGAGAAGTTGACTTGACATAAATATACACTGAGTGGCCAGATTATTATGATCTCTGAATGCATAATAATCTGGTCACTTAGTATATATATTAGAGGCCCGGTGCATGAATTCGTGCATGGGAGGGGTCCGGCCAGCCTGGCCAGGGAGAGGGGACATGGGCGATTGGCTGGCCTGCCTGCTGGTTGAACTCCTGGTCGTGGGGACAATTTGCATATTAGCCTTTTATTATATAGGATATACACTGAGTTGCCAGATTATTATGCATTCAGAGATCATAATAATCTGGTCACTCAGTGTATATGCACATTAAAGAACTACACTACAATTAATGCAAAGAAGAAATTCTAAGATACTATTTAGTACTTCATGACACCCTGATAATCTAAAAGACTATCTTCCAAAAGAATCTATGCATGACTCAGAAAGACTCCTGAGTAGCAATAAGTATTCACCCAGGATGCTAACTCCATGGGCATTCGCTAAAAGATTAAAACGGGGACGATGATTTACAGGAAGTCTTCTGGACCTGCTGAGACTTAAATATATCCTGAATCTATGTGAGCAAGCCAAAAGTACAACTTTCAAATGCAAGACTGATCTCCCAAGACAAAATTAGGTTGGAGCCCTTAAATTCCTGTGCTTGCATAAGAAATTGACTTGTTAAAGTACTCATTTTAGGAGAAAAAAGCAATGGCATAAGAGTAAAGTCTATCTTCCCTCTCAGAAGCTGGCAGAATTAAGATACAACTGATGTTCCGTTTTGTCTTCTGCGTGAGGAAGGAGGAGTGGGTTTGGAAATTTGTTTAGAACTTTTCCAATTCTACAGTTAATAGTTCTATAGCTTTAGAGAAGTAGCCCCATTTCTGAATTCTTCAGCCAGAGTCAATGATTAACACTAAGCACAAGGGAAATTTAAAAGACAAAAGTGTCTCATTTAAAAAGTAATTTGACCACATAAAAAGTCATAAAATGTATTGCTAACCTTTCCAGTACTGCCACTTCCAGACATCTCTCCTAAACAAGCAAATACATTGCTTGTTTAACACTGCAAGTTCCTCCAGGAGCTGGTTAGGTCACTAGGACACCAGGCCTACCAGCACCACCCCTCTGCACACTGCTCCAGTTCTGTGTGAAAAGCCACCAGATTGTCCTAGTTGGGCCTATCTGTGTCTTCCCTTTCCACTCAGAGATGAGCTACACAGAAGCACAAAGAACAACGTTTCTATCTAAAACTCTAGGCAAAGGTCACAGATTATTGAATAGAGAAGACAATATCATTGTGTTGGTAGATGATATAAAATCATTCTTGGACTAAGGGTTTAATAAAAACATTAGGGCCAATCAACCCCACCCTAATACTCATTCTTGTTATGCTATGTCAGTACCTCCAGCTCCTTTGTTCATTCCCCTGCTGTACTCAAAGTGCTACACTCTGGTTTCACCTTCATATATCACTCCACCCTCCATCACCTGCCCAGCCAAACTCCCATCACTTTGTGGAACTTCCTTGAGTTGTAAAGAAACTACTCCATGCACTAACCTCTTCAATGAATGTTCTCGATACCTTCTCTGTTCTCTCAACAGCTGCTGGTTCTTTGTCATGATACCACACTCAAGTAGTTAATGCTCATTCTCTCGCTCTCTGGGAACTTGGCAAGAGGGGCCAATATTTTTCTAAACTCCCTTCCACCACTAAGCCATTACTCCCCTCCCCTTGTTTTAAAAGCTAATCTCTACTCTGACACTTCTCCTTTTCATGCCACTCTACTAGCACCCCAACACTCTTAGAAAGTACCTTTTCCCCTAAATGACAGAGAAAAAAATCAAGGTCACTGGGTCTCTATATGAACTATGTTTAATCACCCCCTTTCCTAGAATTTACATATTTCTTTTCTGGATCGTTTCCAGAAAGACACAGACAGACACACACACATATTCTCTCTCATTCTCCCTCTATCATCTATCTTTATCTATCTATCTATCATCTATCTATCTATCTATCTATCTATCTATCTATCTATCTATCTATCTATCTATCACCTACCTACCTACCTACCTACCTACCTACCTCATGCATTCTATCTGCCTCTTTTCATGATCAGGATTCTCAAAACACTGGTCTGTTCTTTCTATGTCCAGTTTCAGACCTTACGTTCAATTCTCAATTCACCATGCACTCTAATAAAACTGTGCTTACCAAGGACCATATGGCCACGCCCCATGAAAACATTTCCATTTTATCTGCTTGACTTCCCTGTAGCATGTGACCATAGTTTGTGATGATTTTTTTGTTAAAATGCTCTCTTCCCTTAATTTCTATGTCAACCTCTGGTTCATCAATTTCCTTCTATCATTTGTTCATTCCACTTTCCTATTTTTTTCCTCCATTCATACCTTTAATATTGCTTGTTGCTTTGCAGGTCTCCAATTTTGACCCTATGCTTTTCTTATTACTTGAACTTCCCTGAAAGGCTACTCAAACCCAGGAATTTCACTAATGCTTGCCTGATCTTGTCCCCAATTATCCATGTCAGGACAACCTCAACATTAATCCCAAGAATCATGGATCCAATTGACTCCACTTTACTTTGTTGTCCCATGAATACTTAAACCCTCAATATGTCTCAAACTGAACTCATTATTTTCCCTTCCAACCTGTTTATGCTCTTATAATCTTATGTCAAAGAACTAATGGTCCCACTATCTATTTGGTTTTCCATTCGAGGACCATGAGTCATCATCAACTATTCCCTCTCACTTCCCACATGTTATCAGACACCAATTCCTATAGATTCTCTAACTCTTAAATTCATTCCGTCATTTGTTCACGTACTCCTTGCTTGAGTTGTTAAAAATAAACTATTAACCTCCCATTTTCTAAGCAAATACTCCATGTAATCCATTTTGCATGCAACTGCGAGAATAAAGAATTGTATATAAGGCATAATTTTATGTATGTATGTAATTAGACAATTAGTATATTGTCTAATATAGTGGGTTTTATTCAAAATATTTTTCTGTATTTTCCAAGTGTGTCACCATAATCATGTTTGTTTCATTTTTATAGAAGAAAAAAGAGAACTATTTTATAATGTAAAAGAAAAGGAAATCATACTATGCATCAGTGGTGTATCTAGAAGACAACATCCCTGTGTGTGCTGAGGTCTTGGAAACAACTCGGGTCCTGGGGAGTTGGTATAAGGGCAGATCTTCTTGCTGCCTTCCTTGAGCCATAGCGGGCAGTTCAACAAGCAAGCCAGGACCTTGGACGTCATTCGGAATCATCATGCCTATAGAGTAAACCGAAAAATAGTGAACACAAAATGCTTTCATTCATTCAACAAATAGGAGCATCTACTATGGGCAAGTCCCTTCTAAGAAGAAGACTTATTTATATTACACTAAATAAGTAAAATATTTAATACGTCAGATGATGGTGAAAAATGAAGCCAGAGCCCTGGTTGGTGTGACTCAGTTGGATGAAGCATTATCCCATACGCTGAAGATTTGGTGGGTTCAATTCCTGGTCAGGGCTAATACCCAGGTTGCAGGTTCAAATATGATGAACTATACATCAAATGCCTCCCTTAAGCCTATATATTTATAGTATATTTTGGAGGAAATTAGAAATAATTTCTAAGAGATATAGTCTTTTAGTTTTTCCTATAAGCATCACCTAAACTCTCCATTTCTTCACACTGAACAAATTTTCTAATAAACTCACTGTGACTTCTGTTTTTTATCTTATAGAAACTTCAGAATCAGGATATAATTGGTTGGTAATGCAACAGAGAATCTGACGAGGGGGTGAAAATAACTGTAACATTTAGGTGGCATGAAAGGAAGTCTCAGTTGCTTTCTCCTACCCCAAGCACCCTCTATCCCATCGACTAGGGCCCACATTTCCGCAAGGCAGTCATATCTGTATCCCTGCCTCACTCTTCCAGCTCTGCTTATGCCTGCCTCCACTCCACTGAGGAGCGACCAGGGGTAGGATCAAGATTCTGAGAGGGATGGCCTAACACCAGAGTCTTAAGAGCAGAAAACCAGCTCTATATGCAGAGCTATTTCCCATCCAGCTATGCTGGCAAATTAATAGCATTGGGTTTTACAGGTTGCTACAGTTTGTCTAAAACTTTGCATTACCTGCTCCACACGAAGACTGCCCATGCCCTTTGCCCTACCCCTCCTCCATGGACCCTTGGCGGTGCTCAGGCACACATTTTTTTTTTTTTCAGGCACACATTTTCATCTCTCACAGTGCTTGACACAGTTTCACTTTACAAAGCTGTTCACCAAGCGCACACAGTACCCGGGAGCCCATAAAACAAATCCAGTCCTTTAGGGCCTGTGCAGTTGTTAAGTAATGGCCATAACAGGAGCACAAAGGTTAGAAAAACAGAGAACTTAAAAATATATATTCTGGGTAAATGGAAGTTAATGCTTACAGGAGAGGAATGGGAAACATTTTCAAAAGACTTATACTTAGCGGGGTACAAGAACAAAAATAGGCAACAAAATAAAGGCAACAAGAATCCAAGTAGAGAGGAGATTGGGTACTGTACAACTTAGCAACTGAAAAAAAGGGAGGTTTATTCTGTTGTTAAATAACCACATATAAGCAGCATGTCACGTTCTCATTTGACAAATACTTCTTGAGCACCTACTATGACAACGTAATCAGAGATAAGCCTTGCCCCTCAGAGCTTAGTCTACGTACGAGACTGGCATGCAATTGAGTATGTATGCCTGACTCTTGGGCGCAATAACAGAAATTCATCCAGGGTTCACTGGAGGCACACTCCAGGTAGGGGTAAAGATTGGGAAAAAGAACTACTTTCTCTCGGAAATCTTGTAACACTAAATGTGTTACTGATTTAAAATTTATCTTGTATGCTTTATAGCATTAATTATACTAATTTGTAGGCTTAGTTTCATAGCTCATGAGGAGTATAGGCTCTTGGAGGACACATAATTTTGGATAAAGTATAGAGTCAAGAATAGTCCTTTATACATAGGTCTCCAAAACCAATTTTTAAATCAATTGTTCTTAGGTAAATCTAAAATGGTCTGTTACTTATAAAGTGGTCAGAGAGCTAGAGATTTAAAAGAGGCTTTAGAGAACACTTAGCCTAAATCCTTCATTTTACAGTTGAAGAAATAAAGAGGCTTGGAGAAGCCTGAAGGCCTGCCTGGTGACTCAGCAGGTTAACTGCTTAGTCCTAAAGTTCCTGGGACTGGAATAGTCTGCCATAGGCCGGGCATGGCTCTCGAGAGAAAAATGAAATTGAGTACAATTAACTCAATATGTATGCTGCTGAAATCTGTATTGACTCGGCATCAGTAATTTCTCAGCCCACCCATGATTAGCTTTAATCCAAATACTCATGCCTGCCACATGGAATTCTGGAGGCTCTCAAAATTTTTTCCCAAAAGCATGTGGTTATGAATGATTTTCTAGTGAATACAGGTCTAAGACAGCTTTACTCTGAAAGCTATAATCTCTGAAAATAAATTATTTCCAGGGCCTTGCAAAGTATTATATTAAGGCAGTGTAGTAGGTTGAATGGTGAACCCCTTAAAAGGTATATCCATGCTACAGGACTTATGAATGTGACCTTACTTGGGGGAAAGAAATAGTTTTTGCAGATATTAATATCTTGAGATGAGACCATCCTGGATTACCAAAGTGAGACCTAAATCCAGTGATAGATGTCCTTATAAGAGACAAAAGAGGAGAAGACACAGGTAGGAAGAAAAGAAGGCCATGTGAAGACAGAGGCAGATAATGGAGTGATGCAACCACAAACCAAAGAAGGCTGGAGCCACCAGTAGCTGGAAGAGGCGAAGAACAGATTCTTCCCTAGCACCTTGAGTGGGAGCACAACACCTTGATTTTGGACTCCCGGCCTCCAGAACACGGAGAGAATTCATTTCTGTTCTTTTAAGCCACAACATCAGTGACAATTTGTTACAATAGCCCTAGGAAACTCATACAGGCAGCAGAAGGCAGTGGAACTAACTTTGGAGTCACCTAGGAGGGGACTGGATCATCCCATGAAGAGAATAGGTTCAAAGAGTGGCAATTTTGCCTCCCAAGGGACATTTGGCATGTCTAGAGACATTTTGATTTTGATCATGACTCGGGTGGGAGTACCACTGGCATCTAGGGTTAGAAGGCAGGGACGCTGCTAAACATCATGCAATGCACAGTTCAACCCTCCAACCAAAAATTATCTGGGCCACAATAGTACCAAGATTGTTATGAAGTATCAGTGGTAATAACATGGATATGGTCTATTAATTCATTTATTTATTAATTTGTGCTATACACCTTTCCCAAGTATTTAATAATTGGAGGACTATAGAAATGTGGTGGGTTTTTATTAAAACACGCACACACAATATCCTTGCCTGGCTGGTGTGCTCAGTGGTTGAGTGTCAATCTATGAAACAGGAGGTCACAGTTTGATTCCCAGTCAGGGCACATGCCCAGGTTGCAGGCTTGATCCCCCAGTGTGGGGTATATAGGAGGGAGCCAATCAATGATTCTCTCTTATCATTGATGTTTCTATTTCTCTCTCCCTCTCTGAAATAAATATAAATATATTTAAGCAAAAACAAACAAAAAAACACAGTATACTTAGAGAATTTTGGTGAAAAATTTCCCATATTTTCCCCTAGTCATGATCAGTTATAGATCATGCAAAACTGGATAGTCTCATCTAATCTCAGATATTCAAAATTATCCCTGTTGATTCACAGGGAATTGATCATTGTTATTATCTCACAGATGCCTTCAATCTTTACCATGAAGAATTCCATTCTTTCTCTTTCTCTCTCTCAAAAAAATTACATTTACATAAAACTTACATAATTTTCTGTAGTTCTTTCTTTGTCCTTATAGCATATTACCATACACACAAGAATTTCTCACAGAGAAAGATTTTTCCTATAAGTAGAGTCCTAACAGGTGAAGGACAGCATGAATCCTGAACAATGGCTCTATAAATCCCAGTGCTACAAAAGAATTTAACAGTTTCAACTAGGGATCCTAATATTATAACATTTGATATTTCAGTGTTGGATGAAAAAAATATTTGTTAAAGTCAAGTTTTCTTTTCTTTTTTCTTTTTTTTTTAATATATTTTATTGATATTTTACAGAGAAGAAGGGAGAGGGATAGAGAGCTAGAAACACCGATGAGAGAGAGACATCGATCAGCTGCCTCCTGCACACCTCCCACTGGGGATGTGCCCGCAACCAAGGTACATGCCCTTGACCGGAATCGAACCCGGGACCCTTCAGTCCGCAGGCTGACGCTCTATCCACTGAGCCAAACCGGTTTCAGCAAGTTTTCAAAATTATATAAGAATCAATACTGGGGGGAAACAGGGAGAGGCACGATACTTTCAGGATTCTTTAATGGGAACTAAGTTATTAATGCACCAAAATTGACTGTAATATATGACTATAAAAATGTTTCATAAATGTTTAAAATATGCCTC
Source organism: Plecotus auritus (assembly GCF_963455305.1). Lineage (NCBI taxonomy): Eukaryota > Metazoa > Chordata > Mammalia > Chiroptera > Vespertilionidae > Plecotus > Plecotus auritus. The sequence goes on along the minus strand of NC_137771.1, from coordinate 44,883,327 downwards.
TCTTCATTAATATTTAACAACCCCATTCAGTGAGCTAACAGTATCACTTAATAGCATCGAAGGTTTTAATATATATCAGTAGAGGCTTATTTCAGATTCAGCCTTGGGTATTAGTTTTAGTTTTAATTCATCCTGATAATAAAAAGCAAAATGAGGCAGAGAAAATGCAGCCCTCTCAGAAAACAAAATCTGAAAACTCTAAGTTAAAATATGAACAACAGTTATTCTTCCAGATATTTGGAAGCAGATTAATAAGCTGATTTAAATTTGAAAAGCCATAATGAATGAAATGCGACCGTAAAATTTATCACATACAAAAATAAAATGGAAAGATTGCAAAATAATGTAATTTCTGTTCAGGAGAAACAAAAACCACAAACCTAACTCCAGACTGCTTTTTGTTAACGAATTAAGATTTTCCAGATCATCGAATCTGCCTTGTTGACTGTTTCCTTCAGTTGAGGATATGGAGGGATGGGAATTGATGCCAAAATTTTCTTTCATCTCGAGAGGAAGGAAAACAGAAATGCATTAGTACTTTATGATAAAATGTGGAACACTATAATGTTGTTTAAACAGACAATAATGATAGTGGAAAACTGGCCCTGAAAACAGGCCTTCTCAAGTAACGGTTTATACTGTAGCAAGCAGTAATGAACGCTGGTAACTTAATATTTGCAAGAGTACAGGCTAGAAAAACCTGTGTTTTTTTTCCTAAATACTGGATTTTTTTAAACAACAAATTTGTTTCTCTAAACATTAATAAGTGGATTTAAATAAACATTCACCAAGGTAGAGGAATAAAAGATCTAGCCAGTTAAGCAAGGTCAATGGTTGACACACTACCTCCTGATCACGCTGGACCACCACATAAATAAAGGATCCCAAAATCCCTGGTGAATTTCCATAGCTCTAAGCCTTGGCTACATCCTCCCTAGCACTCTTATCTGCATAGTGAACACTCAATGTCCCAAACCTAAAACCAAAGATAAGCACAGTCAATAACTTATCACAGTTTCCTCTTTGGCCTCCTTTTATACAAATCTTTTATAGTTTTCCAAAGTTACAATCTTCCAGGACATACAATTTTTACTGAAGTATTTTATTATGATATTTTAAACAAACTTTTTATGGGCATAAAATTAAATGACAACATTATGGCCACCATTGTCAATGGCAACAGACCAGGTGATTCTGTGTGTCACCTATTCCCTTATCAAGGTATTATTCACACAATCCCAAAACATCTGTTCTCTGGTAGACTGCCCAGAGTCCTCTATTATGAGGAATCCTCTGGGTTCCATAAATACATCTAGTCCAGGGCCCTGATTGGCGGAAGGACCCTCAAGCATCGGCAGAAGGGAAAAGGGGAGGAGAGGTCTAAGGGAGGCAAAGGGAAAACCCAGTCCTAGCTGCCCTGTGAAAGAGCAGATGAAAACACTTTGCACATCACTGCAGGAACGCTGCTAACCTCGGTGAGGGGCGCGCCATACTGTATCTGAATGAATATACTGCTGCATATCCCTGTACAATAACTTTCTTTCCATTTGCCTGGGATTTAATTGGGGACAGGAAAAATAAAATAAAACACGAAAAAATGTCCCTAATAAATGATCCCAATTGGTGACCAGTTAACTCCAATTTTATAAAAGATAAAGTTTATTGGTGGTTTAATAGCAAGGGCAAACCCATTAAAATATAATGCTTTCCTGCCAGTTGTACATGGGCAGTATCACAAATGTAAAGATGATTTCCTAGAGTTCGGTGACTCTCTATTTAGTATCATATATAATACAGAGAAAGTGTGGTTAAGTGAGTTATAAACAACAATGTATCTTGAATCAATTTGCCTTGATTTGCCTGGACAAATACACTATGTGAGAAACACAGAAGGGTATTTCCCTGAGGGAATTAAAAAAAAAAATCAAATGGCAAGAGACCTCTTTCTTGAAATGGGTAATTAGGAGAAAAACATCACTAAAAGGGTAAAACAAAAGAACAAACAAAACAAAAAACACACACGATAAAGCCAAGCAACAGGAGCTTATTGACTGCAGCTGAAAGTTGTGTGATGCAGAAAAGATGAGCTTTTACTTACAGCAACACAATGTATAGTAACATCTTGGAAAAATGATTGTGAAACGATTCATTAAATTTTGTGGTTTTTTTTAAAGTTTCATGACTTAGAGACTGGGATAGGAAGGGGAGGAGACAGGGAAGATCGGTGCTAAAACACTCCTTACCATGTTTTCAGTGCTGTAGCCATACTGCTGTGTCTCCGGGGAATATACACTCATGGACCTTGCTTCTTGAGGGTCAGGTGGTTCACTGTCACAGAACCACTGTGTACCAAAGTGAAGTTCCTTCATGGGCGGAACAGGAGCACCCTCTTGAATGTGTGAGGAGGGATACAACTCCATGGACGGAAAGCAATCTTGATAGAGCTCATATTCTTCATCAACAAGCATTTCTCTTTCTTCACCCATTTCCTGCAATCCAGGAGTCAGAAATTCATGCATTTCCCAGGCCTCCTTGCTATTGTCTATCTCTTTTTGTTGGGACTGGAAAGATCTTCCCAAATTTAGAAGTGGCTCATCCACAAGTTCTTCTTTAAAATAGGGTTCATCTCTAAATTCCTGTAAAAAAAAAAGTTGCAAAAAACGTTAAGCAACACCCTCTTAAAGCTGGAAAAGTAACCCCTGCTGTAGCTGCAGGGACGTTGCTACATGCCAACACATGATTAACATGAACTGCTCTCCATTACTCACGAGGAGAAATACAAGCTCACTACCACACAACCTTCCACCCAGGAAAGGGACAAACAGTAAATCAGAGGCCGAAATCTGCCCTTGGCAAGGTGAATGGCTATTCTAAAAGGTTCATTATACATTAACCACCTGAAAATGCTCAGTCAGAAATAGCAATTTTGTTAAACTGCTACACTGAAAATTTAACTCATGGATTTCATATAAAAAGTAGTACATAAATACAAAAACACTTCATATTAATACTTACAAAAGCAAAGACTTAACAGATCAGGATTTTCAAGCTTACATAACTCAAAAGAAATCATGGCTATTTGGAAAAAAATAAACATTCCACGTAAACTAAAGATAAGAGGAGTATGTTTCACTCCTTTGAATATGACTCTTTGATAATATACCATAAACATAAATAGATTTTTTTCATCTGCTTTGAAAATATATGACAAAAAGGAATAAATACAGTATGCTTTTAAATTAATTTATAGTTCACTAATGAGAAGAACAAGTACATACAACTGAAGCTAAATAGCCATAGATGTGCAGGGACATTGCTGAGTTTTGGTAATGCTATGGAGCTGTTGAGCCTTTGATCTAATTCTTAGCGATGTCAAGGTGCTGATCACAATGATGCCCATTTCATTCTAAGGGATCAATGACAGGTCCTATTTTAAGTATTACTAAGTATAAATTCCTGGAAATGAATCTATTCTTTCCCATTACTTCCTCACTTGCAGCTAAATATCACTGTGGCAAAACTTTTAAATTAATGCAGTATAGCAAATACTACAACCTACTTATTTTTTTTAAGTTGTGTGTAGAAGGTATATTTAGACATGGCATGTGTTTATGAAATTTTAACCAAAAAAGTCTACACTAAAAAATATAATGGACTATCTGTCAGCTTGAGACACTGTCAACAAATTATGTAAAGAATATCAAAAGATAGCTGTTAACAAGTAAAGCAAAACCATACTCTAACTGCAAAGAGCAAAATAAGCACAGTTCATTTTAAAAAGAAAAAAAGGAAAAGCGCTAAAATAAACTTTCTAAAATTGAAGCAAAAATTAGGGTTGAACTAAACTTTCTTTAGAAAGTATTTAGTAAGAAGTTCTTTTATATAGCTGTTTTCTACATCATTATAAATGCAGGTCTATTTTTAAAAATACATTCTGCCCTCAAAATTTTAAGAAATCTATAATAATAAAAGGGTAATATGCTAATTAGACTGGACGTCTTCCTGATGTCATTCCGGACGTCCTTCCTGACGAAGCCATGGCTGGAGGGAAGCCAGCCAAATCCCAGGTGCCTGCCAGCAGCAGGAGGAGGGAAGCCTGGGTCCCAGGTGCCGGAGGGAAGCCGGTGCCAGCAGCCAGGGGAAGGAAGGCCTACTCTTGCATGAATTTTCATGCATTGGGCCTCTAGTATTAGTATAAAAGAAAGTATGTTTGTTCTTTGAAAATGCCTTACACTGGCCTATGTCATTTATGGAGGCAATGTGATACAAGAGGGAAAAGATTTCAGTTTAAAAAATAATAATAAAGATAGAGAGGGGATTATTTGAACTCTACATATTTAGCTAAGGGAGTGGTAACAAGCATTGTCTTCTTTATAGCAACTTTAGCTCACAGCAAACCATTCAAATGGGAAATAAATGTACTAAATACCTTGGGTGCTTCAAGTATTAAAGATGAATTTATATCATGAATTGTTCCTGAAATTTCAGTCTTGTCTTCATTAGTGTTTGAATGTAAAAGATAATGACTTTCTTCCTCTTTATCATCTTCCTGAAAATAGAAGCATTTTTATTTTATTTTTTACTTTTCTGCATAACTGAAGAAACGTTTTTATCAACCATGAAGCTATTTTTTTGTACTGAGATGTAAGTGACATATAATATTATAGTAGTTTTATAAAAATAATGATTTAATATATGTATATATTGCAAAATGATTATCACAATAAATTTAGTTAACATCTGCAACTTTCAAATATACAGTGCAGTATTAACTATAGTCACCATGCCTTACATTTACATCCTTACAACTTATTTATCTTATAACTGAAAGTTTGTACCTTTTGACTACCTTCACTCATTTCCCACCCTTGCCCCTCTGGCAACCACAGAAACACTTTTATAATCAAGAAAATACCTTCATTTCAAACTCCCTTCAGATTAATTCTTATTTTTCCATTAAGTGCAAGTACATAATAAAATGTATGCACCTTGTTTGATTAGAATCAACTTTTCTTTAACAATGAAAAAGAAAGCTATATTCAGGTCAAAGCTTCTCACACTTTTTATTTTTAAATATGACTTAAAGAAAAAAATCACTTTCCCAGGAATGGACCTTATTATCAAGAAATGTACAAGTGTTCACAGGGTGATTTTCAAAATGTTTAACCAGGGCACAGTGTAGTCACTCTCCGTAAGAAGAGGCACAGCCATTCTGGGGCTTATCATCTCAATATCAGTGCCAGGTAATAACAGCCACGCTTTATCAAGTCCTAGCTTCATATCACAATCCATGGCAAATACTTTCATATGCTTTATCTCAGCATAATCTTTATAATATCCTATACGGTCAGGATTTTATATTTGTCTAAAAATAACAGCAAAACCACTGGTGCAGATCTAAGCACTTCAAATGATTCAATTCATTTCATGTAGTTGTTAATAGATATGTGCTCTTATTAACCCCATTTAAATATATATATATATATATATATATATATATATATATATATATATATATTATTTCAGAGAGGAAGGGAAAGGGAGAAACATCAATGATGAGAGAGATCATTGATCTGCTGCCTTCTGCACGCCCCCTACTGGGGATTGAGCCCGCAACTCAGGCATGTGCCTTTGACTGGAATCGAAACTGGGACCATTCCGTCCACAGGCTGATGCTCTAGCTACTGAGCCAATCCAGTTAGGGCTATTAACCCCATTTTACAGATGAGTAAAAGGGACACAGTAATTTGTCCCATGTAACATAACTAGTCAGTTACACACCGAGAATTTGAACCCTGGCTGTGTGGCTCTAGAGCCTGTGATCTCAACTACCATGCCAGGCAATCCCCACCTTATAGACGAGGAAGTGGGGAGCTGGTGAGGTTAAATAAGGACACATGGACACATGACCTTGCAAATCACAGAACTAAGCAAAGACCATAGCTGTCTGGCTCAAGAACTCCATTGCCAGCTCTATTCTGTTAGTTCTGAAGATACAATGCCGTTTAAAAAATCAGTTCATTCATTTTTAGGATCTGACCCATCTGAGGTGAGTTTGCAGAAAAGGGAAGGTAAATCACATTTGTGGTTAACATAAAATTATTTTATTGATAATATACATCAATATATGACTAAAATACAAGATTCTATAATATTTATAAATACATAGATAAAACAGATGTATATGATACAAAACTTTTAAAAAAAAAATACTTTGTTCTCTTGTTGCAAATTCATAATCTTTCTGCCCCAACCTGACTTTGGGCCTTTTTATTCACACTCCATCCCCACTTCTGCTGAGGAATGAGCAAATGCTCAGTAAACATTAGGTGGTTTCGTAAGTGGCCACCAAATGAGAGAAAGAGACAGACACCTCAGAAAAGATCCACGCATCACTATTTACAGCTCATAAACAGATAGTTTTGCTAAAAGAACCCAGATGTTAAAGAAGGAATTACTTAGTGGTAATTCCACTAAAAATTGTTAGTCTTGAAAATGACCTTCCTCTCATTTCTTTATTGGCCTCCCACTCCCAAGTATCTTGACAGCCTTCTAGTCACCGAGGGAAGCCTGGACAAAGGTCCATCACACAATTATTTCATTCTGAAACCCTCTAAGGTGCGGCTCCGAGGTCCTAAGGTTTCTGTAGCTCGACCCCTGCCAGAAATAGCATAGGAATCCACACCCAGCTGGTACTAAGCTCCATTTTTTTTTTACTGCCTGAAACACTTGCCTAAGCTGCTTACAAGACATGCTGTTTAAGTCTTAGAGGCCATAACTGGTTTGTGATTTCCTCTAGCAGGCCAAATAATCAGGCAAATGATCATCAGGGAAAATCTAGACAAAGTTTCTGACACAATCCAAAATACCAAGAAAATGAGGTCCCCATAAAATATCAAGTTTACCCTTTCTTAATTTGTCCAAAAATAAAACTGGGTATCTCATGTTATATATTAGCTATGTCAACCCCCACATATCAAATATACAGTACGAAGTCAAGAACTTGACTAAGCTGTATGCTATATCCCATTTTGAAACATTTAAAGTGTCTGATAGTAATATATAGATGTCTTCATATGTAATACATGAAGAATAGAAGGTCATATTAATGTTCCCCAATGCAAAAATACTATATGTAATGCATGAATCTATCTATCTATCTATCTATCTATCTATCTATATATATATATATATATATATACATATCTATCTATAGGAACACTTGTAGTATGCTAATATATTTCATAAAATAAAAGGATTTTAGAGTTAAGAAAGATCTTAGGAACTCTCTAGTCTTATTCATTCAGTCTTTTCAGAAGTGAAAAAATAGGCTCAGAAGAAAAGCAGTGTACCTAATTATCAAATTATGAGGACAATGTTTTTCAAAGTGCAAAATCTGGCAATAGGATTACATGCGTGGCTCATTGAAGAGGCATATTCTTGAGCGGATCAGAATTCTTAAGTCAAACCTCTGACAGTAAAACCTAGGAAACTGCATTTTAACCACCTCCCAGGTGACCTAAGTATATCACATATTTTTGGATTTGAAACCCTCTGGGCTAACTCATAGCAAAGTTAGAAACTGAGCCCAGATTTCTTGAAATCCAGTCCAACACTCTAACCATGCCTGTTTCAGGCATGTTGCATGCAAACTGCACTAGTGACAACAAATTAAAACAGGGATATAGAGCATAGTGGCTAAGAGCATAGGGTCTGAGGCCACTCTGCTGAGTTCATACTCCAACTCTGCCTCTTAAAAGTTATATCACTTTGGATAAGTTACTCAACTCTCTGTGTCTTGATTGACTAATCTGTGATAAGGGTAATAAGAGAACTACTTCTTAAAGTTCTGTGGGGATTAAATTAATTAATAGATGTAAAGGACTTAAAACACTGACTTATAGTAAGCACTTAATAATACTTTAATGCTGCTTGAAAATTATCATCATTTTTTTTTTTTTGCATTGAGGAACCTCAATAGCACCTGTAAAGAGGCCTTCAGTCATAAATAGTAACCTGACCCAGTACATGAGATTATGCAATAAGATGACTTTAAGATGGCTGGGCCATATAGGAGTTTAGATCGTAAGGTCACAAGGCACTTAGATGGTGAGAAAAGCATATTAAAACCTCATTGCTATATATGATACGGTTAACTGGATCTCAACTTATGCCATCTCAACATCATTCCAAAATGAAAGTTAAAATGCATAAATAGACTTATTCTAATTTACATCATAAGGAATGTGACAAGACCCTAGAAGACTGTGCTAAAAGGATGAAGATAAAAATAGCAGTAAACATGATAGCAGTAGGACTAGTAATGTTAGCAGGTAGCATTTATGTAACAATGTGCTAAACACTTACTGAATATCATTTTTAACTCCCAAACCCTATGAGATAGACAGTATTTCTTCTGATTCTGTAAGTCAAGGACATTAAGAAACTTACACAAGGATACACATATAGTAAGCAGTAGAACAGGGGCTTGAGGCCAGGTGCATTTGTCTCCACAATCATGTTCTCAACTATTACACTACTGCCACCTCCTATATTAACCAAATTCAACAACTTACCCCCAACGGCTTGCATATGCCAAGGCGGACAGTGCCTGGTGGCACAGCTTTCAGCACTTCCACAGCATCAGCAAGTTTGGTGTTGTCCAAACAGTACTGATTGACCGAGACCAGGCGGTCCCCAGGTAGTAGTTCTCCACTTCTTTCCGCAACACCATCGGCCACCAGGGAACGAATCACAATCACTGATCTTGTGGAATCTAAGGGGTCCTAATGATCACACAAAGAAGAAAGATGAGTCAGCTCCAAAAACAAATATTCAGCCTTAAGACAGTTTGTGTTTACTCATGAATCTCATTTAACTGTTTACTTCCTGTGCCTGGCATCCTGGTGATGTTCTGCCGAAGAGGACACAATCTATTAAACTATCACTCTAAACATCCACACAGATATCAGCTTGTATCAAGGTGAAAACAATAACCTTACCAATTTCAAAAATTGCATGTCTGAGTGCTCCGTACACATACATTTCTTTTTTCAACTTTGGGTGACATGTTTTGTTGAATAGCCAGAGGTCTAGGGACAACTGGGCAAGATTCTCTGACATCCTCAGGCACAGTCACACTATGGATCAAAGATAAGCCCATCTGTTATTGCTCTTGGGCAATAAGTAGGCTTCAAGAGAAGTGTACTACATGGTGCTCCATTCTTAGGAATTCACCTATAAAATCCTCCTGCTAAATCACTTAAGTTAAGAAAAAGACATGGAAACCATGGCATATTCAACTGCATTTTAAGAGTATGTTTAAAAGTAACATAACCTTTTGATGTAGTCTCATTTGTTTATTTTCTCTTTGGCTTCCATTGCCCTAGGGGCAGTATCAGTGAAGAAGTTCTTTCGGCATATGTCTGAGATTTTGCTGTCTGTGGATTCCTCTACTATTTTTATGGTTTCCCGTCTTATGTTTAAGTCCTGTATCCATTTTGAGTTTATTTTTGTGTATGGTGTAAGTTGGTGGTCTAGTTTCATTTTTTTGCATGTATCTGTCCAATTTTCCCAACACCATTTATTGAAGAGACTGTCTTGACTCCATTGTATGTTCATGCCTCCTTTGGCAAATATTAATTGCGCATATTGGTTTGGGTCAATATCTGGATGCTCTATTCTATTCCATTGATCTATATGTCTGTTCTTGTGCCAGTACCAGACTGTTTTGAGAACAGTGGCTTTGTAATACAGCTTGAAATCTGGTATTGAGATCCCACCTACTTTGTTCTTCTTTCTCAGGATTGCTGTGGCTATTTGGGGTCTTTTTTTATTCCAGATGAATTTTTGGAGAGTTCTTTCTAGGTCTGTGAAATATGACGTTGGTAATTTAATGGGGAGTGCATTGAATCTATAGATTGCTTTGGGTAGTATGGACATTTTAATGATATTGATTCTACCAATCCATGAACATGGTATGTTCTTCCATCTGTTTACGTCTTCCTCCATCTCTTTTTTCAGTGTCCTCTGCACAGCAAAAGAAACTATCAACAAAACAACAAGAAACTACACTGTATGGGAGAACATATTTGCAAATGGTATCACTGATAAAGGTTTAATTTCCAACATCTACAGGCAGCTTATACAACTTAATAAAAGGAAGATAAATGATCCAATAAAAAAATGGGCAACGGACCTAAATAGAATCTTTTCTAAAGAAGACAGATGGAAGGCCAAGAGACACATGAAAACATGTTCAAAGTCACTAATTATCTGAGAGATGCAAATCAAAATGACAATGTGATACCATCTCACTCCTGTCAGAATGGCTATCATCAACAAATCAACAAACGACAAGTGTTGGCGAGGATGTGGAGAAAAAGGAACCTTCGTGCACTGCTGGTGGGAATGCAGACTGGTGCAGCCACTGTGGAGAACAGTATGGAGCTTCCTCAAAAAACTAAAAATGGAACTCCCATTTGACCCAGTAATCCCACTCCTAGGAATATATCCTAAGAAACTAGAAACACCAATCAGAAAGGATATATGCACCCCTATGTTCATAGCAGCACAATTTACAATAGCTAAGATTTGGAAACAGCCTAGGTGCTCGTCAGCAGATGACTAGATCAGAAAACTATAGCACATCTACACAATGGAATACTATGCTGCCATAAAAAAGAAGGAATTATTACCATTTGTAGGCACCTGGATGAAATTAGAGAACATTATGCTAAGTGAAATAAGCCAGTCAATGAAAGAAAAATACCACATGATCTCACTCATTTGTGGATAATAAAAAACATTATAAACTGATGAACAAAAAGATAGATACAGAGGCAGTAAAGCATCAAACAGACTGTCAAATTACCGCGGGAAGGTTAGGGAGAGGTGGGGGAAATAAGAGATCAACCAAAGGACTTATATGCATGCATATAAGAGTAACCAACGGATGCAAAACATTGGGGGGTGAGGGCATGTATAGGAGTGGGATGGGGGGGGGGCAATGGTAAGATATGTACACATATAATACCTTAATAAAAATATATATAAAAGAAAAAAATAAAAGTAACATAACCTAAAATTATGACAGAGTACAGGTAATCCTAGGTGAGAATGATTCATATGTAGAAATACATAGAAAATGAGTATCAATTTATGAACAAAGCCAAAGTGCAAATCTCTCTCATCCATATTTCTTTTCATTAAGCACCGAAGATAACAGTGACATAAATACATTTGGTTAATAAAAATCAATTTGTAACCCCACTATTATTTTTAATTTTATTCAACAAACACTGATATGTAGTCCTTACTTATGTCAGGCTCTGTTCTAAGTGCCTGACAATCATTAATTCAACTAATACTTAAAACAAACTTTAGGATGTGGGAAGATTTGTTGTCAGGCACATGTATTTCACAAGGAAACTGAGAGTCAGAGAGTTAAGGAAACTTGTCAAGATCACCCCGCTGGCTCCTAAACCCTCACTTCCAACCACCATGCTCTGCTACTTGCTCTGCACCATAATAACAGAAGAAATTGGAAATAAAGAGTTGTAGAATGCAAAGACATATTCACATGGAAATCTTCTGGTTAAGTAAAATCTCTTAATCTGTCCTAATGGTGGAGGTATATGGTACTATCACCAACCTCAGACTTAGTAAGAGAACAAAGAATTTCAATAGTAATAGCACTTGCTTTGGTTTGTTTATGCTGCTCCTGTTGTTTCATTATGCAGACTGTTCTATAAAGGCAAGATGTAGTAACAAGAGATTCCTACTACTGTTTCTATTAAACCCTTCCTCAACAAGTAGAGAAACTGCCACGTTTTGCATTAGAATGATAAGCCTTTGGAGTTGACCAAGTGAGAATCTGCCAAGTTCTAGGCTGTGTCTGTTTGAAGTGTTTGGTGCTTCCCTTGAACTTCCCTGAACTTCTCAGTTTCCTATGTCTCTGTGTTTCAGACACCAAGGTTCATTTTCAAGTACTGCATGGCATTTTAAACAAACATGCCCTATATGAATCAACAAAGGCTACAAAGCTAATTCCTTAAAAAATGCCTTCCAGCAACATATCTTACTTTCCTTAACTAACTTTGCTTTTCCACTCCCAAGTCAAGAGAGTCTTGGTAAATTTCTAACCTGACCTGATGTTTAACCCCATGCATTTATGAAGGGTATCAAAATTACAAACTGTCATGGGAACTCATTAACAAAGTACAGAGTGTTAAACTATAATTACACCAATATTTTCAAGTAGAGGGAGCTATTGCATAGGAAGAGAACAGAAAAGAACCAAAAAAATAAAAAATAAAAAATACAGTGGTATATCAGCAGGCAATCAGCGCAGTAATATAAAAGAGCTGTCTATTTTGTCACTGGCAACCATGAATCACAACACACTTTTCATTTTGAAATATGAAACCATTACATTTTAAGTTTGACATGCTAATAAATAAGCTGTACAATTATGTCCTTCATTTAGGATGTCAGTTTTTGATGGAAAGCTTTTTTATTGGGGGGGAAGGGAAACTACATAATAGCTTATTACCCTCGTGAAATGCACAGAAAGCAGCTAGCATTACTTCATATTAATAATTACTCAACTTTCTTAGAGAAAACGGCAACAGTAAAGTATACCGAAAGCAAATAAATGACTTCACCAGGTTGGTGTGAGTGATCTCTGTAGTTTCATATAACACCAAATCAAATGGCAGTATTTTTAACCCAATAAATAGGTGAATTGGTTTGGTTAAAATAATTAGAAACATTTCCAAGGAAGAGTAGCCAGGAAATAATGGAAAAGTCACGGTGAGAACTTACTTGCACGAAGTCCAGTCCTCTTTAGAGCTCAGGCTAGTGTCAGGTGTGCTTGCTCACTCACATTTACTCAGGCTTAGCCCTCTAGTGATTCTAAGCACTAAATCTAATCTACCACCACTTTTCCCGGAGGAGGGAACCCAAAGGCGGCTCTTTTGTCACTCAAAAGAAGACAAGCCGCCTTTGAAGATGGCCCATACGTAGTGTGTAATCACTGCTTCATTTTCTGGGATGACTTTCCAACTGTGTGACTTCCCACACAGCTGAATGAAGTGGCTTTAATGAATCACAGCCATTTCCCATCATGGTCATCACATGTAGCAGCCACCCTATGAAAAAGCAGCTGCCACTGCCTACTGGGGTGGCTACTATTCCCGAGGCTTTGCTGCATTAAAAAAAAAAAATGCTAAAAAGGCAAGAAAAAAAAACACACAGCCAGATTCAGGCTGCTTCTCACCAGAAAAGTCTATTTTCTGAAGATATAGTCCATAATATCATACCCATGTTATATCCAACAACATGTTATAAGGATATTTCTCAAAACCTCTATCCAACTCTTTGACCCCATGCAGATTTTTAAGTCTCCATCAGTTTTTATCTCCTTTACACAAGTTTAAAATCTCTAAGTTTTCTTGTTTTGGTAAATAACACTGCAAGGAACACTGTATTCAAGAATCAAGATGTTTTACTTTAGACTAAGCAGCCAATAGAGGGCACTAAAGACCAATCACAAAACACAAGACACATCTTTTACTATGCAAGCCATTCTCTGAAGGATATTGCCCCCTCTTTATTTAAAAGCCTTATGTCATTATACATAGTCTAACGATATCCCATCTGACTGCTTTAACTCAACCACTGATGAAGGTTGTTCCCTACAGCTCTTTAAAAAAAAATATTATCATATGCCTACAATCAATTAAGAGCAGCCAACTTTCATCAGAATACTATATAAGAAAGTAGGAGATCTCACCCAAATTCTCCTCACTACTAGCTGTAAATTCCCAAGAGAACCCACCTAACTGCTCTCTCACAAGTGAATAACATCACCATACCTGTCTGGAGAACAATGGATATAAGGATTTTTGAGGTCTCTCAAAGTAATGCTAATGTTTGATATTTATTATAAACTAGAGCCCAGTGCACGAAATTTGTGCACGGGTAGGATCCCTAGCAGTTGCCAGCTACTGGCCAGGGCTTCTCTTCCCCAGCTGTCAGCTAATGGCTGGGGTCTTCCTTCATTCTGCATCGCCACCTGGTGGTCAGTGCACATCATAGCGATCGATCGAACTCCCGGTCAGTTAAATTCATGAGGGGACACTTTGCATATTAGGCTTTTATATATATAGATACAGGATGTGTCAATGTTGGGGGAAATCCAAGCTGACACACTGACTCCTCTCCTCCCATCCTCCCTGAGTGGCATTATCATATACCCAGGTATTCACTTACTTTCCCTCACTCCTCCACTGAGTTGCTGACTAAGGCGTCACTTTGATCGCTCTCTTCCATCTGATCCTGTCTCTCCATTTCCACTGCCACTACCTTATTCAGTTTCTCATTATTTCTAGCTTGTGCAACTGCTACAGCCTCCCAATAGGTCTACCTGTCTCCAATCTTACCTCCATCAGTCTATTTTCTAGGGAGATAAAAGAATGAATTTAAAAATAAAAATGTGACCACAATTCCTCCTCTGCTTCAAACACTTCAGTGATACAGCCTTCAGGACAAAGTCCCAACTTTTTGTCAGAGAAATTCCTTCAGATCTGGAGTGCAGTCTGGTCTCCTTTCGCTGTTCCCACATATATCACTGCCCACTCCCATTCGCCCCACACACTGTCTCTAAACCTAAGAAAGACCTACCAGCATAGCATTTGTCATCATATATTTTCCTTACTGCCCCTGATCCCCTGGAGTAAGTTAGGTTCTCCTGCTAGATGTACTCACAGCACCTTGCATTTTTCCTATGATAAAATTTTTGACATTTCACTGAAATTATTTTAACTATCGTCTCTACTAAAAATAAGTTTCAAGAGAGCAAGAATATGTTTGCTTATTTGTTGTTTTATTTCCAGGGCCTACTATAGTACCTGCCACACAGAAGGCACTGAATAGCAGTTGAAATACCAAATGACTGAATCTATTCGGTTTCTCTCTCCTCAGTGGACTATGAACACACCAAAAACATACCATCATATATGAATTACAACAATAATGGCAACATCAACTGGGTATACTTCCTCAGCTCTTGCCATGCCAGGCATCTTCTAAACATCTTACTTATTTGAACCTATTTAATCCTCACACCCACATGAGGTAGATGCCCTTATTATCCCCACTTTCCAGATGAGAAAATTAAGGCAGCGGAAAATTAAATAACTTAACCAAAGCACATCGTTGATAAATGGCAGAACCAGAATTTAAACCACTCAGTTAAGTTCCAAAGTTTATGCTCTTAGCCCCTAAGGGATGTGCTCCTCTATCTTAAGGTAAGCATTTGCTAAGCAAATGAATGAATGTTGAAAGAAGGCAAATTGCCAGAAGATAAACTTATTCCATTGCCCGAGCATATAAAACTGAGCTCCTTAAATGTGCAGCACGCTGCACAGACAGGTAAAACATGCGTTTGTTTGCCAGAGTTTTCATTTACGTTTACTTTCTCAAGAATCCATTCATTTGGCGAGTACATGAACAGATACAAACATATGACACTCATTATGCTCAAATGGATGGGATTCAAAGTTTCTGAAACATCTATAAAATGTATTATATGAATATTTGTGGACATTCCCACAGATCAAAGACACCAAAGTCACATAAACTCAAGCAGAGTGCAGGGGCGTCACCTGGGACGGGTAGGTGGTTCCGTTGAAACATGAGCTCTGTCAGAGGCAGAGAGCTCTAGCTATAAAGCTGCTCCAATACGAAAACTGCAAATACAGACAAGCAAGCATGGCAAGCTCAGTGCAAGGAACGTCGCAGGGAATGTTACATAAAGACCCAGACGAAATGAACAGGAAGAAAAGTGGTCACATTTGATAAATTGGTCAGTGCATTGTAAGTAAGGCATTTTTTAAAACAAGAGGCACACGAGACAGACACCATGGCTGCTCTGACATTCAACGTTATAGGCCTCGGAGTACTACCCCAGTGAAGAAAAACAAAAATCACAGTGTAAATGACTTAACCACATGGATTCAAAATAAATAACAACTTCGTTTTTCTTCTTTTAAAACTATTCTGTATCCAACACCCAAACTTTTGAAAACATTAAGTAATGTAATAGGAAGTTAAAGATCACAGCAGGAAGGTAAGGAGATAGGCCAACGTTTATTTCAGATAAAAATTTGTGTATAAATTACTTCACCTTTGATAACTTTGACACTTACTGTCAACTAAGTCTATTCAAATATAAAATTGGTCTACAGTACACTCATGAGAGGAAATAAGGTTAATTTATATGGTTTAATTCTGTGTGATTGAAGTTCTGTGCTGTTGTATATATAGCTCACCACAGCCAAAATGCATGCTCTCCTGTACTACAGGAGTCCTTCACCAAAGTGAAAGGACTCCAAGGAATGACTAGAAAAACAACTTTGAACAACTATGAAATACAAAATGCTCTAAAATTGAACAGATCTTCTAATGAATTCAATGCTGTGGTGCACACTATTATAGAATTAGGCAACGAAGCTTCATTCCACAAATATTTATTCTTATGCGGAAGTATGTTTGAAAGATAATTTTATAGGATCTATACATATTAATTTCTGAATAACATAAGATAGCTAGCTCTGTAGTGTTTTATGAGAATTGTCCAAACTCAGTTAATTATCAACTAAGAGAAAACTATGAAAGCATCCAAGTAACTAAATATTTTATTTGTAAAGAGTATTCTTTTAAATGTGGCCACTGTTATTTGAACTAAAAAAGCATTGAGTTAAAACCTAAATAAATTTAACAGCGAAGTAAGTTTTCAAAATCAGATCTCGAGGAAGTTACTAAAAGGGAGAATGCAGAAAAAAGCCATTAAGTTTAAATGGGAGATAGCTAACTATTCCATCCTAGAGGTAGGCAGAAAAAGGAAGTGGGTATAAAGAAAGGCAAAGGAAGGGTTCCTTTACACACACACACACACACACACACACAAATACGTCTTAAGGAAAAGACAGTGATCTTCAGACGCTCTGCTATACATCTGGCATAAATTAAAATTTCCATTGGTAGCAATGTCAGGCAGGAAACAGGAATCCAAAGATTTTTTCTTTAAAGAAAAAAAAAATATACACAGGAGAGTCAAGACGACAGATAGTCAATCCACCAGTGGTAAAATGGGTATGGATTAGAAATAAGGGACAAGTTTTGAGGCCCAGCTTGGGGCCAGCCTGGCTGTGTATAGTTTCATAAATTCTTCATTTCTCTGAGTCTGTTTCCTTAATTGTAAAGTGAGAAAGTTGGATACATGACATTTATAATCCATCCTATCAACTCTGAACTCTTCTAACTAAATTTGACAGATTATCTTAAGTCAAATTTGTCATTAATTTCTACCAAAGCATTCACAAAACTCTATAACAAGCAGGGGATGATGAAAGTTAATTCAAAACACAGCATCAGCAATGAGAAAGTGATACACTATGGTCACAAGTATGATATATTTTTGTTAGTGATATCTTTTAAGAGCTTAGAAAAAGGCCACCGACTATACAAGTTCTAACTTCCACCATCAAAACAGAAGATACAACAAAATATATATGACATTGCCCTTTTTTTTATGTGAGTCTTAAAACAATCTTTTTTCCCTTTGCCATTTTTAGATAGCAAGAAAAGACATGTCAGGGACTATTAGTTGAATTAAAATCTCAAGAATAGTCCTGGTTTAAGAACGTGGCATGTAATTAATTATACTAAAAGAGCTTCTTCTGATTTGACCAACGAGCTAAGCATTTACCCTTAGGACAGAGAAATAAATGTATTTATAGTGAACGTAAGTCAATAACTAAATGATTCTAATGAATAATGAGAAAGCTATCTCATCAGAATCTAACCCCATTTTTAACTATTTTATAATATAGCCAAGTATTATACTAATCATACTAAGAACCACATCATCATGTTCAAAGTAAGTACCCACAAAATACATTCAGTGCACTCAAGATAGATTAAACCGATATGGTTTCTGGCTCCTTGTGTCTTATTACTTCCTAAATACTATTAGGCATTTCGAATAGATTTTTACACTCATCACACATAGAACTAAATAGTCCCTAAGCAGCACAGTAAGCACAATAAGTAAGGCAATTAAAAGTTCAATGGAAGAGAAGTGGACAGAGAAGCTTGCAAAAAGATCAAAATGTATTCTAAAGCAGAAAAACAAACAAAAAACAAACTTGCAGGTAATTTTATTCTGTACTTGAGGCCCAATGCACGAAATTCATGCAAAAGTAGGCCTTCCTTCCTCCAGCTGCCAGCACCAGCTTCCCTCTGGCACCTGGGACCCTGGCTTCCCTTCTTCCTCTGGCCACTGGCAGGCACCTGGGACCTGGGCTTCCCTAGCAGCCCTGACTTCATCCGGAAGGACGTCCAGTCTAATTAGCATATTATGCTTTTATTATTATAGATAGCTTAGTACTTTAAAAATCTACTTTAAGCACCATAATATTCAAAATGGTTTAAGTGGAAGTCCCATCTTGAAGACTTTTTAAAGACTGTTGCTTTCTCTTATCCCCTATTGTATCCTACTAGATATTCTTCTTGGATATTAAATATGTTCCTTGGATATTTCATCTCTTGAAAAATGTATGTTATGCTGTAATTGTTTACACATTTACCATTCACCTCTGGCCAAGACTTTCACTGGTTGTAAGGAAAACAAAAACAAATCACACAACTGTCCTTTATCTACAAGTCCCATTATCTGGCTGAAATGGCTGGGGTTCCATCAGGCAAACAGTAGTATAAAAGTGCAAAGTCACACCCTCTATTAAAATTACATTAGTTAAAATTTGAATAATACTTAACACTATGAAACTATACACTTAAAAATGGCTGTGATAACTTTTGTTATGTATATTTTACAAAAAAATTTGAATGTAGAAAATGAATTTATAAATAAGAAATATCCCAGCCAGACTGGTGTGGCTCAATGGTTGAGCATCAAATCATGAACCAAGAGGTCACCAGTTCGATTCCCAGTCAGGGCACATGCCCGGGTTGCAGACTCAATCCCCAATAGGGGGTATGCAGGAGGCAGCTGATTGAGATATTTTTCTATAATCAATGCTTCTATCTCTCTATCCCTCTCCCTTCCCCTCTCTCTAAAAATCACTAAAAAACATATTTTAAAAAAGAAATATCTAAATATCTTCCAGAAAAAAAATACCAAACATTAAGTTGAAAGTTATTATGATGCAGAGGAAGTACAGACACATAAAACTTTTAAAAGCTTTTTTAATAGTAGTTTTGGAATTCATTTTAATATTCTAAAAAAATCATTCTCAACCTATAAGCTTTCAAATACCAGCTGAGTGACATTGTTCAGGTTGTTTAATTTCTAAGACTTGGGCTTCTCCTTTCTAAGTGGAAATAACAACAGTACAGATTTCATAGAGCTACTGAAAGCATTACATGAGATAAGGCATGTGAAGACCTTAGCAAGCTCATAGAAATCACTTCATAAGTGCTTTTGCTATGATTATTATTATTATTACTAGGAAGATGATGATGGAAAAGAAGTTAGTAGGATAAATGAGTTTGAGGAGTTGACACTTATCATTTCATTTACTGCCTTCTAAATTTAGCTGAGCACATGTGATATACGCCAGCAGTGCTATCCATTGCCAAATCATTCATGATGTTATAATTACATGTTTAAGACATGCAAACAAAGGGTTGGCTCTATACTTCAGCTATGCAGACCTCTGCACCGGAACAGCGCCTCAGAGCAGCCTGGGGTCCTCAGTCCTCATTCTCCCTGAAAGCAGACACTGAGACAGGAGCCCCCCTCTAGGCTGAGAGGTTCTCTGATAACCAGTGCCACACGAAGGACACAGGATGCCCTTCATTCCTTAGAAAAGATTCTGCAATATGTTTTTAATTCTCGAGAGGGCAACCAATATTCTTGCTGTGTAACACACAACATGTGGAATAGAACTCTGACATCTTGAAACTGTGCAGGAAAAAGGCCAAGGAGTTCCTGTTGCGAAATCCAAGGTAGAACACACCCAGTTTCTACTCTCGAGCAATGAAAAAGCCAGCAGGTCTCTAAAGAGCTTTGTCCTTTAGAGGAGTAAAGGCACGGGGCTGTAAGGATTCAGGAATACTCTGAATTAATCTTCTGGAATTGTAATAAGTATGTCTCTCTGGAAAGACAAATGAAAAATTTTATCACCTTTCACTTGAGCCATAATTATGAAGGACCAGTGTTGTTTCTGGTCTAAAGACTATACTTTCTCACTACTTGACTAGGAGCCCAGCTCCACTAGTGACTAATTGGGTGATTCTGAGCAAATTCTTTAACCTCTTGTCATCAGTTTCTTCATCCATAAAATGAGGATGACTATAGGACATGCCTCATGGGATTGCAGAAATGATTAAATCAATACCCCCACCCCAGGCTTTCAACAATGCCTGACACAGAATAAACAGTACATAATAACTGGCTATTATTACCATGGGAAATGGTAGTCATGTTTTCCATATAAAATATTAGAAATATTAGAACACAATGTTTCTCAAAGGGTTTTTCATTAAAAGGAATAACACTTAAAACTTTAGATAGATATTAAACAGCTCACGGTCACTAAAGCAAATAAAGACATGAAATTGGAACCAAATTACCAATACCAGGACATTCCTGTGCCTGGAATGTCTACTACCTGTTTATCCACAAAGCATGCCTCAATTCCCTGTGAGGGTCCTGACAACCACCACAGGGTCTCTTAGTCTTACTCCCACCACTATTAACACCATAGTGTATTATACAGAGTTGTTCCCATGTCTGTTTTCTTTATTCTCTTTTAATATATGTTTATTTGTCCACTATCTCTCTATTCCCAGTGAAATTTAAACTCCATGAGGACATGTGGTCTATTGGCTATTTTTGCTCACTGCTATATCCCCTGTGTCTGGAACAGTGCCTGGCACAGAATATGCTCACTATACATCTGTTAAATGAAAGATCACTAAAGGGAACATATCTCTTCATCTTTATATCCCTCATACTAGTTCATATTAAGTAAACAATTTTTTTTGAGAGAATGAATAACATGTATAGTAAGTCTGTGCTCAGATTCGACCTTTGAAAATCTTCACCATCAGTTTTCAGTAGAGTAACACATTTTATGCCTACAAAAATATGGGCATTTATGTACATCTTTTTTTTATTTAGTCTTCACAACCTTCCAGGCAAATATTATTTCCACTTTAGCACTTACTGTTTTAGTAAACTGAGAATAAGAAAGACTGACAAGCTTGTTCAAAGTCCTAAGTAGGGTGTCAGAGCTAGAATGCAAATCCTAGTCCTTTCTGACTTGTAAGCTAGTGCTCATAACCATACTAGATGTTCACAGTAGCATACTGGTGGATACAATAGCTGATTAAACCCGAACACAAGAGAGGGCAGGTGAAAGGGGAACGTGAGCTCTAAAAATGGTGTGGTAAAGATCAGGTAACCTGTGCCCTTTCAGGAATCATTACCAAATCAGGCCTTAGGTACCAGAAGGGGACAGCAACACTTGCTGGCCCTCACTGGGAAGAGCACAGTTTCTCTGAATCACTGCCTGGCTCCAAGTGACAACCACAAGCAGGGGCAGGGCAGAGCAGTACAAATCACCACACCATCGGAAAACAGACGTAAAGCCTGCTCGTGGATTTAATTCAGTCTTTCTGCCATATTCTAGGAAGGGCGATGACTTTTATCAACTAGCATGGTTTTTAACACTGACATGAGACTCAATTGGGAACTTCCAAAACACGCCCACACCTAGAGGTAGGGGAAGACTGGTGAGGAAACACCTCTGGAGGCTGAGTTTCTTCTTTAGACCAATTCTTTTTTAAAATATATATTATTCTATTTTTAATTACATGGGAGACACAGACACATAGCCAGACTGAGAGCCACGAATTTCCTGGGAAATCTTGAGTATTTCTCAGGAGATCTGCAATTATCAGGTGTTGCAGTAAATCTAAGCATCTCCATGTCTATATTTTAGCTCCCCATGGTTGTTTTATAAATACTAATATGTACAGTTTTGGCCATTTCTGAAATACTCACTAAAGGGAACACAACGGATATTTCATTTTGAATATCTCCTCCTCGGCAGTGCCTTCTAGTGTGAAGCGACACTGTTCACAGGAGAGCTACCCTATGGAAAGCACCACCCAGCTGACAAGCATTTGCTGCCTGCCCGCTACGTTCTCTCTCCTCCATTAGACACAATGGGATTTTTTGCAGCTTCGTATTCCAGAAGAGCCATGAAATTCCTGCAAAGTTCAACATCAGGCCTGACGTAAGATCTCTGAGGCCTCCTGCTAACTCCATCCTCCTGCAGCTGCCTCGCTCGGGCAAGCGTTTGATCTGTGCGATCTGGGTTTCAAGCTGATACACACACAGCCTCTTTGATCTCTTATTAAGTGGCTTCTGGTCTCCTGATGCCTTTAGTCCTGCTGCAGGGAAGTTCTGGGAAGTCGGCCATCATCCTGAGCACACTACATACTCTACACACCAGGAGCGGGCTCCCTTCATTCACCTACTTTGCAGGCTTGAAAAGCGATCTTTAAGCCATGAGAGAATTTCCCCAGTAGCCACAATCAATCCACTCCATGAACACATCACTAAGAATTATTTTTCAAATGAAGCAGCTTAAAATGATTTAAAGGATACAGAACTTTCCCATAGAGGGAAAAAAAGCAAATCCCCCGTGAAAAGAAATCTTCAGCCCAGTTGGCACTGGAGCTTACAGTACTTTGATGTTAATAAAAATAAATGTGGACAGGAATAAGGGATGGGCAAAGACTAGTCTTTATCAGTTCCCCTAAGTTCTGTTAAGTAAGAGTGACCTTTAAATGCAGCTGTGTGATTTGTTCAACAGTAGCTATGTATTTGCAAGAACATGGACACTACCATTACTAATAGACTGACTACATTTTGCTTTGTACCAAGATCTTAATGCTACATGGTGAATTAGACCCAAAAAGCTCCTTAAAAAAAGACAAAAAAAAAAAAAAAAAAAGATACTGGTGGCCATGTTATGAGATACCGTGAGCATTAAAGTGGAACTGTATAATAACTTGCAATACATTACTATCCTCTATATGTTAGAATCTGGACATAGAATAGGTTTGTATCTGAGTTTTTAGTAATACTAATATATGTATAGTTGACCCTTGAATAACACGGGTTTGAACTGTGTTGGTCCATTTATTCATGGAATATTTTTCAAGAAATACTGTAAATGTATTTTCTCTTTTTTTGTGATTTTTCTTAATAACATTTTTTTCCCTCTAGGTTACTTTATTTTAAGAATACAGTATGGCCTGGCCAGTGTGGCTCAGTGGTTGAGCGTCAACCTATGAACTGGGAGGTCATGGTTCAATTCCCAGTTAGGGCACATGCCCAGGTTGCGGGCTCGATCCCCAGTGTGGGGTATGCAGGAGGCGAGGCAGCCAATTGATGATTCTCTCTCCTCACTGATGTTTCTATCTTGTTGGAAACCGACCATTGTCCCCACTAGCAGAAAGGTATGGACAAGGAACCTGGAAGGCTGATCAACCTTAAAGCTCTGAAAGATCAGAGCCAACCACTCCCTATCTAATTGAGACAATGACAGCTGAAGCAACTTCCACCAGTCAATCTTACGTAAATCCTTGATGATTGGCTATTACTGGAATTGCCTGCCTCTGTGGGTGGATCCCAAACCTTAATAAAAGGGGTAGCAAGGCTGGAGCGGGGTGTAGTCCTTCCACTAGAGTTGGGCTCCCGCCTGGCCCCCAATATTGCCAAATTAATATTTTTCTAGTCTCTTTCATTTGTGTGCAGCCTCCTCCAGAACCCAAATCCAGAACCTGAACCCTGAACCACGTGAGACATGAAAGGGGTTCCCACACTATCTCTTCCTCCCTCTCCCTTCTCTGAAATCAATAAAAATATATATTTTTAAAAAGAATACAGTTAGACATATAACATGAAATATGTGTTAATTAACTACTTATCTTATCAGCAAGGCTTCCGATCAACAGTAGGCTATTAGTAGTTACATTTTGGGGGAGTCAAAAGTTATATATGTATTTTCGGCTGTGCAGAGTCAATGTACCTAACTCCCAAATTGTTCAAGGATCAATTGTACTACTATATGTTAAAATTATGTTAAATCTATCAAATTCTATATCCTGAATTCTGTAAACTAAGAAGCTAATACAAACATAAAGACTGGGCTTCTGCAAGTTACTGAATATTACATACTGATGGTAGCATTCATGCAAATTCACCCAGCATTCAACTCTGGTAGCGAAAATTAAAATCTTTCATTTCTTCCACTTTTAAACTCAATTTTCTGATAAACACAATTAAAACTGATGGAAGAAATATGAATAGACTTCTGGGTAAGTAGTTTATGTGCTTTTAGTTATAAAGGTCAATAAATTAATTACTGCCAATATAAAATGAAAACAAAATTGATAG
This sequence comes from Plecotus auritus, assembly GCF_963455305.1. NCBI lineage: Eukaryota > Metazoa > Chordata > Mammalia > Chiroptera > Vespertilionidae > Plecotus > Plecotus auritus. The sequence goes on along the minus strand of NC_137771.1, from coordinate 44,858,825 downwards.
TTATATATTGCTATGCTTTAATCTGTCCATATCATGGAAAACCATTAGCAAATTCATGAATCATGCACCTGCTTGCATTTTATTTTCCAAGAGAATTATCCGAGTAAAGAAATGACTACATGAGAAGGCATCCATTTTAAATGGTCTAAATACATGTGAATCTCACAAACAGTTATGTTCAAGCAATTTGGTAAAACTATACCAAAATTTAAAAGATATATGCTCTTGCCAGGCCAGTGTTGCTCAGTGGTTGAGCACGGACCTATGAACCAGGAGATTTGATTCCCGGTCAGGGCACATGCCCGGGTTACGTACTCTATCCCCAGTAGAGGGCGTGCAGAAGGCAGCGGATCAATGATTCTCTCACATCATTGATGCTTCTATCACTCCCTCTTCCTTTCTCTCTGAAATCAATAAAAATATATTTTAAAAAATAAAAGATATATGCTCTTTTCAAAAAAGAAAAAGAGAGAGGGAACTCATGAACATGGACAACAATGTGAATGCGGGGGTGGGTGAAGGTGAAAGAGGGCATAGAGGGGATAAGTGGTGATAAAAAAATTAAATTCAATTTTTTAAAAAGAGAGAGATGCTCTTTTTTATTGGTTTCTTTCTCTTTTTTTTTTTTTTTGAGAGAGAGATAAAAACATCAATGAGAGACAAATATCAATATCAAACAATTGGCTGCCTCCTGCATGCCCCATATTGGGGATTGAGCCTGCAACCCAGGCATGTGCTCTGACCAGGAATAGAACATGTGACCTCTTGGTGCATCGGTTGATGCTCAACCACTAAGCCACACTGGCTGGGCAAGAGATGCTCTTTTGATAAGCAATTCCACTTCCAGGAATTTGTCACAAGATACTATTCCCACCTTTTTACAAGAGTATGACAAGGATATCCACTAGAACCCCATTTAAGATATTCACCAACTGGGTACAGGAGATTGGTTAAATAAATTATTGTACATTGACAATATTATACTATGCAGTTATTAAAAAGAACTAAGTCCCCAATAAATTTAATAAAATAAAATATATAAAAAAGAAATAGGTAGTTCTATAAATACCAAAATGAAAGAACATATAACTGAGGAAAAAAGCAATGTGCTTAAAATGTTTATGACATATTCCATCCTATATAATAAAAGGCTAATACGCAAATTGATCGCATGGTGGAACTACCGGTTGCTATGACGCCCAGCTCAATGCAGGAGCTGCCTCCTGGTGGTCAGTGCACTCCCACAGTGGGAGCGCCACTCAGCAGAAGCCCGGCTCACGGCTGGCAAGCACAGCGGCAGTGGTGGGAGCGCTAAGGATGTCCGACTGACAGCTTAGGCCTGGGGAGCAGGCCTAAGCTGTCAGTTGGACATCCCCTGAGGGCTCCCAGACTGTGAGAGGGCGCATGCTGGGCTGAGGGGCCCTCCTCCCATCCCCCCCCCCAGTGCACGAATATTGTGCACTGGGCCTCTAGTTTACATATAAAAAATATTAGAAACCAAAAACTATTACCGAGCCAACGATGTATGTATAAAATATTCTGAGAGAATAAACAAGAAAATCAGGAGTTTTATCTGGAATACATGAGAGATTATGGTCAAAAATAGAATCACTTGTCATGGGATACCTTTATGTACCTTTAAATTTTTATGCCATATATATGTATTACTTATCTTTAAAACATTTCTAATGTTTTCATAAACTCATTCTGTTGCACATAAGAAAAACATCAATTTAAAGATACATACATGAAATTTATACAGTCCCTTCTTACACCTTTTAAGTCTTTTGTGAAGGGAATCCCATTTAATACTAGTAGAGTTGGTAGTCAGGCAAAACTGCACACTGTTTTTCTCACAAATGCTAAGGCATACCATATCTAAGACAAATACTACTTGGGTTCTGTAACCCATTTCTTCTATTAAGAAAAATTAATCACTTAATTTATATCAGGATGAATACTTTCACTATTTTTTTCAATGAATCATCATTTGCCCATGGTCTTTCAAACAACTTTTTAAAGCATTACTAACAGTTTATGTATGAATCACCTCTCAGTGGCTGTGCTATTAAGCTTTCTATTTTTTATCTCTTTCAGTATCTGAGGTAAACCCAAAGTTTTTCAAAAATATCTGTCTTGACAAACATTGAATCTGTCCATATCAGAAGGGGAGAAAAATGAGGTATGGGGTGTGGGAGTGAGAACTATTGGTTAATAAATTTTACCTTCTAAATCATTAAAATTCAAAAGTATCAAGAATGGCAATATCATGGCTAATGTTCAAAAATTGGCTAATGTCAAACATGTCTAGTGATTTATAATCATGAGGGGTTATTCAAAGTTCAACATAAATCAAAACACCAGAAAATATCCACTTGCCATGTTTAATTTATAAGGTCAACTGAAGGTAAAATCCACACAGTTCTAAATGTATTTCAAGCTTTTTGGTAGATTTAAAAAATTACAGATTCTCAGAATACCAATAATTGCTTCATTATTGAACATTAACCCACAACAAATTACTTGCACTAACTTAGGATTCTTAAGTTGGTAATTACTTTTGTTTGAAACAATAAACACTAGTTCTTACACAATGCACATGAACACACTATATTAATTTTTAATACCTATTAAACCTCCATATAAGATTAAGAATATTATCTAGTGGTTTATCTTGAAGACATGAAAAATTTTTGCAAGCTGGAAAAATAGAAAGATCTGCTGTGATAAATTAATTACAGGGATCCCTGGTAATAAAATGCACATGGAAGTAATCCTCATAAGAAATGAAGCAGTAGAGTGTGGTGGTTAAAAGCATAGACTCTGGGAGCCAACTGTTTGAGTTAAATTCTAGTTCTGCCACATACTAGCTGTGTGAACTTGAACAGGTTACTTAACCTCTCTGTGCTTCCGGTTCCTCAATTCTAAAATGAGGATAATAATAGTATGAACTTCCTATGGTTCTTGGGAGGAATACATAAAGCAATTAAAACAGTGCCTAGCAAGTAGTAAACACTAAGTAAATGTTAGCTATTACTATTTAATTTGTATTAATTTTATTTGTATATTAGGCTAAATGTTAGTATGAGCATTAGTAATATTCCAAGGAATAAAGACATTACACATAGATATTAGGGAATTAAGACAAAAATAACTAGGGCACAATATGTAAGCCACACCTAGAAACTATACTACAGAAATGTATAACCAAATTTCTGAAGTGTTTAATGATGCTTAGAGAGTACATAGTTGGCCACAATATTCAAATGTTCAACCAATTATGCACATTGCTGTTTTCCATGACACAATCCTATACAGCATGATGTTACAGTGACCAATCAATGACTCTTCTAATATGGTACATATACAGGGCAGGATTTTCACTAGCCACTACATGGAGTAGTGCCGAAGAATATTTGAAATTAACGAATATTCTGCTTCATTCAAATAATAGCCAACAGAGCTACTATCCCTTTACCTTAAAATCTAATGAGAATTCTTACTACCTGTATCACATGTACTGTCTTCCCTGTTGCTGTCTCCTTTTCCTTTGCTCCAATCTATTTAAAATGCTTTTCATGAAAGTGAATTTCCACATTTTGCTCTTTGGCCATATGACTGAACTACAGAATTGTTTAGTAGATTCAGCTCCTTCATTTCATAAGACATGTTTCTTTTCTCTACTCAGCTACACAACTTCCACCAATAGTTTAGTTAATCACGAGTCACCTGTCCAGACAGCTACCCTATATTCCCATGGCCAACTCAAGATCCTTTATCGGCTCACTCATCTTTTCCTAAGGTTTGGCTCAATTTATGTAAAAAGTAAATTTCTGGCCAATAATCCACAATGAAATAATTTACATATGGCTCATCAAGAGTTGGCTGCATTTTAAAATGCAATTTTACAATTAAATTTAGACTTCTCTAAACAAAGATATCTAACATTAATTTTCCTAATCTCATATAAATAGTTGAACATTGACAGAGTACATATATAGCGTAATAGGGTTCCATTTGAGGAAAATATAAAAATTTTTTGTCTTTATTCTTAATTGGATCATTATTAATAATATAATACTCATATTTGCATAATAATATAATTTTTACTTCTTTACATATTAATTTATTTAACCCACAATATCCCCATTTTATAGATGAAGAAATTGCATAAGCATCTATGAAATAGATATCGTATACAATTTTGTCAGGCTCTTGAAGAATTCCTTATTAGTTCTAAAGAAATGTGTTTAATTAAATATTCAAAGGTAAATTTTCAACCTCTTCAATACTGCTAATGCAGGCCCTTTACAACCTAGAAGCTCTCCCATTCTACTAACACTTTCTCCCATGGCCAAGATGTTTCTACCATACTTCTTATTCTAAATATGCTAAGCCTGAGGGTGGGGGTGGGAGTGGGGGATCTGCACTGATCCTATTCAGCTATTTAATACATTTATATGGGATGCATCAAACACAGTAATAACCAGGAGCACAGCCTTTCATAGCTTTTGCTAAACTTTCACCTGGTCCTGCAAAAAATATTTTCAAACTTTAGAATTTATTACCTTGATTTTAGAGAGAGGAAGGGAGAGGGATAGAGAGAGAGAAACATTGATGAGAGAGAAACATCATGGATTGGCTGCCTCTTGCATGCTCCCTACTGGGGATCAAGCCCGCTAACCTGATGTGCCCTGATCAAAAATCAAACCAGTGACTTCCTGATTCATGGGTTGATGCTCAACCACTGAGCCACACCTGCCAGACTCCAAATTTTAAATTGTGTTTATGTGTTTTCTAAATGTTATAGTGGAGCCCTGGTGTGGCTCAGTTGGTTGGGGGTTGTCCCATGTACCAAAAGATTGCCGGTTCAACTCCTGGTTGGGGCACATGCCAGGGTTGTGGGCTCGATCCCTGGTAGGGGGAGTGCAGGAGGCAGCTGATTGATGTTGCACTCTCACATTAATGTTTCTCTCTCTCTTCTTCTTCTCTCTTACTCTCTCTGAAATCAATAAAAAAAAATATATCCTCAGGTGAAGATTAAAAAAAAAAAGAAAATGTTTCTGTTAAGTAGGGATTAAATTATTAAGGACTATCAAGTTTTTCTTTTCGTATTTTACTGAAGTGTTTTAAAAATGTCTGAAGCACTTGCCTGCTTTAAATGTGCAACATTCAAAGTATAAAACTTGCAGATAATGTCATTTAACAGGATAAAACAACCATTATAATATCTATATATATAAAAGCCTAAGCTACCAAATAACCAAATGACCAAATGACCAGTCGACCGGTTGCTATGATGTGCACTGACCACCAGGGGACAGACACTATGCACAGGATTGTGCTCCCTCTTGTCTGGATCGGGCCTACGGGCTTCGGGCTCCCTCCTGTCTGGATTGGCCTGCAGGGATCAAGCTCCCTCCTGCCTGGATCGGGCCTGTGAGGATCAGGCCGAAACCGGCTAGCCGACATCTCCCGAGGGTTCCCGGATTGTGAGAGGGCACAGGCCAGGCCAAGGGACCCCACCAGGGCATGAATTCATGCCCTAGGCCTCTAGTCTATATTATAAAAACCCAGTGGCCCTAACGCCGTAACAACCAAAGACCAGCGTGGGTGGGCGGGGCTGTGTGATTTTGCACGCTGGGCTTCTAGTCTATATATATAAAAACCTAAGCGACATTTAAGACCAACCAACCAGTTGACCAGTCGCTATGACACGCCTGACCACCAGGGGGCAGACGCTCAATGCAGGAGCTGCCCTCTGGTGGTCAGTGCACTCCCACAGCCAACCTCCCACGGCCCCTCCCCCTGGCCAGCCAACCGCCCGCAGCCCGCCCCCCTCTCCCCCGGCCGGCTGGCCCCCCAACTGGCTGGCCAACCTCTGGGGTCCCTTCCCCTGGCTGGCCCCCGATAAGTCTCAATTGCCAGCCAGGCTGAGGGACCTCCACCCGTGCACAAATTTGTGCACCGGGTGTCTAGTATTATATTAGAGTAGATAGATAGATAGATAGATAGATAGATAGATAGATAGATAGATAATAGATAGATAGATTGATGATAGATAGATAGATAGATAGATAGATAGATAGATAGATTCCAATAATAATGGAAATGTAGCTAAATATCTAAGACCACATCTGAAAGGTATCTTCTAAACCAGCAGTTGCCAACCGGTGGTCCGCGGACCACTGGTGGTCTTTGAGGTCCGAAAGGCTGGCGACAACTGTTCTAAACTACATCCCAATTATCAAAATGGTTAAGAAGAAATCCCACTGAATGTGTTCATTTAGTCCCAGTTAATTTAGGCTAACCTAAACTTTATGCAATCATTCTGCAAATATTTGTTAATCACCTACCATGTGCTAGGTAATAGAACTACATTGGGGAGGAAAATGGTATATACCAGCCATTTGTTTTATATCCTCTAATATGAACCAATATATAAACTTCCAGGATCTTATAGTATTAATATTTTTATAAAAATATTTCCCAAAATGTGCATTATTTGAAATCAACAACTCATAATTCAATAATATTCCAAAGACAAGTTCTAATAACGAAGAAGGTTATCTGGCACAGAAATAAGCCAGCAAAAACGAAAGAGATATAATCTATTTCAGTAATCTTAAATCACACTGCCAAAATATGGAATTTAATGTCTTACATATTGCTTAAAATATTTTCCTTTTAATCTATTCCCGATTGCCTTATTATATTAAAAACAAAAGAATTGATTTTTATGTCTCTTGGCATTTTACGTGCTTTGATAGAAGACTTTTTTGCTTTATTAAACCACAATGTGTTTAGGCAGCACAAATGTATTAAAATATGCACCTTAAAATTGAAGAGATCTCTTGCCAGCAGTTTTAATTCCCCATAATAATCAGAAGCTCTAAAAGTACTATAAACTGGTAAGCTGGTAAGCATATAGATGTCTTATTGTGACCTTTCACATCCTCCCCCAAATGCATCAGTCATTTTACCCTAGTCATATTTGGGGTACATATAAATACATAAATATTATGTGCCCCATTATTAAATGTAAATATATAATTTTACCAAGTAGAAATTTCACATTTCTACTTAATTAAGCTCAATGAGGTTAACAGGTAAGCAAAACTACAAAAACCTCCATGTGAAGGGGAGGGAGAGGAGTAGAATTGGAAATAACTACTAATATGCATAAGGTTTCTTTTGGGGGTGATGAAAATGTTCTAAAGTTAGACTGTGGTGATGGCTGCATAAGTCTAAATATACTAAAAGCAACCAAACTGAATGCTCAGTTGTCAAGCTAACAATGCAAAATATGACACCTCATCTTTGGACAGGAACTATCTCCATCAAATCATTCAGTTTTGCCTAAGTCAATGGGTGCCTTAAAATGATTTACTACTTCCTATAATGTTAGTACAAACTAATCACTCCAAAAAACTCTACAGAGGTTCTTATACCTGGTAATCCAAAATGCTGAATCCCAAGCCTTTATGATCTTTTATTAGTTCAATAATCTTGACTTCAGGAGACCACAGTGCTAATTCCCCATCATCATCTTCTTCAGTGTTGACATCTACATGGTGATCAGCCTGAAATACAAAAGAACATATATGCTTCAAAACACTGTCCTTCCAATTCTGAAAAGAACATGTCAGGAATCTCATAGCTGCTTCTCAAACTGGGGGTTCTCTTTGGCATGCATAGTTTTTTATTTCTAATCTGCTTAAAGGGTCATGCACAGAGGCATATATACTCTAATATAAGATCTTCATGAAAATTCAAGCACTTAAATATGCAGATTGTGCATATAAGTTTTTTTTTAATGTAAAGTACCCATTTCATTCAAAGTATTAACACTGACCTCTTATACTTCAATGAGTTCTGTCATCCCATTAGAAGCATAAAAGGAAAAATATGCAATTTAAGAAAAAATGAAAACATCATACAAAGTCAAAGCTTAAAAGATACTTAAGTAGCAATACCTGAATTTGCAGTTATAGTAAGAGACAAAGAAAGATGCCAACACAGAGAGAAACCAGGAAAGGACACAGAGAAACCAATTCTGTTGACTCCTAGAAGTTTTCAAGTAAAGACTTTACTAGAAAAATAAGGTGGAAAAAAATTCAAGTCTTTGGGAATCATGTAAATCTAAAAACAGATAAAAATCACTACGTCAAAATAATGAAAATCTCATCTTGGAGGAAGTAGATTGGCACAACTACCCAGTCCACTCTCCTTGGTTATTTCCCCTGACCTCACATCCCCAGGTCCTCCTATTCCAGACTTCCCTTTCTTTCAGGGAAAAGTCACTGCCATATGGAATTCTAGGAAATTAAATGATACAGGGTCAATGAGTCAACTACGCAGAGCAAGAATAGCTGCTCCAACCTTCTGTCCTGATACTATTTATAGTACTGTATAATTGGGTTTTTTTTTTATATGATTTAACTTTCCTAAAATACTCTGAATTTCTACCTGAAGCTCAAGAATAATCTTTTTCTTTGTAGCCCTAACAACAAGCTAGAATGAAAACTCCGCAGGCTACCATAGAGTTTATCATGGTTATCCACTCAAACCACAATAGTGACTAGCACACAACAGCCACTCGACAAATATTTGATCATACATTAATGAATCATCCATCTTTCAGTGGGTTTTCCCTGAAACTCTTTTTTAATAAAGCTACAGGCTAAATAATAATTTTCAAAAGTAGACTTCTTAAAACTTTGGAAAATCCTAGTAAATAAAATGAAAGTGTATTATTTCTACAAATACCATTTTGAGTGACCTGTATAAGAGAATCAATTTAATGGAATTAAAATTGGGGGGAAACCCCTCTAACATGGAAGAGTAAGGCACCATAGCTAACACACAAACACATTTTAATTAGGGTTGGTCCAGACCTCAATCTGTCCCTGCAGGACATGGAAAGTCAATACTCAATCCATGGTGCATTAAATCTAAACATGGGAATAATTTCTTGGTTCTTGAGTTACAAAATTTGACATTAGTGGAAATGTTCTGGATCAGTAACCTCTGTATATATCAGCCTGATGTGAGAAAATGATACTTATAAAGAAAACATTCATACCTTCCAATAAAAAGTAAAGTTCCAATGGCTAATACAATATGATTAATGTTTTACTGGGGCATTTAATACCCTCACTGATTAATGACCATTAGAATTTGGCTGAGCTGCCTAAACAGAGTTTAAGAACTTAAGATAGCATTGGGATAAATGAAAAAAAGAGACAGATGGAAAAGAGAGCCAGGATTTTAAAAAACCACATACAATTCTAAAACTCAAGTTCATAGGAATTCCAAGGCATTTAAGGTATATAAGATATTATTCCACAACCTGAAATATGCCATTTTGATACAATCAATTTTGCATTAACTCCTGTATTCACAGAATGGAAAGCAATCAACTAATGGGCAGCAAGGCTGACATTTAGCATAATTCAGAGCTGTAGTTTACCCACTGTGGTAAAGTATGACAGATGGGAGGACAGAGTCAGCAAGCTGGGTTGGTGATTTACACACCCTGTAAGATTAGATTAAAGGCATTTTTATCAACCTTTAGAGGTAAGCCATCACCCGCATTTAGTTTTAGTAAAGACAGCAAGAGTCAAAAAAGGGTGGCATTTGAGTCCCTTCTTTGAAGTATGCTTCACTAAAGATAAAACATTTTTAAAAAGATTCTCAACCAGTAATCTCCTAAGCACTTCTTATATGCCCAGTACAGAATGAAAACACTATGAGATACAAAATAATTTTAAGATATGTCCTCTGCTCACAGGAGCTGACAATTTCCTGGTAAAAACAAGTTTAAATAAGCACCTGTGACTATAAGATGATGCTAAGCTAGACTCTTACGTCATTAGGAGATCAGAAAACAATGATAGATGAACTGGAGGAGTCAAGAATAGCTAAAGCTAACTTTCACGGAGCACTTTCGATGGGCAAGGCATTGTGACTAGCACTTTGCCTACATTACTTCATCTCCTCCTCACACAAACGGATGAATGGCTAAGTACTAAGTATCCCCACTTTTCAGAGGAAGAATATGAACAGAAGCCAAATTATTTGCTCAAAGATTCACAATCATTACATGATAGAGCAGGATTAGAGTTCCTGTATTTTGAAATTCAGACCATAGGTAGGTAAAAGGAAAGGCCCCCATGTATCTAAAACTTTTCTTACTAGAATTATAATCTAGAAGAGTCCAGAAAGATGAAAATGGCATAAAAGATGAGGTTACAAATGGCATAAGATGACAAAGCATGTGCTTGAAACTGTTTTCATAATCACAATGCTCTTAAAAAAAAAAAAAAAGAGTATCAGGAGCATCGAAAGTGTTATTGTATTCTCTGACCTTCTGAAGGTTTTTATAGCAATTTTTAGACTCACTTCAAAATTGGTCATAGATCTTCATATTTTTGAGGCTCTGAAAAAGGGGAAGTCCATTAGATATTCAACAACGTCTTCAACTGATTAAGATGAACTGAGTTAAACCGGGAGCCAAAAGCAATGAGCCCAGGCAAATGCTAGAAAAAGCTTCTCTAAAATCCAAGAGCATGCACATTAATGTCTCCAATATTGCAAGGGGCGGGAGTAGGAGAAAATTTTATGATATTATATGAAAAGTAACAGTTTGAAAGCTATGCATTGTTGTCATTGAGAGCTACTGTAGTAAAATAAAAAAAGGGGGAAATATTTTCTCTCTCTTTATATCGTAACACACTCTTCGGGGGATACTTGATGAGTGGGCGTGCCTGTGGGAACCGTGGTACACTGATTTAGTACCTCCATCTCAGGAAGAGAGGCTGCAGTGGTCCTTGGCTCATCTACAGAGGCTTCATCATCAAACAACCGTCGACAGCAAACCAAGGTAAAGGGGGGTGGCACTTCCTTAAGAAAGGAGACTGCTTCTCGGCGAGATTTCCCATAGAGCTGCACACCATTGAACTAGAAAGACAAGTCGAAATTAAGGAGGTCCCAGATAAAAAAAACACACAAAAATCTCCAGCTTACATCAATCTATCAAAATGAAATTAGGATATTGTTTTACTTTCCCTGTAAACAAAGGGCCTAAACTTAACATTATTTTAGTTGTAACTAAAAACATTAGAAATCCTTAAAATTTATAGAAACTTAAGGCTAAACCTTTATTGAACTTGGGTGAATAAAGTATAAAATGGGTGCAGAGTACAATTTTTACTGGGTATGTGATCTGCCTAATATTTCATACCTCCATGGCTCCTCCTTTCTATACTCCAATGTTCTATTCTCTCATCCACTTCTACCCATCTCTCCTTAAACACATTCAATATCACATACAGCCTTCTTAAGACCATTTCCTCTTGCTTTTTCATTTTGTAAGACTATCACTATAGATATTAACACCAATTTTAAGGCTGTTAAAAGCTGCTGGACTGACAGCGTATATGTAACAAAATCTAGGCTACTGTCAAAATTTAGCCTCAGTTCACCATTTTCTTTCACATCCCATAAACTCTTAATACCCGACTGAGAAAAGTCACTTTGATAGAAAAGTACATATAACATTGCATCAGTTCTGTTCTTACATGCTCTGCTGACACAGTCACCAATTGCAGAAAGTGTGTCAGTTTTCAAATTATTTTATATGTTTAAAAGAAAAAAAGATAACCAACTATTCCTTAATGATGAGTAATACTTATCACCAAAAAAATCTAAATTTTATATTCTTTTTAGTGCACAATAGCAATATTTTGCACCAAAGATGATTTATAAAGATGTCTGTTCTAATTTTCCATATATATGACTTTAGCTCAAGGAGCTCTGCCAGTTCTGACGAAACGTCACAAAAAGCTGATCTGTCTACTGCTCCCAAAAGGCTGAGGCATGAACACAATCCAGGCAACAAATAATCTTTTCACATCTAACTCTGGGACTTCCTGGGAGGGGTCAGCAGCATCATTAGTTTTAAAGACGTTCTGTTTCTGGCATTAATTTGTGGCAGGTGCAGTGCTGATGTCTGCCTTTGTGGGAGGAACCTCTCCCCTAAATCCGTCACTGCTCAGAGAATAAGAGCACAGTGGGTTTTTGGAAGCACCCCATCAGCAAGTTATCTGAGCCCCGAATCAACTGTCCCTTGGAACCACTCTCAGGCCTGTAACATACCAAGCACTTAGCCATCAGGCCAGACAATCTCCCTGCCTCTTAATTATTTACAAAGAAATCACCACATAGTAAAGAGACCCGCATGTGCTTCAGGGAGCTAGCCCTAGTGGGAAAGTAAACATCATCTCCCAAGACGTTCTGACTGATGAAAGGGCCCAGGGGACAGCACGTTCAGCAGCAGATGAAAGGCTTGCCTTGGAAGAATTACAAGCCAATCAGCACACAAAAGTGGGTAAGGAGGTACCTGTCCCCGATCACACCATGTCCATGGTGCCAAGTGGTGCCAGAGCACAGAAAGTTCTAAAACCAACCAAATGGGTAGTAACTTACAAGGAAAACAAAGCAAGCACATATACTCAAAGAAGGAATTCTACCCATACACAGTGTTAGTCTGTGTTTCACATTACTTCAGCAAATTAGGAAGACACTTTTCAGGTTTTCATCTTGGAGTACATTTAAATATTTATTTAGCTCATTATTTATTCATTTGAATTGTCTCCAATTATTATAGCCATGCCTGGTAGTCCTCCTCTCTGCGCTCTATCGCTGAAGGGATTGGTCACATTTCCCATTACCAGCTCCTACCTAAGGGGATTTATGGCTGCTGCAAATAGCTGCTCTGGGCTGAGCCTTGGCACAGTGTTCTAACCCCAAAGCCTATTTGTGTTTCTGTTTTGAACTCTAAGGAGTACATTAAACACACACACACACACACACACACACACACACACACACACACACACACTTTACGTTCAGGAGTTTCTCTGGCTAACTTTACAGAGCTTTTAAAAATTGTTATTATTTCTATATTTGGTTACTTAGAAGCAGCCAACTTTTTTTTCAGAGTTCACACTATTTTTCTAGGCCCTTCAACTTGAGACTCTCTTAAGGACTGCCACTTCTCAACTGTTCAAACTGTGATTAGAAAACGCACACATACGTACTCATTTGCAGAGTACATAATACTGCACAAGTATTGTGCCACTACATTACCTCATTCAATCCTCACTCATCTTATCCCATAAAGACTGTTTATGCCTTTCCCCAATGAGAATATTGCCAATATTCCCAGTGAGATAATGCTTAATAGTTTACATGGATAGTACTCCATTAGATCCTCACAAACACACAGTAATGTAGGAATTTATTGATGAAGAAACTGATTCTCAAAATTATGTGACATGCCAAGGGACATGGTTTAGCTGTGGCAAATTCAGAATCAAAAGCAGCTCTTCAGACTTTCAAACCTGTGCTTCTTTCTATATCCCAAGTTTTTTCACCAAAAATGTATACTTATAAATTCAAGTTTTCATGTTACTTTATCACATCCCATTCCATTACAAGGTCCAAGGCCCAAGGGATTCTAATCTTGGCTAAGGCACAGAGGACTCATTTGATGGCTGTGATGACTTATACTAGCTCTACTCAGATCCAGCTAACATTTCTTTATCACCTACCCTATACTAGTAGTGAATTATTCTTAAAGCCACTGAATTATACACTAAAAATGCTTAAAATGTAAATTATATGTTAGGTATATTTTACCACAAAAAAAAAGTGAACTAAAACTGTTTTTTGCTCATATTTCCACATCTCCCAAACTGATATATCTCATGTCTCAATATCTAACAAGTACATATTAGAGAAATGGTCTCCAAATGGTCTTCAATCTACAGAATGTCATGTCTGATATCCACAAGGCTATGTCATGTGCTCAGCAAATCAGAAAGAAAAACATAATTCAAAACAAATAAATAACCATAAGTGATATAGTAATATCTAGGGTACTAATCTGCCAATAAGCAATCCAATATCATTTCTTGAATAACTCTAAAATAACTAACTTACTACATTTTACAATAGGACTCCACCACACCTGCCCTCCCAAGCTTATGAGAGAATTTGACAACAATTACTCATAAGACTTTTCCCTCTGACCTTGAAATTCAACATACTCTTTTAGCCCTAGCCCCGTGGTCAGCAAACTGCGGCTCACGAGCCACATGAGGCTCTTTGGCCCCTTGAGTGTGGCTCTTCCACAAAATACCATGGCCTGGGCGAGTCTATTTTGAAGAAGTGGCGTTAGAAGAAGTTTAAGTTTAAAAAATTTGGCTCTCAAAAGAAATTTCAATCGTTGTACTGTTGATATTTGGCTCTGTTGACTAATGAGTTTGCCGACCACTGCCCTAGCCAGTTTGGCTCAGTAGATAGAGCATTGGCCTGTGGACTGAAGGTTCCCAGGTTCAATTCCTGTCAAGGGCATGTACCTTGGTTGCAGGCTCCATCCCCCACCATGGACGGGCACACGTGGGAAGCAACCAATCCATGTGTCTCTCTCACATCAATATTTCTCTCTGTCCCTCTCCACTCTCTCTAAAACAAAAACAAAAACAAAACAAAACAAAACACAATGGAAAAATATTCTCGGGTGAGGATTAACAAACACAAAAAAATACTCTTCTAGATGGCTGGACCCTGCTAAAAGAAAAAAAGAAGAAAGAAAAAAGAAACCTATTTGCTATCCTTGTCATTTCACTTTGAGCAAACATAAATTTTAGAAAGAAATTTCTATAATTAAGGCTCGTGCGATTCTAATCTTGGCTAAGGCTACTAGGCTGATTCTATTAAACCCAAACTACGGCTTCTTGTGGTTCCTAACTTTTGGGAGAAAAAAAGCCTCTCCTATGCAGTTTCCTCTGAGTTAGATCATTCCCCACATCTTTTTTTTTAGGATCTTAAAAAGGAGTGTGATGTATTTGTTTAAAAAAGTGAAAAGGGAGTTAGAACACATGAACTAAAGTTATCATGCTACCAGTGTATAAAGTTACAGAAAATCAATGCCTTATTTTCTTACATGTAAAATTAGGTGTTTCGGTGTTCATTGGTTTGTTCATTGTGTTAGTTACAAAACTTTCCAATCTAACAAAATCTCTTAAGAAAGTCAGGTCAAAGCAGAAGTGTTCTAGAATTGGTCTGCCTGCAGAGCAGCTGGGGAGCCTGAGTGAGCCCACTATTAGCAGCCATGTTGTGGGGAGGGCGTCCCAAGAAGACAATCTGAAAACCAGTCAAGAAGACATCAGCCCGAGGTCACCCAGCTCTAATCCTTAATAGAAATAATAAACAAAACATGCAAATAAGTGTCACTACATGTTTCAAGTAAGGGTCATGAATTAGATTCTTAAAAAGAATTTTTCTCAAAAAATACTAATTATGCTATCAGACTAAAATAGGACATTAGCTTCTTTCTTAATAAATTATTGAAATAAGCACTCAGACATTTCAGGAGTCCCAAAGATGGGGAACATGAAGTTAAAGCATATTATTTACTTCCTTTATCATTATATAAGCTGTTATATTTTTAAAAATATGCTTTTATTTACTTTTAGAGAGAGAGGAAGGGAGAAGGAGAGATAGAAACATTGATGAGAGAGAAACATTGATCGGCTGCCTCCTGCATGTCCCCTATTGGGTATGTGCCCTGACCAGGAATTGAACCGGCAACCTCTTGGTGCATGAGTTCTTGCTCAACCACTGAACCACACTGGCCAGGCAATATTTTGTATCTTTTTTTATTTTTTTCCATCTTCATTGAGATATAATTGACATATAACACTGTGTAAGTTTAAGGTATATAATGTGATAATCTGATATATATACACAATAGAGGCCCAGCGCACGAAATTAGTGCGTGGGTACGGTCCTTAGGCCAGGCCTGTGATCAGGGCCATCTTCCCCAGTTGCCCGCAGCCGGCCCCACCCCATGCCACCACCCACCTCTGGTTCCCTGTTTGCCAACAGGTGATCGGTGCCTGATAGCTTGGGGAAGGAACCGAGAGGTTGGCTGTTCCCACCCGCTGGCTGGCCCCGCTCCCGCCACCGGTGGCCATCAGGCAATCGGAGTCTGCCAGCTGGGGAAAGGGACCAAGAGGTGGTCAGTGCACCTCAGAGTGACTGGTCCAGCGGTCGTTCTGCCGTTAGGGTCAATTTGCATATTACCCTTTATTATATAGAATATGTATTATGAAATTATTACCACAATAAGGTTAGTTAACAATTCTATCATCTCGCAGTTACCATTTGTGTCTGTGTGTAGTGAGAACATTTAAAATCTCTCAGCTACCTTGAAGTACACAATACACCAAGTTTCTTCATTCTAAGTAGATCACATTTCATTGGCATCAGTGATAATATAACTCAGTGAGAACACATGTTCCTGGACCTTAAAAGTTCCTGTCTGTCCCTCATAAATTTTACCTCAAGAAGCTCATCCTCTGGCTGAAGGAGGTTCAGCATGTCAATAGGACCACCTGGAATGATCGAAGAGATATAATGATGCCCATCAAAGGAATCCACTTCCATGCCAAGCCTCAGAGTGTGAATGGGCAGGAGCTGCAGCAAAATACAAAGCAATAATATCAAATACCATGAGGACACATCTGGCTACTAATCCTCCATCAGGTATTTGACAGAAAAGCCCCACCCCTTAAGTCCAATCACCAAAATCCATAGGAAAACCAGCCTCAAGTAAAATATGAGTTGCCTTCTTATTCTCATTCCTCTTCTCATTTTAGATTTCCTGAGAATAAAGAAGCAGACGTACAGAGTTCTGCCTTCATTTCTAAGCTCTAGGCACTCCAACCTCCCCAAGTTCCCAGTATCAATTCTGCATTTCACTTTTCTGCAGGGTTTCCCATCTCCCAGAACACCCTAACTCCTCTTTATCATCTCATTAACTTCCACGAATGCTTCAATACAAAAAGAGTGTCACTTCCAGAAAGCACTCCCTGATATCTGAGTTAATCTGCCTTCAATACCACCCTGTGCACACTGCCATCACAGCTCATTACAGACTGTGTTCAAAATTTCAGTTTTCTTGATTGTTCCCTCTGCTTGAGTACAGAGTCATATCATTTCTCTCTATAACCTCAAGCCCTAAAACAGTTCTAGACACTAAACATGGGCTCATTAAATGTTATTTGACTGTAATAATTGAACTTTTTAAGTTAAAAAAATTATTTGAACTAATCCATGAAATATGGCACCTCATTTGAGATATTCTTCTTAAATACAAACAACTTCTAATTTGTGGAGAGGTATGGGTGTGTAATAAGAGAGGTAATCATTATTCTACCCTAAGATTGATGCTGTTGGCTTAAAAGGATTTATGTGAGCTAAGAAATGAGTCAAGAGCTAATCTAGCCAATGCCAATGTAAAGAGATGAGTGTCTTGGTGCTGTTGGCTGTGAAGGTCAAAGGCATTCACCAAATTCCATGCCTTTGACTTTCAAAAACTGAGCTAATAATTTCTCATTATTAGCTTCTTTCTTAGTCAGTTATTTAAATAAGCACTCAAACATTTCAGTGACTCTATAAATTCAAATATGGTAAATGGTGCTAATTATGATTTATATTTCCTATATCAATAGTCTGTGTATCTACAAACACCAGGTCTACCTCTAACTGTATACTTGATAAGGAGAAAGCCCCACACAAGATGGCAATGCATGGCTCTTTCCCTCATATTCCCTATTCTCTGTGACCTCTGAGCTTGTCACCTCCCATTAGTCATCTGTTCTGAGACCCCAGAGTTCCACAGGCCTTGCCTCAGACACCACTTGGGGTTCATTTCCATTCCACTACAGCACTACAGACAGACAAATCTGAAGTGGCAAGCAGTCTGGCTGACTAAGTCCTCAATGACTTCAAATAGGCATAAATGACTGTTGGCCTTGGGCTAATTTTCTGAAAAGTAAGTGCTCTTGACCACCAAGTACTTCACATTCGACAGCCACCTCTGGCAATAAGACAGAGCCAAATATCAACAGTACAACGATTGAAATTTCTTTTGAGAGCCGAAAACCGACTTCTGCGCATGGGCCATGAAGTTTCAATTGCACTGTACATGCGCGCCCGCACGTGGTATTTTGTGGAAGAGCCACACTCAAGGGGCCAAAGAGCTGCATGTGGCTCGCGAGCCGCAGTTTGCCGACCACTGGTCTAGCACTCTAAATGAAAGACTCAGAGTATGTGAGCTAAGAAATAGCTCTTATTCCCTCTTTCTGATTTCTTTATTTCTCACTGCTGCCACCTTATTCTCTTGTCTAGTCATTGTACCAAATCTGTATACCAAGCTAGGAGGAGACATTAATGTCATCTTCTTGCATAGTAAAAGGCAAGTAAAAATTCTCAGAGAAACGTTTCTGTAATTACAATTTTCCCACCTATCTAGGCCAACTGTCTTCTTCTGTTTATGAACCAAACACTAGGGCAGAGTGGTCAGTGGGTCTACCCATACACAAGTCATCTCTAGCGGGATGCTGAAGCCTGCTAGTAACAGCAGATTATTCAATTTTCAGAAATTTTGCAAGCTAGTTGCTAAATATACCTATTATTAAAAATTAGATTATATAAAGTTACAATTAAATAAATATTAAAATAAATGTAATAAAATACTCAAATGTAATAAATGTACTCAAAATCTATCACTTCCTAATTATTTTTAACATATTTTATCCATGTTCTTGAAATGCTTCTATCTGTTATATATGTATGGTAGAAATACTCTCTAAAAACTTAGAGACCACTGAAGGAGTGAACAATTGAAAAAGATGAAACAATGATTTGTTCAGTTGCTAAATGCAGCTGGAATGAGTAATAAAATTCCTGCTCCCACAGAGAAACCTGAAACAATGAAATGCAATTGTAAATCCCTTCCCGACTCAGTGGTTTCAGTGATGTCTGTTGAGTAGCTTGAATACTCCCATGGTAGCGCTGTTTATACCACAGGTATGGGTAGATGCTACAAATTAAAACTGCTTTTGATTTTTTCCTTTTAGAGAGCTAGGTTTTACCAGCATACCATTCATCTGCAATCTCATTTGAGCATGCTATCTAGCATAAACTATGTGCAAGGATTTGAGTTATGAGCTGGAATGAACGAAAGAAACAATCCTCATGGAACTAACATCTAGTGTGGAGACAGACAATAAACAAGCAAGAGAGAAAACAGATACATGCGGGAGAAACCAAGATGGCGGCATAGGTAAGCACCTAAACTGCTGCCCCACACAACAATTTCAAAACTACAACTAAAAGACAGAACGGACACCAACCAGAACCACAGGAAAGCTGGCTGAGTGGAAATTCTACAACTAGAAGGAAAGAGGAAATCTCACGGAGAAGGAGCGGCAAAGAGCTGAGGTACGGAGACACGCGAGCGCAGAGAGGAAGGGCGGCGGAGTGCCTGGCTGGCTTTCTCTGGCTGAAGGGGGAAAGAAGGCCCCGACTGCATTGAACCCCAGTTCCAACTGCACTAAACCTCAGTTCTGGGTGAAACCCTGTGGACCCAGGCTCATACAGGGGGAGTTTGGACTGTCAGGTAGAGAGAAAGGCACACGGAGACTCGGAGACCCAGGGGAGCCGCGGCGGCAGGGGTCTGGAGGTGCGAGTGTGCACAAAGACTGACTGCGGAGATTACCACAGGCTATCCCTAGCGGAAGGGAGTCAGAAGCTCCTGACTACACCAAACCCCAGTTCCGACTGCACTGAACCGCAGTTCCGGGAGAGCCCCTGGGGACCCACGCTCTTACCAGGGAAATCTGGACTGTAAGGCGGAAACTCGGGAACCGCGGAAGGCAGAGGTCTGGAGACTTGTGTGCAAGGGCAGGGCTGACGGGAAGCCAAGACTGTCTGCCCTGCCCTGAGACTACACCCCTTCCAAGCCGAGCACAGAGGCTTTTGCAATCTGGCAAGGCTAATCCTATAAGGCTGTCTCCAGCATCGAAAATCTCCCAGCGTAGACACAGCTGATCCTCACAGCCAACTGGCCTGCAGGTCAATTCCTCCCAGTGATACCAACAACAATCAAGACTTAACTACAACAAGGCTGTACATACAGTCCACAAAGGGGTGCACCAAGAGTGTCCACCTCAGGTTAACTGGGGAGGCCGACCCACTGGGCCATATAGGAAACCTAGCACACAAAGCTACTCTACCAACTCAGGGAAGCAGTGAAAAATGGGGAGACAAAGAAACAAATCACAAACGAAAGAAATGGAGGAAAACAAATGACTGAATATAGAATTCAAAATCACGGTTATAAGGCTCTTTAAGAATATCCTAGAAAAGGCCGATAAATATAACGAGACCCTCGAAGATATGAAAAAGGACCAACTAGAAATTAAACATACACTGACTGAAATAAAAAATATTATACAGAGACCCAACAATAGACTAGAGGAACACAAGAATCAAGTCAAAGGTTTGAAATACAAAGAAGCAAAAAACACTCAACTGGAAAAGCAAAAAAAAAAGAAAAAAGAATCCAAAAAGTTGAAGATAGTGTAAGAAGCCTCTGGGACAACCTCAAGCATACCAACATCCAAATTATGGGGGTGCCAGAAGAAGAGAGAGAGCAAGATACTGAAAACCTATTTGAAGAAATAATGACTGAAAACTTCCCCCACCTGGTGAAAGAAATAGACTTACAAGTCCAGGAAGCGCACAGAACCCCAAACAAAAGGAATGCAAAAAGGACCACACCAAGACACATCATAATTAAAATGCCAAGAGCAAAAGTCAAAGAGAGAATCTTAGAAGCAGCAAGAGAAAAACAGTTAATTACCTACAAGGGAGCACCCATACGACTGTCAGCTGATTTCTCAACAGAAACTATGCAGGCCAGATGGGAGTGGCAAGAAATATTCAAAGTGATGAATAGCAAGAACTTACAACCAAGACTACCCTACCCAGAAAAGCTATTATTCAGAATGGAAGGTCAGATAAAGAGCTTCACAGATAAGAAAAAGCTAAAGGAGCTCATCACCACCAAACCAGTATTATATGAAATGCTGAAAGGTATTCTTTAAGAAGAGGAAGAAGAAGAAAAAGGTAAAGATAAAAATTATGAACAACAAATACATATCTATCAACAAGTGAACCTAAAAATCAAGTGAATTAAAAATCTGAGGAACAGAATAAACTGGTGAATATAATAGAATCAGGGGCATAGAAAGGGAGTGGACTGATAATACTCAGGGGGAAAGAGGTATGGGGGGTGCAGGAAGAGACTGGACAAAAATCGTACACCTATGGATGAGGACAGTGTGGGGGGAGGTAAGGGCAAAGAGTGGGGTGGGAACCGGGTGGAGGGAAGCTATGGGGGGAAAAAGGAGAAACAATTGTAATAATCTGAACAATAAAGATTTATTAAATTTAAAAAAAAGAAAAAGAAAGCCAAAAAAATAAAGTTTATAAAAATTAAAAAAAGAGAGAAAACAGATACAGGCAAACAAATAAGGAAGCAAACAACTCACCAACAAACAAGTGAAAAATAAACAAATAATTACTAATTGAGACAAATGCTATGAAGGAACTAATAGAGGTTGAGATGTCAGATGTAATTGGTGCAGGCCATTATGGAAAGTTGGTCAGAGAAGGTTTCACAGAGATGGGGACACATTTAAGGTGAGACTTGAAGGATAAGAACTTTTTTGCCCTACAAAGACCCTGCTGGGGGATGCCCTGTGGGATGTAAGTGAAAAGAAATAATTGCTAAGTTTTTGGTTTCAATACCTGAGTAGATAGTGGTGGCAATTTCTGCATAGAAATAAATGCAACAAATTAAAACAAAGACATTGTTGTACAGAGAGAGAGATGTTTTCTATTTATATAATAACTAGAGGCCCGATGCACAAATTCATGCATGGGTGGGGTCAGCCAGCCCACCCCGATCAGGGCCTATTGGGCTGGGCCGGCTCGAGGGAGGGGACGTGGGAGGTTGGCCGGCTGGCTCTGCCCCCTGGTCAAGCTCCTGGTTGAGGGGACAATTTGCATATTAGCCTTTTATTATATAGGATGTGCCTCCCATAAAAAAGAAAAGGATTAAGGAGAGAACTGATTCCAATCTCCTATTCCAGCCCTTTACCAACCCTGCTCCATTCACATGGTTGACCCCACATCCATGGAATAATTGACATCAAGAATTGGTTGAAGCACTGAAGAGCAGCAGAGGCTTAACCATGGAATCCCTTGCCCACCAGACACAAGCCTCTGCCCTTCTGGGCCAGTGGTCGGCAAACTGCGGCTCACGAGACACATGCGGCTCGCCGCTCTGTTGACTAATGAGTTTGCCGACCACTGGGATAGGGGCTTAATCACAAGGAACAACAACAGCCTGTAATTATTGGAATCAAGAGTCTAGGTCAGTGGTCAGCAAACTCATTAGTCAACAAAGCGGCAAACCGCGGCTCGCGAGCCGCGGTTTGCCGACCACTGTTCTGGGCTATTCCAGATTGTATCTATAAACAGTACACACTCCCTAGAAAGTTTAAACCATGAGCGAGACACACATGCTCCATCTCTAATCATGCTGAGCAAATAAACCAGAAATGATGTTTACAAAATCTGTCAATCTGAAAGGGGCCTACCTAATATTAGTTCTGAATCTAAATCTGAGTACAGCTGGGTTTCTGAGATTTCACATTACATTGCTGCAGGCTTCTCTGCAGGAGCAGGGCTGTTTAATTACCTGTCTCAGCTGCATTTAGCAACTAAACAAATCAACCATTTCATCTGCCTCTTTCAGTTGTCCACCCCTTTGGTATTGAGTTCTTAGAGAGAGCAGAAAGTGCTAAAAATGACAGGAGAGGGTGCAACAGACAGATGATTGACATCTTCACACACGTTGCATGTTATGCTTTTTTATGCTTATTCAATGTGCTTTGCATGGGGTCCTATTGAAATTGACAAGGCTAATGAGCAGCAGGATTGTCATGATTCTGATATGACAAGTAAAGGATGCAAGGAAATGTATCCAAGGAACGTGTGACCATGCTGTGATTTACTGTCAGTGCTAAGATGATAAAAATCAAATGTGATCAAGAAACCCACAGGCCTTCAACCCATGAGTTGGAGAGACCTGTCATGAAATAAACCACAGCTCATTCATTTTGCTAAAAGCTCTACTTTTAGGAGCCTACAACAAGATATCAAAACACTCAAGTGGGAATATGAATGATGTTGCTTCGGGGGCGGAAGGGGGGAATTCTGGAAAGAAATGAATATGTCCGTGGGATGGGGGAGGATGCTTCCAAAAATGTTGAACTCAAAATAAAATGGAACAGAAAGAACCCCATGATTAGTTCTGATAAGAGGATATTAAATAGCCATTTATGTTTAGAGATTAGGGTGAAAGAGGTACTAAATTTACCACAAATGAAAAACAAACTCCCTGAGAATGAGGCTACAACTTTTAAACTAAGGGTGAAACACAGCATAATGGCCTCCAAAGTTAGGTGTGTTCACTCAGATTATGCAAGACCATCAATCCATCCATTAGAGCTTGATTTATATATTAGTCTTTCTCGCTCATCTAAAATTTTAATCCTGGAGGCTCAAAACATGCACAGTATGTGCTCTGTCATACGGAAATATATTAAAGGTTCTCGTCAGTTTCCTAACACCAAGGTCAAGTGTCAGTTGCCACTTATCACTTTATATATATCATTTATGTTACTGTGTGGCCCGTGTGATAGCTGAGCTTTTGACACCTGATCTAACACTTTGCACTATGACTCTACCTCTCCCTTTACTCATGATATTTCCTCCACCTGGAATATCAATTGTTCCTATTTCTGCAAAGCCATTTTTTCAGAGTACTAGCATAGTTCAAATGCCATCCTCCCAATAAACTTTATTCATCTGTCTTGAAGAAGTAACACCTCCTTCCTTAAATACACATAAGGCATTTTAGCAACACCTGAGCAATAATTCTCAATGGAGCGAGGCAAGAAAGGCATCACAATTTCCTTTAGGGACCTCACTCTAAACCTACAGAATCAGAGTATTGGTAAAGAGGAACAAATAGGGCATTTGGTATTTTGAAAAAGCTCCCCTGATGTTTCTGATAGGCCATCTGCCCTAGTTGATAACCACTGTTTCTATTGTTATTTGACCAGCAAAGGATACAATAACGCGTTTGAGAATTGTAACAGAGTTTGGTTGCCTCTGGGGAGGAGCACAGGGGGAGAGGGATGAGAAGAAAACTTAGTTTTTGCAGTGCATTCTTCAGTAACTTTTAAATTTTGCCCTTATACTAGTATTATCTATTTTTGTTTTGCCCATATATTATCTATTCAAAAGCATAAAAAATGGCACAGATTTAGAAGCCAAATACTGTAACTCTTGATTTGTTTTCTGATTTTCCCACTTACTAGCTACATTGATCATAGGCAAGTCACTTTATATGCCTGACACTCAGTTTCCACATATTGAAAAAGGAAAGGAGCCTGGCCGGTGTGGCTCAGTGGTTGTCAACCTATGAACCAGGAGGTCACGGTTTGATTCCCGGTCAGGGCACATGCAGGGTTTGTGGGCTCGTCCCCAGTAGGGGGAATGCAGGAGGCAGCCGATCAATGATTGTCTCATCATTAATGTTTCTATCTCTCTCCCTCTCCCTTCCTCTCTGAAATCAATAATATATATATATATATATATATATATATATATATATATATATATATTTGGAAAGGAAGAAGTAAGACTATTTTATTTGTTGATGGCATCATCTTTTTTAAAAAATCTTTGTTGTTGAGATTATTATAGATGTCCTTCTTTTTTCCCCCCATGGCTCCCCTCCACCCAGTTTCCATCCCGCCCCAGGCCTTCACCACCCTATTGTCTGTGTCCATAGGTAATGCATATATGCATATAAGATCTTTGTTTAATCTCTTCCCACCTCCCACCCCTCTTCCTTCTGAGAATCGTCAGTCTATTCCATTTCCATGCCTGTGATTCTATTTTATTCACCAGTTTATTCTGTTCATTAGATTTCTTATTTGTTTATTTTGATTTTTAGATTCAATCGTTGATCGGTATGTATTTGTTGCCATTTTGTTGTTCATATTTTTTTTTCATTTATACCACTTTTTATTTATTTTTTTTTTTAAAAAAATAAATCTTTATTCAGATTATTACAATTGTTTCTCCTTTTTCCCCCCATAGCTCCCCTCCACCCGGTTCCCACCCCACCCTTTGCCCTTACCTCCCCCCACACTGTCCTCATCCATAGGTGTACGATTTTTGTCCAGTCTCTTCCTGAACGCCCCCATACCTCTTTCCCCCTGAGAATTATTGAAAGGGCGGGGAGACTCCATGTTCCTTTTGTTCTATGTCCTCCACCTCGTGGAGTCAGGTTCCTGCCCTAGAACCTCCTCAAGAGCCCAACCCACACTTTTGGATTAGCCAATAGAAATGCAAGGGGAAGGTAAGCCGCACCCTGCCCCATGTGCAACCTGATCCCGACCAATCAGCAGAGACCACACTACCTCACCCCTCCTACCTCTCCCAGGCCCCCTATAAATCAGCGCGTTTGGGGGCTGACTCTCTCTCTCTCTCTCTCCACCTCGCCGCTGCGCCGGTGCGTGCGTGCGTGCGTGCGTGCGTGCGTGCGTGCGTGCGTGCGTGCGTGCGTGCGTGCGTGTGTGTGTGTGTGTGTGTGTGTGTGTGTGACTGAGCTCGAGCTAGCTCGATTAAAAGGCTCTTTGCTTTTGCATCGGACTCGGCTCCCTCGTGGTCTTTGGGAATCACGAAATCTGGGCATAACATTTGGGGGCTCGCCCGGGATCCCCAAGAACCTCAAGGGACCCCCGATCCGGAGAGTCTGACTGGCCACGGTAGGTGTCTGTCTGTTCCTTGTCTCTTTTTTGTGTGAGCTCATTTCTGAATCTCTGGTAGTGCCCGAAGCGGTCTAGGTGGACGCACCGGAGGACCACGGGCGGGAGGAATCGGGAGACGTCCTGATCCTCCTTCAGGAGGGACGAGTATTCCCCTCAAACCTCTGGGATGAGGTGGGTCGCTCCCACCGATCGGCGTGAGGCCGTCGTCCGCACTTTCGGTTTTGTCAGTTTTTGTTCCAACGATTCGCATTGGAAAGCTTGTCTAAAGGGCCCTTTGTTTGTCTGTGTCTGTGTTTTTCTGTTTTGTTTTGTGGACTCTGTTGACGGACATCATGGGACAGACTCAAACCACTCCTTTAAGCATTATGGTTGATCATTTCAAAGAGGTTAAGGGAAGAGCTAGCAACCTCAGTGTAGAGGTCCGGAAGGGCCGGTGGCAAACTTTTTGTTCTAGGGAATGGCCGACTTTTAGTGTTGGGTGGCCGCCGGAGGGGACCTTCGACCTCCCCACCATCCACCGGGTGAGGGACATCATCTCTCAGCCCAAGAAGGGACATCCTGATCAACTCCCTTACATTATTACTTGGCAGGACCTCGTGGAAGATCCACCCTCCTGGCTTAAGCCCTTTCTGTCCCCGCGCTCCCTGGAGCTGAAACCCATACTTGCTTTGCAGGAAACGGATAAGGTGAAGAAGAAGGACCTCATCCCGCCTTCAGCTCCCCTCTACCCTGTCTTTCAGGGGGGAACTGAAGAGGAACTAATCTTTCCTCCCTCATATCAGCCCCCTAGAGGTTCACAGGGGGGCGATGCTCCCAAGCAAAGGGGAGCGTCTGGGGGCGGAGTTCCGGGAGCGTCTGGGGGCGGAGTTCCGGAAGCAGCTGCGGTTCCAGTGGGAAGCCCGCCTCTTACTAGACAAAGGGCTCAGAGGGAACTGTCTGTCACAGCCCCTGACTCCACTATTAAAGCCCTACCTTTACGAGCCGCGGGGCCCCCAGATGCGGATGGCAATCAACTCCATCACTATTGGCCTTTTGCCACTAGTGACCTTTACAACTGGAAGGCTCAGAATCCTAAGTTCTCTGAGAAGCCAGCAGGGCTTATTGATCTGTTAGATTCTGTCCTTTTCACCCACCAGCCCACGTGGGATGACTGCCAACAGCTTTTACAGGTCCTGTTCACAACTGAGGAGAGGGAAAGAATCCTCAATGAGGCCCGGAAAGTGGTTCCAGGCGTGGACGGGAACCCAACAACCAACCCGGTCCAGATAGATGTCTCTTTTCCCTTAACTAGGCCTAAATGGGATTTCAACACGGCAGAAGGTAAGGAGAGGCTCCGGGTCTACCGCCAGACTCTAATGGGGGGTCTCCGAATGGCTGCTAGAAAGCCAACTAATTTGGCCAAGGTAGGGAGTGTTCAGCAGGAAAGGGATGAGTCTCCAGCTGTCTTTTTAGAACGGATCATGGAGGCATACCGCACCTACACCCCCATGAATCCAGAAGCTCCTGAAAACAAGGCAGCTGTGATCATAAGCTTTGTAAACCAATCGGCTGCGGATATTAAAAAGAAACTGCAAAAAGTAGATAGGCTGGGGGAGAAGAGTTTAAAGGACCTACTGGAGGTAGCCGAGAAGGTGTATAATAACAGGGAGCCCCCGGAAGAAAGGCAGGCTCACGCTGCGGTGGCTGCGAGCAGCAAACAAACCCGAGACCTAGCTAAGATCCTGCTCGCCACCACCACGGACTCTTCCGAGGAACGGAACCGCCGTCTCCGCCAACTCGCCGGCAACCAGGAGGACGGTAAGGGGACCGCCCGGGGCGGGAGGCGGAAGCTGCAGAAAGATCAGTGTGCTTACTGTAGGGAGTTAGGGCACTGGAAACAAGAGTGCCCGAGAAGGGCCAGCAAAAAGGGAGGCGAAGCAGATCGAGTGAAGGTCCTGGAGCTAGATGAACTGAGTGACTAGGGGAGTCGGGGTTCGGATCCCCTCCCCGAGCCCAGGGTAACTCTTAAAGTGGAGGGGACCCCCATTGACTTCCTTGTTGACACCGGAGCGCAACACTCGGTCCTCTGTACGCCTCAAGGAAAATTAACAAATAAGAAGTCTTGGGTACAAGGGGCAACTGGTATGAGCCAGTATTCATGGACTACCCGAAGAACGGTGGATTTAGGGACGGGCTGGGTATCCCACTCTTTTATGGTAATTCCAGAATGCCCCTACCCACTGTTAGGACGAGACTTGCTCACTAAGATTGGAGCTCAGATAACTTTCAGACAAGGGGGGCCTCAGGTTACTGATGGCAAGGGCCACCCCATTCAGGTCCTGACCATAAGGCTGGAGGATGAGTACCGGCTTCACCAAAAAGCCTCTCCAATAGAGGGCAGCACAGACGAATGGCTGCAGGAGTTCCCCACGGCTTGGGCGGAGACAGGGGGAGTGGGGCTCGCCGCCCACAGGGCCCCAATCCTGGTAGAGTTAAAACCAGGGGAAGGCCCTGTGAGAATCAAACAGTACCCCATGCCTCAGGAAGCCCGGAAGGGAATTCAGCCACACATTCGGAGACTGAGGGGCCTAGGGGTGCTGGTCCCCTGCCAGTCTGCCTGGAACACCCCCCTCCTGCCAGTCAAGAAGCCCCACACGAATGACTACCGGCCGGTACAGGACCTCCGAGAAGTAAATAAAAGAGTTATGGACATACATCCAACGGTCCCCAACCCATACACTCTCTTAAGCTCTCTGGCACCCTCCCGTGTCTGGTATACTGTGTTAGATTTGAAGGATGCCTTTTTCAGTTTGCCGCTCGCTCCCCGTAGTCAATTCCTGTTTGCTTTCGAATGGCATGACCCGGAAGAGGGTTACAGTGGACAACTGATGTGGACTCGGTTGCCTCAGGGGTTCAAGAACTTGCCCACCATCTTCGATGAGGCCCTGCATGAGGACCTGGGTGAGTACCGGAGAGCACACCCCAACCTCACTCTCCTTCAGTATGTGGACGATATCCTGATTGCAGCAGACACAGCTGAGGACTGCAAGGAGGGGACAAGAGACCTGCTGGCCTCCTTGGGGGCCCTTGGATACCGGGCTTCTGCAAAGAAGGCTCAGATATGCAAAGAAAGGAGTACGGTTTCATCCCAGTGCGGCCCTCAACCCTGCCACCTTGCTGCCCGACCCAGACCTAGATGCTCCCCTACATGATTGTGCAGGAATCCTAGAGCAAGTGCATGGGCTCCGGAAGGACCTGACTGACCAGCCCCTTCCAGATGCAGACGTCACCTGGTTCACCGATGGAAGCAGCTTCGTACGGGACGGGAGCAGGTATGCGGGTGCGGCTGTAGTCACTGAAACGGACACTGTATGGGCAGAGGCTCTACCCCCCGGGACGTCAGCCCAGAGAGCAGAGCTTGTGGCCCTCACCAAGGCCCTGACACTGGGAGCTGGAAAGCGGCTCAACATCTACACAGACAGCCGGTATGCATTCGCCACTGCTCATGTTCATGGGGCAATCTACCAAGAGAGAGGGCTACTAACAGCAGAGGGGCGGACTATAAAGAATAAACAGGAGATACTCGACTTACTCTCAGCCTTATGGCTCCCTGCCAAACTGGCCATCATACACTGCCAAGGACACCAGAAGGCTGACAACCCAGTGGCAAGAGGAAACCGCAGGGCTGACCAGGAGGCCAAGGCAGTAGCCATTTCTCCGATCCCCACCATGGCCTTACAGCTCCCAGACCCAGGAGACCCAGTTCTGCCAGTTCATCCAGGATATTCCCTGGAGGAGTTACAGCGTATTAGGAAGCTTCCCCAAGCAAAGGAGGAGAAGGGGTGGTGGTATACACCACAAGGGGAGCTCATACTGCCAGACCAGCTTGGAGTCTCCATGATAAAACACATGCACCGGTCCACTCACCTGGGGGCACGTAAATTAAAGGACTTAATCCGACACGCCAGAATTAAGATCCACCAGCAGGACGTTAAAATAGAGCAGGCTGTATCTGCTTGCAAGACCTGTCAACTCACAAATGCGAGAATCCAGCCGAGTGAAAAAGGAACCAGGGTTCGAGGAACCAAGCCTGGGGCACAATGGGAGGTCGACTTCACTGAGGTTAAACCAGGAAAGTATGGCTATAAATATCTTTTAGTATTTGTAGATACCTTCTCCGGATGGGTAGAAGCATATCCAACTAAGCATGAAACAGCTCAGACGGTAGCTAAGAAGCTGCTAGAAGACATCTTGCCCAGGTATGGTTTTCCCGCTGAGATAGGGTCAGACAATGGACCAGCTTTTGTCTCGCAGGTAACGCAGGCAGTGGCCAAGGCCATTGGGGCAAATTGGAAATTGCATTGTGCTTATAGGCCCCAAAGCTCAGGGCAAGTAGAAAGGATGAATAGAACTCTAAAAGAGACCCTTACCAAATTGACCATGGAGACTGGCGGGGACTGGGTGGCTCTCCTTCCATATGCCCTTTACCGGGTTAGGAACTCTCCCTACACCCTGGGTTTTACTCCTTATGAGATCATGTTTGGTCGGCCACCCCCTATTATCCCTAACCTTAAAGCCGAATTTCTTACAGAATTTGAAAGTCAAGAACTGTTTCTTTCCTTGAGAGGGCTCCAGAGGGCGCACGAAGACATTTGGCCACGCCTCCGCGCTATCTACGAGACCGGCCCAGCCCCGACTCCTCATCAGCATAAGCCCGGGGACTGGGTCTATGTCAAGAGACACCGCCGGGAGACCCTTGAGCCACGATGGAAGGGTCCCTATGTCGTGGTGCTGACGACCCCCACCGCTCTCAAGGTAGACGGCGTCGCAACCTGGGTCTCACACTCACGTCCGGTCAGCGGACCCATCTGTGATCCAGGAAGACTTCGTCACCAAATGGAGCATCGATCGAGATCAATGCAACCCGCTCAAGCTCAAGCTACAGCGTGCTCGACCTGCCTGATGCTGGAGGGGGAAGGAAGACTTGGGGACTCCGATTTTATCAGTACAGGGAATTTGGGGTGGTGTACCCTCGTGACCCAGGAATGTTGTCCAGTAGAAATACAAACCGACCCATGATTGGGCCTGTAAGTTTCAAGACAAGGGGGGAATGAAAGGGCGGGGAGACTCCATGTTCCTTTTGTTCTATGTCCTCCACCTCGTGGAGTCAGGTTCCTGCCCTAGAACCTCTTCAAGAGCCCAACCCACACTTTTGGATTAGCCAATAGAAATGCAAGGGGAAGGTAAGCCGCACCCTGCCCCATGTGCAACCTGATCCCGACCAATCAGCAGAGACCACACTACCTCACCCCTCCTACCTCTCCCAGGCCCCCTATAAATCAGCACGTTTGGGGGCTGACTCTCTCTCTATCTCCACCTCGCCGCTGCACCGGTGTGTGAGTGTCTGGGACTGAGCTCGAGCTAGCTCGATTAAAAGGCTCTTTGCTTTTGCATCGGACTCGGCTCCCTCGTGGTCTTTGGGAATCACGAAATCTGGGCATAACATTATCAGTCCACTCCCTTTCTATGCCCTGATTCTATTATATTCACCAGATTATTCTGTTCCTCAGGTTTTCAATTCACTTGATTTTTAGGTTCACTTGTTGATAGATATGTATTTGTTGTTCATAATTTTTCCCTTTACTTTTTTCTTCTTCCTCTTCTTTAAGAATACCTTTCAGCATTTCCTATAATTCTGGTTTGGTGGTGATGAACTCCTTTATCTTTTTCTTATCTGTGAAGCTCTTTATCTGCCCTTCAATTCTGAATGATAGCTTTGCTGGGTAGAGTAATCTTGGTTGTAGGTTCTTGTTATTCATCACTTTGAAAATTTCTTGCCACTCCCGTCTGGCCTGCATAGTTTCTGTTGAGAAATCAGCTGACAATCGTATGGGTGCTCCCTTGTAGGTAATTAACTGTTTTTCTCTTGCTGCTTTTAATATTCTCTCTTTGTCTTTTGCTCTTGGCATTTTAATTATGATGTGTCTTGGTGTGGTCCTCTTTGGATTCCTTTTGTTTGGGGTTCTGTGTGCTTCCTGGACTTGTAAGTCTATTTCTTTCACTAGGTGGGGGAAGTTTTCAGTCATTATTTCTTCAAATAGGTTTTCAGTATCTTGCTCTCTCTCTTCTTCTGGCACCCCCATAACTCTGATGTTGGTACGCTTGAGGTTGTCCCAGAGGCTTCTTACACTATCTTCAACTTTTTGGATTCTTTTTTTTTTTTTGATTTTTCGGTTGAGTGTTTTTTGCTTCTTTGTATTTCAATTCTTTGACTTGATTCTTGTGTTCCTCTAGTCTGTTGTTGGGTCTCTGTATAATATTTTTTATTTCAGTCAGTATATGTTTAATTTCTAGTTGGTCCTTTTTTATATCTTCAAGGGTCTCGTTATATTTATTGGCCTTTTCTAGGATATTCTTGAAGAGCCTTATAACCGTGGTTTTTGAATTCTATATTCAGTCATTTGTTTTCCTCCATTTCTTTCGTTTGTGATGTTTCTTTGATGCCGCATTTTCATTGCTTCACTGAGTTGGTAGGGTAGATTTGTGTGCTAGGTTTCCTATATGGCCCAGTGGGTCGGCCTCCCCAGTTAACCTGAGGTGGATACTCTTGGTGCACCCCTTGTGGACTGTGTGTACAGCCTTGTTGTAGTTAAGTTTTGATTGTTGTTGGTATCACTGGGAGGAATTAACCTCCAGGCCAGTTGGCTGTAAGGATCAGCTGTGTCTATACTGGGAGAAGTTCGGTGCTGGAGACAGCCTTATAGGATTAGATTTGCCAAATTGCAATAGCCTCTGTGCTCAGCTTGGATGGGGTGGAGTCTCAGGGCGGAGCAGACAGTCTTGGCTTCCAGTCAGCCTTGCCCTTGCAGGCATGTGCCTCCAGACCTCTGCCTTCCCCAGCTCCCGAGTCTCTGCCCGAGAGTCCAGATTCCCCCCACAACAGCGTGGGTCCCCAGGGGCTCGCCTGGAACTGGGGTTCAGTGCAGTCAGAACTGGGGCTCAGTGAAGTCAGGAGCTTCTGACTCCCTTCCACTAGGGAAAGCCTGTGGCAACCTCCGCAGCCTTTGTGCGCACTGGCATGCGTGTGCCTCCCAGGTCTCCGCCCGAGAGTCCAGATTCCCTCCCGTAAGAGCGTGGGTTCCCAGGGGCTCACCTGGAACTGGGGTTCAGTGCAGTCAGGAGCTTTCCACTCCCTTCTGCTAGGGAAAGCCTGTGGCAACCTCAGCAGCCTTTGTGCACACTGGCGCGCACGCCTCCAGAACCCTGCCCGCCGGGGCTCCCCCGGGGCTCCCCTGGGTCTCCAAGTCTCCGGGTGCCTTTCTCTCTACCTGACAGTTAGATTCCCCCTGTATGAGCCTGGGTCCACGGGGTTTTGCCCGGGACTGGGGTTCAGTGCAGTCAGAATTGGGGTTCAGTGCGGTCTGGGGCTTCCTCCCCCCTTCCGCCAGAGAAAGTCAGCCAGGCTTTCAGCTGCCCTTCCTCTCTGCGCGCACAAAGACCCTTTGCCGTACCTCCAATTCTCTGTGAGCTTTTCTCTTTCTTTCTAGTTGTAGAATTTCCACTCAGCCAGCTTTCCTGTGGTTCTGGATGGTGTCCATTCTGTCTTTTAGTTGTAGTTTTGAAATTGTTGTGCGAGGCAGCAGTTTAGGTGCTTACCTATGCCACCATCTTGGTTTCTCCAAAAATATATTTTTAAATGAAACTGAGTTAATAGCTGCTAACCTATAGGTTAATTGTGAGAAACAAAGGAGATAATGTGTTTAAAGCAAAGAACTGATCCTTGTATCCGAGTAGTGATGCCCACTGCAACTCCTGGAGGGCCCAGTCATTCCACTGCCTTAAAAATTGCACTTACTGTCCAGCTGGTGTGGCTCAGTTGGTTGAACATTATCCCATGCACTAGGAGGTCACCGGATCGATTCCCAGGCAGGGCACATGCCAGGGTTTCGAGCTCGATCTCCAATAGGGGGCATGTTTCTCTCTCATCAATGTTTCTATATCTCTCTCCCTCTCCCTTCCTCTCTCTGAAATCAATAAAAACATATATTTTTTAAATTGTATTTACTCATATACAGTGAAAAGAAAACTCACATTTTAATGCCCTTCCTAAATTATATTCTCTAAATCCAGAGAATATGATTTAGAAAGGAAATAAAGTGAAATTTGTCAGTCTGTCTTCTCAAAACCAGAGAACAGGAACTGGTATTTTTGTTTCCCACAGGGGGGATATTGCTAATGCTCACTCCATATCACAATTGATGGCCAGCAGAAAGGTCACTGGAATTGCTTTAATGCTTCTTCCTCACAATGCTGTGATTATCGTAATAGTAAACAGTTGCCAACAAAGCCATCCCTAAAAGTGCAAGTCTCCCCAGATGCGGGAAAACCATTCTTGTGTCATGATTAACAGCTTCCTAGAAGCAGTACAGCGAATGCTCAAGCCACTGTAAATTACTTGCACCTCCTTTTCCCCCCACAACTCCCCTGGCTCACAATATATGAAGATGCTTCTTGAACCATAATCCCTTCAAGGGCGGTGGCTATGGGGTGGTAACCAGAGTGACCATCTACAGACAGCTAGAGCCTTGGGAACACCAATGAGAACCATGAAACATGATTTTCCTAATCAGAAAGTTGATGGGGCAGAGGAAAAAACTGCAGCTTTGACCTCAGATCGAGACACTACCCTGCTTAAATCCTTCCACTGCTGTTACCTGACACTGATAACAGCCCAGGCTTACCACCGTGGATCTTGAGGCCCTAAAGCACCTGCCTCAATTGACAACACTTGCCTCTTCACTTAGTTTGACTCAGACACTCTGCAACAACTTCATTCCTCCCACATGCTAGCCCCTTCCTACAGATCACCTATTTCCCAAATCACCTGTTCTCATCCTTTGTGCCTCAGCTAGAAAACCTCTTCCTGGCTCTCTCTAAAGTGCTCCACCCCCAGGTGTGCTCTGATCACCCCGTTTGTTCCTTTGCATCACTTCTTACAATATACAACCATCTTACTGAGTTATTTTTGTTTATTATCAGGCACCTACCCAAGCCCAGAATCCAGGCTCTATGGGAGCACCTTTTCCATTTGTTTCCTGCAGTTGGTAGCCATGTGGGATATAGGAGGAGTTCAGTAAGTATTTCAGGAAGGAAGGAATTAATGTATGAATGTGCTCTCAGCTGTAACCTGCCTTTGCTATTATCTAGCTGTACAATTTGGAGCAAACTTTAGTATTCTCATCTGTAAAATGGGTTTTGATAAGCTAGTTTCCTTTACATATTGTAAGGAGAAATAGAAGCAACTAAATTAACTAAACTTGTAATATTAAGAGGATTTTAAAAAATGTTAATTCATCAAAATAAATAATTTGTGGACATTTAAAAAGTAAATATATATGATGATGTTATGTAGAAAAAGTGCACAGCCCTTCTCTCATACATATATTACACAAAAGGTTCGGTATATCAACTATAAATATGTAAACATATACAGATAACAACTAAATATGAAAAAATAATGCAATTGTGGGTAATTTTTTCTTCCAGACCAAAAAATTAAATTAAAAAAACACATTTGGCCACAACAAAATTTCAATTAACAATTAAATGTTTCATAATAGCTTATAAAAATTGCTTTTAAAAAGGAGCCTTTAAAAGGTCACAGACTAAAAGTACATGAAATGTACAACTGGGGAAAAATTATCATTTATTGAACAATTCCTATGTGTTGGCACTAAGCTACATTAATTAAGTCATATATTAAATATATTTATTTATCATCTACAACCTAGTATTATTGTTCATACTATGTAAAAGAAAAATTAGGCTGCTATTTCACTTTCTAAAGTGTTTCCCCAAATGTCACCTTCTTAATGAGGTTTTACCTGGTCAACCTTTCTAAAATTGCCAACCCATACCCTCCTAAATTCCTTATCCATTTTCCCTGCCTTAATATTCTGCATGTAATATATCACCCATACTATATAACTTATTTGCTATCTCCCCTCACTAAAATATAAGTCCTACAGGGCAGAGATATTTTTCTGCTGTATCCTCTTCTGAAACCCCAGTACCCAATAGAGGACCATAGAGTAGATATTTAAAAATATTTGATAAATGTATAAATGAATGAATAATGAATGAATGAATGAATGAGTGAATGAACAGCTGAATGTACTGGTGAGTTTCTATCAGGTGATTCATAAAGTCTGCTGAACTCAAAGCCCTTCTATACTTTTATACTAGAGTTACTGAGTACAATATATACATACATAATATATATTGCATATATAATGTATAGGTATAGTGCACAGAAGTTGATCTGGGAAAATAAAATTAGTGAGACTGGTGACAGAAACTAGGGAATAAAGATGAGAGAGAACACTTTCTTTCTGGAGAAAAACAATGGCATTTTTAAAGATGTACACAAAGTGAGGTTATTATCCTTTTTTTTTTACTTATTACAGAATATGATGATACAGGGTTTTACAGCTTTGAAATGGGAGGACAGATGACTGAAGCTGAACTGCATGATGAACTGAGCCTGAGCTAAGCCACGTTCTCCACCAAGGACAACTCTTGAGTTCTAATGCTATATGGGGAGGTAGGCTAAAAACTAGTCAGGAAACCACTGAAAAGCAAAGCAAAGATTTCAGAGGCCCCAAATACTAAGGAGACAGAAATGGAGACCAGGTCCCAGGAGGGAGAGGGGACTGGTAAATACTCCCAGACTCACATGGAGTACCTGGAAGGCTATGTCTTAGGAGAAAAGGCAAGCTGGACAGAGCCTGAACCTCACAATGTCAGGCATTCAATCAAACTACAACATGATGAGAAATGCAACCACATAACCATAGCCAGAGAAAACCTCAACAGTAGGAACACATCTAAAGTTGATCCGGATAACAGAATTATTTAAAGTCCTTATAAACTATGATTAATATCTTCAAGAAATGGCAAAAAAGATGGCAAATACAGATTTTTTTAAATGGAGAATTCCAACAAAAGAATTATAATTTGAAAAGAAATAAAACAAACTCTAGAATAGAAAACTATAACTAAAAGTAAGAATTCAATAGATGGGCTTTAGCAGCAGATTAGGAAGAGGGAATTTAGTTAACTGGAAGATGGTTAAATAGAAAATATCCAATATCTAAAAGTTTAGTGTAAATTAAAGTACAATGTTAGGGGGAAATATCATTGATTTATATGAATGATAAATAAGAATAACAGACTACTATGTGCTTACAACTACTCTAGGCACATTATATTTTATTCCTATAGATCCCATGAAGCAGACACTAACTATTACTATTTCCCCTTTTACAGACAACAAAATTGAGACATACATTTTAGGTAATTTTACAAGCTAGTGAGTGGATAAGCCCAGTTTTGAACTCAGGCAGTTTGGCTCCAGAATCAATGAATCAGTAAACTATACTACAGTAATTAATAACAGTTGAAGGTTGGTGAGTTATTTATATACTCTCAATTTGAATTAAATCCTTCTCAATATATTTAGATAGAATTAATAATTAGTGACAATTCTAATGGAATATAAGAATGACTGTGTAAATATTTTAAAATTAACTAGAAATTGTGCCCTGTTGCTTTCCTATTGCACATCTGAGGAAAGCTTGGCCAATGGGCCCACACAGGCACAAGAAGGAACTAACTCAAAATGCAGGTTATCTCAGAAGAAAAATACTCTCACTAGTGTCAGCCTTGAAAATTTAAATCTAAAAAATAACAGCACGTTTAATATAAAATTGTGGAAGAGAAGTATTCATCACAAATACTCAAAGAAAGAAATGGTAGAACTATTTAAAGAAATAACTTCTTACAAAACCCACATGGGACACAGAAAACACATTTTGAATACTGCATGTGACAGTATTCAAAATAAATAAATAATAAAAGAAAGAAATCACCGGGGGTAGATGGCATACCGATAGAATTATTTCAAGCTGCAGAGACTAACTCTCATGATCCTAAAAAGAACCTGTCAACAAATATGAAAAACAAAACAATGGCCTACAGACTGGAAATGTTCAATATACATCCTACTCTCAAGAAAGGAGATGCAAGGAGTGCAGTAACTCTAGGACCTTCACTCTAATTTCCCCCACTAGCACAGTGAATCTCAAGGTGATGCAGCAAAGGCTTTTACTTTATAAGGAGCGAGAAATGCCAGATGGTCATGCAGCAGTCAGAAAAGGAAGAGGCACTGGTGACCTAGTTGCAAGCATTTACTGGATACTGGA
Organism: Plecotus auritus; assembly: GCF_963455305.1. Taxonomy (NCBI): domain Eukaryota; kingdom Metazoa; phylum Chordata; class Mammalia; order Chiroptera; family Vespertilionidae; genus Plecotus; species Plecotus auritus. The sequence continues at coordinate 44,820,748 of NC_137771.1, read as the reverse complement.
GTGCTCCAAAGAATTTCAGAAGACGGTTAGTCTGTTTTACAGACTACATTAAACCCTTTGGTTGTATCAACCTTGAGAAGCGGTGGGATGCTCTGAAAGAAATAGGCGTGCCTAGGCACTTACTGTCCTGAGGCGTAACCTGTATTGTGGACAGAATATGGAGAGACAGAATGGTTTCCTGTAGGCAAAGATGGCAGATAAGGGTGCATTTTATCTCCCCATCTGTATAATCTGTACACAGAACATACCATACAAAAAACGGGGCTAGACTCAGAGAAAAAAGGAGTGAAAATTGGTGTAAGAAATATCAATAAATTAAGATATGCTGGTGACAACATCTTATTGGCAGAAAGAAGCAATGATTTGAAATGACTTCTGATGAGAGTGAAAGCAGAAAGTGCCAAAACAGGACTGCATCTGAACATTGTGAACACAGAAAAAATACACAACTTTAACCTAGACAAGAAAGCCATTGAAATTGTTCAAGATTTTGCTTGCCTTGGTTCAATCATCAATTCAAATGAAGACTGCAACCAAGAAATCAAGAGAAAACTGAGGCTCAGAAAGGCAGCAATGGAAGAATTAGGAAGACGTGTCCTTAGAGACCAAGGCTACGATAATCCACACCCTGGTGTACCCAATTACCATGTACAGATGCGAAAGTTGGACAGTGAAGAAGGCGGATAGGAAAATAACTGATTCATTTGAAATATGGTGTTGGAAGAGAGTCTACAGATACCCTGAACAGCCAGAAAGATGAACAAGTGGGCCCAAGAGCTAATTAAGCCTAACGCATTGCTGCAGGCAAAACTGACAAAACTGAAGCCGTCCTACCTCAGACACATCATAAAAAGGCAGGGTTCTTTAGAAAAGACAGTAATGCTAGGGAAAAGAGAAGGCAGCAGGAAAAGAGGAGGACCAGCTATGAGATGGATTGGCTCCATAAAAGAAGCTGGAGGCATGAGTCTATAGGAACTGAGCTGGGCTGCCGAGGACAGAACATTGTGGACTTCACACACCATAGGGTCTCCAGAAATTGGAGCCAATTCAACAGCTCGTAACACACACATATGACAGCAGAGTTTAAGCTGGGCTCAGCTCATATACCCCATGTGGGGTTACAGTATAATGTTTGAAACTATTCTGACAAGAAAACCTTACCTTTCTCACCATTTGTCTGAGAAAGCCACCTAGGTGGCTACTCTAAGTTTTAATTCCCTGGCTGTTGATTAGCCAGAACAGGAACTATAAAATTAATTTGTAGTGAGAGGATACTAAAAACGGTAAAAGTTACCTTCTGGCGTTTTGCCATTAGAAATAAAGCTCTCACTATAAAATTTTTTTAAGTTCAAGAAAAAACATTGCTTATACTCAGAAGATAAACCACTTTTCTGTCCTTAAACATCTGGACCTGAAGGGTTTTTTAAAGTCTATATTTGTGGTCTTGATTTTTAGAAAACCTTAAAAAGGCCTTCTTATAAAATCTGAAAAGCTTACACACACTTTGCACAATGTTACTCTGTGTACTACCTTTAAGGTGGGCAAAGCAGTCAAACCTGAGTTTTTGGTTTCTGGGAAGTGGTAGAAGGGACCCCATGTTCTTCCCAGGCACAGCTCATCATCACCTTTCATAAGTGAGAACTCACCACATTTCCAGAAAACGTCTCAGACTGAATTCTGGAAACTAGGTTAGAGCACTAATTTAGTTTCTTCGACAAGAACTTAGAGAAAGTTCTTCCAACAACAAAAAACTGGTAACTTTAAAAAAAGAAATAATGCTTACCTTTGAATATTTCTGTAACTCAGCATCATCTGCAATCTGTGTGTCCAAAGTAGCCACCTAAATTTACAAGAAAAAATATATTCAATATTTGTAAAAGCATAACTTTACTTCTTCCTAGGTTTCCTGAAAAAAAAAAATCTGTAAAACCTATGTTCCATGTGAAAGAATGCACCTGACCTGCATTCTAATCTCTTTCCAATATTTCTCAACTCCATAAGTATAATACATAATGTCAATTTCAGAGAATATTTGCTTTTCTGTTGTTCTCTTTTTCCCTAACTTATTCGAAAGTTGAACCAAAAGGTGATGGACAAATACATATACTATTTTTTAAAAATCCACAATCCCTAAAATTTTAATATAATCCTCCATTATATTGACTCCATAAAAATTTTCATTCTTGCCCTAACCGGTTTGGCTCAGTGGATAGAGCATTCGCCTGTGGACTGAAGGGTCCCGGGTTCGATTCCAGTCAAGGGCATGTACCTTGGTTGCGGCACATCCCCAGTACGAGGTGTGCAGGAGGCAGCTGATTGGTGTTTCTCTCTCATCGATGTTTCTAACTCTCTATCTCTCTCCCTTCCTCTCTGTAAAAAAAAAATCAATCAAATATATTTTTTAAAAAGAATAATAACAAGACCCAAATATATGTTGGCTATAAAAAAAATTCATTCTTTTGACAAAATCAAGAGTCTGGTCATTTTTAGTTTTAAATTCTGGCCTTAAAACAAAGTTTGCAACGTCAGACAAGTGTGGAAAAATTGACGTATCTGACTTTCCCCTACAAGCTCAAACCATCTCCCTAGGAGAAATGGCTGGTGAGGACACAAAAGAGAAGACCTGGACTGGTGGGAGGCTCATGGAATACCTAAAGCTTTTAATCCTGGCCTAAAACTATTGTTCAAAGCTCCAATGGTGGACACCCACAAAAATGAATGGCTTACAAGCAAAATACTTTACTGATGATTTGCATCTGTAAGTTGTTAATAAAATATGATGCATCTGGAGGGAGGAGATAAACAATGATCCAACTAAAGCTTTTAAAAGTACTGCAGATAAGTAGATGCTGGAAGAAAATAAAATGAAAACACTGGAGTACATGTATGCATGCCTTCATTCATCTTGCCTGGCTTCTTTCTGCACTTCATTCTTCGGAACAAGCTACAACTCTTAATGAATAAGCTATCACTTTAAATTTCCAACCTCAAATTCTGTCCCCTCTTTCTAGCCTCTCTGTTGTAACCTCTCCATGTGATAAATGATATCTGGAAGGGTAGTTGTAAGGATAACATTTTAACAAAAAAGAGCTCATCACAAAACTGGCCATTTATAAATACCAATACAACACATTACTTTGGATATCAAACCATAAAGGATAGTAGCCCAGTCATTTCCTAGGTCAGTGGTTGGCAAACTGCGGCTTGCGAGCCGCGGTTTGCCACTCTGTTGACTAATGAGTTTGCCGACCACTGTCGTGATAGCTTAATGACAAAATAGCATTCAAAATCTATGAAGTAAAGAAGCAAGTAGTCTCTGAGGACTGATACGCAAGTATAAAATTAGCAAGAAGAGAATGTATGAACTGTTTTGACTCATCTTAATGACATTGGAAAATTTCTGACAATAGTGGCTGCATATTCTGAACGGAGAAGAGAAATGAAAAATCTCCAACCAGCCAACAAGTACTAATGATAAACATATGTAAGAAAATGTTAATGACAATAGAAATTGAATAGAATATTTTATTACGAAGGCATTTAGTGAGACTTTTCTAAGCAGATTTCTGCTTTCATGTGGATTCAAGTGGGGAAATGTAATCAATCCCTTACTCAATGAATCTAATAACAGGTGAAAGGAAGTCTAATGGACCACTGGCACTATAAACTTATACCTAACCTAAATTACCTCCTGTTCTCCCAAATACATTTGATAATCATTCTTTCATTTTTCTCATAAAACTGTAAGATTCTTTGTGAAACATAGGACTAATATCCACTTCCCTTTCAGTGTACAATAAAACAAACAGATCATAAAAGCAATCATAAAAATGCCAGCAATTTTTAAGCAGCTGAGACAGGTTATAAATTTAAAGGCAAGTCCTCTCTCTCCTAACATTTTTCTGCCTATTGTCGACTTAAATGGTTTCAGCATGAACTGAGGGCCTGCTAATTGTAACCAAAATTTGTGTGCAGTCCTTACTTGATCTTATAGCTTAAAATGCTAAATAATAATAATAATAATAATAATAATAATCAATTGATTGATTTAATAGGAAAGAAAGGCAAGAGGAAAAAATAAGGACAGGCTGGCTACTCTTTGACTATCCCATTCCTTTAAATTGTAATGGTAAGGGCTTGACATGAAATGAGACATGAGTGTTTTTTATTTGAAGATTTTAACATACCATTACTTCATAATCTGGGCCCAATAGGTTTTCCCATCTCAATTTCAGCTCATTTTCTGAAAAGTCAGGGACTCTTTCTGGGTTAAAAAAAAAAGGGGGGGGGAGGGATGTTAAAGATGTTAAAACTACTGTGAGCCAAACACACTACTTAATTCTTCAATAATAGCAGTTTCAGTAAATAAAATGGAAATAAGTAAAATGAAAAATGCATTAACTTAGACCTACTAATTAAAGTAAATCAGAGGTACCCTCTAAGACCAATTTAAAATGTAAAGACCGGCATGACCAAATTATGAAGGGGCTTTTGTTGTTAAGGAATACTGTAAAGGGAAGAAGTGATGAGTTATAAATGAAATTTGAATTACATACAGCTTATAAGTAAACATCCTGTAGCTTATAAGTCAAGTGCATCTGGTTTTGCTTTATATAATATCTCAGGACAAACAAGGATTTAATTTAAATATTAATTATTTCAAAGCAGTACCTTCCACTCACCCATAGGAAAAGTAAAAACGCATCAAGCTATATTTCCTTTCAAGTAGGCATATCAACACAATCCACTCAGACTTTTCTCTTGGGTGGATATAAAGGCGTGTCTGGTTTAAATTCAACCACTGAGTCCATGAGGTTTAATATAATAGAAAATTTGCTTTTACTTTGGTCTTTGTGGTTTCATTGTATCTTTAAGATTTTCTTACTTGACATTAATATTGCCTTTTTTACACAGGTAAGATGATGTTAAAGAGCTAAGACAGACTTTAAGTGTCCTATCTTCCACATCAGCTTAGCCTGCAGCTTACCACACCGTTAATACTCTGAATAATGCCTACTAGTCAAAAGTCAAAGTACTAAAACCATAATTTCAAATTATATTTATAGTAGTAGCATATAATAAACAAAGCCACACCTTTTTTCTTTAAGTTGAAGGAAAACTCTGTTTTGTCACAAGATCAGACAAGTTGCAGAACACTTATCACAACTGACATAACTATTTATCTAAAATCAAACAAAGCTTGCAATATCAGCTCTTTCAGTCTTCAGCATGGACAGCTCATCCTGGATGCATACAATGCTTAACTACATAATTACATAATCCTTAACTAAAACAGACTAACCTCAGAAATCAAAGATGAAGACTAATGAACACTAAAGAATTTAAATTACTAAATTTACAAAAGAATATCCATGAAATAACTATATGTTAGTTTACATTTCAGGGATAACTACCCAAAGATCCTATTAAAAACCAAATATCATTCGTGTGGGCTCTGAACTTTTGTGCCTGCTTCTGTTAACATTTCTATAAGAAATTACATTAAGAGTTCTACCATCCTGCCTATTAAACTTCTTCCAGCTGGCCAGTGTGGCCCAGTTGGTTGAGCAACGTTCCATACACCAGGCGATTGCTGATTCGATTCCTGGTCAAGGCACATGCCCCGGTTGTGGACTTATCCCCATTGGGGGTCAGGCAGGAGGCAGCCCATTGATGTTTCTATCTCTCTCTCCCTCTAAAATCAATAAAAACATATATATTTTTAAAAAATCTTCTTCCAGACAACAGTTTCTTATTTGGTAAACTAATTTGAATAAAATTTGCAATGCCTTGGTTGAATTGTAAGCTTAAGAACATGATATTTAAAGATGATATTTCATATACATGTATAAAATAATGTCATTTCCCCTTCAATTCTTTTTTCAAAATAATATTTTTATTGAATTCAGAGAAGAAGGGAGAGGGAGAGAGATAGAAACATCAATGATGAGAGAGAATCATTGATCAGTTGCCTCCTGCGTGCCCCCTATTGGGGATCAAGCCTGCAATTTGGGCATATGCCCTTGACTGGAATCAAACCCAGGACCCTTCAGTCCACAGGCCAATGCTCTTTTCATTGAGCCAAACTGGCTAGGGTCCCCTTCACTTCTTTTGATAATACTTTACCTTTCAATAATACAATGAAAACAGTCATGAGATTTAAAACACAACACAAAATCTAAGTACCAGAGGAAAGAGATTAATTTCTTTTCAGAAGCTCAATAAATCTTGGGCTACACAAAATGATCAAAAAAACAAATAGTATGATGATCAGAAATTATTATTTCAACTAGAGGCCTGGTGCACAAAATACGTGCATGGGGGGGGGGTGTCCCTCAGCCCAGCCTGCACCCTCTCCAATCTGGGACATCCTTTTCACAATCGAGGACTGCTGGCTCCCAACCATTCGCCTGCCTGCCTGCCTGCCTGATTGCCCCTAACTGCTTCTGCCTGCCAGCCTGATCACCCCCTAACCATTCCCCTGCCAGCCTGATAGACTCCTAACTGCTCCCCTGCCGGCCCGATTGCCCCTAACTGCCCTCCCCTGCCAGCCTGGTCACCCTAACTGCCCTCCCCTCCCGGCCTGGTCACCCCTAACTGTCCTCCCCTACAGGCCTGGTCACCCCCAACAGCCCTCCCCTGCTGGCCGGGTCACCCCTAACTGCCCTCCCTTGCCAGCCTGGTCCCCCTCAACTGCCCTCCCATGTTGTCCTGGTTGCCCCCAACTTCCCTCCCCTGCAGGTCTGATCCCCTCAACTGCCCTCCCCTGCAGGTGTGGTCCCCCCAAACTGCCCTCCCCTGTAGGCCTTGTCCCCCCATCTGCCCTCCTTTGCAGGCCTGGTCCCCCCAACTGCCCTCCCCTACTGCCTGGTCGCCCCCAACTGCCCTCCCCTGCAGGCCTGGTCCTCCCAACTGCCCTCCCCTGCAGGCCTGGTCCCCCGCAACGGCCCTCCCCTGCAGGCCTTATCCCTCCCAACTGCCCTCCCCTGCAGGCCTTTTCCCCCCCAACTGCCCTACCCTGCAGGCCTTGTCCCTCCCAACTATCCTCTCCTGCAGGCCTGGTCCCCCCCAACTGCCCTCCCCTGAAGGTCTGGTCACCCCTAACTGCCCTCCCCTGTAGGCCTGGTCACCCTCAACTGCCCTCCCTTGCAGGCCTGGTTCCTTCCAACTGCCTTCCCCTGCAGGCCTGATCACCCACAACTGCCGTCCCCTGCCGGCCATCTTGTGTCCACAGGGGGCGGCCATCTTTGACCACATGGGGGCGGCCTTCTTGTGTGTTGGAGTGATGATTAATTTGCATATTACTCTTTTATTAGATAGGGTGGTAGTGAAGGGGAACAGAATATACCACCCCAAAATATGCCATTTTGGCATGTAGGTTATTTTGAGCTGAAGGTAATCAAAACTCACCATGCTCAGGAAAGAAGTTTTACCTCTCCCTTAACTACCTAAAAGAATTTATAAAGGGAGTCTAGCCCAGAAGAGCTATTACCATAGACAACTTTTTTTATCTGAAAGACCTACCCGCATGGCAGGGCAAACTTCTAATTACCAAACATCTGCCCTTCTTGAGGTCCTATGAATTATCCTCACACCCCACCTGCCTTTGAAGCCCAGGCCCCTATCCCATTCCTTAGCTCAGAATGGCATATAAGCCTCAATTAACCAATTTGCTCTTGGTTAACTGAGGCTTATATGCCATTTTTATGGGGCTCCCCCACCTGAAATTTTCTCCTACTAATCTGTCTCATGTCATTTAATTATTTAACCAGCTAAACAACCTAAAGGGAAGAAGGAAAAAAATTTTCACCTTTGCAGCAAAAAAAAAGAAGGCTAATAACTTCATAGCTGTTGGAATATTTTTGTCTTACTCTCATTTGAAGTTCTATATACCCATGAAGAAAAATGTACTAGGATGGATCCAAAAGAGAAGATAAAATACTTCTAAAAGTATTTCTAACTTCAGAATGTATTTTATTTCCACCTGACATTTCACTGAAAAATCTATCTGGGTTCACTTGAATTTAAACAGCAAAGACTAACTACAATTCACTTGGGTCAAAAAGAACAAGGTGAGCCCTAGCCAGTTTGACTCAGTGGATAGAGCCTCGGCTCAGGTTTGATTCTGGTCAAGGGCATGTTGGAGTGCATGTAGGAGGCAACCAATCCATGTGTCTCTCTCACACTGATGTTTCTCTCTCTCTCTGTCTCTCCCCCTCCCTTCTGCTCTCTCTCTAAAAAAAAGGGAAAAATATCCTCAGGTTAGGATTACCAAAACAAACAAACAAACAAACAAAAAAACCCAACAAGGTGAATTTCCAAATCATAGGAAAAATTTTAAACTGAATGAGGGATTACTCCTTCCTTCAGGCCACTCTTTCCTGAGAGAAGACAATCAAAGTCAAAAGCCAAAATTTCTCTGGAACACGTGTGATTTAAGTATTCCATTTCATTCAACTGACAAGGTCTTGCTGAGCACTGTGTGTAGGAGATTGTGTGGGATGGTTACTCAATATGCTTGCAGAACAGAGTCAGCTCTAGTAGATGAGGGATTAAAGTGCAAAGTAAAAGAACAAAGTTGCCTATCAGTTAAAAAGAAAAGTAAAAGACAAATATTTAGCTACCCAGCAATTTAATGAAACATAAAAAAATGTATACATTATTAATTTTTATGGTGAAAAGGAAGTACTTCTATATGTATACAGATAGTTATCCTATATAATAAAAGCCTAATATGCTAAGTGTCCAGTCATCTGGTGACCAGTCAACTGTTCAACCAATCAAAGCGTAATATGCTAATGACATACTAAGGCCACTCAACCGCTTGCTATGACGTGCACTGACCACCAGGGGGCAGACACTCCGATGGGTAGATTAGCTTGCTGCTGGGGTCTGGCCAATCAGGACTGGGCGAGGTGGGGCCAGACATGTCCTGGAGCCCTCCCGTGTTCTCTTCCCAGCCCCGATCGTGAACTGGTGGGGTCCCTCAGCCTGGCCTGTGTCCTCTCCCAATCCAGGACCCCTCAGGGGATGTCAGAGAGCTGGTTTCGGCCCAATCCCACAGGCCACTCCCCTTGGGAGGGCACCAGATGGGGGGGCTCATGGCTGGCGAGTGCTGCTGTGGTGGCATGAGCCTCTCCTGATGGGGACTAATTGGGCATGAGCCCACAGCAGGCTCATTGGGGCTGGGATGGGCAGGAGCAGCAAGTAAGAGCTGCAGGCGGTGCTGGACTGCGGGTTTTGACCCGATCCCCACAGGCCACCCGGAGGGACCTCACCCATGCACGAATTTGTGCACCAGGCCTCTAGTATATCTATATCACTAATATACAAGCTAAAGTATGCAGCAATTTAAAATGCTGACAAGACTAAAAATAGTCATCACATACTAATAAAAATGCATTCAAAATTAATATAACCAAAGAATAAACAACAATATGCTTGGTTCCCAACTGCCACAAGTGTTAAGATGTTGATATTAAAAATACCCACTTTTATAGAGCCAAAATGCCTCTAGAACTCCTCACACTGTATTAACTAAAAAGAGAGAAAAAGGTTAACAAATGAGAAAGCCAAATTGCTTTGAATTGAATACTTTGTGCCTACCCAGTTTTTCTAAGGCTTGTATGTTGTCATTTTTTAGATTATCCATTCTTTCTTCAGTTTCCTCATCTTCAACATCCAAATTAGTTTCCGTGTCCACTGCTCCAGCTAAAAAGAGGGCTGGTGGTTTTGGTGGTTCTACAACAGTTCCTAAAATAAGAATTGTACACTTGAATCACTAAAGGCCATGTTTAAGTGAGCTTTTTCTCCTCCTGTTCTACCGTTTCACAACCTCATTACAAACTTCTCAGGTAACTTAATAAACACGACTCCTTTATGTAAAATTTCATGTGTGATAACCAATCAATTCCTTAAAAAATAAATATGCTGGTAGTATTGAAAAGAATAAGAAACTAGGCAGTGGAAAGAGAAAAGCAAGGCAAAGTCAGTGACAAAGCAGGAATAGGGGTGAGGGATTCTTCTTGATTAAGAAACCAAAGAAACATAACACATGCAATAAGTGCAATGCATTATTCATTCGTGATTTCATGGGAGTTTTTTGGTGGGAGGAGTAAGAGAAGCTACAAAATATACTTAGGGGCAACTGGGAAAATTTAAGTATGTGTTGGGTATCTGATGTTAGGGAATTACTATAAATTTTCTTTGGTGTGATAATGACATTATGTTTACCTAAAAACTACCCTTCATTGTAAAGCTATAGTCTGAAGTGTGTAGGGCTAAAGTGTCGTAATGTCTACTACTCATTCTGAAATGGCTCAGGGAAAAAACATACAGAGACGAATCAAATACGGCAAAATGATAGCTGTTGAATCTAAATAGTGGGTATTTCATATATTATTTTTCAGTTTTTCTGTTTGCAATTTTTATAATAAATGGTTGAAAAAGATAACCAGTTAAAAGTTCCTATGATCTTCACATGAGATTTTAAACTACACATAGGATTTTTAAAAATCATAAATCCATTGGTACAAACTAAATGCACAGCCCAGGCTAGCAAAAGGAATGCCAGCCAGAAGCTCCTAGTGTCATTGGAGAGAATGGTTACACACCAGAGTTTATAGTACAAAACAGTATGATGATGTGATTGTGTGCTACAAAACATACACAAAATAGTTACACAAACTACGCAGGGGTGGGCAAAAGTAGGTTAAATTAGCAGCCATAATTATCTAAAAGATCCTATATAATAAAAGCCTAATATGCAAATTGTCCCCTCGACCAGGAGTTCGACTGCTCGCTATGACATGTGCTGACCACCAGGGGGCAGTGCGGACCATGGCGGGGGTCAGCCATGTGGTGCTGGTAGTGGGCAGCAGTGGAGGTGCTGCCGACCCTGATGGGCCCTGATGAGAGCAGGACTGCAGCAGGATGGTGGAGCAGGTGAGTGAGCGGCACCAGCCCAAGGCAGTGCCAGCGGAGCCTGATTGCCCCACCGATTGCCCTGCAGATGGTGAACAGCAGTGGTGGCCCGGGGGCAGGGCCGCCGCCTGGCTCCCAAGCCCTGAGGGAGCTGGGTGGGGCCCGATGACTCAGGTGGAGGGGGGCATGCAGGGGCCCAGGGGCCCAGGTGCTGCCCAGGGCCCAGAGGTCAGCTGGGGTCTGCTCTTCCACGCCAGACCCTTGCGCTTTGATCACCGGCCAGGCCTAGGGACCGCACCTGTGCACAAATTGCATGCACTGGGCCTCTAGTAAATCATAAGTAAGGATATGAAATAATAACAATAAGAAAAAGATAAATAATACAATAATTAATAAATAATAAAATAAGAATAAACTGTTTTGCATACTCACAACTGTAAACCTAATTTTGCCCACCCCAATATAAGATATACAAAAAGTAGGATTTATAGGAAAAAAAAATAAGATTTAGAATGCCAGAGGGAACTGTTGTGCAAGAGCTAGAAGCTGTACAGTTTATTTCAGTAAAACAGACTTAAATGCTGTGTGGAAGGTACACGAAGCCTTGTTACATGGGCCAGAGGGCAAGGGTATAACCACTCCCCTACCTGACACAGTGACCCCTCAAACACTAGTGATTACAATGGAGTGTGATAAATTCTACAACAGAGTGCTCTTCAAAGGGTGCTAGTGAAAATCACAGTAAGGACACCCAAACCATGGAGGAAGATGTGCAGATTTAGAGTCAAAACTTATCCCAATACAAATTTAAAATGTAGGCATGCCCAGTAAATTGCTAATTTGCCCTTGCTGGTTTGGATCAGTGGATAGAGTGTCTGCCTGCAGATTGAAGGGTCCCAGGTTTGAATCCAGTCAAGGGCACATGCCCAGGTTGCAGGCTTGATCCCCAGTGGGGGGGTGTGCAGGAGGCAGCCGATCGAAGATTCTCTCTTATCATTGATGTTTCTACCTCTCCCTCTCTCTTCCTCTCTGAAATCAATAAAAATATATTTTTAAAAAAGAGAATTGCTAATTCACAGATGATATACATTAGTTGATATAGCAGACTGAAGCCAAGGCCTAGATCAGAGCTATTAAAACCATTATATTGATATAAATATTTATGTAAACCTTTTAAGGTCAATATAGCATTTGTACAATTTGTACTATTTGAGCAATTTTAAATTTCATACATACAATGCAGTTGACAGGGCATCTGTCTTTCAGCAGCAAAATTTCCACTATTGCATAAAACTTAAAAAGTTTCAATTTAATACAAATCAGTATCAGTTGAAAGCAAAGGCTTCCAGGCTTATTATATCTTCAGAGGAAGGGAAAAAAACAACAACTGTATTCATCTCCTGGTAGAATTATTTCTTGCTCACTAGTTCTATATCTAGTCATTCATTTTAAGTTGAATATGTGCCCCCATGATTGTCAAATTTTGTTGATCTATACCTTTATAAGTTGATAATTAAAAATTGACATGTATACAATTATGTTTTTGTTCCCTGATGAAAGTTTACTATTGATATAATCTAAAAAACAACAAATATTTTTATACACATAAAAATGTTCTTGAGAGAAATTCAGGTTTTATTTTCTCTTGCTATATTTCAAAAGGTAAATTGAGAGACAGAATCAAATATATCACTGGAAGTAAAATGAAATCTGAAGTTTGCAAAATGTCAAAGCACTAGCCAAATGAGAGCTCCTGAACAAAAGATGCCAAAGCTTTGTTATTCAAATGTAAGTAATGAATGAAATTTGGGAGCTTTTTGGGAAAATGATTCCCATCTCCATTTAGAGGAGCTCTCAGAGCTTAATGGGAGTCAGGCTTCATGTTCTAACATTTGGCCTGGCACATTATAATAGGCGAAGGAAGCTTTTCAGTGTACAGATGAGCTGATTCATTTCTCCATCACTGCATTACACAAGGTGGGCCGTTTTTCCTTCCCAGACTCACAGAGCAACTTCCATCAGTGACCTATTCTTCCAACCCATACTACAAGGTGGGGAGAGGGACAGTGGAATCCTTTACCTGTGTCTGAAGGCTGTTCAACCAGTGGAGGCTGTTCAACAAGTGGGGAAGCTGGTGAGGATGCCTTCCTTCGAACTAGGGTTAGGTGTACCACTTGCCCCGCGTTACGTAATACTTCAACAACATCCTGGTTGGCAAAACCCTGAATATTCACACCATCGACCTAAAAGACATTAAACAGGTTTCAAGTTAGCTACTATTTTAAATTCTGGTAAGGTAGAATCAAATTAGGCAATTCATTTTATTCCCCAAATGATTTGTTATTAGACCTAAGAAAGTATTTGAATAAGGATGCAAAATTAGTATAAAATATGCTGACAAGCTTCCTGAAACACAAGAAAGCAAATTCAAACTTGTAGTCCTAAAATCACACATTTTAACTTAAGCCTAAGAGGTAAAGAGTCTCATTTTCTGATACTATTCAAAATTTCAAGTGCCATAAAAATATTCAGGTGAATTAGATAGCAGATCTTTACCTGCAAATATATAACCAGCTATGAACTTTTGTTTTGTTTTATGAAACTATGAAAATCTGATGCTTGTCAGAACTGCTATAATGTGATGGTTAAAGCACAGGATTTGAAGTTGAGAGCCTTATGTTGGAATGCCAACCCCAGCAATGTATTGTTAACATAGATACTCTGAACTTCAACTTCTTTCCTCTGAAAAATGGGCATAATTTCTACTTCCCATGGTTGTCTGAGACTGCATGTAAAAATGCCGAATAAACTATAGCTATTATTAAATACATACCTGTATATATTATATTTTTCTTACCAATATAGTTAGTGACTCTTCACAGACATTTAAAAAATAAAAATAAAATTTAGGACCCATAAGACTCCAAATTAATGAGATTTTACTCTACTAACAAACTTAGTTTTTTAAAGTATTATGGGATTATATTAAGCCATTCCCCTCTCATCTACACTAATAAAAGAGTAACATACGAATTGACCATACCTTCGCAACACCCATCAGCCAATCAGGAGCGAGTATGCAAATTAACCCAACAAAGATGGTGGGTTAATTTGCATATGCAGGCACCGAGCGGCTGGGGCAGGGCGGGACACAGGCATTCCACACCACTGCAGCTGCTCTGGGCCTCTGTGCAGTGTGGGAAGGCAGAAAGGCGGCTCTGGCCAGGGCAGCCAGGGGAAAGAAGGCCCATTCTTGCACAAATCTTCGTGCATCAGTCCTCTAGTACATATTATAATAAAGATAACTTTCCCCCCCAACTTGATTCAATTCTAAACAGAAAGCAGTTACTTACAGCAACTATTTTGTCATTCACTTGAATTTGTCCATTATGATATGCAGCACTGCCAGGTATTACACTCCTCACATAAATCCCAGAAGCTTCCCCTAAGGTGCACAAAACATATGGAAAAAGGGAGAAAACTCTAATTAGACCTTGATTGCAAGATTCATTATCAAGAGGTTAATTAGCTAAAGGACTGACAGAAGGCTTGATAAATACTATTTTAAACACAAGCAGAGAAACTGATGGATTATTTCAAACTGTCACTGTCACAAGTGAGCTGAATTTGAAATTGACTGATGACTATTTTTGGAAAAATAATAGTAATGGAACCTTGAGGAGATGCACTCCAATATAAGCTGGAATTCGAAGAGCCCTCTTCTCTTGGTCTGTCACCCTTCTCAATGGACTTGGCATGGCTTTCAATGTTTTTCACCTGTACTATGACAAGAGTCTCCTAACAGGTCTTCCTGACTGTATGTAGTTCACTGTTCATGTTAGCTTCCCCAAACACAGAAAAAAGAGAGGCACACACAGTCTTCAAAAACTAGAATAATCTCAGCAACATGAAATAATCCTCATATTATAGAATAAAATATTTAACCAGAAAATATGGCTATATAAAAATTACAGCTATGTAAAAAATATGCATGCCTAACGGACAAGGACTTGAAGGGAATTTGGAAAAAGAAAACGCATAGTTCTGGATGATTTTATATTTTTATTTTTTAATATAAAATGAATTTAAAATATTGTCTGCAGAACAAAAATAAGCATAGCCCTATCTGGTTTGGCTCAGTGGATAGAATATCAGCCTGCAGACTGAAGGGTCCCAGGTTCGATTCCCAGTCAGGGCACATGCCTGGGCTGTGGGCGATCCCCAGTAGAAGGTGTGCAGGAGGCAGCCAATCAATGATTCTCTCTCATCATTGACGTTTCTATCTCTCTCTTCCTCTCTGAAATCAATAAAAATATATCTATATCTATAAAAGCCTAAGCGACCGTTACTACCAAATGACTGAACCAACCGGTCGACCAGTCGCTATGACACACACTGACCACCAGGGGGCAGATGCTCAATGCAGGAGCTGTCCCCTGGTGGTCAGTGCACTCCCACAGCCAACTTCCCACGGCCCCTCCCCCTGTCTGGTCGGCCCCCATCGGGCCCTGGTGCTAAACCATTCGTAGAGACCTGTTTCTGGGTTGGGGTTTCATAGGTAGCAGAGCAGCTCCCTCGCTGCAATCTATTAAAAGTCAGCCCTCAACACAAGTGTTTGTCTCACTCCTGTCCTCTCCCTTCCCCAGGGGCCGCCCGCCTGCAGTGGTGGCAGAGGCGAGGGAAGGAGGACGCTGATGCCAACAGTGGCATCAGCATCCATTCCTTCTGCACCTGGCCCTGCGACTGTCGCCTCCTCTCCCAACCCCAACCAGGGCCTTTGGGCCCCGGGCTGGGATGGGGAACCGGGGTGGGTTGCAGCAGATGTGGCCCCTTTCCCAGGGGGGCCGAGGGCTGGCTCCCTCCTCAGGGCCAGCAGCCAACCTCCCGCAGTCCCTCCCCCCCACCTTTGTGCACAAATTTGTGTACCAGGCCTCTAGTATTTAAATAAATAAATAAATATAAGCACAATGGATTTCTTCTTTTTTTAAATTTTTTTATTATTATTGGTTTTTTTACAGAGAGAAAGGGAGAGGGATAGAGAGTTAGAAACATCGATGAGAGAGAAACATCGATCAGCTGCCTCCTGCACACTCCCTACTGGGGATGTGGCCGTAACCAAGGTACATGCCCTTGACTGGAATCGAACCTGGGACCCTTGAGTCTGCAGGCGAAAGCTCTATCCACTGAGCCAAACTGGTTAGGGCAGCACAATGGATTTCTATCACCTACATAACAAAAGTAAATTTCACAGAATCACATTCAAGGACCTCCATAATCTGCCCCAGGCTTCCGCTTTTTTTATTTAAAGTATATTTTACTTAGGCTGTGAAACCAAGATGGCGGCATAGGTAAACACCTAAACTGCTGCCTCACACAACAATTTCAAAACTACAACTAAAAGACAAAACGTCTAGCACCCAGAACCACGGGAAAGCGGGCTGAGTGGAAGTTCTACAACTAGAAGGAAAGAGAAAAGAGCCGTGAGACGTGCACAAGCACTGAAAAGCTGAGGTATGGAGGCGCGTGAATTGGGCTGGCGGCGGGTGTCTGGGTATGCTGCTTTTTTCAACCTGAAGGGAGACAAGCTCCCGATTACTCTGAACTCCAGTTTCTGGGGAGATGCTGGGGACCCAAACTCCTACGGGGAGAAGCTGGACTGTCGGCCATCGGGTCCGAAAGTGAGGGTGGCTTTCTTGCTGAGGTGCACCCAACAATCATTGTTTACTGCGCTGGGGCACGGGGCGCAGGACGCGGGGATTTGGAAACATGGAGATGCAGAGACGGCTGACTCGCAGCCATCGCTGTTTGCCACGCCCTAGCCTAGTGACTCCCTGACACCATGCCCCACACAACTACAAACCCACCCAAGCTTCATGCAGCGGCTTTTGCATATAGATGGTCTGCCCTACCGCAGCTTAACCTAACAAACTGCAGCTCTGGTCAGACAGCTCCAAAACCTCCAAACCCCAAGCAAGGAGGAGAAAACTGTAGTTCTCGCTGTAGCTCCTGCTGGGTGACCTCAGACAGTAGCTGACCTGCACCCCATTGGAGATCCAGAAGCCAGTGTATCTAGTGGTCAGTGTGAGACAACACCAGATTTCAACTACTCACATCCATAAGTGACTTATTCAAGAGGCAGACTCAGTGAGCACCAAAGCTCCACTGAAGCAAGTCCTGCCCCCTAAGCATGTCTCCAGCGCAGCAGTTCTTCCATTATAGACAAAGCGGGTCCTCACAGCCAATTGTCCTGGAGGTCAATTCCTCCCAGTGACACCAACAAGAATCAAGACTTAACTACAACAAAGCTGTACACACAGTCCATAAAGGGGTGCACCAAGAGTGTCCACCTCAGGTAACTGAAAGACCGACCCACTGGCACATATAGGACACCTAGCACACAAAGCCACCCTACCAATTCAGGGAAGCAACAAAAATGCGGAGACAAAGAAACAGATCACAAACGAAAGAAATGGAGGAAAACAAATGACTGATATAGAGTTCAAAACCACAGTTATAAGGTTATTCAAGAATTTCCTAGAAAAGGCCGATAAATTCAATGAGACCCTTGAGGATATGAAAAAGGACCAACTAGAAATTAAACATACACTGACTGAAATAAAAAATATTATAGAGAGACCCAACAGCAGACTAGAAAAACACAAGAATCAAGTCAAAGATTTGAAATACAAAGAAGCAAAAAAAACTCAACCAGAAAAGCAAAAAGAAAAAAGAATCTAAAAAGTTGAAGATAGTGTAAGAAGCCTCTGGGACAACTTCAAGCACACCAACATCAGAATTATGGGGGTGCCAGAAGAAGAGAGAGAGCAAGATACTGAAAACCTATTTGAAGAAATAATGACTGAAAACTTCCCCCACCTGGTGAAAGAAATAGACTTACAAGTCCAGGAAGTGCACAGAACCCCAAACAAAAGGAATCCAAAGAGGACCACACCAAGACACATCATAATTAAAATGCCAAGAGCAAAAGACAAAGAGAGAATATTAAAAGCAGCAAGAGAAAAACAGTTAATTACCTACAAGGGAGTACCCATACGATTGTCAGCTGATTTCTCAACAGAAACTATGCAGGCCAGATGGGAGTGGCAAGAAATATTCAAAGTGATGAATAGCAAGAACCTACAACCAAGACTACTCTACCCAGCAAAGCTATCATTCAGAATTGAAGGGCAGATAAAGAGCTTCACAGATAAGAAAAAGCTAAAGGAGTTCATCACCACCAAACCAGTATTATATGAAATGCTGAAAGGTATTCTTAAAGAAGAGGAAGAAGAAAAAAGTAAAGATAAAAATTATGAACAACAAATACATATCTATCAACAAGTGAATCTAAAAATCAAGTGAATTAAAAATCTGAGGAACAGAATTAACTGGTGAATATAATAGAATCAGGGGCATAGAAAGGGAGTGGATTGATAATTCTCAGGGGGAAAGGGATGTGGGGGTGCGGGAAGAGTCTGGACAAAAATCGTACACCTATGGATGAGGACAGTGGGAGGAAGATAAGGGCAGAGGGTGGGGTGGGAACCGGGTGGAGGGGAGCTATGGGAGGAAAAAGGAGAAACAATTGTAATAATCTGAACAATAAAGATTTATTAAATTTTAAAAAAAGTTTATTTTACTTCATCCTTCCAACAAGACAAAACTCGAGACACATAAGACTCTTGATATTCCACCAAACACTAAATATTTTCTTGATTTTAGACCTTTCCTCATTTCATTTTTTTCTTCTTGCCAACCTCACCCCTTGTTTCAAATCCTACTCCTTTTCCATGTTTAGCAAAAAGCCTTTCTTTGTGCTCTGGCCGGTTTGGCTCAGTGGATAGAGCGTCGGCCTGCGGACTGAAAGGTCCCGGGTTCGATTCCGGTCAAGGGCATGTGCCTTGGTTGCGGGCACATCCCCAGTGAGGGGGTGTGCAGGAGGCAGCTGATCGGTGTTTCTCTCTCATCAATGTTTCTAATTCTCTATCCCTCTCCTTTCCCCTCTGTAAAAAATCAATAAAATATATATATTTTTAAAAAAAGCCTTTCTTTGTAAATTCCCCATTGCCTTCTGTCCAATTGACTCTTTTATTCACCTTCATAGTTTGCTTGCATCTCTGTTAAAACTTGTATTTCACTTATCATTGAATAATTGAGTTATTTATATGTTTGTCTCACTGACAAGACTTTTCTTATGTTCATTATTCTACCTCCTCCAGAACTAAGCAAAGTAACCGCTCAAAAGTTCCAATGAATGGAATAAAGAGAATTATTTTGAAAGACTACATGTTAAAAACCATATTGAATTTTTAAATGTTCTAGTTTTCTGATTCACCACTGCCCATCCCCTCCAATCCCAAAAACTTTATTTTGAGGGTAAAGAAGTCAAATGATCTTTTGTTTATTCAGGAACATAAACATTAAATTTTATCAGTTCCCTATCTGTTACTCACTTTCATTTTATTCTGCATATATAGTGTGAGATTTACAAGAAAACTTCAGATAATAAAGGTTCATAAGCCAAAAATTTAGGAACCAAGCCATGATTTACCTAACCAGGCAGCATAGTGAGAACTACTGACATAGTTTTTTTGCAACATTATTATACAAGCGATACTTAGCTCTTTTGAAACTCATTTAAATTCTGAACCTAAAAAAAGTGGCATTTAGAAAAAGCTCGTTTTGAAAATAGTTATTTCATTAGGCTAAAATAGCACAAGGTGGTTTGACATGAATTTCATTCAGGACTTTGAATACATTAGCACTTCTAATATTTCCACCTGCTATAAGTATATAAAATAATAACTTTAGAAAAATTAACTTTCTAATCTTGCTATTTTTAAAAAACTAGAACATTTCATAACTCTGAATTTTCATGTTACTATGAGATATCTGTAAGAGGTTTATTTTCCCTTACTCTAATAACTTCCTTTAATAATAGAGTAATTCTTACAGTGAAGGTTACCAAAACTTTGCATGTAAGAATTGAGGGAGCATTATTATGATTATTTTAAAATATTTTTTTTTCATTGATTTTAGAGAAAGAGGAAGGGAGAGGGAGAGAGAGAAACATCGATGGCCACCTCCTGCAGGGATTGAGACTGAAACCTGGGCACATGCCCTGACTGGCTACCCCTGAGAGTATTATTACTCAGAGAGATTTAGGCCATGTATTTATTCTTTTGGGGATCGAACCTGCAACTTTGGCATATCGGGACAAAACTCTAACCAGTTGAGCTACCCAGCTATGTATTTATTCTTACAATGTATTCCCTTTATATGAAAGGAAAAGAATCCTAATTAAAGTATTTGGGTTTTTTTTAGTAATTAAACATAATAGTAATACTTTTTGACATTTATAATATGAAATATATGCAGTAGTCATTTTACTTTATTGCATGTAAAATGTCATAATATGTAAGAGTCACACTATTCAAAATATATCTATCTTAGCCTTGGCCAGTGCACTGAGGGGTTGTTGGTTCGATTCCTGGTCAGAGTACATGCCTGGGTTGTGGGCTTGACCCCTGGTAGGGGGCATGCAAGAGGTAGCCCATCGATGCTTCAAGTGAATTTTCTTTCTCCTAAACTTTAAGGGTCCCACCCTCACCCCCACCCCCGAGACTTGCAACGAGGAGAGCAAAGGGCAGTGTCAGCTCACCCCAGGCTAGCCCTCTGAACCTGTCTCCAAGGCCCCCTTTTCTCTGACTTTACAATGAGCTAACAGCAGCCCTATCATGGCTCACTTTTTCCCCTGTAACATTTCTAGAGAACCAAAGCAACCCCACCTGGGCTCTCTCCTGTTGCTTCTCCTATCCTAGGCCTTTCCTGGTTTCACTGTCCCCAGCTTTAATAAATGTACTCTCAAAATCACCTGGACTTGTGATGTGAAAGTCAAGAACCCCCACACTACTGGCCAGTCTGAGGCAGACCCATTCCAGGTCTGGTTCCTGTCTGGTAACAGTTTTATTATTCAACATTTAAATTAAAATTTGCAGGTATTTAATTTCGCTGTCCAGAAAACTTAATATCCTTTACAACTATTTCCAAATATAAAATTGAAAAGATTCATTTACCTGTGTGAGCACTTCCAACATAGCCAACAATTCTAATCCCAAGACTCTGTCCATCTTTTTTAATGAGCTCAACATTATAAGTTTCATAAAGAGAATCGTCCTGAAAAGAAAAAAAAATTGTAATTATACATAATGTTTAGTCACATAACTGCATTCATAATAAATTTGTGCATGGTTTGTCAAGTATTGTTTTAGCACTTATGGTAGGCAGAATTTTAAGATGGTTTTGACTTTTGACCCCTGATGCTATTTCTGTGTTTGTCACATTACATGGCAAAAGGGAAATTATCCAGGTGAGCCTAATCTAATCAAGCACCCTTCAAAAGCAGAGTTTTCTCCTGCTGGTGGCAGAAGGGGAAGTAAAAAAGATTTGAAGTATAAGGACTGGACTTGTGGTTTGAAGATGGAGTGGGTCATGTGAGAAGGAATACAGGGGGCCTTATGGAGCTGAAAGATGCCCTTAGCTGACAGCCAGCAGAGACTTCAGTCCTACAACTGCAAAGAATGCAGTGTCAGCAATCTAAATAGGTTTGGAAATGGATTGTCCCAGAGCATTCAAATTTAGAGCCCAGCCAGCCCACACCTTGATTTTGGCCTTGTAAGAATCCCAGCAGACATCCCAGCCAAGCCCATGCAGATTTCTGACCTACAGAACTGTGAACTAACAAAGGGTATTGTCTCAAGCCACTAGGTTTGTGATTACTTGTTACACAACAATAGAAAACTAATACAGCCAACTTGAAAAAAAAATTCAGGATTAATTTCTATGCGAAAGAACTAAATGTAAAGAAAATTTTAGAAACAAATGGTAAAACTAATTTTTGTGCCCAGCCACAATGGCTCAGTGGTTGAGTCAACCTATGAACCAGGAGGTCACAGTTCAATTCCTGATCAGGGCACATGCCTGGATTACAGGCTCAATTCCCAGTAGGGGGCATGCAGGAGGCAGCCAGTCAACGATTCTCTCTCATCATTGATGTTTTTATCTCTCCCTCTCCCTTCGCCTCTAAAATCAACAAAAAAAATTTTAATGGCTAATTACTGTAATAATCATTGCAAGCAAAAAAATATTCACCTAAAACTTATTTTCATTATTTGTCTTCTAATTTAAGTTATTTCTGTAAAAGAGTAAGGTATCTAAAAACATAATGCCTTGTTGTCAGTTCAAAACATTAAGAGTAGAAAGCAAACAACTGATTGCATCAAATTCTCACTTATCACATAGCTACACTGCTCCCTCACTACAAAGGCAAATACTTTACAGAAGACACCAAATGGCCCTTCAGATGAAGATGAAAGGTGGCTTTCCAACCTCCTTCTCACAATAATCACTCCTCTCTTTCTCTTCCTCCGGGCCCCTCCTTTTAAAAAACCATTTCTTTCCTTTTGCCTAATTACCTTGTTGATTCAAAGCCTATGAGATAGTTGAAAGAGCTTGCAATGAACGAGAAAGACCTGAATTCTAATCCCAGCTCTGCCACCTACTCTTTATATGACCTTTAACAAATTATTTGGACTTCCATTTCTTCATCTTTAAATGAATGGTAAGATCTATCTTTTAGAATTCTTAGGAAGAATTCAGATGACCTGAACAATTCCAGGTACTTGACAAGAATTAATAAATGATTGTTATTATATCACTATAATGATTATTACTAATCATAATAAATATTATTATTACTCCCTTTGGCCAATTTGTTCCTATCAGTGACAACTGTCATACATTGATCAGTATTTAGTTTCCTTTCCACCATCTGGATGTCTCCTCATCGATCTAATGAAATAGAAATGGCAAGAATTATTTCTCTCCAATTTACAGATGAGTAGCTGAGGCTCAGAGAGGTGGAATGACTTAACCCTGAGAAACAGCAAAAATGAAAATCAAACTTGTCAATGTCTCCAAATTAGGCTCTTCTGCTTCACTGGTGGCCACTGTGACACTACTCACACCAGCATGGCATTTCAAGTAGAAGGTGTTTCTACTCTTATAATGTACCACACACAATACTTGATTTATGATGAAAGAATAATTTATGTACTCACAGAACTAGGACTCCTGTTAGGCACAGCATGCAGGGCAACAGGTAAGGCTGTAGGGGTCGGAGGGGTTACAGAAATTTCACCAATTGGGTTTCTTGCAACTAGCATCCTGACTGAATTCCCACAGTTTCTCAGCACTTGTGCAACTTGCTCACTGGTCATTCCCTGCACATTTGTGCCACCAATCTTCAAGATGTGGTCCCCTGTCTGGAGTCTTCCATCCTTTAATCCAAGAAAGAAACAAAATTATTCTGAGAAGTCAATGATCTAACTTCACTAGTTAATAACAATTCATCAGACTTTGCGTTGTGGCAAAATGGCTGGCAAAGAAGACGTCTAAAATGCTGATTAAAATATACTTTAAATGAATGGTTGAATTGGCAAGAGAGAAAAGGAAGTCTTTGCAAAAAAGAAGAAAAAAAAGGAGGTGGGGGTGGGGCAGGGGAGAGTTCAAAAGGAGGAGTAACCAGAATTCTAAAACAGGTATTTGCTTGAGGGTATCATTTCATGTCCAGTGGCTAGAGCCAGGGTATTAATGGCCACATATGCAAGGAAGAGGTCAGAAAGCCCTGGGCATCAAGAAAGGAAGGAGGTCAGATCAGAAGCATAAAGGTAGAAACTCTGAAGGCCAACAAGGTCAGTGGCATGTCTGAGGGACAGCAGGTATCAGTGTGGCTGGAACAGAATGAGCAAAGAGCACAGTAGTCAAAGAAGAGATGAGAGCATTACCAGGGTCAGTCAGCAGTGTAGGGCATTTGCTCCAATTAAGTAGGAAGGGAAGTCATTTGAGTGCTTTGAGCAGAGGAGTGATATTACCTGACTTAGTTTTAACAAGACCACTCAAGTCTATATGCTGAAAATAAAACTATAGGAGAGGAAACAATAGGAACAGAGATACCAGTTAGTAAAGCTATAATCTAGAAAGAGAAACCATGGCTTGGATTAGGTTAGCAGCTGGGGTGTTGAGAAGTGAGGTTCTAGATGTATTTTTAATGAATTGTCAACAGGCTCTCCTAAGCATGTTGTGGGGTGTGAAGGGAAAAAAGTTGTCAGCCTAAGGAACTGAAAAGACTCAGAGAAAAGAAATAGATGCAAGGAGGAAATAATTATGGGAAAAGGGATAAAGAATTGATGGATTTCTACTTTAAGCACTGGTAAGTTGATATTCTGTTATTACCAAGGCAACAAACTTGAAATAAAACAACTACTTAAGAAAAAGTCAGTGGTCATGATGAGAAATAAGAGTAAAACTGCTTCTGTGAACCAAACCATCCTTGAACAGAATTATGGCCTGACTAAAGAATAAAGAATATGTCAAATAAGTGTTTTCATACTTGGCTTGGCCAAAGAAGGGCACTTCACCATAAGTCATATTTAGTCACTTCCTAGGCACTATTATTTTTCCTCAACTCAACTTAAAATGATGGAGGTAATTTGCATCTGACACTGAAAGTCAAACATTTTCTTCTTCCAGAAAAACAGGTGCTCTAGGGAATTCATAAGTGTAAACACAGTATTAGTCAGATTGATAGGGAAGATAACAAAATGACAGCTACCTTGTTTATGTCCAGCATCCCCAAATATTGCATTTTATTAATATTTTCTGATCAGCATTCTCCTTCCATAACCTGTCTATGTGTAAGGAAACTAAAAGGCATTAGAGCGCTTTTTGTTATTTTAACAGAAGTCTTAAATCAATGACAACCAATAAATTGCTATGCCAAGATTCAAAGTGTACACTAATCAAACAACAAAAATATTTATTAACCCATAGATTTTTTTCAAAAGAGAAAAAGCATTATGCATATAGGCAAAGATAGTATGGAAGGCAGAAAAATTAAAAGAGCTAGCATAACTGGGTACCACATTATTATAGTGAAAGCATTAACATATCACTTACAGTTTTAAAAATATACTTTAATCCAATTTAGCAGTTATTGGCCAAAAATATACATATATGTGTGTGTATACATATATACATATACATATCATATACATATATATATATAACTTTGCATTTTAAGTTCTGCTATTAATAATAATTTCAATTCAAAAAATATTTGAAAACCTATGCCCTGGCTGGGTGGCTCAGTAGGTTGGAGCATCATCCCATTCAACAAAAGGTTGCAGTTCTATTTCTGGACAGGGCACATATCTAGGTTGGAGGTTCAATCCCTGGTTGGGAAGTGTAAGGGAAACCAATCAATGTTTCTCTCTCACAATGATGTTTCTCTCCCCCCACCACTTCCTCTCTCTCTAAAATAAAAAAATAAACAAACAAAAATATTTGAAAACTAAAGGAATTCAGGCCTGCTCTATAAAAGAAATAAAGAAATCAAATCTGTATCTTCAAAAACTAAAAAATAACACCAAATAATTCCACAACTCAAAAATAAAATCATTACTTCTTTTGATTCAAGACTGCTTTTATCACTGGTCTTTAATCAAAAGGCAACGGGTCATTGACAGAAAGCAGTGACTTTATAAAATAAACACTCTTTCCCCTAAGGAATTAAAGAAAGGTACTAAATCTAAGTATATCTTTCCTACCCTAGTCAAATTCCCAGAGCCCTCATCCACTGATTTTGAAGGATAAAGAAATATCTGTTTATCGACTCACTCAAACAAAATTGCTTAGGAATAACCAGCTGTTTCGTGGCCTCAAGCTGGCCTTTGCTCATTCTAGACTGAAAATTCCTCATGGGCCACACCCACCCTCCAAGTCCTTGCTTGGAAACATTACTTTCCTAGTATTAAAGTTTACCAGATAGTTATTATGACTCATATTATAATTGCCTCATACCAAAGAGTCAATAATTCATGACAACTTTTAAAGGGGCTGAGTTGTAAGAGTCCTCTTGTGAGACAACGGGGTAACTCAGTGTCCCTGATTTGCCTAGAATTACTGCAGACCACATGAAAGCGGTTTCTGCAAAACAAAGTTGTTTTACACTACCCATTAGAAATTTATTTTTAGAAAAAGAAAAACTTCCAGCTGCTGAAAATTTTTTAAATTTTTGCCAAAACTGAACAGAATTCTCGAAAGATGTGTGCTTCGGGTACTGTGGATTTTCGAGAGTGTCTGAAGATTACAGGAAGTTGTTACTTCTTTCAGCTCCTCTTACATGATACTATATACTTTCCTTATCCATAGAATCGGCCCTGATTACATTTTACTCATGGGTTATTGTTGATAGATCCCAATAAATGCTTCTAAAAAACTCTTACAAATCAATACTTTTCCATTTCATTTACTTTATAATATTCAAGGCAATAGACAGAAGGTCAAGTAAGGGCATTGGAGTCAGAAACACCCAAACTTAATCCTGGCTCTACTTTGATCAAGCTGTGTGGCCAGAGGTCAATTCTAAATCTCAGCTCCCTTTTAAACAAAATGGGAATAAATTCCTTTCTTACTGAGTTGTGAGCATTATACCCAATACTATATATAAAATATTTAGGCTAGTACCTTGCTTACAGCAAAGCAAGTCCTCAAATGCATCCAATTCTGATGCCTCTTCAGGCAATGGTAACCTCAGTTAAGTGTTCTTTGCTGCATCCCCTCAACTCTGTATCATTTTTTAACTACACATATTGACTTATATGTACACAAAAGGAAACATAAGGGTCTGTTTTATGAAACCCTTTGAAATAAAAAATACTGACTTCTTTTTCTAACTTTCTGTCATACAATTTTATATTCTTTGAAGAAAGTAGTAGTTATTAACCCATTCAGCAGAATGTAGGTATGTCTTTAAGGTCAATCTTGATCACATCTAAACTAATGACCTAAAACCGTGATCGGCAAACTGCGGCTCGCAAGCCACATGCGGCTCTTTGGCCCCTTGAGTGTGGCTCTTCCACAAAATACCACGGCGTGGGCGAGTCTATTTTGAAGAAGTGGCGTTAGAAGAAGTTTAAGTTTAAAAAATTTGGCTCTCCAAAGAAATTTCAATTGTTGTACTGTTGATATTTGGCTCTGCTGACTAATGAGTTTGCCGACCACTGACGTAAAACATCCATATTCCCTTACCATGAAAGTTGCATATTCAGTACTTTTTAATTAAAAGCAATATTCCATTTAATTTTTTTAAAGCTGTGATCAGGCTACATGAGCAGCAACTTGTAAAGACTTAGCAACAATTCAGAGTCGGCTGAAGAGATTCTACCTGCCATTAGCTGAGGTGAATGGAAGAGAGAAGTGAATACTGCTGTTTGGGTCTCACCATAGTCCCTACAGGAAAGAGTCAAGAGTCTGTTGCGCCTACAGTTGGCTATATTCCCTAATGATAGGTAGGTATGACCAAGCCCGGACAGGTGCACATCAGGAAGAACAACATTAAGGCTAACTTTGAATAAATAGATTTAAGGAGTAAAGCACAGGCTTCAGAGTTAAACAGTTGCAGGCTCAATCTTGACCTTGTCATTTTCCAGTTAGGTAGCCTTGGGCAATTTCTTATGTTTCCATATCTATGATTTGGGAATAAGATTTATGACTGTGTTATATATGGAATATAATGAACAACATAAACTGATGAACAAAAACAGATCCAGAGACAGAGAAACATCGATCAGACCATCAAACCTCAGAGGGCAGGTAGGGGAGGGTGGGGGTAAGGGGGAGAGATCAACCAAAGGACTTGTATGCATGCATATAAGCCTAACCAATGGACAAAGACAACAGGGGGGTGAGGGCATGAGTGAGGTGTATGGGGGGTAATGGGGGGATAAGGACACATATGTAATACCTTAATCAATAAAAAAATTTAAAAAAATAAGAAGCAAAAAAAAAAAAGAATTATATGAGAATAATTCTTAAAAACAGTGTCTGGTATAAATACTTGCTTCTCCATTAGGACTCTGACAGGCACACCCCTACCCCCTCCTTGATGACCTAAAAGAGTGACAATCCCTTCCAGTAAGGGTGAAAAACCAGACCTGGGCTTTGCCCAACAGTGTCTCAAAGGGATTAATTTGGGAAACTCTGCACATCATATTCTCCTTGTGAAAATTCATAACACACATTAGGATATTAAAAGCTCAGACAATTCTTACAGTAAGGAACCTATTTGATTTTATTTAGCGTGGTGTTTTCTAAATTTAATTGACCCTTTGTTTTCCACAACAACCATTCCACTTTGCATCTTGAAAAATGTTACTCCAGCAACCAAGCCTATTAAAATGGCAAAGAGGGAGGGAAGGATATGAGAAAAGATTTCAAAATACTCCACAATTTCTCAATCCTTTCCAGGTTACAAAAAATCCTCAAAGATTACTATTTGTTTTGTGCCACAGATGCGTTTTAAAGTCCCACAAAATGACCATTCTCAGCCTTTTTGGTCTCAGAACCCCTTTGTACTTTAAAAACTATTAAGGATGCTCTGGCCAGATTGCTAAGTGGTTAGAGTGTCGGCTCATAGACCGAAGGATCTCGGGTTCCTTTCCTGGTCAGGGCACATGCCCGGGTTGCAGGCTCTATCCCCAGTGTGGGGCGTGCAGGAGGCAGCCTGTTAATGAGTCTTTCTCATCATTGATGTTTCTATCACTCCCTCTCTCTTCCTCTCTGAGATCAATAAAAATATATTCAAACAAACAAACACACACATAAAAGCAAACTGAGGTTTCCTGGAGAAGAAATTCTGCTGAAAGACTGTAACAGAAAAGCTGCTAACCTCCCTACAAATTTCAAAGTTCAGACTGAACCTCAAATCTTGCCAAGTTTCCAGCCTCCCAGCCTGACTTACAGATTTTAGACTTGCCAGCATACATATGTCAAAATTTAATAAAATGTATACTTTATATATGTGCAATTTATTATGTATCAGTTATACCGCAAATATTACTCAGAAACTCAAAGAGCTTTTTGATATCTCTCCCTTGATCTCTGTTAATATCTACTGAATTAGAAAATAGTGCTTTGAATTTACATATTTAACACATTAATATATATGATATTGTTGTATATATTTTTTATTTTTTAAAAAGCTATATAAAACTAGTGAGAAGAGTGGTGTCTTAAATTATTTTTGCAAATCTCTTCAATGTCTGGCTTAAAAGAAGACAGCTGAATTTTCATATCTGGTTGAGGTATATAAAAAAATCTGGCTTCAATCAAATATATAGTTAGAAAATGGAGAAGTATTTTAAGCCTTTTCAACCCATTCTTCTTTTTTTAAAATTTCTTTATTGATTAAGGTATTACATATGTGTCCTTATTCCCCCATTACCCCTTACCTCCCCAACCCATTCTTCTTTAATAATACAGCAGAACTCCACAAGTGGTGGTTTCTTAAAGAATAGTTGCAATGTAGAATCAGAAAATACATCCAAAAAACTTTCAGACAGTTTCATCCAAATCTACTGATCTATCTTGAATGGATCTTTTACCTATATATTATTTTGTCATATCATACATTGGTCTTCAGAAAATACTGATTCACAGAGCTATGAAGACCTTCCAAATATTGACATATTTAATTACAAAATATTAAAAATATTAATATCACCAACAATCTAATTAGAACTCTTTAAATATTGAAAACATTCAAGTTCATAGTAAAGCACAAATTTTCCAAAATTCTAACTCTTGTTTGAAAGTTCAAATTTTATCATCATTAATAAATGCTCTCAGTTGTTTTCCTTGAAATAACGGGCTCACTTCATTCATTTTCAAAAAAATATCTGTCAAATACTCAAGTCTGAATGATCATAATTTTTCTGCCAGATATTCTTTCAAAAAATGAAAATATTGTTCCAGGGTGGTTCCCAGAGGCGGGGGGGGGGGGGGGGGGGGAAGGGGAGAGGGCAGACAAAATGGGTGAAGGAGATCAAAAGGTACAAATTTCCAGCTACAAATAAATGTCATGAAAATATAATGTATAGCATAGTGATTATAATTAATAATACTGTACTATATATTCCAAAGTTGCTAAGAGAATAGATTTTAAAAGTTCTCATCATACATAAGGAAAAAAACTATATATGGTAATGGATAACTTACTGTGGTGATCATTTCACAATATATGTAAATATTAAATTATTACATTGTACACCTGAAACTATATAATGTTGAATGTTAATTATATCTCAAATTTTTTAATAAGGGCAAAAATTTTAAAATAAAACAAAATTTGAAGATTAAAAGGCTGTTTAGTATTTAAAAAGTGGATACTATATCTTACAAATGTTTTTAAGGCAAAGTAACCATCATACTTCAGTATATGGCAGAAGTGCTGTATGGTACATCCCATTTTGTCACACAATATTAAAAACATGTGCACTTAAAGGTCAAAATGTTCAAAATTAATAATTGCTATTGCACTTTCTTAAGTGAAACTGGCAATATTTTTTCTTTTTTGCTGCAAGCACATGGTGGAGGAGAATACAACTGCTAGTAGTTTGATGCCACTGCCTGTTTCACACTAAGGAACCAACAATTTCAGTCTGCCACTGCTTCTGTATCAACAATGCAAATTTCAACATGGTGACAGAGCTAATAGCATCTTAGTATTATTAGCTGGTGTTGCTCAGTTGTTAAGAGCGTCGTCCTGCACACTGAAGGGTTGTGGATTCAATTCCCAGCAGGGCACATGTGGAGGCAACCAATCGATGTGCCTGTTACATTTACACTCTCTTTAAAAATCAATGGAAAAAATATCCTCCGGTGAGGATTAACAGCAAAAAAAAAAAAAAAAAAAAAAAAAAATTGCTTTGATCTTGTTGACCCTCTGCAAGACACTCAGTGACCCCGACAGGTCTCTGCTCTAAATAAATGCAGGTAGATTCTAGAAGCATAATATTAGTAGCTCCACGATTAGTACAACATGGAGCAAGCTGGCTTAGAAATGGGGAACAGCTGAATTTGCCTCAAAACTGCATTTGCATAGCAAGTTTATTTTTGTATATGTTTATTAGAAGGAATAAATGTGTATATAACTGCAATTTAATCAGTGAAATTTACATATTATTGTGATTATGATGAGCATTCTATATAATATAGGCTCATTACTAAGTGGCGTCATAACCAAATTTCTAAGTTCATTTCCAAAAACTAAAGGTTTTTAAATATATATTTAATATTTTCCTCAATGTAAAACTAAGCAGAAACAGTTGGTAAGTTTTTAAAAGGCCCACTTTCAGTTCAAACAGGGCTAAATAATAAAGGGTAGACATTTGCTTGACAATGACAAAATTTTTTAATTCAAGTAAAATTTACCACATAAATTGAGACAACTATTTATAATCACTGTACCTTCTGATTGTAACACACGTTATAAAGTTATATTTCAAACCATACAATTTAAATTATATAAAAGCAAAATAAAAACGAAAAAGATCAACTTACTTGGTCTGCTAATCCTCCGGGAACTATAGTCCTCACAACCACACCACTTGATTTCCCTCCAACTATTCCAAAACCTAATCCAGAGCCATCATTAATGAGCTCAACATCTTCAATATGGCCCCAGCGAACCTACAAATTAATGACAAGAGCCGAAGTGTCAGTAAAACACACAGATTCTTAGCTTCCCAGTATAGTAATTACTAATGCAACAGATATACAACACATTAAACATTCATACACTTAATCCAGACAATTTTCTAGAGGCTAAGAGGTATGTTAAGATCATCATATGATCCCTGTCCTTAAGGATTTTATAATCCAGTAGAGAGACAAACTAAAACATAAATAATTAAAATACAAGACAGAATATCAGGTCATAGACACTGTAGCTCTAACAAAACCGAAACATCTAATTCCTCAGTCTATGCCCAGGATCTAGCAGTGTCCAGCACCTAGTAGGAACATATATATGTTTATCTGAATTAAAAGAGAATCACAAAGTATTATAAGGACTGGGGGGGAAGTGGTGCAGACAAGAAGTCTAATCTAATCAAGAATTATGGAAAGCTTCAAGGAAAATGTGGCGTTTTAATTTCACTGCTGAGAAAAAAAGACATTCAAGCAAAAAAAAAATGTAAGAGCAAAGCTGGGCTTGAATAAGCGAGTGGGAATAATTGAAGTTTTTAGAAGAGGGAATGACAGGAACAGAGCAGTGGTTTAGGAAGATTAATCTAGCAGCAATGTGAAGTAGGAAATGATGAGAAGGACACAAGACAATAAGACTAATTTAGTAAACTCCTATGAGGAAGAGGAAAGGTAGGCCCAACTGAAGATATTAGCATTAGGATTATACAAATCAGACTATGAGACATGACATTTTCCCTCTAATTAGCAGGCTTTCATCAGAAATGTACATCAAGTTCCCATAATCCAACTGCAGAAGAAAATTCTCCCTCTCAAGACCCATAGGGCATACTTATCACTTAGTTTTTCTATTATACGTAAAGTGGAAAGTTACTATGCAATGTGAAAATGACCAGGAATAGCCCTAACCGGTTTGGCTCAGTGGATATAGCGTCACCCTGAGGCCTCAAGGGTCCCAGGTTCGATTCTGGTCAAGGGCATGTACTTTGGTTGCAGGCACATCCCCAGTAGGGGGTGTGCAGGAGGCAGCTGATAGATGTTTCTAATTCTCTATCCCTCTCCCTTCCTCTCTGTAAAAAGTCAATAAAATATATTTTAAAAAAAAAAAGAAAAAGAAAATGACCAGGAATATTGGGAATATTTAATAATTTCATGTCTGAAACAATATTTAGTATCTGGGATGCAACAAAATTTGCTAAAATATGCTTGAATTAATAGCAGCTGGTATTCATAAAGTATATACTAGGTACAGTGCTTAGCTCTTCACTTGCAATCTCATTTAATCTTCCCAATACCACTATGAAGCAGATGCTGTTATTAGTTCCAAGTAACAGATGAAGGAACTGAGGTGTAGAGAGGTCAAGAAATGTGCCCAGTATGACACAGCCAGAAAGTGAAGAACTGGACTTGAACCCACTTTAACCTGACCCAGAGCCCCTATTCTTAACCACTATGCTAAGCAATTTCCCACTTGGTTCATTATGTTTATTATGTAAATTGTGCTGTATAAATATTACTGATTACAACAGGGAAAATGCCTATACATTAATTTGTGTTGTGACCTTGTACTGTACCCAGACAGTCTATTTTTTCTTTTGTACCAATGAATGAAAATTAAATAAATCAGCTAGCACTTAGTGTTATAAGAAAGTAAGATTTATTAGCTTGCATTCTGAAGATCCAGGCCAAAATCTGTAAAATGCTATTAAGCAAGTTTAAAGATTCCCAAACGAGACATATAATTTTATTATTTTGAACTGTTTTCGTTTTTACATGAAAAAAAGAAAAACGTCTACAATTGTGCAGTATCAATAATCTAGTTGTAAACACCCAATATAATTTGCAGAAATGTTTGTGAAATAAATAACCAAATCTTAAGATACTCAATAATAAATCTCTAATAAAAACTCTCAGCTTAATTAATTAACTAGCTATAACACCAAGGAACACAAGACTCTTCCCATTACCAAATAAATTATATCTACTATTAAATTTTCCCTCTATATTTAAAAAAATAATCTTAAATAAGGAGAATCATAGGACATTTAAAAAATAAAACAAAACAAAAACCCTCCATAATATATCTTATTTTCTATGCTAATGCTGCATTTGGAAATATGATCACCTTTCTTAAACTATGACAAGTCAAATGACACATTCCACAGGTGTGAAAAGCAATGGTATAATTCAAAAGTAAGTATTTTTCCAAATTTGCAACTCACTGTTTCTGGCAGAATTGTATCAGTTAGGCTGGTACTGCTTTTTGTGTGGACTGGTTGCCTGGCCACAACCAGACTCAAACATCCAGTGGTTTGTTGTAACAATGCAATTGCTTGCTGATGGGAAATGTTCTGATCCAGTGGCGTATGATTAATAGCCAATATTTGATCATTTTCCTTTAACCTTTGATCCCTTGGTGAAATAAAAGAAAATTTTGTTTTAAGTGATATAAGATCCTGACTTTTAAAAGTCTATTATTCAAGCTAAACAGTTTTTTTAATGGTACTACTTCACTTAGTACATATATTCAAATTATTTAATTATATAATGGAGCTTTTTAGAGTGCTTTTCATCAAAGCATTTATTAGCTCATTAACCAACTTAGTGATACATCTCGACAACATACATTTTAAAAGCTATCTGGCTAGAAAAATAAGCAAAAACAATAAATAAGGCTTCACTGCCAAGGTTTTGCAAGTATAGACAGTGCCCCCTCCCCCCTCTTAACTGCATGAACCCTGTACTCCTGAACCCTGTCCAATCTGCCTTCAACATATACCACCCTGGGGAAACTACATTCTCAAATTCATCAATAACCTCTTCTCTAGCAGTACAATGAAGCAGCTCATTGTGCTTTACCTCATCAGCATGTCAATAGAGGCCAAACCCTCCTTGAGAATCCTCAGATGTTACTTCCAAATCTGTTTCTGAGCCCTTCTCTCCCTCTAAGCACCAATCTCCCAACTGCTAACCAAGGTAAAAAGGACTATTTTAATAAGAGCAAAAGCTCTTTTTTTAAAAAAAAAGCATTACTAGTCAATATTTACTGAGCACTATTATGACCCAGAAATTATTTATAGGCCAGAAATTGAAGCTTAGCATCTTATTTAAGTAACCTGATTGTAGCACATTCTTTAATTTCTTAAATGCAATGCATCCTTAGACTACTTCAGATTTACTCTGTCCTGGCTTACTGTATTTGACTTGATTATCTCCCAACTACCACTCTTCCTCTTCTTGCTTCCCCATTATCACTGCAATGCTTCCTTATCCTTGTTTATCTCTCTTGCATCTACCCATCTCCTTCTTTCATTCCCAAGGCCAACCCTCCAGTTGAGATCCTTATGTAATACCTGAACCCCAACTTGCAAAGTTCCTCAAGGTTTATTCTTATAGGCTCTCCTGCGCTGGTATATGCCAACTCAAAAATACTTGCTAATTAGCTATGTTTATTGACCAATAAAAAGAGAGCCAAGGGAAAAACAAACAAACTCATGTTTATGATTATTTCATTTAAAAAAAATACATTTTTAACCTTCAAAATATAAAAATCTCCCAGAGAAAGAATTTACCTCAAAACAGAGAATTCTAATTCATAAATTTGAATTCTGAAAATCCATTACATTGCCCTTATTTTTCTCAGTTCACACCAGATTCAGCAAAATTTGGTTAAGGAGCAATGTCACTTGTGAACTTTTCCCTAGTCCTAAAGAAACATTTCTTTTTAAATGTGATCACTACAGGACAATATCCAAGAATCATTTCCATTTCCCCAACTCCAAAGGAGAAATTTCTTAATTAATCCCAAGTGAATGAGTTACTGTTGAATCTTTTCAACCCAGATGTAACTAATTTGGCATAAATTGGTCCTTAATTTACTCACATTCAGATTTTCTAGTTTCTAGAAAATACGATTCTGATGCATTCAAAAGTTGAATTAGTTAGTTTTATAGCTACTTTTTATTTCTTTCAAAGTTTTTTTTTATTAATTTTTCAATTACAGTTGACACTCAATATTATATTAAGTTCAGGTGTACAGCATAATGGTTAGACATTTATTTATATAACTTATAAAGAGATCCCCCTGATAAGTCTAGTACCCACCTGGTACCATACATAGTTATTACAATTATTAACTATATTCCCCATGCTGTACTTTACATCCCCAGTTACTATTATTTATAATTTAACTCCCCATACTACATACACTGAGTGGACAAATTATTATGATCTCTGAACGCATAATAATCTGGCCACTCAGTGTATATCCTATATAATAAAAGGCTAATAGGCAAATTCGACCAGCAGGCAGGCCGGCAAACCACCATGTCCCCTCCCCCTGGCCAGGCTGGCCAGACCACACCCATGCACAAATTCATGCACCGGGCCTTTAAAACACACACACACACACACACACACACACACACACACTGAGTGGCCAGATTATTATGCGTTCAGAGATCATAATAATCTGGCCACTCAGTGTATATTTACACTTTCCATTCAAGGGGAGCCTAATTCTTGTCTCTCCCTCACAACATTCAGAAATCCGCAAATTAATAAACAATACATCACATAAACAAATTGAAAGACAAAAATCACATGGTCATATAGACACAAAAAAAAGCATGAAATAATAATTTCCATGACCTTGAGAGTCAACAGTCTTAAGTAAGCTCTTTAAATAACACAGTTCTGTGTGGAAAGTCCTGAGAAGAAAGGAAAAACTGATCATCAAGACCATTTAATATGACATGGAAGGTCCTGCATGGCAGGCCCATTTTCCTGACCCTTCTCTCACCATCTTGCACCAAGCTCCGACACTAGTTCCAGCCACATTCTAAAGACAAGGGATATGTTTGATCACTCAATAGGGCTACTTGTCAAGAGATTCTCTTCATTCCTAGTCTGCTCTCTGAAGACCCCACTGTTTCCTCTCAAATGTCCCTTTAAGCACCAAGGCCTCTGGGAAGCCACCTGACTCCTTGGTCAGGGTTCTTCACATGCTCAAGTATCAAAGTCCTCTTTTTGGACCTGCTCACCTCATTTGTAATTACAGACCTAATTAGTACAGAGTAACTGAGACATAAGGATTGACTACAAAAAGGATTGACTATTAAAAATACACTAAAAACTACTAAACTGTACACTTTAAAATGGTAACATTTGCCCTGGCCGGTGAAGCTCAGTTGACTGGAGCATTGTCCTCTATACTGAAAGGTTGTGGGTTCATCCCCAGTTAGGGCATGTGAAGGCAACCAATTGATGTTCTCTCTCACAGATGTTTCCCTTTCTCTCTCTCTCTCTCTCATAAGCATATCCTCAAGTGAGGACTAAAAAAATTAAAATGAAATGGTAACATTTATGTTATGTGAATTATATCCCAATAGTATTTTTTAATTTAAAATTTTTTTCAATTATAGCTGATATTCAATATTATATTACTTTCAGGTGTACAGCAGAGTGGTCAGACATTTATGTAATTTATGAAGTAATCCCCCTGGTAAGTCTAGCACCCACCTGGCACCATACATAGTAATTATAACATTAGTGACTATAATCCCTTTATATCCTGTACTTTATATCCTCATGACTATTTTGCAAGTGCCAATTTGTACTCCTTAATCCCTTCATCTTTTTCACCCAGTCCCCAATCCACCTCCCATCTGGTAACCATCAGTTTGTCTAATAATAATTTTTTAAGTTAAAATAATGTTTTTAAGTTGGGCCAATCAAAGTTAAATAACTTTTCTATCAAGGAACTTCACAGCCTTACGTAAGTTAATGTTAAGTGACCCATAGTCCTAATATATACCTGCTGTGTCAGTGTCATTATTAATAGCACACCCTCTCACTCCCAAAACTGTCCCAACTTGGACAACAAATTATATGATTACTCTAGATATATACATCCAATATCCAAGAGCAGAATAGAGTTTCTCAAAGATATCTGACCACTGCTATGCTTCCTCAGAATACACTTGAGGAAATGCTGCCTTAGATGGCTGAACAAAGATACAAAGTCATGGAAATACATTTTTTCTGACAGACTAGCATAGATCTCTCATGAATGGAGAATTATTATTAACTGAAAATCTTTTTATACTAGTGGTACTACTGTTGCTATAATTCTAACAGGTGGTAGTAACATAATGAATAGAGTGATTTTTAAATGAATAATAAACTAAAAACATGAAATCAAATAAAGACAAAATGTAAGTCCTGCACATACCCTTTAAAAAATAAAACAAAGGCATAAGTACAATAGAGGGGTATCACATAGCCTTGAGGAGGCTTTTAATCGAAGAAAGTGAAATAATAGCATGATATGACCAACAAAATGTTGTTATAATCTTATGTTTAATAAACAATACAGTATGCAGAATGTGAATTTCAATAATCCCATCTTATTGATAAAAACCTTAGCTAAAACTATCATGTTCAATTATGAGAGAGTGTGGTGAGATAGAAAGAATACTAGCTTTCCAGTCAGAGGATCTTAGAATCACATCATGGCTCCAGCATTAAGAGCTCTGTGACTATTGGTAAATCACTGAGCCTCTCTGAAAGTCAGCTTTCTCATCTATAAAATGGAGCAGCATACGAGTGGCTAGAAGGCTGCCACAAGTGTATGTGAGAATATCTGCAAAAGGCCTGACAAATGCATAGAAGAGGGAAAGTTAAGTGTTAGCTGCCATTGTTACTATTTTTATTACTACTTTCTTATACTCTTTATAACAGTGTTCTCAGAATTATCAGAAAAAAAATTAGCAAAGCACAAAATGAACATCTTTCTCACCTGTCAGCTATGCTTCCTGGCTGTATTTCCTTCACGAAGATATCAACTTCTGCCAGATTTTGACTTCTAAGGGCCACCACACTGAATCCAAGGCCTCCAGTTGAAGGACGCTCTATATCAATATATTCAATTTGCCGGCCCTAAACAAGAAGAATTTTTTGAAGAAGTTAATGAAGTACATTTAACAAAGAACTGAAATTGCCATACTGCGAATAACACAAAAACAGCTTCTCCTAGGCCAGTGGTTCTCAACCTGTCTAATGCCACGACCCTTTAATACAGTTCCTCATGTTGTGGTGACCCCAACCATAAAATTATTTTCGTTGCTACTTCATAACTGTAATTTTGCTACTGTTATGAATCGTAATGTAAATATCTGTGTTTTTCGATGGTCTTAGGCTCTACAGCAGCGGTTCTCAGCGGTTCGCAACCCACAGGTTGAGAACCGCTAGCAGGGTCACCTAAGACCATCGGAAAACTCAGATATTTACATTACGATTCATAACAGTAGCAAAATTACAGTTATGAAGTAGCAACGAAAATAATTTTATGGTTGGGGGTCACCACAACATGAGGAACTGTATTAAAGGGTCGTGGCATTAGAAAGGTTGAGAACCACTGTCCTAGTCCATCTCTATAAAACCAAACAAACTCAGAATTTCAGTAATAAATTATTTCTGGAAATCCTCTCACGTGATTATTTTCAGTAGAACATAAGAGGGAATGTGCAGCATTCTGCAACCTCGGGGAATAGAAGAGGTGTTTTCACACTTCATTCGCATTATGAGATGAATCCCCAGCTGGATAAAAATACCCATGTTATACAGAATTTATCTAAATTCTTTTGATGCAAAACAAATTTTTAAGTGAGGAAAGCAAATTAGATATATCAAAAATATGCTGATGGTTACCCTAAGTCAGAAGCAGATGCATTATTTAGTGTTTTTAATTCTATTGTGATGAACATCCTACTAGTATTTTAACAGGTTAATTAAAAAGTATGGAAAGGCCACCATTCAAATGTGTTCTACCTATGACAAACAAGTATTTTATTGCTTTTTTCTGAATAACCGCATTTGAACTTCATAAACGTCATCAACTTACAAAAGCATCAAACAAATAATTATTGGTCAAATTTAAGGGAACAGAACTATAAAATAAATAAATAAATTAGATGTAGAATATTATTTAATTATCACACCTTACACAGATTCTTTTTAACTTTTAAACTCATTTCATTTTTAAGACACATTAGAAGATGAAGTGAAAAATTTAAAAAATATCCGAAAATTCAACTATTATTTAATTTTTAATAGGTATTAGGGATAAAATTGGATTACTCCTTAAAATGTTTCCATAGATTTTCCTAATTGTGCTAGTTCTAACTCCCATTAAATCTGTATGATATAAAATTAAAAATAGTTTCATTGGAGGTGTGTCACCTGTAAATATATTAATTTTCCTCTTATGATCAGAACTATAAAAATCTCTTTCCTTACAAGTGTAGAGATGTGTCAAATTAGAGTCATTATCTAAAAAAATCTCTCCTCACCACACATGGATATTTTCTTATATAATTTTAACCCAATAAATTTTTAACACACAGATTAAGAAATATCAATTCCTCCTAACAATATAAAAACACAGGCAAACAGAACACATAACACATTTTAAGGCAAAAAGAGTGAGTATCACTTTTTTTAACCTATAACAGGAGAAATAAGCATAATATTCCCATGACAAGATGTAACTTTACCTGTGCCATCTGTTGAATGATTGAGTTAAAGTCTTCATTTCCCAACTTAGGGGTCCAAGGAAATAACCCCGATACAGTCAAGTTATTAGCTGACCGCTGGACATTCCCATTAGTAATGGCACCATCTGTGAACACTAATAAACCTTTCCTAGAAAAGTCAAAGTTGGCTGAACAATCTGAAGGTATATGACTCAGCTGTTGGAGGGAAAAACAAAAGAGAATCAACAGAAACTTATAGGAAACAAATTACTTCTACTCATTAAATATTATATTTTACCCATCACGTGTAATTTTCATGTTAAGTATATACATGTGAAAGAAATTAAGTAATAGTTACATGAATTTGTATACTTATAAGGCTATACATTTTATTTAGTATTACACAAATGTTTAACAGCTGAAAATGTGTTCTTGTTTCCTGCTTTCCATTCTTTCCTCAAGTTAATAGCATGTACAACAGTTCATTACATGTCACATACACAGATATAATACTAGTAAACAGGCATATAAGACACTGAGCCCTTTTGCATTTATCTGTACATTTCCATGGGGGAGGCTACAAAACATCTGTGGGTAGTATGTAACAAAAATAACAATAACAGTATTGGTTCAGTGCTTGCTATGAGCAAAATACTATACCCAAACGCTTACATATTACAACTGCCCTATTATTTTTTCATTTTGTGAACTTAAAAAGTGAGGCACAGCCCTGACCTGTTTGGCTCAGTGGATAGAGCATCGGCCTGCGGACTCAAGGGTCCCAGGTTCGATTCCGGTCAAGGGCATGTACCTTGGTTGCGGGCACATCCCCAGTGGGGGGTGTGCAGGAGGCAGCTGATAGATGTTTCTCTCTCATCGATGTTTCTAACTCTCTGTCCCTCACCCTTCCTCTCTGTAAGAAACCAATAAAATATATTTTTTTAAAAAAAGTGAGGCACAAAAAAACCCAAAAACACCAAAGACACACACACACACACACACACACACACACACACACACACACAACTGAGGCACACATGGGAGTAACTCATCCAAAATTAGTTTCAAATGCGTTGCAGAGCCACTCAAACATAAGTACAAAAAAAATGAGAATCCTGTAATTATGGGGAACAGGAAAATAGGTTGATTTTAAAATATCATTGGCTGGTATGAGTGCCAACATGGTACAATAAAGGTAACAGCAAGAACAAATGTAAATAGTACCTCTTAGAAAAAATAAACACCTGGAGAAACTCTATGAGAACACTCATAGGAAAAAAAAATACAGGGGCTTAGAGTTAAATGGATAAAATATGAGTATATAGATAAAAACAGCAAACGATATGAATATAAATGATTATGATGGAGTAGGTAAAGTACACTTTTAGTCCAGTAAGAGTGATATACTTATAGTGACCTTTTCCAATTTCTATTGCTACAAATAGCTCTCACTGTTGTGATATGGGGCTCATCCCAGGACCAGGGAATACAGAAAGGTAACTTTCAATATGGGGAGTGCTAAAATTACGTATGAATTCTGACTTAGAGAAAGAAATTCAAAGAAAGGCATGTGAGCATTGCTTAATCCTTAATTAGTTATTTTAAAAAATCACTTGCTAAATATTTATGGGCAAGCATTTTGGTTTACCAGCAAAAAAATATTTTTTCCTTAAATTTTATTAATTTTTACTTAACTGTGCTCCATTATCTCCAATTACACTTAAAATTATCCCCAAATTTAATCTTTAGGATAGCTACTATTGAAGCTTAGCTTCTATGCTGTGTGTAGTGGAGGGAACACATAAATGTTAAAATACCAGGTATACTGCTTCCAAGGACTTTCTAATCAGACTGTCCATAGCATTTGATTATTTATTTGATAATTATAAATAATGTGCTACAAGGGCATGATCACTTCCTGCTAAAAAAAAAAAAAAGACTCATGAAGAAAATATATTTAAGCTCAAAATTACTTTATAATTTTGAAGAAACTATTGAGAATTCTCAAAACATCTGACCTTTACTTATTTAAAAAAGTATAAAGCCCATATTCCGAAGCACATAATCTATTATCAACATTTTTAAACTATCCATGCCTACCATACCCACAGATCACAAGTCCCAACACAATCTATTTGCTGAAGTAAGAGTATTTTGAGACAGTTTGTCTCTATCTTTATGCCTTTCTATCTTTCTTTGATGGATTGAATATATGAACATGTAAAACCCTGATGGGTAACTTACTTGTCCCTTGAGTTGCTTGATGGACTGCTGAAGTGTGAGTATCTGGTTGAAGAGAGGACTTTTCAGTGTCTCATAAAACATGGATAGCTTCTCATTCTGCGATGTGTCACCCTTTTCCTGCAATTTCACTTTCAGGCGATCAAGAACTTGCAGGACCTGCTGTTTATCTTATTTGAAGAAGGATAAGAGTACAAGTTAAATTCCATCTTATATACTGATTTTGAATCACTAATTAATTTAGTGGTAGAATTATTATAGCCAGTATACCTGTAGCAGGATTTTCAGGCATTTTGAATTATTGTCTTCATTCACTTTAAAGAAACCTAAAGAAAAAATTAAAAATACAAAAGATGATTTTCCATTAGTATACCCATGTCTACAGTCCTGTATAAAATTTTTTAAAAATCTCAAGAACATTCTTGATCAAAAGACTTCACTCAGGAAATTAAAACCACAATGAGGTGCCAGTACATATCACTACGATAACTAAGTAGAAAGCAAGACAACAGATAATACTAAGTATTGACAAAGATGCAAGGCAACTTGAACTCCCAGATGTTGCTAGCAGGAAAGAAAAATAGCACACTTTGGAAAAATGGCAGTTTCTTATAAAGATAAATGTACAC
The DNA here is from genome assembly GCF_963455305.1 of Plecotus auritus. NCBI lineage: Eukaryota > Metazoa > Chordata > Mammalia > Chiroptera > Vespertilionidae > Plecotus > Plecotus auritus. Next base: position 44,777,817 of record NC_137771.1, on the reverse strand, counting down.
TTCATACAGGACCCAGCACTTGCACTCCTACTTACCCCAGAGAAATGAAAATATATGCCCACAAACCACCTTTACATGAATGTTTATAGCATTTTTTATTTATAAAAACCCCAAACTAGAAAACCCCAAATGTCTAATAACAGATGAGTGGATAAACTATGATATGTAAACATGATAGAATACTTAGAAATAAAAAGGAAAATAATGACTGATACATATAACATGGTGAATCTCAAAAATACCATGTTGAGGGAAAGAAACAAGACAAAAAGAATATAAATGGTATAATTTCATTCATATGAAGTTCAACCTATAGTTATAGATTTAGTTTACCTGGGCAGGTGGAAAGGAGTTGACTGGGAGGAAATCTGAGGAAGCTTTTAGGGGTGATGAAAATGTTCTGTTTTAAATGGGGTGCTGTTTACACAGATGTATACATTTGTCAAAAATACACTGAAGTATATATTTTAAATTGGTACATTTTATTTTATGTAAATTATACTTTAAGAAAGTTGATTTCTGAAAAAGGATGCTGGGCTGGAAAAGAACATCCAAATTAAGGGATCAAGAAGATTTTAGAGATTTGGAAAAAAAAAACAAAACTCCAACATGCACAAATGATCCCAGACTCTTACTAGTCATCTGAATAATGTTTATTAAATCCAGTGATTAGCTCAAGCTAGCCTAAAATGTAATATAATTGAAATTCAAAAAGCTAGCAAACCCTTTACTTTTGTTAGCGTAGGCAGCTAGATATTAATAAAGGGAGGGAGAAAGGGAATCAGACATTGCTGAGCCTGATGGACTGGGGGAGCTAAATCAGAAGGGGGTCTGCTTTGCTAGGAAATTGCAGCATTCATAGGCACCATGGGGGATTACAGAATTTCCCCACTAAGGGGGTTAACACCTATCCCTCCCCTGTGTAGGGAGGAAGAACCAAATTTCCAATCACCCCAGGATACAACCTGTCCCTTTGCCCAGACTATGGGAGGAAGGAATAAGCAATAAAGGGGGAGGTGCTTCTACTATGAGGTGTGCACAGTAGGAGCCAAGAAGGCGACCATAAACGCCTGTCTATCTAGCTGGGGGGCGGGGGGGGGATCAGATTGGATGATGGACACAGAACCCCTGGGAAGATCTAGGAAACGGATTAGTTAGAGGGAAGACCTATCAGAAGCCTGTAAAAGATTGGCAAGTTGGCTGGTTAGTTTGAAAGGGTACTACCTGGTCCTTTCCAAGCCAGAGATAATATGATCAGTCCAACAAAGGCTCACTTGCTCCCTCCCTCTCTGTGTCTCTGTTTCTCTCTCTGGCTTGCTCCACGTGCCCACCCCAGCTCTCACAGTGTTCTCTCTATCAGCCATGGGCCCTGGCAACCACATAGCCAGGAGCTACCCAAACTCCAAACGCAGGCCCCAAGCGCAAGCCTGGGTACAGCAACGAGGAGTGCAGCTGGGAAGCCAGACTAAGCCAGCCAGACAAGGACAGGTCCTGACCTGGACTGAACCAATGGCACAGAATTTGTAGATCTTGGCCTTTGTTCTGTGCCTGATGAAGACAAGGCTGGACTTCTTTCACAGCAGAACAAAGCTGAACCGAAACAGTCCTTTGATTTTGCTCCTACAATAAACCTTACCACTACACCTCATCCTCCCATACATGGGTCCCTGAAATGCTTTCGTTATGACTCTGTGAAAGGGCCCTATTTCCACCAGCAACACTATGACCAAAGTGGCACTTTCACAGTGGTCATTTTTACTCATGTACACTGTTGGAATGAGTCACCAAAGAAATGTGAGTATTATACAGCCAAAATTTTCTTAAATCAGTACACTTTGCTGAATGAGATCTTTATCTTCTAATTCAAGGTCACTAAGTAAGAAAACATACTAAAAATCAGTAAGGGACACCAGTGTGGCTCAGTTGGTTGGGCGTACTCCTGGGCACTGAAAGGTTGCTGGTTAGATTCCTGGTCAGGGCACAGGCTGGGGTTTCAGGCATGATAACCAGTAGGGGGCATCAGGAGGCAGCCAATCCATATTTCACTCTCACATCCATGTTTCTCTCTCTCCCTCTCCCTTGCTCTCTCTCTCTCAAATCAATAATAAATAAATAAATCTGTAAGGGCTGCCACTGGCATTGCTAAAAGGCCTGGCCTATGCATTCCATCAAAAAGTTCCCTGGATTCAATGAGAACTGCCGAAAGAACCGCTGGATAGAGCATCACAGAAACACTTCTGATGTGCTCAGTATCTCAACTGTGCAACCCTTACCACTACCCAATGACAGGTAACTGAATAACAGAAGGGCACCATCCTTTTCTATAGAGCAGCCAACCCAAGGGGAATGACAAGAGCAGCTTTGTGGTCATTTATACACCAACCTCTTTAAATCAAAGAATGCAAGCTAAAATTATGAGATGCTATTTTTCACTGTCATTTTGGCCATATATATAACTTTTTTTAATTGATTTCAGAGAGGAAGGGAGAGGGAGAGAGATAGAAACATCAATGATCAGAATCATTGATTGGTGCGTCCTGCACACCCCCTAGTAGGGATCAAACCGGCAACCCAGGCATGTGCCCCTGACCAGAATCGAACCCAGGACCCTTCAGTTTGCAGGCCAATGCTCTATCCACTGAGCCAAGTCAGCTAGGTCTGTCATTTTGGCATTTTAAAAAACTACTAATAGCCTGTACTCTCAATGTCATGGAAAAAAACAGGTGAGAATATCAATCTATGCAATTTTTTAAAAAGCAACATAACAATATCTACCAATATATTAAAATTTATTTTTAAATTTTTATTGATTGATTTGCAAGAGAGAGGAAAGGAGAAGGGGGGGTAGGGAGGAAAAGAGGAGGAGAGAGAAAGGTAGATAAACAGATTTGTTGTTCCATCCACTTATGCATTCATTGGTTGCTTCTTGTAAATGCCTTGACCGGGGATAGAACTCACAACCTTGTTGTGTGGGGATGGTACTCTAAACAACAGAACTGCCGGGCCAGGGCTCCAATATATTAAATTTACATTTTTTACCCAGAATATCTACTTCTGAATTTCTCTCCCAAAGGAATATTTGTAAAAGGGCACACAAATGTATGTACAAGGGTATTTACTGCAGTGTTTTTATTAACAAAACTCCTGGAAAAATGGAACTATCAAAAGCAATCAGTCATGGCCAGCCAGCATGGCTCAGTGGTTGAGCGTCAACCTATGAACCAGAAGGTCACAGTTCCATTCCCAGTCAGGGCACATGCCTGGGTTGCAGGCTCAGTCCCCAGTGTGGGGTGTGCAGGAGGCAGCCAACCAATGATTCTCTCTCATCGTTGATGTTTCTATTTCTCTCTCCTTTCATCTCTGAAATCAATAAAAAAATATTTTTTTAAAAAGCAATCAGTCATTAAAATAATAAAGTAGGGCTGAATGTATTAAAACAGGAATGGGGCTGAAACATTTAACAGACAGCTTGTGGCTCACTCCTTCAGCTAGGGATTCCCAGCTTGATACCAGACCTCCAAACCTTCCTTGTTTTAAAATGTCAGGAAATACCTGATCTGTCTTAATTGCATTTTATAAATAATCTGAGAATGTATGGACTCTTAAGGCATGCCTGACTGTAAGATGAGAGATAAGCATACAGACATTTTCTATTTGTATAACTAATGGAATATAAAACATGGGATTCCCCAAACAGAAAAGGTTTCGATACTTTTCAGAACTTATCTGGTAACAACTCCATCCCCATCCCCCTAAAAAATAAAAAAAAATGTTCTGAGGTTGAATTTTACTCTTGTAAACAAATTAAAAATTACAGGAAAAGTCTGTCAGAAATACATTTATAAATGGCTTCATGTCGATCTATATGTAATTAGGTATTGTGGATGAAAAAAGGGGCCACATACTAAACAAATGGTGGGCCTTATAAACTCAGAGATCTAAAGTAACTACACAGGGCCCTGACCGGTTTGACTCAGTGGATAGAGCGTTAGCCTATGGACTGAAGGGTCCCGGGTTCGATTCCGGTCAAGGGCATGTACCTTGGTTGCGGGCACATGCCCAATAGGGGTGTGCAGGAGGCAGCTGATCGAGGTTTCGCTCTCATCGATGTTTCTAGCCCTCTATCCCTCTCCCTTCCTCTCTGTAAAAATCAATAAAATATATTAAAAAAATAAATAAAGTAACTACATAGGATGGTCTGAAAGGAAAACTTTCTAACTAAAAGGGAGTCATGGAAGCTAGTCTCATCCTAGGCCCGTATCTTCCCAAAGTTCAATCTTCACCTTAACTGAGCCTGTCTATTGTCTTTTTGCATTTATGATAACATACCTTTGGAATGTCAGAGTAATTTCCTTTCTCCAGGACCCCTCACTGCACAAGACCATAGACCACAAAACCCCTCATTGTTATTGTTATTGTGTTACTTGTTAACTATCCTGTACCCACTATCTGTATAAAAGAAGTATGTGTCTATTCTTTTCACTTTTTATCCAAATCCAGAGATTTCCCCCCTTTGCCTTCTCCCTCCTCCCGAATCTATCACCAATGGATTTCATGTAATCCCTTAGGCATCCTCTTTTGACTGTAATGTCTAAAATACGGTGCAAAACTGCCATTCTCTGGAGCATTTTCTCAGTTCATTGAGATTTTGCTTTTTGGCAATTATTGTCAGTTTGGCTCAAGTAAACTCATAAAAATTCTCTACAGGTTTAAACGTTCCTTAGGTATTTATGTTGATGATATGGCCTGATGTGGAAGAAAATGACATTCTTGGAAGCTGTGCCTATAGGCTAGGTAGGGTCTTTTCTAGGAAGGAATGTCTGTGCCTGGATCCTGGGCCAGCCTCCCACCTATAACCTCTGATTCACGAGTAAGTTTTGGTGCTGGCTAAGATCGCTCATTCACATGAGTACACTTTGACAATTCAACCCTTTGCGTTAACAAAGGGACATTATTTAATATACACAACTGAACAGGGAAAACAGCAAGTTTCAAGCTATATGCATTATTATCTCCTTTTCATAAAAAAAATACACATATTTGTGTGTGTGTGTTGGCTTTTAGACTCACAATCATAGTCAAGTTAAAAACAGTGATTATGTCTAGAAAGTAGAAGTAGGAATAGGGACATAAAAAATCAGACTTTTACTTTATAGATTTTAGTGCTATTTGAACTTTATTTTAAAAGCATGTATTAATTTTAAAGGGGACAAAAACATAATGGCTAAGATGGCCTAATGAGAGAGCAAGACAGATTCATAGAAAGGTAACAACAACCCAATAGGATAATGATATTGTAATGCACATGCATACAATAGCAGAGGTGTGTATGTATCATGTGCTAAGAGAAATCATAAAGAGGGAGTGACCAACTCTGCCTAGGTGATATAATTGTAATTAGCTAATCCTATATAATAAAAGGCTAATATGCAAATAGACTGAATGGCGGAACAACTGGAACTGAAACAACCGAACAACTGGTCGCTATGATGTGTGCTGACCACAAGGGGGCATGCACGGAACATGGCAGGTGTTGGCCATGGTGGGATGGTAGAGCAGGTGAGCAGGGGTGCCATACCAGGACAGGGTGCTGGTTGCTGTCATCGGAGCGAGCCTCTGGTGGTTACTGAAAATTCTTTGCTTCCACATGCCGCGGTCCCACCTGGTGCTCGCACCCGCTGCTGGCACTGGCCCTGGTTGCACCCGCAGCCAGTGCCAGAGCCGCTGCTCGCACCCGCTGCCAGCATCTGGTGCCGGTCCCAATCGCTTGGCGCCATCATGGGTGCAAGTGGCAGTTGCTGGCCTCAATAGCCCCTGAGGGCTTCTCCACCTCCCCCTGCTCCTGAGGGACGATCGGGGCAGCAGCCACCACTCACACCCACTGATGGCGCTGGCCCCGCTGCTGGCACCCGCTGCTGTCAGCAGGTGTGAGCGGGGCTGGTGCCATCAGCACATGAGAGCAGCGGGAGCGGGGTTGTGGCAGAGAGGGGGGTGGGGCTGCTGGCAAAGAGGGGACTGGGGGCCGCGGCAGGAGAAGCCAGGCAGGGGAGCAGATGATGGGCTGAGTCCCACCCCTGTGCCCACTGCAGCCTCGCAGCCCACAGTTCCTTTCAAGGTGCACAAATTTGTGCACTGGGCCCCTAGTCCTATATAATAAAAGGCTTATATGCAAATCGACCGAATGGCAGAACGACCGGTCACTATGACATGCACTGACCACCAGAGGGCAGACGCTCAATGCAGGAGCTGCCCTCTGGTGGTCAGTGCACTCCCACAGGGGGAGCGCCGCTCAGCCAGAAGCCAGGCTCATGGCTGGCTGGTGAGTGCAGCAGTGGTGGCAGGAGCCTCTCCTGTCTCCACAGCAGTGCTAGGGATGTCCGACTGATGGCTTAGGCCTGCTCCCAGACTGCGAGAGAGTGCAGGCTGGACTGAGGGACCCTCTCCCACCGAGTGCATGAATTTCATGCAACAGGCCTCTAGTCCTATCTAATAAAAGAGTAATATGCAAATTGACTGTACATCTGCTACACCCACAAGCCACGCCCACCAGCCAATCAAGGAGCGAGTATGCAAATTAACCCAACAAGATGGCTGTGGCCATGGAGAGAGCAGGAGGCTTGGGTTTCCCTGGCAATGGAGGAAGCCAAGCTTTCCACCTGCCCTGGCCTGCTTTGGCCTCCACTTAAGGCTACAAACTTTCAATTATAGAAGATAAATAAATCCCAACAAAAATGGCGGTAGCCATGGAGCTGGAGAGAGCAGGAGGCTTGAGTTGCCCCCGGCAATGGAGGAAGCCAAGTTTCCCCAGCCCTGGCCTCTGCTTAAGGTTACAAAGTTTCAGTAATAGAAGATAAATAAATCCCAACAAAAATGGCTGCAGCCACAGAGCAAGCAGGAGGCTTGGCTCCGCTAAAGGCTACAAAGTTTCAATTATAGAAGATAAATAAATCCCAGATCCCAGGGCCTTCGCTTGGGTCGCCAGGGTGCATGGCCAGCCTGCAAACCACCACAGGCCCCTCACCCAGGCCGCCCCAGACCCCAAGGGAACCCCCACCCTGATCCGGGACACCCTTCAGGGCAAACCAGCCAGCCCCCACCTGTGCACCAGGCTTCTATCCTATCTAATAAAAGAATAATATGCAAATTGACCATCACTCTAACACACAAGATGGCTGCCCCCATGTGGACACAAGATGGCCACCACAAGAATGCCAGCAGGGGAGGGCAGTTGGGAGAGACCAGGTCTGCAAGGGAGGGCAGTTGTGGGTGATCAGGCCAGCAGGGGAGGGCAGTTGGGAGGGACCAGGCCTGCAAGGGAGGGCAGTTGGGGGCGATCAAGCCTGCAAGGGAGGGCAGTTAGGGGTGACCAGGCTGGCAGAGGAGGGAAGTTGGGGGCAACCAGGCCTGCAGGGAGGGCAGTTAGGGGTGACCAGGCTTGCAGGGGAGGGCAGTTAGGGGTGACCAGGCCTGCAGGGGAGGGCAGTTAGGGGCAAACAGGCTGGCAGGGGAGCAGTTAGGCATCAATCAAGCTGGCAGGGGAGTGGTTAGGGGCAATCAGGAAGGCAGGCAGGCAAGCAGTTGGGAGCCAGCAGTCCTGGATTGTGAGAGGGATGTCCGACTGCCCGTTTAGGCCTGATCCCAGTAGGACAGTCGGACATCCCTCGAGAGGTCCCAGATTGGAGAGGGTGCAGGCTGGGCTGAGGGACACACACCCTCATGCACGAATTTCATGCACCAGGCCTCTAGATATTAATAATAGGAAAGGAGCAAAGGGAAGACCAAATATTATAGGCATGTCATTTAGGCAGCTTTGCCAGTAAGCTACAACCTTACACTTCCCACAGGCTTAACAAAGGGGAGATAGATGCATACCCAATAAAGCTGGGGTAACATAGGGAATGTGCTTGCTGTCAGTCACACCTGAGAACAAAGGTCATTGGCCAGAATGGGCGTGGCCACTGCAAGAGCAGGAAATTTGGGATATTTAATCTCCTGAACAAAGGAGTTCATGCTCTTGGCTCCTCTTGACACTCTTGGGACTTGTGTGACTCTAGGATTATGGGGCTCCCTTGCATTCGTTCACACACAATGGACTAATGGACTGAAACTAGCCTGAGGCTGTACTGGGCCTGTCTCCAACATGGAAAGGAAACTTTGGACACTGGCTTTGCTTCTAGTTCTACTGAAACACCAGCTACACTTTTTCTATGACTGGACAAAGGGAAATGGAACTTTGAAAATCCAGGGATGGAATTCCACACAAATAAAAATCACTCATTCTCCCGTGTGAGTCTCAGAAAATTCTTTTTCTCTAGATATCATAAAGACTCCACCCCCAGAACCTGAGGGGGATAAGGACCCCTCCCTTCATCCAATATCACAGGGAAGTTTGGGAATGTTGAAATGAGAATACATTAGAAACCTCTCCTAAAAGAAAAAGATGGGATATAAAAGAAGAGTAACCATTTCTCCTCTTTTGCCTAAGATAGTCTCAGATTACCTGGCATCATTATTAACAGTGCTCCATTTCTCTCTGAAAGTGCCCCAGTTTGAATGACACACAGGACTTCTCCATGTAAGTGGTTCTCAAATTTTAGCATGCAGCAGACTCACCAGGAGGGCTTATAAAAACCCCCGCTGCTGGGGCCCACACCCAGGGTTTCTGACTTTGTGGGTCTGAGGGGAGGCCTGAGAATTTGGATTTCTAGCAAAGTTTCCATGTGATGGTGATGCTGCCAGCCTAGAGACCACAATTTGAAAACTACTGCATACAGGTATAAAAGTGCATGACTTTTTATGAGAATAGAACAAGCCCTAAATGACCTAGTATATAGTCTCTAAAAGTAGCAAAAAAAGTAGTTGAGACCACGGTCACTGCAAGTGTGGACTGCAAATTGATGCCTGGCGCCAAACAGATAAGTATCAAAATTGGGAAACCATGCAATGTGGCACAAAGTAATTTATATCTATTAAATTTAGTAAGAAAAAAACTTGACTTCCCTTGTACTTCTTTTTTTTCATTTCATTTTTCTAATAGTTCACTTTTCTAATAATTTACTTTATAAAAATATCAGCCCTTGAAAGACTGGGTGGGGAAAACCCTGATCTTTCACCACTAATAGTTTGAGAAGCACTGGTTTAAATAGGACTACTTTGAGAGGGGCCTTGTAAATCATGCTAAGTAGACTGGTCTTTATCCTGTAAGAAACAGGAAGTAATTAAAGGCTTTTAAAGGAGGGAAGTATTGAGTCCACATTTCTATTTAAAAAGGTAATTCTGGTAATAGGATAGATTAGTGGTCTTCAAACTTTTTTAAACACACATTCCCATCAGTAAAAATATGTTGACCACTCACATTTTTTATAATTATAAACATATACTACTATTTTACATGTCATATGTGTTTTAAAACATATATAAAATAGAAACATTGTAAAAGTAAGGTAAAAACTAAAAAGCAAGGTTTTACTGTCATCTTCTTACCCTCCCAATGGATCCTCCTGCACATTTTGAAACCACAGTGGTCATGTCCCAATCCTCTGACTCATCCTATATAATAAAAGGGTAATATGCAAATTAACCCTAACGACAGAATGTCCAGAACGACCACTGGACCAGTCACTATGAGGCACACTGACCACCTCTTGGTTCCTTTCCCCGGCCGGCAGGCTCCGATCGCCTGATGGCCACCCACAGTGGGGGTGGGGCCGGTGAGCAGGCAGGAACAGCCGACCTCTTGGTCCATTTCCCTGGCTGTCAGGCACCGATCACCCAATGGTGAATGGGGAACTGGGGGTGGGAGGGTGGCGGTAGGTGGTGGGGTTGGCTGTGTGCAGCTGGGGAAGATGGGCCTGATCACAGGCCAGGCCTAGGGACTGTAACCGCACACGAATTTCGTGCACTGGGCCTCTAGTAGTTAATAAAGGCTAACCTATGTCCTCAAAGCAGGTCTGGAAAATTACTACAGTCTCCTGGTATTGAGTTAAATCTAGGTAAGGGGACTAAAACCTTAAGAATATATGAGGACAGAAGGAAGAAATGTAGCTACAACTGTACATCCAGCAAGCAGCACTCAGGTCTCACTCATGTTATAGTCGTAGGAAATCTTCAGCCAAACAACTTTGACCTTGTGAGGTCTGATCAAATAATTGAATCGATACCCTCTGCTCTGGGAACTGACCTTTAGCTCAGACCACATTCCACTTGCTAAGACCATTATTTTTCCCCTCCGGACTTTCCCAGGATCCGGACTCACCCAGAGAGTTCCCCACTGAAAAAGCCCACCTAGAGTTCTTTAAAATCTCTGACTCCCCCATCCCTGAGTGCTGCCACCATTTTGGAGCTCAGCCCATCTGGGTTTCCAGATGACCTAATAAATTTATAATGCCTTGCCACATTTGGCCTCCTGTGTTCCTGCTTTGTTGACCTTAACAGACCTATTTGGCTAGGCTTGAGAAACCAACAGTGCTTATAGTAAGAAATTTCTAATTTGCTTAAACATGGCAAAGCTGACTCTAACTTGTCACAGATAGGCTACCTACAATAGGTCATAATCTAAACATTAAAATGCCACAGTGTGCCACTGTCTTCATAGTTGTACAGCCTCCAGAGAATACGTGGTTCATTAAGCTCAGCAGCTTCAACTCTGTATTGATCAAGAGAGTTTGTACCATGAATTTTTCATGTCTGGTTCACTGTAGGATTTGACTGAAAGAAATTATTATAATATTGTGGCTTTTAAAAAATGTACCCAGCCCTTAGCCATCACCAATTAATTGAATATTTGGGAAAAAAAGCTGATGCATAGATAAAATTTAATGTGATTTAAATTTCTAAGTGGAGGAAACTATTGAAAAGATTTATTAACCTCTTCAGTTCAAGAATTTAAAGCAAGTACCCTGAGAAACACACTTTTCGGACTCCAATAGCAGACAAGAATCTAACTCCCCAAGATCTTTTATACTTCTATCTCGAACTTAACATGTCAAGCATGTCAAACTCAAAGGCTAACACGGGCCAAATAAACAAGGCATGAAGCCCACAGGCCGCGAGTTTGACATGCTTGCCTTATGCTTTTATCTTTAAAATTTGGGAGAAAAAGATAACTGGCTATTTGAGAAAGTGCAAGTATTCAGCCTCTAACGGCAGATGGGAATTGGGCTGACCACAATTAGATTGCATATAACTTTGCAATGGGAATTCCCCAGAGCTCAAGGGAGCCAGGGATTTTGAACAAATTAAAAGCTATTAAATGTAAATGAAGTCATGGTTTCAAAAGATACTCAAAAATTGAAGTTTACAAACAACTTTGATTTTCTAATGCTTCCTTTGGAGTGCAAAGCTCAGGTTGTGTCTAATCATCATGCCACTGTCCTCAAAGCTCAACATTAAATGAAAAACAAACTCTCCTAGCCAAAGAGAAATGGTAGCTCTTCACTTTAACTACAAATAAACACAACTGATGCCACACTAATGCAGATTCAAGACAGATACCATAGCCTTGTGTCCCTACCACATGATAAGGCCTTTTCTAAACCTCTTGGATATAAAATTATACTGTTTTTGGCTGCTACCAAAACACTATACTCTATTCCTGGACTTTCAGAAACATATATAAATTCCAGAACGATTCTGTTATTTTGGGGCCATATGCTTAAGCCATACGTAATTTTTAAGTCCACTTAATGACGGATATTCAGGATATGTTGAAATTGAAGCAGAAAGATACCATGTTACACTGGAAATCAGGACTGAAAATTGAGTCAGTTCTTTAGAAGAGTTCAGTTGGCTAAATACTAATTTTCTCATTGAACTCTTCGAAGTTAATCAATGCATATCAATATTCTGGCTGTAACTTGCCACTTTGAATGAACAAAGTTAAACTGTTTTTATCATGTGCTTTTGTATTCCTATTGGTGGCAATTTTCTCCAATGATTGACAAAAAAATAATAATACGGACAATTTTCACACACATGGATCTCTGATCATGAAGCCAGTCCCTCATTGAAAAGACCTACGAATTCATAATCTTCACTAATGATTAGTTTCCACCTCAAATATTCTGTTCAATTCTCCCACACCACTTACTGTGTGTCCTTAACTTATCTACAGAAATATGGTCATGCCATTTGGGGCATGCTTGTAATATTCAACACAATCCTAGCAAATTGTGAAATAGGCCAAAGTAGGCTTTAGATACTCTTCTCATCAATGTACACCCTCCTTCCTCCTCCTGGCCTTTCCCCCCCCCCCCCAAAAAAAAAGATTTTATCTGTCACTAAATCAAGGAACTAGTTTTCTGGTGCCTATTGTGCACAATACAAAGTCACTGTGTACAACATCTAATTTATCTTCTGAACAATGTATTATTATCTCCATTCTGAAAATGCAGAAAACTTCTTACAATTTCCAAAAACCAGGGGGAAAGTACTTTGAAAGAGGTAATAACAGAGAAAGACAGCAGAGATGTCACTGATGGGAGTAAATTTCACCTTGGGAGAGAGGGAAGGTCAACTGTTATTGACTTTTTCAGCAGATAACTACTTTAAAAGTGAGAATCAGAGAGTTCAAGTTTTCAATACAGACAGAAGGTTTGTCAACCTGATGTTCAACATCCACTTAACTCATCACCTTCCTACCATACTCTGTCCTGGAGCTTCAGTAGCCCTACCCAGTCCCTATTATCAAAGCTACACCCATGAATTAGGGACTAAAGCTCAATGAAAACTGGCCTGTCCCTGAAGAGCTTCAAACCAGGGCCTGTACACCAACCAGGCAAGGTGTACAGAGCACCAAAGCAAAGGACAAGACTTTGGTTTTGTTTGTTTGTGGGGTTTTTTTAGAAGTAAGACCAACACTGGAGAATGATTATCGCACAGACATCTCACTAACTTTTTTTTTTTTAATCATAAGGCAGTTTGATAAATGAGTGCAATCGATATGGAGAGAATTCAAATCTGAAATTCTTAAAATGCACACTGTCTGTTTACAATAGTATTGTTTGGCAGGTACTAAACTATATAAGTGGTAATTATATTGTCTATTTATCCTTCAGCAATTTGCCTTTTTAGCTCAACTTTATATTTTTAAAGATTTTGTCATGATGATATACACAGCTCCTCTTCATTCATTGTAATTACTAAATAGTTTTCCGCTATAGGAATACATGATTTATTCATCCAATTTCCTGTTGGTGGGTATTTAGATTGTTTCCTATTGATCGCTAACACAAAAACAGGATTAGAACTAAATATCTATTTCAAGAATCAATTTTTTTCTCGTTTAACCAATAACCAGTTCTTGAAATATGGGAGACTAGATAGCCTATAAGCTCAGAAATCATAGAGACCTGGAATCTACTCTTGAAACTAGCTCTGTGGTTCTTGTGGCCAATTGTTTAAATCTCCCTACGCCTCAATTTCCTCATTTGTAAAATAGAGTTAATGAAAATTACTAAATATTTACAGTTGAAAGGACTAAATAAGACAGTATAAAGCATTTGGCCTGGTACACAATACACATTCCATAAGTGGTAGCTACTATTATTATTAACATCTCTTTATAATCAAAATTATTTAAGTTATTTTGGGGCCTTCATAAAAGCTAATAAATTAGTTTACTTTTTTAAAAATTTATTTTACAGAGGGAAGGAGGAAGGAGGAAAGGTGGGAGGAAGAGAGAGGGAGGGAGAGAGAGAGACATAGATGTGAGATACATGGCTCAGTTGCCTCCTATCGGGGACTGAACCTGAAACTAGGTATGGACCCTGACCGGGAATGGAACCCACAACCTTCTAGTCACACTAGCCAGGGTAATAATTAAATCATTTTAGCTAAGATTTGGCTCTGTAATCAATAATGATTTTTGTCAGAAAACTAAACAGCAAAAATTTTCATCAATGCAATGAATACGAAGGAGGGGGGCATAGGGAGGCCTATAACATGGGAGTTTTAAAAAATCAGTTTATAAATAGCAATGTAAGTGCCTGAGTAAACTAAAACCTCTTAAGGATAAACACACTCATACTGAATCCTAACCCAGTGCTGTTCAATGCAAAATAATGTGAGCCACATTATAAATTACCTCATAGCCACATGAAAAGGTAAAAAGAAACAAGTAAAATTAATTTTAATAATATATTTTATGTAACCCAAGCTATACAAATTACATTTCAATATATGTAAAAAATATTAAAAATAATGAGGTGCTTTAGACTTTTTTTTACACTAAATCAGGCGTCCTCAAACTACGGCCCGCAGGTTACATGCGGCCCGCCGAGGACATTTATCCGGCCCGCCAGGTGCCGCTGCCTGTCCTGCTTAGCAGCTGACTCGTCCCGGGCCGCAGTGCGCATAGGAATTTGTTCATAGTTTTTTTTTTTTAAACTATAGTTCGGCCCTCCAACGGTCTGAGGGACAGTGAACTGGCCCCCTGTTTAAAAAGTTTGAGGACCCCTGCTGAATCTTCAAAACCTGATGTGTATTTTACATTGATGGCACATCTCAATCCCAATGAGGCCTACTGCAAGTGCCCAATACAGTCACATGTACAGACGCCAAGTGCTGGGGACAGCAGGCACTAATCGACAGTGCCATTTTAACCTAAGCCTTTTCAGAAAGATCCCTGTACAGTGTTTTTAGCAAAGACTTTCATTGGCTAATATGATCTCTATTCTTTTTATCAAAATAACTATCAGAGTGAGACACTCACAAACTTGAGTTCTTCTCAATAAAAATAACACAACTCCATAATTTCATCAAAATTAAACACCATAGTGGCGAAGCAAAAAGTGGGAGAATAGTGGCTTATAGTTTACAAGACATATTCTTTCGTTTCATTTCAACCTCCCCAAAACTCAGTGAGGTGGATCATTTACAAATGGGAAAACAGAAGACCAGAGGCAAGTGACTTGCCAAGAGTTATACTGGTAAGGGGACCCAATTCCATTCCCCAAACTCCACAGGCTGCACAGCTGTACAAACGCAAAACATAAGTGGCCTCTACTTCTTCAGCAAAGATCTCCCCCATGACTAAAGAAAAGGTTTTGACAGGCTCTAAATCTCTCTCCATTTGCACAAGAATCTAAAGTCAGAGCTTTAAAAAAGGCATTCAAATCTAAACAAAAAACACGTGAGCGTGAAAAAAAAAAAAAAAAACAACACACATAGCAATGGTCAGTCCAGCAATCCCAAATGTTATAGTGGAACAGCCCTGTTTCTCAAAAAAATGTACTCTGGTACCAAGGTGGGCAAAGTCTTAAGTAAACCAATTAAACCCCATTTTGACTTCCCCAACCTAATGCTTTTTTGTTAAACTTTAACAAAGCAAGTACATTCAGACTGCTTGGTTGTTTAGCTTAAGGATAATTATTAAATGCTTTTAAGTAAAAATGCAATTACAAGGATTACTGAATTCTGAACCACTGTCTCACATCACAGGGTTCTAAAAGTGAACTCACTACAGGAAAATTACAGATTTTTCCTTTTAAGAATACTAACTGAAAGACCATATGCCATAATTTTATTAGTGGTTATTTTCAATGGTAGGTGGGATTTTTGCGTGCTTTTAGTTCCTTTTCTGAAAATTCTCTCCAATTTTTCTACAATGAATCTATGTTAGCTTTATGGTTATAAAAATATTAATATATGACTTCAACTTATTAAGGCATTTTAAAACACAGATGAGGGCTTAAAACTATTTCTTTTCAACTTGAAGCAAAGCTATTATTCTGCTCATCTTATCTGACCTTTAATAGGATCTCAATTAACAAGGGCAAATTCCTTCAGAAATCAGTTTACAAATTCTATCCATAAAGTACCTTCCAGCTACGATATTAACTTTCCAATTATTTTAAATTTCTGATCATCCTCATAAAGGCCATTAGGGCCTAGAAACATGAAGCTCATTTTAGCTAAAAGTCACGATCTCGCCTAACTTTTTCTGACGGGGCAAATGAACCCACTTGAGTTTTTATTCCAACTCCTCCCTAGCTTTCCTTTAAAAAAGATGTGTGCAAATGAATTGGTAGCCAATGGGAGTTTAGACAGCCTAGAATGTGCTCTTACCATCCTGGGTGTTAACTGATTTCTTTCTCTTCTAGCTCTACAGAAGTCTTCTTCATTCATTTACGAAACACTTGTTTGTTGTGCACCTATCAAAGGCCACACTCCAAGAGCAGCTGAGAAGCACCCTAGAGAAATAAGGCCTGAAAGGCGCACCCTCTCAATCGCGAAGACAAACGAGTAAACAACGAATTCCAATCCGAAGTGACAAGAGCCATCTGGAGCTGTGACAAAGTGCCAAGTGAACACTCCAGGGGGAGAGTAATCGACCCGCTAGGTGTGCCGGGGACTGGGGAGCTTGGGAGGGGGCGGGGAAGGATCTGGAAATGCTTTCCTGAACGGGCCTTAAAGCAGGAATCCAGCAATTACCCCAAAGGCTGGAGGCCAGAGCGCTTTCCGCCAGGTCCTCCCCATCCATAACGTGAGGCTAGCAGAGCCCAGGCCTGATCGCCGGCCTGGGAACTCGGCTACGTGACCACCAGGCGCCCAGACAGGAACCAAGTCAGCCCCTCGCTGGAGTCTGGGCACCCCTCCTTGTCCGGGCCCCCGGGCAGGCCACCACCTGTTCCCTTTCCCCGTCGCTGGTGGAGGAAAGATTCCGCCCAGCTCTGGGGGCAAAGCGCAGGCACCGATCTGGGTGCACAATTGGATCCCTGCCACTCCCGGAACAGAAGTGGCCGAGATTTGAGGGCCGCCAGGGCCTGCCGAGGCGGGCGGGTCAGCGGCGGGCGGCCTGGGCAAGCCCTGGCCCGGGGGGCGGGGGCCGCGGTGGGGTCACCCGGGCCGACTCGGGAGGACCGCGCCCCGCACCCTCCGCGGGCCCGGCCAGCCCCGCGGCGCCCTCCGTCTCCCGTGCCAGCTCCTCCGGGAGGCGGGCAGAGGGCGCACGGGCAGCAGGGGCGGGCGGCTCCCAGGAGGGGCCCCCGGCCGATCTGGAGGCGCAGGACCCCGCGCGCCCACGCAGCCGGGACCCCAGATTTACCTGGTCCGGCTGAGACGCTGGTGGGAGCCGAGCGGGCGGACGAGCAGGCGGGCACGGCGTCGGCCCTCCCTCACCTGGGCGGAAGTGAGAGCCAGGGTGACCGCCTCACCTGCGGGCCCTCCCCTCCCCGACCTCCCCGCCCAGGGCGGGGCGCCGGGGTGGCGCTGGCCGGGGAGCCCGGGACAGCGAGGGGCCGGCTCTGGGGAGGGGGCGCTTGGCTTCTCTGCTTTCTGCAGGTAAAGTTCGATGGACGAGGAAGGTTTAAAGGGCCTCAGGAAGATGGGGTCTGGGGCCCAGTGGGCAGAGGAGACGCCAAGTGCTGGGGGCAGCAGGCACTAATGGACTGGGGAGGTCGCACGACTGGTGTCCTAGGAGGGCTGAGCGGAAGGGAGACCCAAGATCAAAGAGATTCAAGGAGGACATTGAGGAAAGGATCTGGTAAAATGCGCTTAGTCCCTAGTGGTCCCTTTCCTTTCGCGTTCTATCATCCCTCCCTGGGTTTTCTATATCCATTGAACCAATATAACATTCTAAGTGTAACGGGGTTATTTCCGCACACCCATTTAGTTGAGAAAAGCAAAGAAACGAATCTAGCAATATTTGCCTGCAATATGCTGGGCACTCGCTAGCTCATACATGACTTCATTTACTATATGAAGAAACTGCACACCTGATGCTAAGTGATTTGCCCAAAGTTTGGGATCCGAGGGGATCTTCTGACTCCTAAGTCCAGTGTTGATCTCGCTATTCATTTTAACATTTTTATTCTTGGTATCCTAACTCGACTTTGAGAAAGATCTGTGTAAACCTACCGTGGCATTATTTCACTCTCTTTAATGCAACTAACTTGAGACTTTTGATGCTGGGCCCTTAGTGTAAAACAGTACACATTGTTAAATAAAGAGAATCGATCTTCAGGAATGTATTCATTGAATAAAGGCAGTATTTGTTAAGCACTGTGGTTGACTGTAAAATGTTAAAAATGGAATATCTGTCTTCAAGGGATATACAGCATATATACAAAACAATTGCAACAAAAGGTCGTCTGTTGTAAGATCATGCATTTGGAACTTTATAGTGTTATTGTTATTTTGCTGATTTTAAAGAAAATATCACTCGTTAGACCTGGATTGAAAAAGATACACAGTTTCAGCATGATCCCTACTTCTTAGGAACTAACAAACTATTGAGGGAAAGAAACTTACACAATAACTTAAATTACCATATAGAATGAAGCGATAACTTTCAGAGAGTAAAGAGATCAATTATGCTTGTTGAAAGCATCTGTTAGGACTTAAACAGGTTTAACAGGTGTTTGGGATTTGCTTAAGGCAAATGGCAAAGGAAATGCTTCCCAAGTTGGGGGGCGAGGTGGGGTGTGGAGGCAGCATAGAGGTGGAGATCAAGGATCTCAAAGGATCATCTTGCAAACAGGTGGGTCTAGTCTCTAACATTTGGTGATGACTTAAACACTCCCTTTCTCAAAAAATAATGTGACTTTGAATTGACTGTGAAACGAAGTTCAAACTCCCTTCCTGAGGGCCCAAGGCTCTCTTAAGTTCTCCCCTTCTTGCTGATTTTTCAGCCTAATTTCCCACTTGACCTCTTCCAAGCTCTTTCTCTGGCCAATCACGTCTACTCCATGTCCTTGGAATCACCACACATGGCTTCTCTGTTGGTTACTCATTCCCTTTCCCACGCCTGGAATGTTCTGCCAGCCCTGCCCTTCCCCCGGGCTAGACTCAGATTTCACCTCTAGGAGAAGGTGCTTCCATGACCACTTCAGATCCTCCACCACATTTAATTTTATTTTTTTCCACACTTTTGTGTTGTTGATTTAATATGAGCTTTCCCTTGGCTCTTGCCTGAAATTTAAAAATTTTTTAAATGGATTCAATAGATTTTTCAAGGAGCTCATTCTGTGGCAAACATTTTCTGGCACAGAGGTGTTTTTGTTTTATCTCTGAAAACTCTTGAGTGTCTTAGTCATAGAATTAAGAAGGTAAACAAACTTTTAAGAACACACCTCTAAAGCCAAAAGATCTGAGCTTGGCTGGCCAGCATGGCTCAGTGGTTGAGCATCCACCTATGAACCAGGAGGGCACTGTTTGATTCCTGGTCAGGGCACATGCCCGGGTTACAGGCTTAATCCCCAGTGTGGGGCGAGTAGGAGGCAGCTGATTAGAGATTCTCATCACTGATGTTTCTTTCTCTCCTCTCCCTTCCTCTCTGAAATCAATATATATAATTCTGAGCTTGAATTCTCCCTCTACCATTTTCTAAAATATGTGACTCTGGCAAGTTACTTAACCCTTCTAATTCTCATTAGTGAAATGAAGAATGCTTACTTTATATGGGAGTTGTGAAGGTTAAATGAATATATGTATTGCCTATATCTGACAACTAGAAAGTACTCAGTAAATGAAGCAGCACATAGATGGGAGTGAACATGGCATATACTGGTGACACTAAGGAGACAGCCAAGAGTAGCAATAAATAAAAGGAGGCAGATGGTGGAGGACCTGAAATTACTACAGAAACTTTAGGTTGTAAGAGTATATCCTTCATCTCTAAGAAATTAAAGAACCACTGAAAGTTTTTTTAAATATATATATATATTTTTTTAAATGTATTTTATTGATTTTTTACAGAGAGGAAGGGAGTGGGATAGTTAGAAACATCGATGAGAGAGAAACATCCATCAGCTGCCTCCTGCACACCCCCTACTGAGGATGTGCCTGCAACCAAGGTACATGCCCTTGACCAGAAACGAACCTGGGACCCTTCAGTCCGCAGGCCGATGCTCTATCCACCGAGCCAAACTGGCTAGGGCTTAAAAATATATTTTATTTGATGCTTTACAGAGAGGAAGGGAGAGGGATAAAGAGTTAGAAACATCGATGGGAGAGAAACATCAATTAGCTGCCTCCTGCACACCTCCTCCTGGGGATGTGCCCACAACCAAGGTACATGCCCTTGACCGGAATCGAACCTGGGACCTTTCAGTCCGCAGGCCCACGCTCTATCCACTGAGCCAAACCAGTTAGGGACCACTAAAAGTTTTTGAATAGGACTTTTTTTGTTTGTTTGTTTTTACCATTTAACAATTGGTGTTTATTATTATTATTATTTTTAGAAATTTTAGAGCAGTTATGGGGGCACAGCAAACTTGAGAGGAAGGTACAGAGATTTCCCATATATCCTCTGCTCTCACACATGCAGTCTCCCCTTTATCAACATCGGTTAAAATTGAACCTACATTGGCACATCATAATCACTCAAAGTCCATAGTTCACATTATGGCTCATTCTTGGTTGTGTATATGCTTTGGGTTCAGACAAATGTATAATGATATATATTCACAGCTCTAAAAATCCTCTGTACTCAGACTATAAATAACTCCCACCCCAACTCCTGACAACCACTGATCTTTTTATTGTCTCCTTACTTTTACCTTTTCCAGAATATCAGATAGTTGGAATCCTACAGAATATAGCCTTTTAAGATTGCCTCTTTAGTAAATGCATTTAAGATTTCTCCATGTTTTCTCATGGCCTGATAGCTCATTTCTTTTAGCACTGAATAATAGTCCATTGTCTGGATGTGCCACAGTTTACATATCTGTTCAGCTACTGAAGAACATCTTAGTTGCTTCCAAGTTTAAGTAATGCTGAACAAAGCTGCTATAAACATCTGTGTGCAGGACATACATTTTCAATTCCTTTGGGTAAATACCAGGAAGCTTAAAGAGGATTTTGAATGATATAATTTTTAATACTGAAAGATTAATCTGGAAGCAGTGTGAAAAAATGGATTGACAAAGTTGAGGAGAGAGCCTAGAATCAAAAGAAGAGGGAAGTCATTATAGCAAGGTACACAGGAAATAAGGCTCACCTAAAATAAGGTGAAAATCTAGGATAAAAAAATGAACACTTAAAAATATCAGTTGCTTACTGAGTAGATAAAGAAATTAAAGAAGAACAAGGAGAAAACTGAAGTGTAAGAACCTAATTCTAAGTTTTGAATCTGATAAAAGGATATTGGTGGTGAAACTTAGAAAAGCCAATTTATTTTGTTGGTTTCTTGTTGTTGTTTGAGAAGCAGGACTCTGATAAAGTCAGTTTAGATCCTACATTTGACATTCAAGATGAAATATACTTGGTATAGAGTAGGCCTTATTAAGTGATGAGTGCATTTAATTGAAGATCAGGCAGCTAGATCAGTGCACCAAAGAGAGGACAATCAGAAATACTTGAGAAACAACAGCATTAACACAGTAGAATTCAAAATGTGCAGACAACTATAATAAAGATCTACCGAAGTCCTGATATTATAAACTTATCACCAGAGGAAAAATGTTATCCATCACAGTTGGATTAAGCTTGTATTTCTTCATGTTTCTCACCATCACAGTTAGATTAATCTTGTATCTCTTCATGAAAACAGGAGTCAGGTTGGTTTCCTCAGAAAGTTATGGGCAAAAACTATCTGTTAATGTCATTAGGTTTATGCTGGAATCTGAGGAATGGAAAGACCCACTGTGCAGAGCCCTGGAATTCAGAGGAAGCTTTGCTTCAGGCATCCTGGTAATCCTCTACACGGTCATTTCCATGTTGGGCTGTGCTAGTCTTCGCTTTCTACAGAATTTGCATAGGATTCTATATAATTTTTAAGACAAAGAAATTGGGCATTGAAAATATGTCTAGAATTGAGACTTAAGAACTTTCTTACTAAAATTAGACAATGGAATAATCTATAATAATAAAAGTATAATATGCTAATTAGACTGGACATCCTTCCAGACGTCCTTCTGGACTAAGCCAGGGCTGCAAGGGAAGCCTGGATCCTGGGTGCCAGAGGGAAGCCAATGCCGGCAGCCGGGGGAAGGAAGGCCTACTCTTGCACAAATTTTGTGCATCAGACCTCTAATCGTGATAAGAGACTATGCTTGCAAATAAGTAATATATTTTACTGAGCCATGAGAAAATAGATTAAGGAGCAGTAAGAAAAGAAAGTTAATTTTTTTAAATAGCATTAGTTCAAGAGTCAAACTTTTTGTATTGTTTCTTTACTTTCACAGGGAGATTCTTGTTTTTGTTTCAGTTTATACATTGTAAAAGGGAATGAAGATAAACTTTGGAACCATAAAAATAGATTTTGTAACCAGATTGATCACTAAAGCATAAGCATTTCCAAATAGTTAATTGTTCACAATCCAAATGAAAAATGACACAAATACAAAGATCAGCAATATTCCTACAGTGAGCAGGAAAATACAGTAAATCCTTACTAAACAACATAGATAGGTTCTTAGAACTGCAGCAAAATAATGTATAGCACAATAACTTAAAAATAAAAAAAGTGAGAGGCACCAAGCATTTATTTGAGAGTCAAAAGAATAGTTTGTGTGTGTGTGTGTGTGTGTGTGTGTGTATACACACACATTAGAGGCCCAGTGCACAAGATTCATGCACTGGTGGGGGGCATGGACTGCAGGGATTTCCCACTGTGGGAGCACCACTCATCCAGTCAGCCAAGCGGCTGTGGACCCGCCCTCTGAGCAGTTACTCCCTGGTCTGGCATCTTCGGTGGAGCCGGAGCACTTGCCTCTCCAGGGGACCCGATCAAGGCCAGGCAGGCCCAGGGACAATAGTACTGAGAGGCGGTGGCCATGAACCTGCCTCCCAGCCTCTGGTGGTGCTGTGTGGCCTGCAGGCATCTGGAGGAGGCAGCAGGGAGTGAGGAGGAGGAGCCTGGGGTGAGGAGCCGATGATAGATCGATAGATCGAAGCCTGGGTTCCTGCCTGTTGGCCTGGGGTTCACAGCGGGAGCAGTTGCTCATCCCGGTCAGCCAAGCAGCGCTGCTGCGTTGAGCATCTGCCCCCTGGTAGTCAGTACATGTCATAGCGACTGGTTGACCAGTCATTCTGCCGTTCGGTCGCTGGGCTTTTAATATATATATATATATATATATATATATATTTATATTTATATTTATATTTATATTTATATTTATATTTATATTTATATTTATATTTATATTTATATATATTTATATATATTTATATATATTTATATATATTTATATATATTTATATATATTTATATATATATATTATTGATTTCAGAGAGGAAGGGAGAAGGGGAGAGAGATATAGAAACATCAACGATGAGAGAGAATCATTGATTGGCTGCTTCCTGCACACTCCACACTGGGGAGTGAGCCTGCAAACCTGGACATATATCCTGACCAGGAATTGAAATATGACCTCCTGGTTCATAGGTTGACGCTCAATCACTGAGCCACACCAGCTGGAAAGAATAGCTATTTTGAATCTTTTTTTTAAAAAATATATTTTATTGATATTTTTACAGAGAGGAAGGGAGAGGGATAGAGAGCTAGAAACATCGATGAGAGAGAAACATCGATCAGCTGCCTCCTGCACACCTCCCACTGGGGATGTGCCCGCAACCAAGGTACATGCCCTTGACCGGAATCGAACCCGGGACCCTTCAATCCGCAGGCCGATGCTCTATCCACTGAGCCAAACCTGTTTCGGCAAGAATAGCTATTTTGGAAGGACTGATTCAGACAGAACCCCAATAGTGTCCCAATTAGGAGGTGAAGGCAAGGGGTATTTATGAGAACGGGAAGAGGAACAATTATGTCAATAGGAGGAAGGGGTTTTTATAGGTAAAGAATACAAAGTGATATATTCTAAAGAATGTTTTTCATTTTCAATCCAATAGTCATAATGTCTGCTTTCCTACCTTTACAAGCAGTCGTTTGGAATGCAGTGCCGCTGTAGGCTCAGTCCAAAGATTATTTTGCCCAGTTTTAACATTCCAAAGGTTTAAGAAATAAGACATGCAAGGTAGTTCCTCTGGATGACAACTCTGACTCCATTTTAAATTGACTTTCTTTATATTATATTTTGTATTTCCCCTTTTGATTGAGATCTTTCCTTAAAGCATTGCTGAACAATCATTGGAAAGCAACAATGGTCAGTTATTAAAAGCACTAGAGGCCAGTTGCACGATATTCGTGCAAGAATAGGCCCCTGGCTTCACTCCCAGCCACCCGGGAGCCGGCAAGTCTCCGCTCCCCAGCCGCCTGGGAGCCGGCAAGTCCCCACTCCCGGGGCACCTGGGAGCCGGCAAGTCCCCACTCCCCAGCCACCTGGGAGCAGGCATGTCCCTGCTTCTGTCTGGAGTACCACTCCAGTAGCTCCCTCCACTGCCCCCCTTCCCCTCATAGCAGGCTTCACACCGCTCTGTGCCTGCATACGCAAATTAACCTCCATCTTTGTTGGGTTAATTTGCATACTCACTCTGATTGGCTGTGGGCATAGCAGAGTGATGGTTAATTTGCATGTTTCTCTTTTATTAGGTAAGACTAGTGGGCCGGTGCACGAAATTCGTGCACATTGAAAGGGGATTAATTAGAGGAAATAATTTAATATTGTTATTTGCCCTTTCTCTATAATAGAAGTGTCAGAGATGAAAGGAAATTAGTAAAATGTATATGAAAACCTTCCTCCTGTCAGAGTCTGGGGCGCACCACGAGACCCAGAGTCAAGTCCCCGCCCACCCACATGCACCTCAAAATCGTGTGAGACCCAGACCCAGCCGGCCCCCACCCCCATTGGGCTAGATCCAGACGTAGCCAGTCCCACCCTTGTCAAGCCCCGCCGGGTAAGGGATGTAGCCTCAGGTCCCCTGGCCCGGCACCAGGATGGGGGGCATGGCCTGAGATCCCCCAGCCCAGACCGGGGTGGGGGGTGTGCCTTGAGGTCCCCCATCAAGCCCCGCCAGGTGGGGGACATGGCTTGAGATCCCCTGTCAAGCCCCGCTGGGTGGGGGGCGTGCAGCCTCAGGTCCCCTGACCCAGCACCAGGAGGGGGGCACAGCCTCAGGTCTCCCGTCAAGCCCCACCGGCAGGGGGGTGCAGCCTCAGGTCCCCCATCAAGACCCACTGGGCGGGGGCACGGCCTGAGTTCCCCCGACCCAGCTCTGGGGGTGCATCTTGAGGTCCCCTGTCAAGCCCCGCTGGGTGGGGAGCATGGCCTGAGGTCCCCTGTCAAGCTCCACCAGGCAGGGGGGTGCAGCCTCAGGTCCCCTGGCCCAGTGCTGGGGCGGGGGGTCGTGGCCTGAGGTCCCCCGGCCTGGTGCCAAGGCAGGAGGTGCAGCCTGAGGTCCCCTGTCAAGCTCAGCCAGGCAGGGTGGCGCAGCCTCAGGTCCCCCATCAAGCCCCGCTAGGCAGGGGGCGCAGCCTGAGTTCCCCAACCCAGCACTGGGGGTGCACCTTGAGGTCCCATCAAGCCCCGCCAGGCAGGGGGGCACAGCCTCAGGTCCCCTGGCCTGGTGCTGGGGCAGGGGGTGTGGCCTGAGGTCCCCCTGGCCTGGTGCTGGGGCGTGGGTGCAGCCTGAAGTCCCCTGTCAAGCCCCACCTGGTGGGGGGGGTGTGGCCTCAGGTCCCCTGGCCTGGTGCCAAGGCAGGAGGTGGGGCCTGAGGTCCCCTGTCAAGCCCCTCGGGGGCGGGGGACAGCGTAGCCTCAGGTCCCTGCTGATTGCTCGTTAAGGCTTCTTAAGGGAACTTGGCCTCAGCTGTGGATGCAAGCCATCTTTGTGACGGAGTGATGGTCAATTAGCATATTTCCTCCTTATTAGATAGGATTGTTAGTCCTCCAGTGGTGGGAAGGCTCCTTCCTGTTATGTCTGTCCCACAAAGGAGTGAAAGAGGTGTTTTAGGAGCGTTAGGCAACAGAACAGAGGAAGCCCTTAAAGGCAAACATCTTCTGTAGCTTCTTGAGGTAAGTCTCATAAGCCTTAGTGATCATCTCAAAATGTTGAGCAACAATTATCAGAGTATTATCTTTATAACATTGAGCTATGTAAAACAAAGTTTTGTACAGCAAAAAAATTCCTATAATAACAAACAAAAAGTTAAGTCCAATTTGGAGAATAAATCTGAACCAGGAGGCAATACTTGAGGGCAGTCAGCTGAAGGTATTAGAAAATCATGAAGTGTCCATGGGCACTGTATTTAATCATTTGGCTTGTGCTCAGATTTTATCTAGTTCCACCCCTATTTTACCAGAAGTGTTTTATCTAAGTATGAGAGGTATTAAGAACAGGGCAAACCTCAACTTGTTTACTTAGGATCTGATCAAGAGCAATCCTATTGTCTAATATAACTTGCACAAGGGAATTTAAAGATTTGTCCTGGTTGGCTATTGCTTTGGTGGTAACACCAGAAAACCTTCTCTAAGGTTTTTGATAAGTTTTTAATCAAGTACTTATTCATTGCAATACCTGCTTAAAGAAAAAGTGTTTTTCTAAATCTGGCACCTATACTGGGGTTGGCATCACTAGGCACTGAAGATTCTTTTTTTTTTTTAATATATTTTATTGATATTTTACAGAGAGGAAGGGAGAGGGATAGAGAGTTAGAAACATCGATGAGAGAGAAACATCGATCAGCTGCCTCCTGCACACCTCCCACTGGGGATGTGCCCGCAACCAAGGTACATGCCCTTGACCGGAATCGAACCCGGGACCCTTCAGTCCGCAGGCCGACGCTCTATCCACTGAGCCAAACCGGTTTCGGCGGCACTGAAGATTCTTGACTATGTGTGTAACCAGTTGCACATTTTGACCTATGAAGTAGGTTTGAAGGTGATGCCCAATGTCACGTTATCTGTCCAGGCAGAAATTAAGGAAAAAAAGAAAACAATAACTATTATAGTGAGTGCTTGGCCTCTGACATTAATTGTGAGATAGGAAGGCGCTAAAGTAACCGTGGGAAAGTTACCTTTCTGGAAGGAAAGGTAAATGTTTCAAGTCTGCTTACAAAGGTATAATTTTCCATTTGTTAGCAATTTTATTAATCCAGTTTTTTTTTGTTTTAGAATTCTGCAAGTCTTCACCCAGTTTAATGGTATGATCTGAAAGTTTATTAGAACCCTGTATTTTAAAGTGTCAGAATCCTCTCCATGAATTTCTCTGAAGATGAAACCATCTTTGCAGAAACACTTTTGCAAAAGCATCAGAGTAAAATAACAACTGCCTGCAAATGACAAAAGACTTAAAAAATCTGGTGAGAGTTCACAAATACACACATAAAAACAATGCAAGTGACTTGGTTATCCATTCTAATCTTAGTTTGACCATACAGAAAAAATTTTAAAGTTTAATCATTACACTAGTATATTTCAAATTTCCTACCACTTAAACTTTTAAGCATTAATGTTCTAATTTTAAAATAGCCATCTTCTTAAGAATTTGATTTCTAGGTTCAGGAGTAGAACTAGAAGTTACTTGTTTTTCCTCCAAACCAGTTGGTTCCTAGAGAGAGCA
Organism: Plecotus auritus; assembly: GCF_963455305.1. NCBI lineage: Eukaryota > Metazoa > Chordata > Mammalia > Chiroptera > Vespertilionidae > Plecotus > Plecotus auritus. Next base: position 44,750,414 of record NC_137771.1, on the reverse strand, counting down.
TGGACTCACAAGGTGAGGTTGTAAATGTACGAAAAGTTTAATGCTGCCTTCTGTCTTCCCTGACCTTGGTGGGGAGAATGGGGAGGATCCTGGTGGTGTTCCATAGCCCATAAAAAACCACCTTTTATAGGACACCAGCTTTTCTCACCGATTCTTGGAAAAGGTGACACTTTTGTCACTGGATCTTAGTGGGTGCCAGAGAAGTAGCCATCACTGAGACAGCTACAGGACCCCTGTTTAACAGAGTAAGGGGGTGCAGTCCTAACGCTTATTGAGAAGAGCTAGGTATTGTGCTGCTTAGTTGCCCAGGTTCAAGTAACCACCTTTATGAATACATAACTGAAAGCCAATTTACATGCTTATATTTCAAATAAAGCTTTAAAAGTAAATTAGAAATAATGTATCATAATTATTGAGCAGTCTATTGGCTAAAGAGAATAGAAGGCTTATTATGGGTGGAATTTGCCTGGACAGCACAGGGCCAAGGAAGGAGATTTAAAAAAAAATATCACAGTAATGCTGCAAAATTGGCTTAGCAAACATTTTGAATATAATTTTAATACTACAATATTATTGAAATAATTTTATGTCCTTCTATTCCAAAATTATACTTCTCATAATATAGTACATTATCCCAAGGTTCTCCAAGTGTGGTCTAATTGTAATATCTGAACCAGCAATACCAGCAATAGTATCAGCATCATTTGGGAACTCATTAGAAATACAAATTATCCTACCCCACCCTACATCTTCAGATTTAGGAACTCTGCTTGTGGGGCCCATTCTTCTGTTTTTGTGTGGTTTCTTACAAGATTTTTAAGTAGATTTTTAGAGAGAGAGAAACGATGTGAGAGTGAAACTTTGACTGGCTGCCGCCTGCATGCTGCCTACCAGGGATTGAGCCTACAATTTGGGCATGTGCCTAGATTGGGAATCAAACTGGCAACCTTTCAGTGCATTGGATGACTGACCCAACCAACCGAGCCACCCCGGCCAGGGCTCCTTCCGTGTTTTAACAAAACCTCCTGATGACTCTGATGCTCCATAAAGTGTGGGAATCACTGCATAATACAATTCTTCAAAATCAGTGCTACTGTGGATGAAGAGGCACCATTCAAATTCAAATACTTTTACACTAGGAAAAAAGGATTAAACTTTCACTTAAAAATATACATTTGGGCAGTATAAAAGATATCCCCACTACAGAAATTTTAGTATAAAAATGTAGAAAGAAGGGGTAGAGGGGAAAAACCCCTCCAACTCTTCTGCTGCTTTCAGTTTGTCTAATTACAACCAGCTCAACTGAAAAGCCAAAGATCAATTCCTAGTTTCAAACCACTGAATGTGTCTGCATAACTAATAACTCATCTGCAAGTAAAGGAATTATATTAGAAAAGTGGTTCCCCTATCTTGAACCAGAAATCAGAATCTCTAGGGATGAGGCCCAAGAGTTTACATCTTGAACAGCATCCTGGTGAATCCATGTTCACTTAGCTTTTGGAGCCATTATGTTAGACCAGTGGTCGGCAAACTCATTAGTCAACAGAGCCAAATATCAACAGTACTATTGAAATTTCCTTTGAGAGCCGAAAACTGACTTCTGTGCATGGGCCACGAAGTTTCAATAGCACTGTACGTGCACGCCCGCACGTGGTGTTTTGTGGAAGAGCCACACTCAAGGGGCCAAAGAGCCGCAGGTGGCTCGCGAGCCGTGGTTTGTCGACCACTGGGTTAGACAAAACAGTGATACCTAAATATCCTCGTTACCAATGAAGCACATTTATCTATTTATTTATTATTTTTTAATATATTTTATTGATATTTTACAGAGAGGAAGGGAGAGGGATAGAGAGTTAGAAACATCGATGAGAGAGAAACATTGATCAGCTGCCTCCTGCACACCTCCTACTGGGGATGTGCCCGCAACCAAGGTACATGCCCTTGACTGGAATCGAACCTGGGACCCTTCAGTCCGCAGGCTGACGCTCTATCCACTGAGCCAAACCATTTAGGTGAAGCACATTTATTTAAAAAAACAACTGTAATCCAGTTCTAATCTCCTGTGGCTCTCTGGAGGTATAATAATTCTACTTTTCTGTTGAAGAACCTGCTGCACTAAGGAATTGGACAGAGCCCTGTAGCTGGAAACGGGATTTCAATGGAACTGCTGTATATTTGTTCTATAGTATCAGACAAACATCCTAAATTAAAACAACGATAAACAAAATGACTTTCTAAAATATTGTAGTTATTTAATGTAGAGTTTAAAATTAAGTAAAAAATAAAATCTTAAAAAACAGAACCTCCAACGTTTCACTTGGTGGTAATCTCTTTGGTCTCCTGTCATAGGCCCTTCCCCTCACCTAAACTTGCACTAAGGAAAAGAAGGTGCAATGCCCAGCTGTGCGCTAGCGTCCTTAAGTACGGTTCGCAGCAGCCTTCCACAAATTCCCTAGGATAACAGGGAGGCCATTAGATCCTCTGAGCACAGACTCTGAAATCGGACAAACATCACCTTTATTCCAACTCCGTCATAAGGTCAACACGCTTATTAGGTGTCTTTAAGCCAGGTTCGTTATCTGCAAACCCAAATCCAACCAGGACTAACGGAGATGTTTGTAAAGCGTTTATCAAATCGCCGGGCTCCGCTGGCACTTTTGCAGACTGTCAGAGCAGGGTTAGCTCGGGAGTAAGCAGTGGGATGGTTGGAGGGCAAGCCTTCTCCTTTTTTCCCCTCTGGAAAGCCAACCAACGCTCTCCCAGCTGAGTCAGCGGGCGGATAGAAAGGTGAACCTGCGAGCAGCCAGTGCTAGGTCCCTTTAAGAGCCCGCCTCCCCCGCCCTTCTCCCGTCCACGCCCAGCGAAGGCGGAACCGGAAGGCGTGAGGGACGCGCCGGTCCCCAGCATGGCGGCCGCCTGGCCCTCCGGGCCGGCAGCTCTGGATACCGTGGCTGTCCAGCTCCTGGGTGTCCTGTGGTTTGTGTCAGTCACCACGGGACCCTGGGGAGCTGCCGCCGCCGGGGGCGAGGAGTCGCTTAAGTGCGAGGACCTCAAAGTGGGACAATATCCTCTGTGAGGAGCTTCCCCTGGGGGAGAGGTAGATGTGGGCTGGCGAGTGGGTCGTGGCCCTGGGCGCGGGCTGGGGTTGTACTGACAGGAGCGGTGACCTGTGGCCACTAAGGACCGGGGGACGCTGGGAGGTGAGGAGAGATGAGGATTGGGCAAAACTGGCCACCCTGTGTAAATTTCCTTGGGATTTTACGATTGTTGGCGCTTTTTCTTCTGTCCCACCTGTTTATTTATTTTATTTTATTTTTTTTATATTTTATTGATATTTCACAGAGAGGAAGGGAGAGGGATAGAGAGCTAGAAACATCGATGAGAGAGAAACATCGATCAGCTGCCTCCTGCACACCTCCCACTGGGGATGTCCCCGCAACCAAGGTACATGCCCTTGACCGGAATCGAACCCGGGACCCTTCAGTCCGCAGGCTGAGGCTCTATCCACTGAGCCAAACCGGTTTCGGCCCACCTGTTTATTTTTATTTTTTATTTTTCTGGTGGGTTGGTTTGTTCAACAAACACATAGGTCCTGAAGTATGCAAGGTCCTAATCTAGACCCTAGTAATAAAACGATTGGCAGGGCCTACTCTGGAAGTTTGCGGTCTTGGAGTGAGACCAGTGGTTAATAACGACAAAGCCAGGGTGTGTTGCCCATGATTCATTCACTTTACATGTATTATTACCTTTTATCACTCTCAAACTCCGTTGCGATGCCAGACTGTCAGGGGGCAAATGCCTGCTCCACTTTGTAACCGGGGACAAACGATTTGAACTCAGTTTTCTCATGATGAATAATATAGATAACAGACCAATTTAAAGGTCTGTTGTGATAAATTAGCACTGCAGGTAAATCACTTAGAATAATGCCTGACATATAGACGGAACGGTAGGTGTTAGCTGTTAATTTACAGAAGAGAAAACTAAGGCTGAAGGGGTTGAGTGGGTCTATTCAATGTAACAGTTTTGATAAACTGAGGAACAGTATGAAATGGGAGCTGCATTCAAATTAAAATAGCTACTTTTGTACAAAATTAGATACTTTGATACAAATTGCATAACAGAAAAATTAATAGCAGAAATCAGAGATAAAGGAAAGATTTTAGGAGGGAAAATCTTAAAGTTAAGAAAATTCTATTCTATAGTATTTTTATGTAATTTGAGGAGAGGCAGTGGTTATTTGTGTGTTTTTTTTTTTTTTTAAGAACAGCTCTTATTTGCTGAATACCATTTTGTTGAAGTTTGAGAATCATTAACTTAGCAGGTTGAGTTATTTTCATGGCAAAAAGGTCAGGGCCGTTCTCTCAAAGAAAATAATTGGGCAATATGAAGAATTGTGCTTTTTGAACCCTAGAGAGAAGTGGCTGAGCATATAGGACTATAAGGTGATGATAACTGGAAAATATCTGTTATGCCTGGCATAAAAATGAGGTTTTCAAATGCTGACTCAAAACCATAAACAGAGACATCTTGTGAATTCTTTCTTGTCTCATTATAATGTCAATAAAATATTTAGGAAACAGAAAAGCACCCAAGTGTTTTAAATATCTGTAAGGATATAATTATTATATCTGTTTCAAAAGATTTAAAATCCTGTTGGGGAGACCATGTAGATCCACCTAAAACGCCATCTGCCCTGCAGCCTGATGCACATGCCCTAGGCTTGGAGTCAGGAAACCTGATTTTGCAACCCATCATTTATATGACTGGAGAAGTCACTCAGACTTTGAGCCTGTTTGTGCTTCTGTAATGTGGGAATAATAATGTGGGAATCTACCTCACAGGGTTTTCAAGTTACATGAAATCATGTAAATGGCAATACTTGGGGCCCCATAAATTAGTTCAGTCAAATCTCTGGAAACTGATTTTTTTTTTTAACCTTAAAGCTTTCTTACAATAATTTGGTAAATATTTTTATTTTCATTTTTTTTGTGTGTGTGTGTGCTCTGTGCTTAAACCCTAACTGATGTTCTTTAAGGATGGCATTCTTTGCTAGAGCTTTTAGTATACATTAAGTTAATATACTTTTCCTGTAATTAATGTTCAGGTATTATTTAGTGGTACTGACGATATGTTTGTGCTTGTCTTTTTTGACCTGGATAAATTAACAGCCTCCTTTTACATGTGAATATAAACATAAGTATATATGAGATATTAAACAAATGGTAATGTTTTGTGTTGGAATAGAGTTCACATTTCCTTAACTTTTCTTAAATATATTTGTAAAGATCCAAAAATAAATGATGCTACACAAGAACCAGTTAACTGTACAAACTACACAGCTCATGGTAAGACTTCTAGAAAAATGTCTTTAAAAATAAATTTTAAAACATATTTTCTAGATTAATGAATGATCACTAAAAGTAATTAATGTGTGTTTTTTTTTTTCTTGAGTTATAACGTTATTCAGTTTCCAGGACAACTTAAAATTGGAGAACTGGCTAGAGGATTTAAAAAAGAATTTTATTCTCTTTAATTATAAAACTGGGAAGTTTTATGGTTTCATTCATTTTTTTAAACCTTTGGAATCAATTTATATAGCTGTCTTGATGCCCTTTATTTACCAAGCTATGTTATGCAAAAGTGCTGCTTCAGTTAGATTTTTAATTACTTGTAAAGAACTTGAAATGAGACTCTTAGTACAATAAGGTACAGTGAGCAGCTGTATCACCCACATTATGCACTTGTAAAATATACCTTGGTAGTCCAGCTGGCGTGGCTCAGTGGTTGAGCTTCTACCTATGAACCAGAAGGTCATGGTTAGATTCCCAGTCATGGCACATGCCTGGGTTTCCAGCTGAATCCCCAGTGAGGGGCATGCAGAGGGCGGCTGGTCAATGGTTATCTCTCATCATTAATGTTTCTATTTCTCCCTCCCCCTCTGAAATAAATAAAAAATATATTAAAAAAAATATATATATATACACATACATACATACTTGGGTACATCCTAAGTATGAGAACAGTATGGTAAGGATTTTAAATATGCATCACTCTTTTTTCTTTTTTGTATCAGTATTTTCTTAGAGATGTTTTGAAAATGGATAAACCCTCACCTAATGATTTTGGGAACCATCTATTCTAAAATATGTGTAATACCACAACCAGGGCATGTGCCCTGACCAGGAATTGAACCCACAACTAACGTCTCAGTGCATGGGTCAACGCTCCAACTAAGCTACACCAGCCAGGGTTAGCTGTCTGTCTGTCTGTCTATCTATAATGTAGCTTTTCCTATCTACATTAAAATCTCATGTCAGATGTTCTATTGAGAGGTGGTTTGCTATATGTTATATTCTCTTGTGTGCTTTGCTAGTCTTAAAAAACAACACATAATCACACCTTTCCTACAAGAAAAAAATGGTTTCTTGCCTTTTTCTGCCTTTAGTTCCATGTTTTCCAGCACCCAACATAACTTGTAAAGATTTCAGTGGCAATGAAACACATTTTACTGGACATGAAGTTGGTTTTCACAAGCCCATATCTTGCCGAAATGTGTAAGTACCTTACTGAAGTTAAATTTTCAAATCACTTGCTTATGTTGTATCTTGATTACATACAGTGAAGAGATTAAGAGTTAATTTATGGGGAAAATTCTTTACTAATTTAACTTTACGTTTTGCTTGTATCAGAAAACTTCTACTTTAAGTGTGCATGTTATATTGTTTTATAAATGCATTTTATCAACCAAGTAAAATTCTGTTGTTCACTACTTGGGATAAATGAAGACTGAACAGCCTTATGCCATGTCAGTTCAGTCATTTAGGCTACCCAAATGAGTTAGGAAAAAATTCTGTTCTCAAAATTTGGGGGATTTCTAGAGTTCAAAATAAAGGACTGTGTACTTGTGCTATTAAAAGAATGCGAACTATTAAGTCATTTGCATATTAAGGGAATTTTGAAACTTGGTTTCATTTTTTGTAATAGGCATGGATGATGAATGGTAATGTAAAACAATTCAAATGTTAGTTTGGGATATTAAGATAAATGGCTTTATTTTGTTAGGAATATTCTTTGTTTAAAGGACTTTTAAGTTTGCTTTTAATTTTGCTTCAGTAAAGCTAACATTTTATTCCTCTATTTTTGCTTTGTGCTAAAAACTTAGTTTTATTCACTTTTATTAATTGCTGGCACTATATTTTTACCTTTTAACTGTACATTGTTGCAGCTATTTGATGATACCTATTTGAATTTATTTAAAAAAAATAACCACTGTTTGGCTTTACAAGTTCTATTAGAATTCCTAGAAATTATTATTAGAGCCTTTTTTTTTCTTTTGACCCTACTTCATTGAATTAATGAGGAGCTTTAGATTCTACCTTGCTAAGCCAATCATTTAGGATTGTTGAGTTCTAAGAGTTCTCATTAGTAAAGTAAAAATTGTTAAAAGGAATTATTTCCGAAGTATTTAGATATGGTTTAGACCAGTGGTTGGCAAACTCATTAGTCAACAGAGCGGCAAGCCTCATATGGCTCCGAGCTGCAGTTTGCCGACCACTGGTTTAGACAATTTTGAAATTTATAGATTGATGTTTCTACCTTAAACTTTCCAAATGACAATTTACTAAGTGCTGGTCTAAGATATTTTAGGCTACTCGAGGCCCGATGCACGAAATTCGTGCAAGAGTAGGCCTTCCTTCCCCTGGCTGCCGGCACTGGCTTCCCTCTGGCACCCGGGACCTGGGCTTCCCTGCAGCTGCCAGCAGTACCTGGGACCCGAGCTTCCCTGCGGCTGCTGGCAGGCACCCATGACCCGGGCTTCCCTCGCAGCCCTGGCTTTCATCTGGAAGGACAGAAGGATGTCCGGTCTAATTAGCATGTTATGCTTTTATTATTATAGATAATACAGTAACTAAGAATATCATCTGTTGAGAACAGCTAGCTACTCAGGTTGGACCTTACAGTAGTTTTCCATGATTTCTCAGAGTAAAAGGCAGAGTCTTTACAATGGTTTTCAAGGCCCTGCATGAGCTGCCCTCTTTGCCCCCTATTACCTCTCTGACATTGTCTTCTATTCTTCCCTTTTCCCCCTCTACTCCTGCCACACTGTCCTCCTTAATAGACCTCAAACATGTAAGGTGTGCTGCCTTTGGAATAACAGTGTGTTGTCTGGGACACTCTTCCTTCAGAGGCATGACATGGCTGACTCACCTCCCTAAGGTCTTTGCTGAAATATCACCTTCCCCGTAAGCCCTCTAATCACCTTATTTAAATGGGTCCTATTTGTATCCCTAGCATTCTGGATTCCCTACACACCCTGTTCCATTTTTTTTCATAACATGTATGGCTTTTTTAATAGATGATTTACTGGAAATATTTTTATTGTTTGCTGCCATTAGATTGTTAGCTCTTTAGGGGCAGGGATCTTTGTCTCTTGTATTCATTAAAATATTCCAATAGCCTAGAATAGTGGTTGGCAAACTGCGGCTCGCGAACCACAGTTTGCCGCTCTGTTGACTAATGAGTTTGCTGACCACTGGCCTAAAATAGTTGTTGGCATGCAGTAGCTATCCAAAAAGCATTAATTGAATGAATGAATGAATGAACCAATTAACAAATAAATAATAACTAGCAGTTTTGTTTTCTAAAATGTTACATGTTGAAGGTGACACTCAGGTTCTAATTTCATGCAGAAATGGCTATTCATATAAAGTGGCTGTTGCACTGTCTCTTTTTCTTGGATGGTTGGGAGCAGATCGATTTTACCTTGGATACCCTGCCTTGGGTGAGTATGTTTCATTAAAAAAAAAAATCCTTGTGAACCTTGTGTGGTAGGTAAATGTACCTATTCTTTTTTTAAAAATATATTTTATTGATTGTTTACAGAGAGGAAGGGAGAGGGGTAGAGAGTTAGAAACATCGATGCGAGAGAAACATCGATCAGCTGCCTCCTGCACACCCCCTAGTGGGATGTGCCCGCAACCAAGGTACATGCCCTTGACCGAAATTGAACCTTCAGTCCGCAGGCTGATGCTCTATCCACTGAGCCAAACCGGTTAGAGCATGTACCTATTCTTATAGATTAAATCTCTGCATATTTTTAATAGTTACAAAAGTTTCATGTACCTGGAGTAGAATCTACACTAATAAAAGAAAGATGCAAATTGACCGTACCACCATGATGCCCACCAGCCAATCAGGAGTGAGTATGCAAATTAACCCGACAAAGATGGTGGGTTAATTTGCACACCCAGGCGCCCAGCGGCCTGGGTCCCGGGAACATCCTCGGGACCCAGGCCGCTCAGAGCCTGTAGGCCCACGCGTAGGCCGTGAGTGGCCGGGGTCCCAGAACACCCCTGGCCACTCCTGGCCTACGGGCCTTGGTGCCGAGCCGCCGGGGGTGGGGCAGCAGAGGCTTGAGTAGGGCCGGAGTGGAGCCAGGGGTGCCCTGCCCAAGCTGTGGCACAGGCTTGATCGGAGCCGGGGGGCCCTGCCTAAGCCACAGCAGAGGTTTGAGCAGGGCCTGAGCGGAGCCGGGAGTGCTCTGTCCAAGCCATGGCGGAGGCTTGAGCAGGCCTGGAGACGGGGGGTGTGCCAGCCTCGGCTTGCCAGCAGTCCTGCCTCTGCACATGAGCAGCAGAGGAAACACCTTTTCTGACTGCTCATTGGCTAAGCTCCCTGTACGCCACTGGTAATGTTCTTGGTAACTTGGGTAATAAGAATCCAAAAAGGTGATCTAGGGTTTTTCCACCACACTGCTGGAGGAAAAAAACAAAGGCCCGCTGCTGGAGGGCTAAGAAATGTCATATCCTGCCCTAGCTGGTTTGGCTCAGTGGATAATGCCTCAGCCTGCTGACCACAGGGTCCGGGTTCGATTCTGATTAAGGGCATGTACCTAGGTTGCAGGCTTCTCCCTGGCCCGGGCCCAGGTCAGGGATCATGCAGGAGGCAACCAATCAAAGCGTCCCTCTCACATTGATGTTTCTCTCTGTCTTTCCCTCTCTCTTCCACACTCTAAAAATCAATGGAAACATATCCTAAGGTGAGGATAAAAAAAAAAAAAAAAAAAAAAAGAAATGTCATATCCTATGAAAGACACATCTTGAAAATGCCTAAAGAAAGTTGTCATTTTTTCATGGTGAAGGGACTGGAGTCCGTGTTGATGAAAACACCTTGGTGACTGGCAGTGGCTGCAGCAGCGGGGTGATGGGGCAGGTACCTTCCCCTGATTAGCCCGGTCGCCTCCCGCAGAGGGAGGCCAGACTGCAGCCTAGGCCGGCTCCCCATAGGGAGCGGGCCTAAGCTGTCAGTAGGACATCCCCTGAGGGTTCCCTAATTTCGTGCACCGGGCCCCTAGTAGTTAATATTCTGTGAATATAAGGCTCTATACTTCAGCTTGGATAAGAAATACTGACTTTTCAATCTATCTTCATCTTTATAAGAACACATACTGGAGATAGTGTAGTCACTTATTTAGGACAGTGGACCTGAGCTGTCATTGCTAATGCTGGGCACACAGTGGGTGCTTGATAAATATTTTATGAGTAAATGAGCATTTCTTCAAAAAATATTTTCTTCTATCTGAACCTCTCTCAGTGTTGGCTTGCGAATAGAACTACAGAAGCCAGCATAAGCTGGTATGGAGCCTGACTTTTATTACCCTTAGCATCCCTCCCTATACCTTTCTCTTAGTTGGAATCTTCACATTTACCATAGCTAGTAAAGTTTATGAAAACTATTTACATTTGATGAAAGCTTTTATTTAAGCAGTACTTTCACATGTCAGCCCTTATTTAAGCCTTGCATCTCTCTTGAGTTTATCGTCGTCTTTAAATCTTCTTTAACAGGTAAAAAAATTGTCGCCAGAGAGGTTAAGGGATTTACTGCCTCTAGAGGCCTTGCTTTATACTGTGACATATTTGTTGTTATCATTGTTTTATGGATAGGGAAATTGTCAAGAGATTAAGAGATTTGCCCAAGGACACTCAGTGACCTGAATTTGAACCCCAATTTTCCGGCTCAAGAGATCATGCTTTATTTACTGTAGTACTCCGGTTCTACATTAGCTCTCCACTGAGCAAATTTAAAGTTTCTGAATGCTCTTCTTTGCAGCTAGCAAAGCGAATCTTATTCTTTTCATGTTGCTATGCACTAGAAATCAAAGAAGAATCTTTACTGTGCGGTTGGTAGGAAGTATGTTTCTGACAGCTTTACCTGGAGCTCAGTGTTATAAGGTCCTAAATAGAAGTCAAAGTTTAAAATACTGTATACATGGATTTATTCAGTTAACAAACATTTATTCAGTATTTACCACCTATGAGGAAGTAGTAACTAAGTGCTCTGGAAATAATGATGATCACAGTTCATATTGGCTATAAAGAAATGAATATGTTTGTAGGTCAATTTATGACAAAGCACTATTACAGAACCATAGCAAAGTGCTATGAGAGCACAGAAAGTGACTGTTTTGTCATCCTTGGAGTGTGAGGGAGGCCTTCTTGGATGGGGTGACATTTGAAATATGTTTTGAAGAATAAGCTGATTAGAGCGATTAAGGGCAATACTGGGAATAGCATGACAAAGGTAACAGGGTATGAAGGAGCATGTACGCATGTTGAAAGAATGGTGGCTACATTAGCCTGTGGTGTAGAAGAAACGATGGCAGGAGGTGAAAAATGACTGCGCAAGTATTCTGTGGTCAGATTATAAAAGACTTGGAGTCTTCTTAGGGAGTTTGGACTTTACCCTTTAAAGTCAGAAGCCCTAAAAGTTTGTAAGCAGAGGAGTATCATGGTCAGATTTACATTTCAGGAAGATGATACTGGAGGAATTGTGGGTAATGGCTTAAACAGAGAAAGACTGGTGGCAGAGTAAGCTGAAGAGAGATTGATTCAGTAGTCCTGGCCTGGTGATGGTGTAACTCAGTGGTTGAGAACTGCTAGCAGGGTCGCCTAAGACCATGGGAAAACACAGATATTTACATTACGATTCATAACAGTAGCAAAATTACAGTTATGAAGTAGCAACGAAAATAATTTTATGGTTGGGGGTCACCACAACATGAGGAACTGTATTAAAGGGTTGTGGCATTAGAAAGGTTGAGAACCACTGTCCTATAGTATAAGTTAATGTTTTTGACTTACTGCAGCACTGTGTTGATATGTGCATTGTGAAATTTTTTCCCCTGTACAATCAAACTATAGGTATAAAGCTCTGTATAAAACTCTCTATAGTAGCTTTGGTTAGTGAATGTTAGTGCACCAACTTTGGCAGGAGTTGCCTTTCTCCACTGCTACTCCAATCTATTATTAACTTCAGTCAAAGAGAACCTTTTAGTTTGAGTCTGAGATTCTGTAAACCTTCAAATATAATTAACATTTAACTTTATGGCTCAATGTAAAGGTATTTTAAAAAAATCTTCAAATAACTCACTTTATTATCACAACCACCTTTGGATGTTCATTAATTCAACACAATTTTTTTTTCTCCCATCCCCTGGACAATTTATTTTGACTGTTGATTTAAGATAAAGCTTTCTCAAGATTAGGTCTGTGTTACAGCTCCTGAATTTTGTTGTCTTATCTTCCATTATCTTTATTCCATTGTGTTTGTGATTTTAAAAATCCCTTTACCATTTTTTAGTGGGATTTTGGTGTGAGAGTTGCTAAGTGGGCATGTCAAATTCATTATCTTTAACTAAAAATCCTCTTATCTCTATAAGCATTCAAGTTTTTTATCTGTATCTTACTTGCATTTAAGCTATCTTAATGTTAAAGATTAGTTTTATCAATCTAAAATACTATATCAAATTACAGTGTTTTTAAATTTAAAATTTTTTAGTTAAATTTTAATTTTTACCATGAATCCAAGGTTAAGGAATTTTGGTATTTTCCATTTAAAGATTACTGCCATTTAAAAAAATTCTTAACTGGATAAAACAATGTTGACTGGTATATAATCCTATTTAATTGTAATCTTATGTAATCTTTATGGTTACAAAAAGCAGTGGTTGTATTTATAGATAGCTGTTTAAAATACTTCTTTTGTTTATGGTCATTGGAGTTTTATAAGAACAGAATAAATAATGTAAATCATGTACATATAAAACTTGTTTTTTAAAAGTAATTTAGTGATGAATATGAGATAATTCACTGTATAAATTTTACTTCAGGATTAAAAAAGGGAACTTTGTAGGGGAGGTGAAATTGCATAAAACTTGATAAAAATACAAAAATTCCTTTAAGAAAAATTTTCTTTCTGTATATTTTAAATTTCTTGTTAGTCCACAGTTATGACTTTGTTGTTAAAGAATAAAAGTCAGATGGGTAAATTTGAAAATCTTTTCTTTAAATATTTTTTAAAAAATTGATTTCAGAGAGGAAGGGAGAGGGAGAGTGAAAGAGAAACATCAATGATGTGAGAGAATCATTGATTGGATGCCTCCTGCATGCCCCACACTGGGGATCAAACCTGCAACCCCGGCATATACCCTGACCAGGAATTCAACTGTGACCTCCTGGTTCATCAGTCAATGCTAAACCACTGAGCCACTCTGGCCAGGCAAAAATCTTGCCTTTTTTTTTTTTTTTTAAACAATATATAGGTTTTTTTCCTTCTTTAAAAAAATTTCATTTGCAGTTTACATTTAATATTATTTCAGTTTCAGGTGTACAGCATAGTAGTTAGACAATTATTGTACTTTACAAAGTGTACCCCCTCCCTGATATGATATTTGTAGTACCTACCTGGCACCATACATAATTATTACACATTATTGACTATACTAGAGGCCTGGTGCATAAAATTCGTGCACGGAGCGGTGTGTCCCTCAGCCCAGCCTGCACCCTCTCCAATCTGGGACCCCTCGAGGGATGTCTGACTGCCCGTTTAGGCCCGAGCCCGGTAGAATCGGGCCTAAACGGGCAGTCGGACATCCCTCTCACAATCCAGGACTGCTGGCTCCCAACTGCTCACCTGCCTGCCTTCCTAATTGCCTCTAACCACTTCTGCCTGGCAGCCTGAATACCCCCTAACCACTCCCCTGCCAGCCTGATTGATGCCTAACTGCTCCCCTGCCAGCCTGTTTGCCCCTAACTGCCCTATCGTGTAGGCCTGGTCACCCCTAACTGCCCTCCCCTGCAGGCCTAGTCACCCCAAACTGCCCTCCCATGCAGGCCTGGTCCCTCCCCCTCCCCCGCAACTGCTCTCCCCTGCAGGCCTGGGTCACCCCCAACTTCCCTCCTCTGCCAGCCTGGTCACTCCCTACTGCCCTCCCTTGCAGGCTTGATTGCCCCCAACTGCCCTCCCTTAGAGACCTGGTCCCTCCCAACTGCCCTCCCCTGCAGGTCTAGTCACCCCTAACTGCCCTCCCCTGCAGGCCTGGTCCCCCCCAACTGCTCTCCCCTGCAGGCCTGGGTCCCTCCCAGCTGCCTTTCCCTGCAGTCCTGGTCGCCCCCAACTTCCCTCCTCTGCCGGCTTGGTCACCCCTAATTTCCCTCCCCTGCAGGCTTGATCTCCCCCAACTGCCCTCCCTTGCAGGCCTGGTCCCTCCCAACTGTCCTCCCCTGCTAGCCTGATCGCCCACAACTGCCCTCCCTTGCAGGCCTGGTTCCTCCCAATTGCCCTCCCCTGCTGGCCATCTTGTGTCCACATGGGAGCAGGATCTTTGACCACATGGGGGCAGCCATCTTGTGTGTTGGAGTGATGGTCAATCTGCATATTACTCTTTTATTAGATAGGATAGAGGCCTGGTGCACGGTGGGGGCCAGATGGTTTGCCCTGAAGGGTGTCCTAAATCAGGATGGGGGTTCCCTTGGGGCGTGGGGCGGCCTGGGCGAGGGGCCTGTGGTGGTTTGCAGACCGGCCACGCCCCACGGCGACCAAAGCGGAGGCCCTGGTATCTGGGATTTATTTATCCTGCTTGCTCCGTGGCCGCAGCCATTTTTGGGGGGATTTATTTATCTCCTATAATTGAAACTTTGTAGCCTTAAGCGGAGGCCAAGCTGCAGAAACTTGGTTTCCTTCATCGCCGGGGGCAACTCAAGCCTCCTGCTATCTCCAGCTCCGTGGCTGCCGCCAGTTTTGTTGGGATTTATTTGTCTTCTATAATTGAAACTTTGTAGCCTTGAGTGGAGGCCTGGGTCCGCCAGGGTGTGCAGAAATCTTGGCTTCCTCCATTGCCAGGAAAACCCAAGCCTCCTGCTCGCTCCGTGGCTGCAGCCATCTTGGTTGGGTTAATTTGCATACTCTGTCCTGATTGGCTGGTGGGTGTGACTTGTGGGTATAGCAGAGTGATGATTAATTTGCATATTATCTTATTAGATAGGATATCCTATGCTGTAATTTATATTAAATTCAGCTTTATTTCTTTTTTTTTTTAAACATATTTTATTGATATTTTACAGAGAGGAAGGGAGAGGGATAGAGAGCTAGAAACATCAATGAGAGAGAAACATTGATCAGCTGCCTCCTGCACACTCCCTACTGGGGATGTGCCCACAACCAAGGTACATGCCCTTGACTGGAATCGAACCTGGGACCCTTGAGTCCACAGGCTGACGCTCTATCCACTGAGCCAAACCAGTTAGGGCCAGCTTTATTTCTTTCAATTGATTTTTCCTCGATAAACCAGTGCTACTTTAGCTAGAAGCTATTTTCACCACAAAGCCTTATATTTTAAAATAATATTCTGTCTTTGTGTTTTTAATTGTGGTAACTGTGACATTTTTTTCTATGCAAGAGCTAGCATATTTTGTTTTGCCTCTCTGTAGCATTAAAAGATTATAGATTCTCAAAGATGATAGAGAGCTCTTTTGAAGCAGTTAATAGAAGAGATGCTCTTTTCATATTGGTATTCATTTTAAATTGTAAATATTTTCTTATTATGAGAATAACAAAGTGTTGTATGTTTTAAAGCCCATATCTTAAACATCTTTGGTTATATTATTCCTCTTTTTTTCTCTAAGTTTGAAGTTACCAGCTTGGACTAGCATATAATATCCACATAGGACAAATGGATTTGTAGGTTAAATTTTTCTAAGATTTGAAAGCTTTTCTTTATAGGTACAGACAGAAAAAGAATAATGATAACCAAATCATTATAGAACACTTGCGGTTTGGCAACAGCAACTTCAATATGAAGTAATCTGTGTTCTCTAAAACAGTTATGTGGACAGAGGAATATTTGCAAGACTCAACCTGCAATAAAACAAAAAAATGCCCAAAATTTTTTAAATGCTCCAAATTAATCTCTGTTCTTTTAATTTTATATTCAGATAAATCCTTTCATTGAATTTGTGTTTTTAAAATGTAAAGTTTAAGTTACTAAGTATAAATGAAGTACACTCAAAACATGAGCTTTATTAATGTCATCTGGTAGCATAATCTTTTTGAAAGAATATATCTACGATAGTAATGGTCCAGGAGAAAAATGGATTTTTCTTGATTAGAAACACTTTTATTTGGAATTTTAAAACAATTTTTTAAAATCTAAAGCTGATACTTCTTTCCACAATAAGAAGTTAATAGAGTTTGTACAAAGATGACAGTTTATTTGGGGCTAGAGGGGGAAGAAGTCAATCTACTCTTGGTAGTTCACAAATATCCCATCTTTTAAAAAATTGGTATTGATGCTCAAGATAATGACTATAAGAGTAATGGTTTATCTTGGTTTTAATAAATGCTGTTTAGAATGTATGCTACTTTTTGTTCAAGTTGATCAGTGTTTATTTACAAGTGAGATAACTTATTTGATACAGTTTGTTCCTTCTGTAGTCATATTGACTAGGCATGGGAATGACACAGCCCTGATTTCAAGTTGCTCACAGAAGCATAATGGAAGACAGACAAATAATAAATTCCTAATAAATCATACTGTGGGATATGTACTGTGCTGCAACTTAAAGGTGCTGGGGAATATCTAGGAATAACATTAAATTCATCCTGGGGACATTAGAGAAGACTTTCCTGAAGGTTTAGAATACTATTGGGGGTCAGCTAGATGATTGAGAATAGTGGTGGGGAATAGGAGGGGGCAAGGCAGAGAACAGTGTAGCACACATAAATGTAGAGTTAGATGAAGGATATACAAGAGCAGGGCACATTAAGAAAATGTTGGTTAGTTTGTTGGGCTATAGCAGTGGTTGGCAAACTCATTAGTCAACAGAGTGGCAAACGGCGGCTCGAGAGTCGCATGTGGCTTGCGAGCTGCAGTTTGCTACCATTGTACTAGCCTAAGTTTTTCACTTTGTCTCTTCTTTTTTCAAACCTTAATGTCCTTCCTATCTTTTCTTTTTTTTTTAATTTAAGAAATCTTTATTGTTCAGATTATTACAATTGTTCCTCTTTTTCCCCCCATAGTTCCCCTCCACCCAGTTCCCACCCCACCGTCTGCCCTTACCTGCCCCCAACTGTCCTCATCCATAGATGTACGACCTTTGTCCAGTCTCTTCCCTCACACCCCACTCCCCTCCCCCCCCCAGAATTGTCAGTCCACTCCCTTTCTATGCCCCTGATTCTATTATATTCACCAGTTTATTCTGTTCATCAGATTTTTTATTCACTTGATTTTTAGATTCACTTGTTGATAGATATGATTTGTTGTTCATAATTTTTATCTTTACCTTTTTCTTCTTCTTCCTCTTCTTAAAGAGTACCTTTCAGCATTTCATATAATACTGGTTTGGTGTTGATGAACTCCTTTAGCTTTTTCTTATCTGTGAAGCTCTTTATCTGACCTTCAATTCTGAATGATAGCTTTGCTGGGTTGAGTAATCTTGGTTGTAGGTTCTTGCTGTTCATCACTTTGAATATTTCTTGCCACTCCCGTCTGGCCTGCATAGTTTCTGTTGAGAAATCAGCTGACAATCGTATGGGTTCTCCCTTGTAGGTAACTAACTGTTTTTCTCTTGCTGCTTTTAATATTCTCTCTTTGTCTTTTGCCCTTGGCATTTTAATTATGATGTGTCTTGGTGTGGTCCTCTTTGGATTCCTTTTGTTTGGGGTTCTGTGCGCTTCCTGGACTTGTAAGTCTATTTCTTTCACCAGGTGGGGGAAGTTTTCGGTCATTATTTCTTCAAATAGGTTTTCAGTATCTTGCTCTCTCTCTTCTTCTGGCACCCCTATAATTCTGATGTTGGTACACTTGAAGTTGTCCCAGAGGCTTCTTACACTATCTTCAACTTTTTAGATTCTTTTTGCTTTTTGCTTTTCCAGTTGAGTGTTTTTTGCTTCTTTGTATTTCAAATCTTTGACTTGAATCTTGCGGTCCTCTAGTCTGCTGTTAGGTCTCTGTATAATATTTTTTATTTCAGTCCGTGTATGCTTAATTTCTAGTTGGTCCTTTTTCATATCCTCGAGGGTCTCACTAAATTTATCAGCCTTTTCTAGGAAATTCTTGAAAAACCTTATAACCGTGGTTTTGAACTCTATATCCAGTCGTTTGCTTTTCTCCATCTTTCGTTTGTGATCTGTTTCTTTGTCTCCGCATTTTCGCTGCTTCCCTGAGTTGGTAGAGTAGCTTTGTGTGCTAGGTGTCCTATATGGCCCAGTGGCTCAGCCTCCCCAGTTACCTGAGGTGGACACTCTTGGTGCACCCCTTTGTGGACTGTGTGTACAGCCTTGTTGTAGTTAAGTCTTGATTGTTGTTGGTGTCATTGGGAGGAATTGACCTCCAGGCCAATTTGCTGTGAGGATCAGCTGTGTCTACACTGGGAGAACTTCTGTGCTGGAGACAGCCTTATGAGACAAGACTTGCAAAATTGCAAAAGCCTCTGTGCTCAGCTTGGATGGGGCAGAGTCTCAGGGCGGAGCAGACAGCCTTGGCTTCCCGTCAGCCCTACCCTATGAGGCCCCTGGGTCTCAGTGTCCCTTGGTAATTGCTGCAAGCACCTCTGAGAGAAAGCCACCCTCGAGTTTCGCCCGCTGTCAGACAGTCCAGTTTTCCCCCCAATGAATCTGGATTCCCAGATTCTCGCTCGAACTGGAGTTCAGCGCAGTCAGGAGCTTCCGTCTTCCTCCCGCTAGAGAAAGCCAGCGGCACACTCAGCAATCAGTCCTCTCTGTGTACACTTGCGCGCGCGCCTTCAGACCTCTGCCTTTCGCGGCTCCCCTGAGTTTCTGTGCGCTCCTCTCTTTTCCCGACAGTCCAGACTCCCCCCGTATGAGTCTGGGTCCCCAAGGTCTCTCCCGAAACTGGGGTTCATTGCAGTCGGAACTGGGGTTCAGCGCAGTTGGGAGCTTCCGTCTTCCTCCCCCTCAGCAGTCAGTCCTCTCTGCGCACACTTGCGCGCGCGCCTTCAGACCTCTTTCTTTCGTGGCTCCCCTGAGTTTCCATGCACTCCTCTCTTTTCCCAACAGTCCAGACTCCCCCTGTATGAGTCTGGGACCCCAGGGTTGCCCAGTACTGGGGTTCAGTGCAGTCGGAACTGGGGTTCAGTGCAGTCGGGAGCTTCTGTCTCTCTCCCGCTAGAGAAAGCTAGCCAGGCACTCAGCCGCTCATCTTCTCCGCGCGCATCTCCATACCTCAGCCTTTTGCAGCTCCTCTGAGTCTCCGTGTTCCCTTCTCTTTCCTTCTAGTTGTAGAATTTCCATTCAGCCAGCTTTCCTGTGGTTCTGGATGATGTCCATTCTGTCTTTTAGCTGTAGTTTTGAAATTGTTGTGCGAGGCAGCTGTTTAGGTGTTCACCTATGCCGCCATCTTAGTTTCTTCCCCCTTCCTATCTTATTTTCATGAAGTATTTTAATATTTGAAAGCTAAAGCAAATTTAAGATAGTATTATTAGCAACCTCATTAGTTAAGTCATTCTTTATCTCAAATTTATAGAAATAAATGGACCATAGTTAATTAATATTACACATTTGGAGTGAGACTTAATATAAATCAATGTAATGATTTTAAATTTTGAAGTTTTTCTTTTAACAGTCAGCTTAGTTATTTAACTCTTTTTAAACAGCTTTATTGAGGTATAAATGATATATAATAAAGTACACATTTAATATATACATTTTGATAAGTTAGACATATGTATACACCTGTGAAACAATCCCCATAATCAAGATACTGACCATATCTGTCACTCCTAAAGGTTTCCTCATGCCCATTTGTTAACCCCTGTCTCTTGGCCCTCCTTATCCTGCTCTTTCCCAAACACTTGTCTGCTTTCTGTTATTATAGATTAGTTTGCAGTTCCTTAAATGCTTAAAAATCATCTGGGGTTGTTCTATAGTTTCTTTAAATGTGTTCTCTCACATTTACCAAAGTTCTTAACACACACATTCCCTTATCTAATACTAGTGGCCTGTTTCACGAAATTCGTGCATGGTGGGGGGGGTGTTCCTCAGCCCGGCTGGCACCCTCTCTAATCTGGGACCCCTCAAAGGATGTCCTACTGCCTGTTTACAGGCATTGGGCCTAAACCAGCAGTCAGACATCCCTCTCTCAATCTGGGACTGCTGGCTCCAGCCGCTCACCTGCCTGCCTGCTGGCCTGCTCACCTCCACCTTCCCTCCCCACTGGCCTGCTCACCCCCAACTTCCCCCCTGCTGACCTGCTCACTCTAAACTGCCCCCCCCCCACTGTCCTGATCACCTCCAACTGACCCCCACTGATGGCATGCTCACCCCCAACTGGCCATCCTGCTGGTCTGCTTACCCCCAACGGCCCCTGCCATGCCATCCTGGCCTGATCACCCCCTGGCGACCCTAGGTCCCAGTCCCTCCTTTTTTTCTCTTCTTTTCTTTTCTTTTCTTTTCTTTTCTTTTCTTTTCTTTTCTTTTCTTTTCTTTTCTCTTCTTTTCTCTTCTTTTCTCTTCCCTTCCCTTCCCTTTTCCCCTCCCCTCCCCTCCCCTCCCCTCCCCTCCCCTCCCCTCCCCTCCCCTCCCCTCCCCTCCTCTTCCCTTTCCTTCCCTTCCCCTTTCCAGTGCCTCCTTGAGCAGAGGCCAGGGCCGGCTGGAAGGAAGTATCTAGAATTTATTTATCTTTTATAATTGAAACTTTGTAGCCTTGAGCAGAGGCCAGGGCCGTCCAGGGCGGGCGGGAAGCTTGGCTTCCTCCATCGCCGGGGGCAACCCAAGCCTCCTGCTTGCTCCAGCTATGTGGCCAGCTGCCATATTGGGTGGGTTAATTTGCATACTCGCTCCTGATTGGCTGGTGGGTGTAGCTTGTGGGTGTAGTGGAGTGATGGTTAATTTGCATGTTTCTCTTTTATTAGTGTAGATTTTGTCTGAACAGGAACTTCTGTTCATTTTGAAGCACTCTTTAAAAGGGGTTCAGCAGCAGAATATCTAGATTTTAATGATCTCATCTTTCTCTGTTTAGTGAAGAATATTTACCAACAAATACGGTTTCATACCATTGTTTTAATCAGTTGTGTAATATTTTTTCCTGTTGTTAGATGTACCCAATATTTTGAGACAATTCCTCCCTGTTTGACATTTAGATTGTATCTGGTATTTTGATAGTCATACAACAAGTATTTATCAAACTCTTGCTATCTGTTGTGGTACTGTTCAAGGAATCCACTTGAATATGACAGACAGATAGGATCCTGCCTTTAGGAATTTACCTGGCAATGGAAGACAGAATGAAATGAGCAAACCAGCGAATGAGGCTGTTACAGATCTAATCAGCACCATGAGGGAAATAAGGGAGATGTGATAGAGTGCTTGGAGTGGGGGAGGGGTTGCGGATGGCATGCTGCTTTAGACTGGCAGATTAGGAAGACTTCTCTAAAGAAGCAGTTTGAGAAATGAGAAGAGCTACAGGAAGACATCATTGGAAGAGGGCATGATAAGGGCAAAGGCTCTGACTGACATGGTTATATTAACTTCATAGAGTAGATGATAATTAAAGACAAACTTTTTTTTGGACCATTCTTAATATTTTTTTAACTAATTTTTTTATTGATTAAGGTATTATATATGTGTCCATATTCCTCCATTGCTCCCCCCTCCCAATCCTGCCCTCACCCTCACCCCCTGTTGTCTGCATCCATTGGTTATGCTTATATGCATGCATACAAGTCCTTTGGTTGATCTCTCCTTCTTACCTCCACCCTCCCCTACCTTCCCTCTGAGGTTTGAGCATCTGATCGATGCTTCTCTGTCTCTGGATCTGTTTTTCTTCATCAGTTTATGTTGTTCATTATAATACACAAATGAGTGAGATCATGTGATGTTTATCTTTCTCTGACTGACTTATTTCACTTAGCATAATGCTCTCTAGCTCCATCCATGCTGTTGCAAATGGTAGGAGTTCCTTCCTTACAGCAGGATAGTATTCCATTGTGTAGATGTACCAAAGTTTTTTAATCCACTCATCTGCTGATGGGCACTTAGGCTGATTCCAAATCTTAGCTATTGTAAATTGTGCCACTATGAACATAGGTTCTAATTGGTGTTTCTAGTTTCTTGGGATATATTCCTAGAAGTCGGATTACTGGGTCAAATTGGAGTTCCATTTTTAGTTTTTTGAGAAAACTCCATACTGTTCTCCACAGTGGCTGCACCAGTCTGCATTCCCACCAGCAGTGCACGAGGGTTCCTTTTTCTCCGCATCCTCACCAGCACTTGTTTGATTTGTTGATGATAGCCATTCTGACATATGTGAGATGGTACCTCATTGTCGTTTTGATTTGCATCTCTTGGATGATTAGTGACTTTGAGCATGTTTTCATGTCTCTTGGCCTTCCTTATGTCTTCTTTCATAAAGTATCTAAGTCCGTTGCCCATTTTTTGATTGGGTTGTTTATTTTCCTTTTGTTAAGTTGTATGAGTTCCCTGTAAATGTCGGAGATTAAACCCTTATCAGAGATAGCATTGACAAATATGTTCTCCCATGCAGTGGGCTTTCTTGTGCCTTAGGAGCTGTATCAGTGAAGATACTGCTTCAGCATATGTCTGAGATTTTGCTGCCTCTGTATTCCTCTAATATTTTTATGGTTTCTTGTCTTACATTTAAGTCCTTTATCCATTTTGAGTTTATTTTTGTGTATGGTGTAAGTTGGTTATCTAGTTTCATTTTTTTTTTCATGTGTCTGACCAAATTTCCCACCACCATTTATTGAAGAGACTGTCTTGACTCCATTGTATGTTCTTGCCTCCTTTGTCAAATATTAATTGAGCTTAGTGGTTTGGGTCGATTTCTGGGTTCTCTATTCTATTCCATTGGTCTAATAGTCTGTTCTTGTTCCAATACCAGGAAATTTTGAGAACAGTGGCTTTGTAATACAGCTTGATATCTGGTATTGATATCCCACCTACTTTGTTCTCCTTTCTCAGGATCGCTGCAGCTATTCGGGGTATTTTTTTATTCCAGATGAATTTTTGGAGACTTCTTTTAGGTCTGTGAAACATGCTGTTGGTATTTTAATGGGGAGTGCATTGAATCTATAGATTGCTTTGGGTAGTATGGACATTTTAATGATATTGATTCTACCAATCCATGAACTTGGTATGTTCTTCCATCTGTTTATGTCTTCCTCTATCTTTTTTCAATGTCCTGTAGTTTTCTGAGTAGAGGTCTTTTACCTCCTTAGTTAAGTTTATTCCTAGGTATCTTAATTTTTTTGTGTGCAGTGGTAAATGGGATTTTTTTTTTTAATCTCTCTTCCTGTAAGTTCACTATTGGTGTATAAAAATGCCATAGATTTCTTCTTTTTTTAAAAATATATTTTATTGCCAGAACCGGTTTGGCTCAGTGGATAGAGCGTCGGCCTGCGGACTGGAGGGTCCCAGGTTCGATTCCGGTCAAGGGCATGTACCTTGGTTGCGGGCACGTCCCCAGTGGGGGGTGTGCAGGAGGCGGCTGATCGATGTTTCTCTCTCATCGATGTTTCTAACTCTCTATCCCTCTCCCTTCCTCTCTGTAAAAAATCAATAAAATATATATTTAAAAAATATATATATATATTTTATTGATTTTTTACAGAGAGGAAGGGAGAGGGATAGAGAGTTAGAAACATCGATGAGAGAGAAACACAGATCAGCTGCCTCCTGCACACTCCCCATTGGGTATGTGCCCACAACCAAAGCACATGCCCTTGACCGGAATTGAACCTGGGACCCTTGAGTCCACAGGCCGACACTCTATCCACTGAGCCAAACCGGCTAGGGCACCATAGATTTCTTGGCATTAATTTTGTATCCTGCTACATCGCCGAATTCATTTATTAAGTCTAATAATTTTTTGATGGAGTCTTTAGCGTTTTCTATGTACAGTATCATGTCATCTGTGAATAATGACAATTTTATTTCTTTTCCAATTTGGATGCCTTTTATTTCTTCTTCTTGTCTGATCACTGTGGCTAGCACTTCCAGTACTATGTTGAACAGGAGTGGTGAAAGTGGGCATCCCTGTCTTGTTCCTGTTCTAAAGGGAAATGGTTTTATTTTTTGCCCATTGAGTATGATGTTGGCTGTAGGTTTGTCATATAAGGCCTTTATTATGTTGAGGTATGATCCTTCTATTCCCACTTTGCTGAGCGTTTTTATCAGAAAAGGGTGTTGGACTTTGTCAAATGCCTTTTCTGCGTCAATTGATATGATTATGTGATTTTTCTCTCTCAGTTTGTTTATGTGATGTATCACGTTTATTGATTTTCGGATATTCTACCAGCCTTGCATCTCTGGAATAAGTCCCACTTGGTCATGGTGTATGATCTTTCTAATGTAACCGGATCCAGTTTGCTAGAATTTTGTTGAAGATTTTAGCTTCTATGTTCACCAGGGATATTGGCCTGTGATTCTCTTTCTTTGTGGTATCTTTATCTGGTTTTGGGATTAGGGTAATGCTGGCTTCATAGAAAGAGCTTGTAATTGTTCCTTCCTCTTGAATTTTTTGGAATAGTCTGATATGGATTGGTTTTAGTTCTTCTTTGAATGTTCGGTAAAACTCCCCTGTGAAGCCATCTGGTCCAGGGCTTTTGTTTGCTGGAAGCTTTTTGATTACTGATTCAATTTCATCAGTAGTTATCGGCCTATTCAGGTTTTTTGATTCTTCCTGATTGAGTTTTGGAAGCTTGTATTTTTCTAGGAATGTGTCCATTTTGTCAAGGTTGTCCAATTTGTTGGAGTAGAGTTGTTCGTAGTATTTTTTTACAATCTTTGGTATATCAGTGGGGTCAGTTGTTACTTCACCTCTTTCATTTCTGATTTTGTTTATTTGGGTCCTCTCTCTTTGTTTCTTGGTGAGTCTAGCTAGAGGTTCATCGATCTTGTTTATCCTTTCAAAGAACCAGCTCTTGGTTTCATTGATCTTCTGTATTGTTTTTTTTTCTTTTTTGGTCTCTATGTCACTTCTTAATGTTTTTTAATAAACAAATTGAAGGAAGGGAAATGTTTCCAAATTTATAAATGCTACATGGAGAGGGATACATTTCAGAAATACAATGAGTGAGTATACTGACTGTTCCTTGGGCAACAATAAAATGCAACCAATGAAAAAATAATTAAAGGAGTTGTTATGTAAGGTGATGGATAAAAAGTTAGGGATCTTTAGGAAACAGAAAGGCTGAAAAAATTTATTCATTCATTCAACAAATATTGATCATCTACCATGTGCCAGACAGTGTCGTAGGTACTAGACACAGGAGTAAATTAAACAGATTAAAGATGCTTCCCAGCCCTGGCCGCATACCTCAGATCGTTAGAATGTCTTCCTCATACACCAAGGTTGCAGGTTTGATCTCTGGTCAGGGCACATACAAGAATCAATCAATAAATGAATACATAAGTGGAACAACAAATTGATTTGTCTCCCTCTCTTTTTTACTTTCTCCTTCCCCCTCTCTCTAAAATCAATGAAAAGAAAAAAGACACTTCCCAATGGGGCTTCCATGAGACAGTAATCAAATATAAAATATTAAGTAGATAATAAGTGTTTTGAAGAAAACTAAAAAATAATTTCATATAATTGTTATATTTTAAGTTTTTAAATTATTTTCAACATGTATTAATCTAGTACTTACAACATTATTCTTCTATTTGTGTAATACTAGGAAGGGGCAATCTAATGTACCCACATATTTCAGTCTTCTTTGTGTATTTCCAAATTGTGTGCAGGAGGTGATCTCATCCACTCTGTGATTTTAGCCAGCATCTGTATGTAGTTGAAACTTTGAACTGCCCTTTCACATAGTCTTGCTTCATACCATTTTTATGTCTCAAATGGGATGTCTGGAAGGCAACTCAAGTTTAAATATAGAAGAGAGATTACTCATTCCACCCTCACCCCCAATCTGCCTCTTCTGATTTCATCATCATGTTTTTGTGTTATATCTTGTATATGCTCTATTGTCATCTATTTAGTACCTTAGCTCTAAGGTTGGAACCAATAACAGAGGTGTATATATAGTGCACAGAATTGTTGTAGAACTAATAAACATGAGATTCTAGGAAAAGAGTATAGGATAAGTTCAAGATAATTAGATTACTAATAATATTTTTAAATTTATAATATCAGTATTTTTTCCTGATTATTTTTCCTGTGCCTTGTCATTCTTTATTTGGACATTCTACTATAAATGTATATTGTAATTTAGACATAATATATTAAGTCTAAATGAATAAATACAGATTTTAGTACTAAAAGTTGTTCTTTACCTTTTATTTACTGAGATTTAAAGATTTATTTCCTCATGCCTTTTCTCTTAAGAAATTTTATAAGATTACATTGAGTTTTTCTTTCAGTCCCTAATATTTATTTTTGTTGTGGTTTTTCTATATAGAGGAACCTTTAAACTTTTCTCATATTTTCAGGTGAAGATTTGATTTTTTTTAAGTGTTAATTTTATATTTTTGATATAAAGAGTTTGTATTATATATAATGGTTTATTGGGAAATGGAAAAGTTTGTTAATAATTCTAAGACTTTCCAGGTATAAATGATTTTACCTTTTTTTCTAGGTTTGTTAAAGTTTTGCACTGTAGGATTTTGTGGAATTGGGAGCCTAATTGACTTCATTCTTATTTCAATGCAGGTAAGTTATTTTTTTGTGTTTGTTTTTGAATATATTTTTATTGACTTCAGAGAGAGGAAGGGAGAGGAAGCAAGAGAGAAACATCAATGATGAGAGAGAATCATTGATCATCTTCCTTCTGCACGCCCCCTACTGGGGATCAAGCCCTCAACCCAGCATATGCCCTGACTGGGAATCAGACAATGACCTGGTTCATAGGTTGACACTCAACCATTGAGCCACATCAGCTGAGTCGTAAGTTAGTTTTAATCTAGAAGATGAACTACTTTTACATTCAAATATGATGTCTGTGATCTTCTGATATATTTTAAATACACTAGGAAGCAGTTAAGAATGCTTTTTCAATTTTTCTTCAGATGCTATATCCAAGGGATCATGGCCATGTTTCCAAGTAGCATTTTCCAACCTGTGCTCTACAAATTAGTAGTTCTAAAAGATATAACTTCATAAAAAAAGAGGATTGTATGATGAAATATGATTTGTAAATGTGAGTTCAAATGATTTAAAGAGATTTTTTTTACTTGATAACTTCTCAGAATCTTTTATAGTGTGTATTACGAATCTCTAAGAAGGATTGGGGTTATTTCTCAAACTTATTGTTTCTTTTCCTAATAGTCACAGCCACATGGTCAATTAATATACTAGGATATTGATGGGATTTGATATTTACCTATGGACACCTGGAGGCAGAAACAAGATTTTCTTTTGCATTGGACAAGCACTCAATATTAGTATTTTTTTAGTTGCAAATTATAGAAACTGAAATCTATCTTAAGCCAAAAAGGGAAAAGGAATGTCTGGATTCTCTGTAGATAATTGAAGAGTGGGACTGGTCTCCGGTAAGATCAAATCAGTATAATAAAATGATGTATCAGGACTCTCCTGATATTCATCTCTGTTTCTCTGCCTCATTTTTTGCTACTACAGTGCTATGGAGGCAGGCATAATTTGTGAAATGCTATCCCCTAGGCATTTAAAAGTGCCACCAGATGTTTTCTATTAAATTATACTGAACTGGTTGTGGTTAACTCATGAGGATTCTTAAATTAGAGAAAGATGAATTTATCATAACAAATGTCACAAAACAGCATTTCAGTAAGCATTTATGGAGCACCTAATGTCTTCAACAAGTATGTCAGTATGTATTTTGATCATCAGTTTTGCTATTCTTTCTCATAAAGTATTTCTACTCCTCAGTTCAGTCTGCTTGATGCTATCCTTATGCCTTAAAAGAAAGTCAAAGTCTAGGAGGTTTTGGTAGCATACTGTGAGGAGGGTACCATACTGTGAGGAGGAGGCAACATATGGACCAATAAGATACCAGAATTAAACAAGGAAAATATTTGGTTTTAAAGTTGGAATTTTCCTGTCTTTATTCATAAACATGCTTAACCAAATATCCTGCCTTCTCTGACTGTGGGACAGGCAAGCAGACATGAAGAGGCTAAGGTACTTGTGCACATATGTTTTGAAATGGTTTCTCACTTTAATTGAGGATCCAAGGAATTTAATTTATTATTGGAATTCTTTCAGATATCCAGAATTCAGTGTCAGCCATTTCGTTAATATTTTCATACTGGGTTCTTTCTTTGGTGATATCTTTACATTATAGCTTTCTTGCATGGGTCGGGTCCAGCTGGCAAGCCTGGATCGGGGTGGGGAGGGGTTGTGGGGAGGGTGGGAAGGGGAATGCAGGAGTTTGGCCAGCCGGCCCCGCCCCCAATCAGAGTAGGGGGGGCCGATCAGGGGCGGGGCCGGCCAGGAGGAGGGACCCTGGGTGAGCCGGCCCCACCCCCTGGTCGAACTCCAGTTGAACTCCCAGTCGAGGGGACAATTTGCATATTACCCTTTTATTATATAGCATATCAAATTATAGAGCTTATTTGATTTAGCTACTGCTTTCTGGTACATGTATGCCTAAACTTTTCAGAACAAATAGTTATTTTCTTGAAGATCTGGAATTGAGACTATTACATTAAAAAATTATTGAGATAGATTTAGAATGTTTGAAATTCTTCAATAAATATCCCTAAATAAGACATTTCAATAGGTATGGCCGCTTTAGATTGCTTTTAGAGTGGAGGAAAAATAAATCAGTTTTCAAATGCAGCCAAATAAGACCTGTAGCCTTATTCTAAATGTCATTTGATATACTTAACATACGATGTTGACTATAATAGAAAAATTTTTTTCAGCAAATCAAATAAGTTTTTACTATAAAAATCAGAAACTTATCTTACAAATGTATTTTTTCCAACTTCTCATGATCTTTTTGTTTACTCTTCTTTATTTTCTCCATCCCTGATTTTTTTCCATTAAATATTATTCCCTAGTGAATTGCAGTGTTTTTCTATTGGGCTGTGATCCCAGAAACATATTGTTCATGAATTCAAGACCTATAAAAACATACTTTGCTTCACAGTGTTTATAACACAAATCCAGAAAAATCCTCTTAAAAGATAGCTCTAGTTATTTCATCTTTGAACCAAAGAATATAATCACACATTGCTAAAGTAAGCTTTACATGTTGCTATATATACTGAAAATATTTCCATGAGTTTATCTACTTGCTAATAAACTTGAAAGTTTCTTTCTTTTTCTTGTTGTTGTTATTCTTAAAAATATGCAAGTGTCCCTAGGTGAATGAATGGCATGAAACAATACATAGAATTAATTCAGTTATTTTGTGCATTCAACCAAAAAACTAAATCAGTGATACATGTGTAGGCTACTGTCTTTCTGTTATAGGTAACTATTGTGTATAACTAATATAATTATTCATAAGGCAATTCCAAAGATTTTAAAACACTCATTCTTTTTTTTTTTAAATTTTTATTAAGGTATTATATGTGTACATATCTTACCATTGCCCCCCCCCCCCCACCGCACTCCCATACATGCCCTCACCCCCCAATGTTTTGCATCCGTTGGTTACTCTTATATGCATGCATACAAGTCCTTCAGTTGATCTCTTATTTCCTCCACCACTCCCTAACCTTACCGCTGTAGTTAGTCTGTTTGATGCTTTTAAAACACTCATTCTTTAGTGCTTGTATATGTTTGTGTAATCATGAAGGATTAGACAATTTACGGTTTTTTAATCAGAAAAAATAGAATATTTGGATTCCATTTAAACCTCTTTTCTCACACAATCTGGACATTTTTAAATTACACTCAAACAGCTGATGTGTACTCTGTCAAACAAAAAGAAAAGAAAGTTTCTTCTGTTAAGTGGAGACAAGACAGCTATAAATCAGAAAGATGAAGAAGGGTAGTTTTAATGTAGAAAGTTGTTAGAATTAAGTATGTTGGGTTCTTTGTGACAATTTTTAAAAATTCTATATATTATGGAAGAAATCACTTTCATTTTCATTCCTATTGACATTACAGAGTAGATTTCCTTAAAGGACTAATAACTACATAAGCAGAAATTCAGAAAAGCTGCATAATCTCGAAGACATTTATGATTTTTATAAATATATTTATCAAATTTATAAAATATCTCATTAGTGTGGAATTTAATATATGTAACTCATTTTAGCATTGGATTATATATATATTGCTTTTATATTTATTTTTTTTAGCTTTTTAAGAGTAAGCCATTTTATTTTATTTTTATTTATTTTTTTAAGGTTTTTTTTTTTATTAAGGTATTATATGTGTACATATCTTACCATTGCCCCCCACCCCCCCGTCACCCCCCAATGTTTTGCATCCGTTGGTTATGCTTATATGCATGCATATAAGTCCTTCGGTTGATCTCTTATTTCCCCCACCTCTCCCTAACCTTCCCACTGTAATTTGACAGCCTGTTTGATGCTTTACTGCCTCTGTATCTATCTTTTTGTTCATCAGTTTATTTTTTTATTTTTATTTTTTTAATTTTTTTAAAAAAATATATTTTATTGATATCCCACAGAGAGGAAAGGAGAGGGATAGAAAGCTAGAAACATCGATGAGAGAGAAACATCGATCAGCTGCCTCCTGCACACCCCCCACTGGGGATGTACCCGCAACCAAGGCACATGCCCCTGACCGGAATCAAACCCGGGACCCCTCAGTCCGCAGGCCTACGTTCTATCCACTGAGCCAAACCGGTTTCGGCTGTTCGTCAGTTTATAATGTTTTTTATTATCCACAAATGAGTGATATCATGTGGTATTTTTCTTTCATTGACTGGCTTATTTCACTTAGCATAATGTTCTCCAATTCTATCCAGGTTGCTACAAATGGTAAGAATTCCTTCTTTTTTATGGCAGCATAGTATTCCATTGTGTAGATGTACCATAGTTTTCTGATCCAGTCATCTGCTGACGGGCACCTAGGCTGTTTCCAAATCTTAGCTATTGTAAATTGTGCTGCTATGAACATAGGGGTGCATATATCCTTTCTGATTGGTGTTTCTAGTTTCTTAGGATATATTCCTAGGAGTGGGATTACTGGGTCAAATGGGAGTTCCATTTTCAGTTTTTTTTTTAATGGGAGTTTGCAAACCCCTTATTTATTTATTTATTTATTTTTTAAATATATTTTATTGATTTTTTACAGAGCGGAAGGGAGAGGATGGATAGAGAGTTAGAAACATCGATGAGAGAGAAACATCGATCAGCTGCCTCTTGCACGCCCCCTACTGGGGATGTGCCCGCAACCAAGGTACATGCCCTTGACCGGAATCGAACCTGGGACCCTTGAGTCCGCAGGCCGACGCTCTATCCACTGAGCCAAACCGGTTTTGGCCCATTTTCAGTTTTTTGAGGAAACTCCATACTGTTCTCCACAGTGGCTGCAACAGTTTGCATTCCCACCAGCAGTGCACGAGGGTTCCTTTTTCTCCACATCCTCGCCAACACTTGTCGTTTGTTGATTTGTTGATGATAGCCATTCTGACAGGTGTGAGATGGTACTGCATTGTCATTTTGATTTGCATCTCTCGGATAATTAGTGACTTTGAGCATGTTTTCACGTGTCTCTTGGCCTTCCTTCTGTCTTCTTTCGAAAAGATTCTATTTAGGTCTGTTGCCCATTTTTTTATTGGATCATTTATCTTCCTTTTATTAAGTTGTATAAGCTGCCTGTAGATGTTGGAGATTAAACCTTTATCAGTGATAACATTTGCAAATACGTTCTCCCATACAGTGGGGTTTCTTGTTGTTTTGTTGATGGTTTCTTTTGCTGTGCAAAAGCTTTTTATTTTGATGTAGTCCCATTTGTTTATTTTCTCTTTGGCTTCCATTGCCCTAGGGGCAGAATCAGTGAAGAAGTTCTTTTGGCATATGTCTGAGATTTTGCTGCCTGTGGATTCCTCTAGTATTTTTATGGTTTCCCGTCTTATGTTTAAGTCCTGTATCCATTTTGAGTTTATTTTTGTGTATGGTGTAAGTTGGTGATCTAGTTTCATTTTTTTGCATGTATCTGTCCAATTTTCCCAACACCATTTATTGAAGAGACTGTCTTGACTCCATTGTATGTTCACGCCTCCTTTGTCAAATATTAATTTCACATAGTGGTTTGGGTCGATATCTGGATTCTCTATTCTATTCCATTGGTCTATATGTCTGTTCTTGTGCCAGTACCAGGCTGTTTTAAGAACAGTGGCTTTGTAATACAGCTTGAAATCTGGTATTGAGATCCCTCCTACTTTATTCTTCTTTCTCAGGATTGCTGTGACTATTCAGGGTCTTTTTTTATTCCAGATGAATTTTTGGAGAGTTCTTTCTAGGTCTGTGAAATATGCCATTGGTATTTTA
The DNA here is from genome assembly GCF_963455305.1 of Plecotus auritus. Classification (NCBI taxonomy): domain Eukaryota; kingdom Metazoa; phylum Chordata; class Mammalia; order Chiroptera; family Vespertilionidae; genus Plecotus; species Plecotus auritus. Next base: position 44,717,693 of record NC_137771.1, on the reverse strand, counting down.
TTTTATTTTATTTTATTTTATTTTTTTAAATATATTTTATTGATATTTTACAGAGAGGAAGGGAGAGGGATAGAGAGCTAGAAACATCGATGAGAGAGAAACATCGATCAGCTGCCTCCTGCACACTCCCCACTGGGGATATGCCCGCAACCAAGGTACATGCCCTTGACCGGAATCGAACCCGGGACCCTTCAGTCCGCAGGCCGACACTCTATCCACTGAGCCAAACCGGTTTCGGCTATGCCATTGGTATTTTAATGGGGAATGCATTGAATCTATAGGTTGCTTTGGGTAGTATGGACATTTTAATGATGTTGATTCTACCAATCAATGAACATGGTATGTTCTTCCATCTGTTTACGTCTTCCTCTATCTCTTTTTTCTGTGTCCTGTAGTTTTCTGCGCATAGGTCTTTTACCTCCTTGGTTAAGTTTATTCCTAGGTATCTTAATTTTTTTGGTGCGATGGTAAATGGGATTGCTTTTTTAGTCTCTCTTTCTGTACGTTCACTATGGGTGTATAGAAATGCCATAGATTTCTTGGCGTTAATTTTGTATCCTGCTGCATTGCCAAATTCATTTATTACATTTAATAGTTTTTTTATGGAGTCTTTCAGGCTTTTTATGTACAATATCATGTCATCTGCAAATAAGGACAGCTTTACTTCTTCTTTTCCAATTTGGATGCCTTTTATTTCTTCTTCTTGTCTAATTGCAATGGGCTAATACTTCCAGTACTATGTCAAACAGGAGTGGTGAGAGTGGGCATCCCTGTCTTGTTCCTGTTCTTAGGAGAAATGGTTTTAGTTTTTGCCCATTGAGTATGATGTTAGCTGTGGGTTTATCACATATAGCTTTCATTATGTTGAGGTATGATCCTTCTATTCCCACCTTGTTGAGAGTTTTTATCAAGAAAGGGTGTTGGATTTTGTCAAATGCTTTTTCTGCATCAATTGATATGACTATGTGGTTTTTATCTCTCAATTTGTTTATGTGATGTGTCACGTTAATTGATTTGCGGATATTGTACCATCCTTGCATTCCTGGGATAAATCCTACTTGGTCATGGTGTATGATCTTTCTGATGTACTGCTGGATCCTATTTGCTAGTATTTTGTTGAGGATTTTGGCATCTACGTTCATGAGGGATATTGGCCTGTAATTCTCTTTCATTGTGTTGTCTTTATCTGGTTTTGGTATTAGCATGATGCTGGCTTCTTAGAAGGAGCTTGGAAGTGTTCCTTCCTCTTGAATTTTTTGCAATAGTCTGAGGAGGATAGGTTTTAGTTCTTCCTTGAATGTTTGGTAAAACTCTCCTGTGAAGCTATCTGGCCCCAGGCTTTTGTTTGCAGGAAGCTTTTTGATGACTGCTTCTATTTCTTCCATAATTACTGGCATATTGAGCTGTTTAGATTCTTCCTGATTGAGTTTTGGAAGGTTATATTTTTTTAGGAATATGTTCATTTTCTCCAGGTTGTCCAGTGGGTTGGAATAGAGTTGTTCGTAGTATTTTTTTTAAAAATATATTATTTATTGATTTTTTACAGGGAGGAAGGGAGAGGGATAGAGAGCTAGAAACATCGATCAGCTGCCTCCTGCACGCCCCCCACCAGGGATGTGCCCACAACCAAGGTACATGCCCTTGACCGGAATCAAACCCGGGATCCTTCAGTCCGCAGGCCGACGCTCTATCCACTGAGCCAAACCGGCTAGGGCTGTTCGTAGTATTTTTTAACAGTCCTTTGTATTTCGGCGTGATCTGTTGTTATTTCACCTCTTTCATTTTTTTTTTTTAAATATATTTTATTGATTTTTTACAGAGAGGAAGGGAGAGGGATAGAGAGTTAGAAACATCGATGAGAGAGAAACATGGATCAGCTGCCTCCTGCACACCCCCTACTGGGGATGTGCCCGCAACCAAGGTACATGCCCTTGACCGGAATCGAACCTGGGACCCTTCAGTCCGCATGCCGACGCTCTATCCACTGAGCCAAACCGGTTTCGGCTCACCTCTTTCATTTCTGATTTTGTTTATTTGGGTCCTCTATCTTTGCTTCTTGGTCAGCCTGGCTTTAGGTTCCTCAATCTTGTTTATCCTTTTAAAGAACCAGCTCTTGGTTTTGTTGATCTTTTGTATTGTTTCTTTGGTCTCTATGTCGTTTATCTCCGCCCTGATCTTTATTATTTCCTTCCTTCTGCTTACACTGGGCTTTTCTTGTTGCTCTTTTTCTAACTCTTTGAGTTGTAGGGTTAGGTAATTTATTACCATTGTTTCTTGTTTTTTGCAGTATGCTTGTAGAGCTATGAACTTCCCTCTCAAGACTGCTTTCGCTGTGTCCTATAGATTTTGGATTGTTGTGTTTTCATTGTCATTTGTTGCCATGATGTTTTTTATTTCTTCCTTGATCTCTCTGGTAACCCAGTCATTGTTTAATAGCATGCTGTTTAATCTCCATGTGTTTGATTTCTTTGGATTGTTTTTATTGTAGTTGTTCCAGTTTTATGTCACTGTGGTCTGAGAAGATGCTTGATATGATTCTATCTTCTTGAATTTGAAGAGACTTTGCCTATGTCCCAACATATGGTCTATCTTTGAAAATGACCCATGTGCACTTGAGAAGAATGTATATTCTGTGGCTTTGGGGTGAAATGTTCTGAAGATGTCAATTAATTCCATCTGGTTTAGTGAGTCATTTAGGATTGATGTTTCTTTGCTGATTTTTTGTTTAGAGGATTTGTCCAATGGTGATAGTGGGGTATTAAAGTCTCCTACTATGATTGTATTACTGTCAATTTCTCCCTTGATATCCTCCAGGAGTTTTTTTATGTATTTGGGTGCTCCTGTATTGGGTGCATATATGTTTACCAGAGTTATTTCTTCTTGTTGGATTGCTCCCTTTAGTATTATGAAGTGGCCTTCCTCATCTTTTGTTATGTCCTTCACTTTGAGATCTAATTTGTCAGATATAAGTATTGCTACCCCAGCTTTTTTTTCATTTCCATTCACCTGGAAAACCTTTTTCCATCCCTTCACCCTCAGTCTGTGTGCGTCTTTTTTTCTCAGGTGGGTTTCTTGTAGGCAGGAGATATATGGGTCTTGTTTTCTTATCCAATCCGTGACTCTATGTCTTTTGATTGGGGCATTTAATCCATTTACATTTAAAGTTATTATTGATAGGTACTTATTTGTCACCATTTTTATTCTTTACCCCTGTGTTCCTTCTTCGCTTCCTATTTATTTATTTTTTTTACAGCAGACCCTTTAGCATTTCTTGCATTGCTGGTTTGTTGGTAATAAATTCTCTTAGTCTTTTTTTGACTGTGAAGCTCCTAATTTCACCTTCAATCTTGATTGATAGCCTTGCTGGGTACAGTATTCTTGGATTCAAACCCTTCTTTTGCATGACTTTGTATATTTCATTCCATTCCCTTCTGGCCTGATGAGTTTCTGTTGAGAAATCAGTTGCTAGTCTGATGGGGGTTCCTTTGTATGTAACTTTCTGTCTCTCTCTTGCCGCTTTTAAGATTCTTACTTTGTCATTGGTGTTTGCCAATTTAATTATAATGTGCCTTGGCGTCGGTCTTTTGGGGTTCATTTTGCTTGGGACTCTGTGAGCTTCTTGGATTTGTGTGGGTTTTTTCTTTCCTATATCAGGGAAGTTTTCTGTCATTATTTCTTCAAACAGGTTTTCTATTCCTTGCTCAGTTTCCTTTCCTTCTGGAACCCCTATTATGCGGATGTTGTTTTGTTTCGTGTTGTCCCAAAGTTCCCTTAGGCTCTCTTCCTGCTTTTTAATTTTTTTTTCTAGGGGATGCTCTACTTGGGTATTTTTTCCTACCTTGTCTCCTAGCTCACTGATACAGTCTTCTGCTTCTTCTAGTCTACTCTTGATGCTTTCTATTGAGTTCTTTACAGCAGTGATGTCATTTTTCATTTCTTCTTGGTTCTTCTTCATTTCCTCTTGGTTCTTACTCATATTGTCGAATTTGTCTTCCATTGTTTTCAGCCACCTTATGACCATTTCTCTTAATTCTTTCTCTGGAAGGTTGCTTGCCTCCATTTCGTTTACTTCATTTTCTGGTGATGCCTGCTTTTCTTTCATATGCGGGCTGTTTCTTTGTCTCCCCATGGTCTCTCCTCTCTGGGTGTCTGGTTATGTAGTTCTCTCTCTCCTGCGTTTATTTAAAGGCACAAAATACAACACAACCAGGTACAACACACAAGGCACTGAACAGAAATGTATTCACAATATTAATAACGCCAAATGAAGGTGACCACCAGAGAAAGGCAAATTAGGGGATAGGAGAGAAAGAAGAAGAGGGAAAAGAAGGAAAGAAAAAAAAAGGAGTGTCAAAATGAAATTGGGAAAAGGAAAAAAAAATGTAAGAGAGACAAGAAAGAGACTAAGAGAGAAAGGGGAACAAACTATATATATGGGGAGAAAACTCCAATAGAACAACCACTAATTCCAGCAAAAGCCAGCAACAAGTACCTGGGGATTAATACAAACTACAACACCAACTAATATCAAGCGAGGCAAGGGAAAACAGAAGCAAAAAACAAACAAAAACAAAGAAAAAAACAAAAACAAAAAAAGAATAAGGAAAACAATCTCACAAAAAAGCATAAAAATTTGATTTAATCAACATTCAAGCAAATAACAACAAAAGGACAGAGAGAAAGACAATTTTTTGGATAGTTAAGACAGCGAAGAGAGAGGTGTGTATGGACTTGGAGCAAGGGATTGTAGATTAGATATATAAGTAGGGTGAAATTTTATCAGGGGGTAAACAGAAAGAATAGGGAAAATCTAAAGCAGGAAAGGGGTAAGTAAACAGGACACCAAAAAGGTTAGGAAGAGAGTGATGGCATAAAGATAGAGTTGAGATAGAGTAAAACGATGGAGATGAAAATAGAATGTAGAACACTAATCCCAAAGTAAAATAAAGAGAAAATAAAGTGATACTTAAAAAAAAGGTAAAATAGTAGTAGTAATGATACTGATTGATAATAAAAATGTAATAATTAAAAAGGTAAAATCAAGTGAGGAAAAAAGAAAAAAATTAATTTCTTGAGTAAAAGATGCAAAAAATGAAAAAAAAAATGTGCAGTAGTGAAGGTCATTCACTTCCTCTATTGTTCTTTTTGGCACGCCTGTTTCTCAGTCCGGACAGTATTGCAGTTCCCTGCGTTCCACTGCTCCTCAGTGTTGTAAGCCAGTCCTGATTTTTAAGCAGGCAGTGTGTCTTAATTTCTCGTATTCCTTTATTTTTGATTACAATGAGTCAATTTGTGATTCAGCCCCTGGGTGGCAGTGTTTCTGGATTGACTTCTGGATCTCTTTGGCCTCTCTAGCCTGTATTTAGATCCTTCTTTCCCTGTGGCACTCAATACCAGTTTGTGGAAGTGGGCTGCCTCAGAGCTGGCTCTCTGACGGTCACTCCCTGCTTTGATTCCCAGGTTCCAGAAAAACATCTTTCCCCTGCAGTCTCCCAGGGTGTCCCCATCTGGGTGATCCTATGTATTGGGCTTAGTAATCAGAAGCAAGGATTTGAAGAGGAAAAAGCCCAAGTGTGCGAACAATGGGTCTGCGCGCAAGTCTAAGCAGCTGGCATACCTTTGAAATTCTTAGACTGTCCTTGCACATCAGATCAAAATGGGTTGCTTTTTAGAGCTCTCTTCTGTTAGCAACTCTGAGGATTCCCTTCCACATTCACGGATCACACCAGCCCCAACAGCCACGGATTTTTCTAGGCACAGGCTTCCCTGGTCCTCCAGCTCCCGCAAAACGTGCGTTTCTCTCTCCCGCCGGGACCAGAGACCTCACCTTATCCCAGGCGAAATCTGACCTTTCCGTGGTGGAGTGTAGAGCTCCTCTGAATCCGCGTGTTTTCGCCAATTGGGAACCATTGTTCTGGGGCTCGCAGTTGTTCGGTGGGGGCCGCAGTTGTGGATTTTCAGGCTTTCGATAAGCTCCACTTTCCCTTTCAAGATGGCGCAGTCTCCGCGTCCTTTTATATTATTTCTTAACTTTTACACCAGATCTGAACTTTCATATATAAATTTCTTGAAGAAATAAAAAAAAGACTTATTAATCCTGTATAGCACTAGTAGTATGCTAAACATAGAGTATGCCCTTAGAAACTTTTGCTGATTTGAACTGTATGCATTATACCTTGTGAAAGTGTGGCTTTCACAAGAGAAGATGAGAAGCTAAAAATGGTAGTTACAGAAAAGATGAGAAGCTAAAAATGGTAGTTTTCAAAAAGTGATTGCTTTTTTTTAGGGCCTTAAAGTTCTAAGTTTTATAAGGTCACCTGAGACGTAATGAATGCAAATAAAAGTTGGCATGATAAATTGTAAATATTAGGTTTTATGCCATCAATGAAAATGAGTTTAATGAGCATAATTAGCTATAATAAATTGGGATCCTAGCCCTAAAGGAACTTATGATCTAACTATCCCAAGAGTTTGGTCTGATGTTAAGATTTCACTTACTTTCGACATAAAATATTTTCTTGATAACTGCAGGTTTAAAATAAAAAAGAGTTAACCTGACTATCTTAAGTACTTTGAATTTTGCTAAAAATTTTAAAAGCCTTTTCAGTTCAGAGCATAAATAAAGTTAGGGTTAGAGTTCACTTCTGTGTAAGCCAATTTTGTCCTGTGAAATAACATGCTATTGATCAAAAGAAAGACTAAACATGTAATCACCCTAAATCTATTACCAGTATGAGAAAAGTTGGTCAAAGTCCTTGATAGTTCACTAGATGTAGGACAGCAATATATAAAAACCAGTGGACATTTTATAGATAGCAAGTCTTCCAAGTAGTGCAGTGTATTATTTATTTAACCCTGGTGTGATTAATTGGGGAAATAAACTGGAAAACTGAGGAGACTTATCATTTGTGTCATGTGACCTTAATTAGGTAGCTCTCAGTTCACTTACGCTATGGGCAGATTTTTACTTTGTGAATGAAAGGAATGTTCATAAACAAAGAATATCTTAAACTGGTTCTGAGGCTAATCCCAATGCTCTGTTTTCCTCAGGAGATATAATGGGGAATATTATTCATTTCTTGAGAAGTGATGTTTGTGTTGGTCATTAAGGATTAATGCTAACCAGTCTTTAAGTCAAATGATTATCTGGGTGGGCCCTAAATTCAATTCAAGTGAGTTTATAGGAAGTAGAGGAGGAAAAGACACAGACACAGAAAAGGAGGTAGTGTGAAGACAGAGGCAGAGATTGGAGTGATGTGGCCACAAACCACAGAATGCCAGGGAGTGCTGATTGTTACCAGAAGCTAGAAGAAGCTTAGCATGGATTCTCCCCTACAGTGTCTAGGACACGCGGTTGTTCCGATATCTTGATTTTAGACTTCTGGCCTCCAGAACTGTGAGAGAGTAAATTTCTATTGTTTTAATCCACTAAGTTTGTGGTAATTTGTTACAGTAGCCGCAGGAAACTAATATAGAGAGGGAAAGAAGTTGCTTTCTTTTGGTTTTAGGGCTTCTCACACCAGGGACATTGACATCCATTGTACAAACTAATTCCCCATACTGTAGAGGTCCTCCTGTTTCCCCTCTTGTAAGATGCAGACTCATAGCAACCTTAGTCCATTAATTGGAATGAAGTGTGTAAGTGGTCTTTCTTCTCTCCATAGATTTCAGAAATCCCCTCAGTTTATCAAATGGAAATACTTCATATATGCAATTTAGATTCAGGCTATATTTTAGAGAAATCAACTCATAATTTTAGGTCTCATACTCTGTCATCATTGAACAACTGGACATAGGCATATTTAAGTAAAAAAATTCCAAGTAGCGCCGAAACCGGTTTGGCTCAGTGGATAGAGCGTCGGCCTTCGGACTGAAGGGTCCCGGGTTCGATTCCGGTCAAGGGCATGTGCCTTGGTTGCGGGCACATCCCCAGTGGGGGTTGTGCAGGAGGCAGCTGATCGATGTTTCTCTCTCATCGATGTTTCTGGCTCTCTATCCCTCTCCCTTCCTCTCTGTAAAATATCAATAAAATATATTAAAAAAAAAAATTCCAAGTAGGGGTTATTCTTAGAGATTTAGAATTTTATGATTAACAATATAATAATAAGTGTATATAAGGTGCTTAAAAATAGGCTAAATTTTTAATTTTGGTGGGGGAATATGGATTTGAATAATGAAGCCTTTACAGGTGATAATTTTCTTAAAAACTAAGTAGTGAGAACAGATTCATCCATGAGAGAATTCATAGAAAAGTACGTTGACTACCTTGTCAAGGTGTTTGCAAATGTAATTATACAAGATCTTAAAAAGTACCATGTAGAACAGCTTCTTCTGTTTCTCATTATGTGGGTAAGAAATGCTGAAGTTCAGAGAGAATTAATCCTACATCTGATTATTGACAGCTTCCTCTTCAGGTTTTCCTCTCAGTCTAGGGCTTTACCACACTGATTTAATTGGGTTGTTTTTGCAACAGCTCTTCGAATTGTTTTAGCAGAGATAGCAACTGGTGCTCTGCTTTGATGATCTGGAAGTGGTATGTAGGAGGCCTTAAAGACAAGTGCATTATCAGTTTTTGACTACAAGTAACAAAACTCAATTTAAATTGCCTTTAATAATATGGTAGTTTATTATATCATACCCAGAGGCCCAGTGCACGGATTCGTGTACTGGTGGGGGGGTCCCTCGGCCTGGCCTGCGGACATCCCCCAAGGGGTCCCAGATTGCAAGAGGGTGCAGGCCAGGCCGAGGGACCCCACTGGTGCATGATTGGGGCCAGGGAGGGACCATGAGAGGGCTCCAGGGCGTGTCCGGCCCGTCTCACCCAGTCCCCATCGGCCAGACCCCAGCAGCAAGCTAACTTACCAATTGGAGCGTCTGACCCCTGGTGGTCAGTGCGTGTCATAGCAACTGGTCAAATGGTCAAATAAACAGTCGGATACTTAGCATATTAGGCTTTTATTATATAGGATACCAAGAATCTGGAGATAAAGGTAGTTCTAAGATTTGCTAATTTAGACCTGAAGGACATAATAAAGGACCCAAACCTTTCCTTCCTCATTCCTCTTCCTCTCTTCCTCCTTCCCTTCATTCCTTCCTTCTCTTCTCTCTTTCCTTCTTTCTCTTTGCCATCTTCAGGTCTTTTGGTTATCACTTTCTTACATAGTTACCTTCAGAGGCATCACTTTTTTACATAGTTACCGTCCTCTCACACATATCTTCTTTAGGGCAAATAAGCCCTCATAGAACTCGTCTCACAGGCGATTCCATTACAGGCACAGGCTGAACCAGTCTCTGGAGAGAGGATTGGAATTACCATGATAGAACTAGGTATTGAGGAACCAGAGTCATGGAGTTTGAGGGAAAGAAATCTGTAATAAGATGGCTAAACTAGAGACAAAATTGGATCATGCATTCGCAGGTAATAAAACTGTGAACTCTGAGGATATCTTTTCTACAGGACAGGGGGAAACAGGACAAAAATGACCCTATCATTTTTCTACATGTTAACTGCTAACTTGACTAGATTATAAAGCATCTGGGCCCTAATCAGTTTTTAGGTAAATAGTTATATTTCCTGAGAGAGCCAAGTGAGCCTCAGATGAGCTTATAAAAAATGCATGCTATTAAAGGGTCACCCTGTCATATATTGTCCTTATTTCCAACTTCTGAATACTTTCTTTTTCAACAGGAGTGAGATTGTCAAAGAAGGTGGCATAGGAAGAAAAAGATAATAGGACAGTAGGCCCAGTTCTAATCTATGCACATATTCCAAATTAGGCAATGTTTTACCATTTGATTTGGTAAAATATATCTACTGCCTTTTTTGTTTCCCTTATACAGTCTCAAAACATGTTGTTACTTCTAGTCACCCATTTTTCTCTTTCTTGTGTTAATTCTCAGAGTAGTTTTCTCTGTGAGTTTGGCCACTAAAAAAAGTTTTAATTTTTACTTAAATTCTTAAGTAACATTCATAAATGTGAGGCCAAATCAATTTAACCTTTACAGAGTAGTCAAAGTGCCCAGCCTGGTATCTAGCACATAAGTGCTTGTGTTCTTTGAATATTGACATTCATCGTTCACTGTTGGCAGAGATTGTATCCTCTTTACTGTTACGTGTAAAACACCTAGCACAGTATCTGCAATATTATAGGAATTAAGTGTTTGTTGAATAGTTTTTAGAACCAAATTCATTTTAAAAACAAAGAATTTCCTACAGCAGTGTTAATTAAACTCCAGTTGTATAACCCCTAAAAGAATTTTTTAAAAATTCCTACCCTTTGTACATTTTTAAGTTGACATTTAAGTTTTCCATCGTAAATTTAAATAGTTGCAAAGGGTGTGATTTCTAGTTTGTAAATATTGATATATTTAAATAAAACTTACATTAATTAAAAAATGTACCTAACAGGATATAAATACTAAAACTTACATTAATTAAAAAATGTACCTAACAGAATATAAATACCATAGAATTTAAAATACCAGGACAGGGGAAGCATCTTACTCATTAGAAAGAAAAGATTTTAAATTTTCTGTGATTTCTGGATTGAGTTGTCATTGTAATTATTAATGATATACAATTGATCAAAACAGCATAAATGTTACAAATTTTAGCAAATAATTTTTAAGTAAAAAAAAAAGTAAAGTGATATTAGGAATGCATCCCTTTGAACAAGATATGGCAGAGCATATTTTTAGTCTCTTGATTAAAGGAGATTTCCCAAGTCCAGTATTTTGAATTATCTCTTTGTTTGGCACATCAGAGGTTTTTATACCTCAAGGCAATGTGTCATCATAAGACTCTGGATATGCTTTGATGGGAGGTGTCTTTACTTTTGTCAAGTTGGAGAAAGAGCCACAGTGAAAAGGAAGTGGGAATGGGTACTAGCCCGATGCCTCCACCATAGCATCAGGGGTATCATTTTTACCAAGAGTACATAATCGAATTAAGAATCTCAAAACTGATTCACTTAGAACTGTCTGGGCTCACATACACCTTGGTTAATCTTTGTAATCCCTAAGGCTATATATTTTGTTGTTAATCCTCACCAAGGATATTTTTCTATTGATTTTTAGAGAGAGTGGAAGGGAAGGGGGAGTGGGGGAGAGAGAGAGAGAGAGAGAGAGAGAGAGAGAGAGAGAGAGAGAGAGAGAGAGAGAGAGAGAGAGAAACAAAAATGTGAGAGAGACACATCAATTGGTTGCCTCCCGCATGTGCCCCGACCAGGGCTGGGGATCCAGCCTGCAATCGAGGTACGTGCCCTTGACCGGAATCGAAGCTAGGACCCTTCAGTCTGAGGGCCAAAGCTCTATCCACTGAGCCAAACCGGTTAGGTCTCTAAGGCTACATTTTGAAGATTGCTGCTTTGAAGGATCATTTGTAGAGATCATGTTAATTGTATTGCCAAAAATGTGATTAAGAGAACAAGATGATAGTAATGAGCATGTGGATTTTTTTTTCTTTTTTTAAAAAAATATATTTTTTATTGATTTCAGAGAGGAAGGGAGAGGGAAAGAGAGATAGAAACATCAATGATGAGAGAGAATCATTGATTGGCTGCCTCCTGCATGCTCCCCACTGGGGATCAGGCCCACAACCTGGGCATGTGCCCTTGACCGGTATCAAACCCAGGACCCTTTAGTCCACAGGCTAATGCTCTATTCACGGAGCCAAACCGGCTAGGGCTTTTTTCTTTCTTTCTGTCCTCTTCCTTTTCACATTCCATGTGGTTCTGGTAGGGCTGTCACACTGCCTTTTCTCCCACAGGGAGTCTGGCCTGGCCAATCATATTAATCCTATTCTCTTGGGTACAGTAATTTGTCCAGCAATAGGTATAAACACGAAGCAGGTCACAGTTCTTCCCTGGAATTGGTATATAAACACTGAGGAGGAAAATCTTACTTTCTTTTTGTTGGGATCTGCTGAGCTGTGAAGATGTGAATCTGGAGCTGTTGGGAGAATGAAGGCAAGCAGAGCTAAGCAAAGAGGGAGGCCAAACCAGAGTCCTCATGGGCATGGAATTTCAGTCCTCGAGGCCTTGGTTCCTACAGCTCATTTGATCCTGTGAACTTCCCTCGTATCTTTTTCAGCTACAAAACACTAAATTACTTATTTTTGCTTGAGTTAGTTTGAGTTACAGTATTGGTACTACTGAAATAATTTCATTAACAACTGTAAAAATAACCTCCAAGTGTTGTGAAAATATCTTTGGTAAAATTAGTAATTTTGAAATATTTTTTGTAGATTGTTGGACCTTCGGACGGAAGCAGTTACATTATAGATTATTATGGAACCAGACTTACAAGACTGAGTATTACTAATGAGACATTTAGGAAAACACAGCTGTATCCATAAATGTTTTTAAAAAGAAACAGTAAGTGATATATATATATGTAATCTTAATTATAGTATATTATCTGTATGAATTATGAGAATTTGAGAGCCAGAGGAAACGGAAGAGACCATTCAGTGTTCAAATCTCTCCTTTTGCTTATCAGGAAACACAGGTCTGCTTGTGCCTGAAATCTCTCTAATCCTTTGTAAAGCATTTTCATGTATGCTCACTGCTTTTGCAGTTCTCAATTCAGACTCTCATTCTTTACAGTAAATATGGTTAAAGGACAAAGTTCACAAGAAAAAAAATAACATCAAAACAAAAAGATATTCCATAGTATTATATGGTTATGATGAAAGCATGTGTTGTAGATAGTTCAATGAAGATTATTTTTTCTGCTGTCTTTCCTAGGCTCAATATGATCTTTTAAAAAAATCAATTGATTGATTTGAGAGAGAAACATCTATTTGTTGTTCCACTTACAGACAGTCCTCGGGTTACGTTGGACTTGACGTACGTCGTTTCATGGTTACGTCGCCATCTCCCATTTATTTATATTTTAAAAAAAAGTTCTGTCATTTCGACGTATGTACATACGTGCTTTATGTTTTTTTATTATTTATTTACCACAAGTAAAGGTCAGGAATTGTTATCTTTCTTTTAAATTTTTTTTACTGTTTCATTTCATCACTGCTGTGTATGTGCTCCATGTGAGTGATGTAGGTGCTTATGTGGGTGCGTTCTGACTTATGGCGAAAATTGCGTTACGTCGCGCTGTAGGAATGGATCTCTGATGTAACCTGAGGACCTACTGTATTTATACATTCATTGGTTGCTTCTTTAAAAAAATAAATATATTTTTTATTAATTTCAGAGAGTAAGGGAGAGGGAGAGATAGAAACATCAATGATGAGAGAGAATCATCCATCACTGACTCCTGCACGCCTCCCACTGGGGATTGAACCATGACCTCCTGGTTCATAGGTTGACACGCAACCACTGAGCCACCCTGGCGATTGGTTGCTTCTTTTATGTGACCTGACTGGGGATTGAGCCCGCAACATTGGCATATCAGGACGATGTAAGGGCTTAATCACAAGGAACAACAACAGCCTGTAATTATTGGAATCGAGAGCCGGGCCAACTGAGCTACCTGGCCAGGGCCCATATGATCTTTAAACCTCTTTCTTTTCTTCTTCCCTAAACCTGAAAAGTTGATACACCTCGACCCTGAACTACTATAAGTATTTACTCTAACCTAAAGTTTGGCTCTGCCCATGAAGATTGTTAATTGGCGTCAGCTTTAAATAGGTAATACACTTAGAGAAGTCAGAGGTACCATTAGTCTTCCTGATTTAACACTGGTTCTCTCGGCTACTATAAGGTTTTTATTTCCGTGACTGTACATTAGTCTACTCTAATAAGTAATCTTCCAGTAATGCTAGATTTTCCTCAGGAAAACAGTTTCCTGGTATAATCATTTTCTGTAATGGAGAAGCCCTATGCAGCGTGGAGAGTGTGGGTACGTCTTAGGTGACTGTTCACTTGGAACTGTCTGCAGCTTTCAGAGACGGGGCCAAGAGAGACAGGCTAGATGTTTTGGCCACGGTCATAGTCCTAAGGTTTTCAGTTGACTCTATCTCAGAGAGTGCTTCTATAAGCCAGGAAGGGAATCGGCATTTATTTTCTATGTTGTAGTGTATAAATAGAATATGAAGTATAATTTTGCCTTTAAGGTAGGTTTTTTTTCTTTTCTCAGTAAAATTATGGGATATGCTTTATAGATATTGTCATACATTTAACAGTGACTGACCCCCAATTTATTCAACTAATTGTCAAAAAGTTTTTTAAATCTTTTTAAAAAATAAACTGTAAGAACTTTTTGGTTTAAAATTGAAATGAAAATAAAATTGAAATAAAATAAATAATTGAAATGAAGCTTAGAGATCCATCTGCCTCTTCTGACCAGGGAACAAATTGAGACTAAGACACAATCAGTGTAGTCAGTGTGAAACTGAATCTCACATCATGTGAATTCTACTGGTTGTTCTTTACATCCCTTCCCACCCCAACCCAACCCCCAACAACTATATAATTTTGTATTGTATTAAGCTTATTCATTTTGGAAATTATTATTCTTTATTTTTTTGGAAATTATTATTCTTTATGAAAAGGTTTGAATAGTTTCACATAACTCATTTTCATACTGTAAATTGTATCCATTTAAAAGTATGAGTTTGGCCCCACCAATGTGGCTCAGTGGTTGAGTGTCAACCTATGAACCAAGAGGTCATGATTCAGTTCCAAATCAGGGCACACGGCCAGGATGCTGACTCGATCCCCAGTAGTGGGCATGTAGGAAGCAGCCAATCAATGATTTTCTGTCATCATTGATGTTTCTATCTCTCCCTCTCTCTTCCTCTCTGAAATAAAAATACATTAAAAAATAAAAGCATGTAGATTGTTCTTAAGCCATAATGTGTAAAAATTAAGCAAATGTAATTTAAATTTCTTAATTGATTTTTAGAGAGAGAGAGAGGTGGAGATGGATTTGCTGTTCCACTTATTTATGCATTCATTGGTTGATTCTTGCATGTGCCCTGACCAGGGATTGAACCTGCAACCTTGCTATATTGGGACCTATATACCAACTGAGCTACAGGGCCAGGGCCTAAGCAAATGTAATTTAAAAAAGCAATTCCATTCTGTGTAGCCTATTATAGAGACATTTAATTGGGATTCCAGACTCAAATTTAAAGTTTAAAACTCAGAAGGCAGATTTCTGCATTGTCAATCATATAATCTCTCTGTAGTGTATACAGAAGGTCTCTAAAAGTAAGAAAAAATGTCTTAGGTAAGTGAAGCATTGCAGTGTGCATCTACAGTAACCTCATTGGACTCTTTAAAAATCGTTTGCTTTAATGTGTTTATTTTTTCTGTTTTAGGTTTCGGGCCTGATTAATTTTGATAGTGAACTCCCAGTATGTGGATTTCCAGATTTTCCTTTTTCCTTCTTCACATAACATTTTACAGATTCTTTATAACTTTTTGTTGTTGATGATGCTTTTGTTTTGTTGTTTTAGTTGAAAGCATTTTATCCTGAGATTTAATAGGACTTTCTTTGAGAGCTGTATGTATAATAATAGTCTTTCCTAGGCTACTGTCTCTATGAGATAGATAGCTTATTACCCGATATCCTGTAATGTCTTTTCCAAAGGCAAGTTGCCACTTGTCATTTTTGCTTCTGAAAAATAAAAGTATGACTTATTCACATTTTTTAGTGCTTTATTAAGAAACCTTAAATGTTGAAAGTAGCTGTCTTCTGCATTTTGATCCTTCAAAGTAGTTAATCCGTGGTGTGAACAAATACCATTTATATTGCTTGGGGTGCAGTCTAGTGTATGACAACCCGCCTGGTTTTCCGTAGCTTTTCAGATCTGTCTTTGCCTTGGTATCCAAGGAGCTGAAGATCATCAGGGAGTCTGAAACCTTGAGGCAACATGGGAACTTCTGGCATTGGTTCAGGCCTCTGAAGTGTGAACTTTCTCCTTTTTGCTGTGGGAGTGCTGCACTAGCTTTTGAAAGACCAGATGCTGACTCATCTAGCCCAGTGCAGTTACATTTGAAGTTGGATGGACAAGGTGGGAACACTGAACAGAAGATTAATGTTTCCCATCTGTTAGCACTGCCAGGCAGCTGCTGGACAAGCGCCTGAAGTGATACACAGAGTCTGAAGGAAGCAGCACCTGCATGTTAGCACTGGTCTTTCTTAATGTGTTTTAAGAAGCTGGAAATACATGAACTGTTATGTCCCCATAATCCTGTTATGTGCTTTCTTTAGTAACAGGCAGAGCAATTTCAAAATTACTGAAGCCGGACTTCTCAAAAGCAAAATCAACATTTTTTATCACCCATTTTACTCAAAAGTATATTGTATAGTCCAATTAGCTTCTTAACATGTTTATTGATATATAAAGCAAATTTGGGTTGACTCCTAATATATATATCAGGAATGGTCTCTTATTCATTAATTAATGAAAATACCGGGGTGTCTACCATTTGGGAGGCACTGTCCTAGATGCTACGATGCATCAAGGAGCAAAGCACAAGCATCTCTGCCCTTAAGGAGCTTATATTTTATTGGGATCCGCTTTTTCACAGTGATAATATTTTGGCTACAGTTAAACTAGCTGGTAGAGCCCGTTTGCTAGTATTTCCTAGATTCTTTTGGTTGCAAACAGTACTTTAAAGTTCCTTAAGGATCACCGAAGCCTAGATTTGAAAAGTCCTTAAGTTTTCATAGCCATATAAGTTAAATTATATAAGAAATACTTGCAGTCAAATCTTGAAAAGTAATATTGATTCTTGCATAATTGTTACAGTTACTAACGTGGCCAGGTGAGAAGTCTGTTTTAAAGCAGGTTTCTCAAAATATTTAGTCAAGTAAGCCGTAGTACCCTGGGTCATTGATACAGTTTTTTCACAATACACTCTTAAAAGTTTAGACTTTATCTTCACTGTAATATCCTAAATTTACATGACAAGAGCACTTCAGCCTGCAACCGAGGTATATGCCCTTGACCGGAATTGAACCTGGGACCCTTCAATCCACGGGCTGATGCTCTAACCATTGAGCAACTGGCTAGAGCTATATATAATTCTTTAACATGTTTTTTTTGTCCAATTTTTTTATGTGAATGAACAATGCATGTGAATACAGTTTGTTTTTACTTTCATGGAACACTATTGTTTTTGGCTATTAGTGTGTGAGAGTATAAATTATATGTTAAGGCCTCTGTATGAGATGTTTTATATGATTAACCCTGCTTTTAAAACAGTGGCCAAATGTGAGATGGATTAGCTCAGTCTTTACTCCTAAATCCTCTAGGGTGGGATGGAATGGATTATTTCAGTTCTACAGAGACAGTATTTCTATAGGCCCATTTACAAATGCTAATACAATTTCCAGAAGTTCCTCTTTACCCAGGAAGAGTTCCTAGTACACTGTATTAAACAGAAGGTCCTCTTTCAGACTTCAGAGTCTGCTCTGTCCACGGCTAGCTTTTGTTCCTCGGGCCACTGGGACTTTACAAAATGTTTGGGGTATGTTTTTGTTTTGTACAAAAAAATTCTGTGTCTTTTTTTCTTATTTTAACCTAGATGCTTAAGGCTAAGTATTATAAGACATAGACAGTTAAGAAGCTAACATAGATCTAATTAGCAAGAAACTAGTAAGAAGGAAAATTAGTTCTTAAAAAGCACAAGTCTAAGATGTTCTCTTCCTCAAACACCTTCAATGTAGATACTCCCCAGGGTTCTGGCACCTTCTCTCTTCCTTTCTCTCATTAAATCAGCATCCACTTTGCGTTTTTCTATGTACAAAATTAAAGCTTACTGCAGAAATTTTGGGAAAACACCAAAAAGTACAAAGGAAAAGATAAAACTCATTTCACAGCTCAATGGTAACATTAATATTTTTATGTATGTCTTAGTACTTTTTTCATGCATGTATATACATTTTTCTTCACAGAAATTATACATTATACATACTGTTTTGTAGCCTGCGTCTTCACATTGTAAAGATTTTTCTATTTCAATAAAGATTTTTTACAAAATCATTTTTAATGCCTGCAGAGTATTCCATGTCGGTGTCATAGTTTATTTATGTAATTCCTTATTGCTATTTAAATAATTCCAATAAATGAACAACATGCATGTCTGATTTTTTTTTCTAGAATTGCCCATTCTTAGTCAAAAGTGATCACATATTAAAGTTTTTGATACATACGAACAGTCTCAGTTAACCAAGGTAATGGAGAAAGAATGAAGTCAAGTAGCCCAAACCCGCGTTCAAACAAAACCCCAGTCAGCTCTCAAGTACCTTGTTCAGTGACCTGCAACTACCTCTTCCTCTGCAGTCAGGACACAGCTGCATCATGCTGACTGCTGCTCCCAGGAGCTGGAGAAGGAAGGACAACACTTGGAGAACAGGGTAGCTGCTGGCAAAAGGGTGCTGGTGCTGAGGATTGGGAATGATAGCAAATCTGTTCATTTGGCACAATAGCTGACCGAAGCATTTAATTGCCCTCCAGAAAGCTTTAAAAGAAGAGAGGAGTTTTAAGGAGTAAGTAGGAAGATCACATAATGATCTTTTTTTCTCCCTTGTGGAAAGGGAAAGGAGTTGGATCAATTTGGAAAATGAGACAAGTTGCTAAGTAGGAATGAATAAAAATTCTGAACAGTACTGAGTACCCAATTGAGTTACAGAATAATGCATTTGTTAGGGTTAATTAGCATGGCAAGAGTTACTCATTCATATATCTTCTTTTTTTAAAGATGTTTTTATTGATTTTGAGAGAGGAAGGGGAAGGGATAGAGAGATAGAAACATCGATGAGAGAGAAACATCATTGATCGGCTGCCTCCTGCACACTCCCCACTGGGGACTGAGCCCACAATCCCGGCATATGCCTTGACTGGGAATTGAACCAGTGACCTCTTAGTTCATAGTTCAGTGCTCAACCACTGAGCCACACCAGCAAGGCTCATTCCTATATCTTCTTAACTAGAGCCCAGTATTTTAATTCTTAAGTATCAATGCTTTCAAAGCTAGTCATTGTCTGCCGGAGGAGGAATGTTACTTACTTTCCTAGAAAATATTTTCAAGAAAATATGTAAGAAATATTAAGAAGTCTTAAATCTTCAAGATTTTAGCTTATTAAGAATTTCTTTTACTGTCCCCCATGTGCAATGTGTTATGCTAAACTCATTATATTCTTAAATGATTTAATCCTCACATTTCTATAGTCTCCCTGAAGGGTCAATATCATTATCCCCACTTAACAGATAAATAAATTTAGTCCCATAATAATTGAATGACTTACCCAAGGTCATGAAATAAGTGGTGAAGCTAGGATTTAACCCCAGGTCTAACTGCTATTTTGCCTGCAATATGATGGTTACAACCATTGAATTCTACACAATATACTGCTAATCCATAATAATCTATAATAATAAAAGCATAATATGCTAATTAGACCGGATGTCTTTCCGGATGAAGCTGGGGCTGCAGCCACGGGATCAAGGCAGCCGCTGCGGCTGCAAAGGCCTACTCTTGCACTTATTTCGTGCACCGGGCCTCTAGTGGTTGTATAATAAGAGACTTTTCTTAATATGTTGTTTAATGTTTTCAGTAAGGATGGAATTATCTGCCTATACTGAGTCTTTTTGCTTAACAGGTAGTTTGGTGGTTAAAAAATAAAAACTTATTTTTTTAAATTCAATTTTACATCATGCAAATGCTAAAATGTTTTATGAACATTAAATGAGACTATGATAGAGCCATGATTATTGTCAAAAACCCAAATATCTCTCTGCTGCCACCATCTCATCTGTCATTTAGAGCACTTTCAGGACTAAATGCCTGATTATGCTTGTATGACAGTGGGAGAGATGTTAGGTTGCACCATGCTGTCACACTGTGCTTAGGCTTGCTGAGGTCAAATGAAGCTCTAGACATCTGCAGGTGGT
Source organism: Plecotus auritus (assembly GCF_963455305.1). NCBI lineage: Eukaryota > Metazoa > Chordata > Mammalia > Chiroptera > Vespertilionidae > Plecotus > Plecotus auritus. Next base: position 44,697,829 of record NC_137771.1, on the reverse strand, counting down.
GGGATTGTGGGTGATTTTTTAATTTTCACGAACATTTTTTTATGTTGAATTTATTCCCAGGCCATAAGTTCTTGTTTCTTCTGGGATGTCCTTTTCTTCTGTGCAACCTCCTCTTCTGCTTTAGCAACCATCTGCTCTTTCTCAGTAAGGACCATTGCAGTGGGGCAGGGAGAGCTCATGTAGGGGTTAACCCACGCATGAGCTCTGTAAGTTCTGTGATGCATCTTGGGAGCCTTGTTCACCTGGATGTGCTCGAGGACCAGAGAATCTACATCTAAACCCTGAAATTCAGCATTCTCAGCATTTTTAAGCCTGTGCAGCAAAAATTTAGCAGTCTTTCCGGCCACTGACCCTGTGTCCTGCCCCACTGTTTGGCCTGGGCACACCTACCAACACACTCTTGGAACGCCGGAATGGCACACATTGCTTCTGTGAAGTGACACCCTTCAGATACTTGGTTGCTTTTCAGATATGCATACCCTTGAAGGCCTGGGCCGTTTTACGAGTGTCCTTAAAGTGAACACGAAGATTTGAACCTCTTGATCTGCATGATTTTGTGGGGTTTGCTGGGTCAAGTGAATAGCGAACCATTTTCAGAGGTCACTCCCACTACTTATGAGAAGATTTAGTTTTTCTTTTGGCTTATGTGCATTTTGTCATTTTCCCCACAATAGACACACATTATTTGCATGCAAGAATTTGAAACAATAAATAATAGTATGGGTAAGTTAGAACCAAGAATCCAAGGAGATCTTGTTCTCTTCTTCCCTACTCCCTCCTCATGATACACTTACTCTGATTTCTCATCTGATCCTGACATTAAAAAAAAAAAAAAGCCAGGTCTAACACAGGATATCAAAGTTTTGACACCAAACAGCACATTTTGATGGAAAACGCAGACTGTGGAATCAGGCCTGAGTTTGTATCCTACTTTGTTACTTGTTTTTTATTTTTTAAAATTGATTTCAAGGGAGAGGGAGAGAGACAGAAACATCAATGATGAGAGAGAATCATTGATCAGCTGCCTTCTGCACTCCCCACAATGGGGATCGAGCCCATAACCTGGGCATGTGCCCTGACCTGGAATCAAACCATGACCGCCTGGTTCATAGGTTGACACTCAACCACTGAGCCATGCCAGCCGGGCTTGTGCCTGAGCACATAACCATTCTGAGCCCCTCTGTCTTTATATAAATAGGGATGATAATATCAGTCAGGCAAAATTGAGAAATTAAGATGACATACATAATTGTCACCATTTGAGCATATTTTAAAGGAATGGAATGATGGCATTAGGCACTGGGGAAGTGCTTCTGGAATTTGGGTTATAGTGTGTTATAATTTGAGTAAAACACCAGTAGACTCAAAAGTTCTTTTACAGAGGGAAGGTGAGATGTATTCTCTGGACATTGTTCACCCACATTCTCTTATTTCCAGTATCATTTTCGTTAACTGTAGCTACTCTGTAATAAAGGCCAAAATCGTCTCTTTCCTGAAGGAAATCTTACCAGCATCTTCACTGCTTTCAGACTCTCCTAATGTAAGGGGAGGCTGCTATGCTGCGGATTTTGTTTTTTGTTGCTTTTTATTTATTTTTAAATGTATATTTATTGTTGAAAGTATTACACATGACCCCCACTTTTCCCCTCATTGACCCTCTCTACCCACCCCCACCCCCAGGTGTTTTTGTTGCTTTTTAATCTGAAGTTCTCTGGAGGTATTTATCCAATACATTTAGAAATGTTGCTGTGAGGCAGCTGATCAGTCTACTTTCAGCCTAAATTAAGGCTAATTGCAGCAATCACTGTGCACACAACAGAATGTTGCTTTTAACCTGTCAGTGTTATCAGAATATGCCAAGCACGTGGAGATTAAAACTTGAAAAATGATTAAGGTTAGAGCTATTTGGATTGCTTATGCCAAAGAAAAACATTGTTTTACCAGAACACTTTAGAAAGTGTGCAGTGTTTGGAATTTTCAATCGTAGCTAAATTTATGCAGCGGTGGACAAACGTAGGCTTACAGTTGTTCGTATGGAAAAAGACATGCAGGTTATGACTATTAGAATAGTTTTATTTATTCAAAAGAATGTCACAATGCAATGGTAAACCTACTTTTGCCCACCCCCGAATTATCCCTGTCCATCCTTTCGGTGACTGAAACAACAGTGCTCTAAAGATCTTCCCCCTTGAATGGGAACACAAGAAGGGGTTAATAGGAATGTGAATGAGACTGATGACATGATGTAGAGCATCTTTTCATGTGGTTATTTGCCATCTGTATATCTTCTTTGGTGAGGTGTCTGTTAAGATCTTTGGCCCATTTTTAAATTGGGTTATTTTCTTATTGTTGAGTTTTAAGGGTTCTTTGTGTATTTTGGATAATGGTCCTTTATCAGACGTGTCTCATGCAAACATTTTCTCCCAGTCTGTGGCTTATCTTCTCATCTCAAAAGTGTCTTTCACAGAGCAGAATTTTAAAATTTTAATGAAGTCCAGCTTATCAATTATTTCTTTCATAGATTGTGTCTTTGGTGTTGTATCTAACAAATCATTGCCAAATCCAAGATCATCTAGATTTTTTCCTACGTTATCTTCTAGGAGTTTATAGTTTTCTATTTTACTTGGAGCGCTGTGATCCATTTTGTTAATTTTTATGAAGGGGGTAAGTTTTGTGTCAAGATTCATTTGCATGTAGCTGTCCACTTGTTCCAGCACCATTTTTATTTTTATTTATTTATTTATTTTTAATTTAATAAATCTTTATTGTTCAGATTATTAGAATTGTTTCTCCTTTTTCCCCCCATAGCTCCCCTCCACCCGGTTCCCACTCCACCCTCTGCCCTTACCTCCCTCCCACTGTCCTCATCCATAGGTGTACGATTTTTGTCCAGTCTCTTCCTGTACCCACCACACCCCTTTCCCCCTGAGTATTATCAGTCCACTTCCTTTCTATGCCCCTGATTCTATTATATTCACCAGTTTATTCTGTTCCTCAGATTTTTAATTCACTTGATTTTTAGGTTCACTTGTTGATAGACATGTATTTGTTGTTCATAATTTTTATCTTTACCTTTTTCTTCTTCCTCTTCTTACAGAATACCTTTCAGCATTTCATATAATACTGGTTTGGTGGTGATGAACTCCTTTAACTTTTTCTTATCTGTGAAGCTCTTTATCTGACCTTCCATTCTGAATAACTTTGCTGGGCAGAGTAATCTTGGTTGTAGGTTCTTGCTATTCATCACTTTGAATATTTCTTACCACTCCTGTCTGGCCTGCATAGTTTCTGTTGAGAAATCAGCTGACAATCATATGGGTGCTCCCTTGCAGGTAATTAACTGTTTTTTCTCTTGCTGCTTTTAATATTCTCTCTTTGTCTTTTGCTCTTGGCATTTTAATTATGATGTATTTTGGCGTGGTCCTCTTTGGATTCCTTTTGTTTGGGGTTCTGTGCACTTTCTGGACTTGTAAGTCTATTTCTTTCACCAGGTGGGGAAAGTTTTCGGTCATTATTTCTTCAAATAGGTTTTCAGTATCTTGCTCTCTCTCTTCTACTGGCACCCCCATAATTCTGATGTTGGTACGCTTGAAGTTGTCCCAGAGGCTCCTTACACTATCTTCAACTTTTTGGATTCTTTTTGCTTTTTGCTTTTCTGGTTGAGTGCTTTTTGCTTCTTTGTAGTTCAAATCTTTGACTTGATTCTTGCGTTCCTCTAGTCTGCTGTTGGGTCTCCGTATAATATTTTTTATTTCAGTCAGTGTATGTTTAATTTCTAGTTGGTCCTTTTTCATATCTTCGAGGGTCTCGTTATATTTATCAGCCTTTTCTAGGATATTCTTAAAGAGCCTTATAACCGTGATTTTGAATTCTATATCCAGTTGTTTGTTTTCCTCCATTTCTTTCGTTTGTGATCTGTTTCTTTGTCTCCGCATTTTCGCTGCTTCCCTGAGTTGGCAGGGTAGCTTTGTGTGCTAGGTTTCCTATATGGCCCAGTGGGTCAGCCTCCCCAGTTAACCTGAGGTGAACACTCTTGGTGCACCCCTTTGTGGACTGTGTGTACAGCCTTGTTGTAGTTAAGTCTTGATTGTTGTGGGTATCACTGGGAGGAATTGACCTCCAGGCCAGTTGGCTGTAAGGATCAGCTCTGTCTACACTAGGAGAAGTTCGGTGCTGGAGACAACCTTATAGGATTAGACTTGCAAAATTGCAAAAGCCTCTGTGCTCAGCTTGGATAGGGTGGAGTCTCAGGGCGGAGCAGACAGTCTTGGCTTCCTGTCAGCCCTGCCCTTGCACGCGCCTCCAGACCTCTGCCTTCTGCGGCTCCCCTGAGTTTCCGCCTGACAGTCCAGATTCCCCCCGTAAGAGCGTGGGTCCCCAGGGGCTCGCCTGGAACTGGGGTTCAGTGCAGTCGGAACTGGGGTTCAGTGTAGTCGAAACTAGGGTTCAGTGCAGTCAGGAGCTTCCGACTCCCTTCCACTAGGGAATGCCTGTGGCAACCTCCCCATTCAGCCTTCTCTGGAGCACTTGCGCACACGCATGCCTCCAGACCCCTGCCGCCACGGCTTTCCCAAGTCTCCGAGTTTCCGTGTGCCTTTCTCTCTACCTGACAGTCCAGACTCCCCCTGTATGAGCCTGGGTCCACGGGGTTTCACCTAGAACTGGGGTTCAGTGCAGTCAGAACTGGGGTTCAGTGCAGTCCAGGCTTCCTTCCCCCTCCCGCCAGAGAAAGTCAGCCAGGCACTCAGTCACCCTTCCTCTCTGCGCGTGTCTCCATACCTCAGCCCTTTGCTGCTCCTCTGATTCTCAGTGAGCTTTCCTCTTTCCTTCTAGTTGTAGATTTCCACTCAGCCAGCCTTCCTGTGGTTCTGGATGATGTCCGTTCTGTCTTTTAGTTGTAGTTTTGAAATTGTTATGTGAGGCAGCAGTTTAGGTGCTTACCTATGCCGCCATCTTGGTTTCTCTCCAGCACCATTTTTAGAAAACTCATCCTTATTTTAAAACTTATTTCTTTCCCGGCTGGTGTGGTTCAGTGGTTGAGCATTGACCTGTGAACCAGGAGGTCCCTCTTCCTTCCTCTCTGTAATCAATAAAAATATATTTTAAAAAACCAAACAAACTTATTTCTTCTTTGTTCCTCATGGCAGGAAATAACAACACATCCACTAAGAAACTCAGAAGTCATCTTTGATGCTATCTTCTCCCTACATTCAATGGATCACCAAGCTTTTGAATTCTACCTCATGAACACTGAAATCATTACTCCATCCTCACTGCACCCCTGTTATTTCAGGTCCCTGAAGTTCTCCTATTCTAAACTCCTGCCTGTCTACCTGGCCCAGTCCCACTTTCCTTTCATTTCACCTTTTCTGCTTCCACCCGAATGATCTTTCTGAAAAGCAAATCTGATCATCTCCATCCTGCTTAACACTCCGAAAGCTCCCTATTTCATTTAAGATAAATCCAAATCCCTTTTCCTGGCCTAAAAGGCTTATCTTGATTGAGTCCCAGCCACTACTGATCACCTCCACTTTCCTGTCACAGTCAGGACTTCTGAGATGACCCCTTGCGTTGATAGGAATTTGCTCTGATCCTAGCTTATTCTGAGACTTTTGCTAACTGCTGCTCCTGCTCTGAAACACTCGGGTCACTTCTCCTAAGTACCTTTTACAGGTTGTTGAGGACGTGGCTGAAAGTCAGAAGTCCAATGAGGTCTCACTAAAATGATAGTATCTGCAGGGAGTGTCGACTGGAGGCTCTAGGGGAGAATCCACTTCCTTGCCTTTTCCAGTTTCTTTTTAAACTGGGTTAGATGTCGCTCTCTGTCCTTCTGTCGTACCCAACTCTTCCCTGAGCGTGGCACTGATGATGATTATTGTGATGATCTCTTTTGAAAACAATACTACTACGACTCAAGTTCATTGGTTTTGGCCTTACTGTCATACACTACAAACAAACTAAAATGAAGGAAAGCAGTGTACGAGGCATCTGGATACTCCGCACTGAGATGGAATATGTTAGTGATTTTCCATATTTGTTTCGAATTTCTCTCTCTTCTCTTGGGAAGGAAAAGGTATGACATAACTAATGCTCCACCTGCCCCAAATCTTTCTCCACCTTCCATTCCTGAAAGTAAACACTAACCTGAGGTTCGTGTGGAAAAGATTTTTCACTCATCCATCTCCCTCACTTCACAGTTGGTGCCATAAGGGCAGGCAGGGCAGATGTGTGTTGTTTTGCTGTGATCTCCCTATTGCCAGGCTCGGCAGAGGGCTTGTCAATAAATGGTCGTGAGCAGCTGGCTGGATGGAACTAGCCTTGGCCTGATGGCTTTTAACTTGCCACCTTCCGAAGCAGCTCTTTGTGTTTTTGTTGTTGTTTGTTTTGTTTTGTTTTGTTTTGTTTTGTTTTGTTTTGGACAGCTCTGCCTGTCATTCTTCCTTAATGGACATTTGCTCCTTCTCAGAGGAGGGCTGAGATTATGGTGGGGAAAGAAGAACCGGAGGACAGAGCATGAAGTTTGGAATCACAGTTAGCTGGGTACGTGCCTTTCGGCACTTGCTTAATCTCTCTGGATGTTTAATTTCCTCTTTTGTAAAAATGAGGCTAATAATACTCATTTAGCAGGGGGTTTGTGGAAATTAAATGAAATAACAAATGTGAATGTCCCCTTTATGGTGGAATAGGTGCTCAATAAATGTTACCATTCCCATAAAAATAATTAAGTATTTTATCTTCTCATTTTTCTTTCTCAGATGCCCCCTTCTCCCAACCCCCAAGCTTTTAATTTTCTTTCCCCATTTCCATGCTCACTGGCACCATGTTTCCTTCTCTCATTCCACTACTCCCGCCTGGAAGTCACACCCACTCCTCTACACCCACTGCCTGTTCATAGTCAAGGACACTTCAAGGTCCAGCTTTAGCCAATCCTAAATATTCCAGCTTTCAGGCTTTCTTTCCTTCGTTAAATGTAGGTCATAGATCATTTCACATCTGTGATATATTCTCTCTAATATAGCAATTATGTTGGAGTGATCTTTCTCATGCTATTTGTGAGTTCCTTGAAGGCCAGGACTGTGTCTTATAGTTTTCTATTATTTTCCATACTTCTTAGCACTAGCACGGACGATAGTAGGATATGGACTCAGATTGCCCAAGTTCAAATCCTTGTTCTGCCACTTGCTAACTATGTGATCTTGATCAAGTAATACAACTTTTCTAGGCCCCAGTTTCCTTAGCTGTAAGTTGACAGTAATAATAATACCTATCTTACGATATGGTTCTGAGAATTAATGAAATTCATCCATAAAGCATTTTGTGCTGTGTTTCTCCCTAAGTGCTTAATAAATGCTGCCTGTCATTATAATTATTATCCATTAAATATACATTGTTATGTCACTTATATCTCAATAAAAAAGACTCGTTATGTGGGGCTTATTAATGTTAATGTATTAGTCTTCTATTGCTATGTGACAAATTACCACAAACTTCTGGCTTAAAATGATACATTTTTATTATCTCACAGTTCTGGAGGTCAGAAATGGGTTTAATGGGCTAAAATAAAAGGGTCTTCAAGACTGTGCTTTTTTGGAGGCTCTACGGGAGAACCTATCTCCTTGCCTTTTCCAGCTTGTAGAGTTTCCTCATATTTCTTCGCTCGTGGCCCTGCATCACTCCAACCTTGTTGTCCATCTCCTTCTCTGACTTAGACTCTCCCTCCTCCCACCTCCCTCTTTCACTCATAAGAACCCTGTGATTACCTTGGGCCTACCCAGAGAATCCACATAAATCTCCCTATCCCAAGATTCTTAATTTAATCACATGGAAAGTCCCTTTGCTATGTAAAGTAATATATTCAAAGGTTCTGGGAATTACGATGTAGACATCTTGAGTGGGGATGGGGGATTTATTTTGCCTATCACACCAATGGAGTAAGAACTCATTCATTCATTCATTCAACAAATATTTACTCATCATCTACTCCATTCTAGGCCTTATTTTAGTTCCTGGGGTTGCAAACACAAATTAAAAATTATTATTAGTCTAGTGGAGAAACTTTGTTGACAGTGGATCTATTTTATGATAGTACTTCCCAAAATGTGGAGGGAAATGAGATGACCTCATATTTAGAAGTTACCCAACCATAGTGCCATTTTGACTAACAGAGAAGTAGAAAACGGATGCAGCACAGCACGTGTTAGGTTATACTTACTAGTATATGCTTTAGACTTAAATGTGTGAACATATGTCACTTAAGTTGAGGTATTCTTGAAATTGCTCTCCTAATAAGAAACCAGACACACAATTTTCAGGTGAGAAAGAGAAAATGAAAGGACACTATTGCCTTTTATTTTCTGTTTAGCACTAAGGTCACAAGGGTTTGGGGAAAAGGTTTTCTTTGGGCATTATCTGCCCAATAGAGTAAGCTTAGTTCATTTACCTTTTTACCCATTAGAAACACATGATTTTTTTGTTCTTTTTTTTTCTTTCACAGTCATGCTTTCAATGATTGATTGCCAGGATCATCAGGGGCATCATCACATCCTAGTCACAGGAATAAAAACAGAAGAATGAACACAGGACTAGGAAGTACCTGCCAGGTTTCTTAGATGTGGCTGGCAAGGCAAAATTCAGGAAAAGGGAACAAATCAAATATAACATTTCCAAGTGTCAAGCCAATCATGTCTTTACTTCTATTCCCTTTTCAGAAATGAAAAAAAATACTCCTCTTTAGAGCCCATATTTCCTATCTCATAATTATTCTATCTGACTCCTTTGAACCAAAACTTCCCTTCCAAACTTTTCTTCTCCTCTATAGTCTTCCTCCTGTATGACTGCCAGCAAGTGGGCTAGAAACACCAGAGGGACAGAAGCTAGAAAGGTTTGCCTTCCTTCCAAGTAGTTTGCCACATGTCACTTTTTTTGTGTGTGTGTTCATTGGGACCTGGGCTTGTTTGTACCTTGTCTTCTTTATCTCTGAAAGGACCATAAATGGCTGGAGTGGCCTTCATAAAATGCAGGACGTTCACCCCAGTTACCCTTTTGTTTATTCATTATTTTAAATGGTGAGAATTTTGTGAGTCACATTAGATTGTAGAGATCACCCAGGTCATTTTGTGAAGGTTACACTGACATTGTCTCATTCAACAAATATTTATTGGGTAACTACTGTGTGAAAGATAGGTGCAGTAGGGCAGGAAAGGAATTGACATCCACTGAGCTTCAGTATGTGCGTGCACTGGAATCTTTTAGGCTTATTTAATTTGCCTAAGAGGTATAAGTCATTATACTCAGAGGATTTCAGTATGGCAGAAGGTTTCTTCTTCCATGCCAGCTCCCATTGTCTATCTATGGCACTATGTCGAGAAGGATTATAAAGCTGAGCTCAAGCATGATGGGAAAGCATATGACATCAATAAATAATGTCTGCTACTAGTGTGAGAGGGGTGACACATGCCATGTAAACTTTCATTTACTCATTAAACTCCTACTGAATACCAACCATGTTCTAAGCACTGTGAAGGCATATGTGAGCATAAATGCAACAATAATAAGGAAATATGCAAACACATCGTACCAGAGAAATGCACGGAAGTTGCTCTGCAGTGGTCAAGAAGTCGCTAAGAAACAGCTGTTCCATGAAATGAGCCTTGTTTCATCAGAGAAGCAGACCATTATGGGTGTAAGGGAATTAGGGATTTGTTATAGCAATTAGACGTTACATAATTGTGAGAGGACCTGGGAAAGTAAGATCTAGCAAGGAGAGCTGAAGGATCAAAAATATAATCACTAACTAGCCCTCCTGAAACACTGGCACTGGTAGATAAATGCAAATTTGCAAGGGAAATCTGGAAAGCCAGGTGTATCTAGCTACTGTAGGAACAGTAGCTAGTTACCAATGGGAACTGATGAAGCAACCCATGGAAGATTGTTGACTCTGCACCTGGTGGTGGGCTGGGGAGTTGGTCATCAGGACAAGCAGTGGGGAAGAAAGGCTGGCCACAGAGCAGGGGAGAGCGAGAACAAGTTTGAATCTGCCAGAGCCTCTGTGTGTGTGTGTGTGTGTGTGTGTGTGTGTGTGTGTGTGTGTGTGTGTGTGTGTGTTTGTTTCTCACCTAATCGGGACTTCAAACTCCCAGAACTCCCTTGGTCAACCCTGGAAAATGTAGTTCCAGCTTAGCCAACTTGACACAGTTTAAAACATCACACCTCGAAAAGTGGAACAAATTTGCATAAGAGAAAAAGGAGTGAACATAGAATATGGGGAAGGCTTGTGAACAAAGTTTTGGAGGTAGAAATAAATAAGATCGTGTGTAGGAAACCATAGATTGGCCAGGTAGAGTAAAGGGCTCATGCTGGAAAATAGTGGAAGATAACAAAGGTTGGGATCAGTAATTAATGAATTAATTAATGTTTTCAACCATTATTTATTGAGCACATATCTACAAGGCATTGCATTAAGTGCTAGGGGTATAGTGATAATTGAAAGAGACAGACTTTTGAAGGATTTGAATATTAGACTTAAAATGTTTGTTCAGTTTTTGATCCATCTCTTGAAAAATAGTAGACTCTTCCAAATTGGAACAACTCATCGTTGGATTTCTGCCTTTAATTCAATTCAACAACATTTAAGTTCCTTCTCAATACAAGCTCCTCACAGGCACACTGTCATTGTCCTTTCACACTGTGACACGTGGCTACACCTGATAATACTGGTTAGAGTGGAAGTACCTCTTTCCCTAGGTAAATTTCTAGAATGATTTGTGCTCACATTTAATTTTATGCCATTATGTCCTTATTCCAAAGCAAAGCTACTTTATTAGTCATCTGAGTGAAACAAACATGCAGATTAAATTGCCTAACTGCCTCCCCCAACCCCCTACATTTTTGTTGAAGTATGTGTCACTTCAGAATTCTGTCAAAATGTTGACACATGATTCACATGAGCTTACCTTGGGTTGGACATGAACTCTGGGCTAGTCAAGTGTAGCACACTGAGCATTATGCCTCTTGCTTGGCATATGAGATCTCATTTAACCTCCCCAAAGCCCTAAAAGGTAGGTACTGTTATTGGCCCAATTTTGTGGAAAGGAAAGCCAGACTTAATGAGATTCAGTACCTCTCCCGGGATTATATAACTAGTAAAAGGCTGAGCTGGAATCCACCCTCCTTAACCACTTCAGTAAGTGAGCAGCCAACTACTCTACAGTTTGGCAACTATTAAAGACTCCTCCAGATGACTCGGTTATCTAAGATATATCGCTCATTGTCTTAACAGATACATGTTGAGGATAAAACACCTGTGGGAGGAAATCTGCAAAGAGGCAAGTGAGACCTTTGAAGTCTTTGGGCTGCACTCCAACTGTGCGAGTTGGCATATGAGCATTTCCTCTGGATTCCAACAGGCAGGCACCTGCATGTCAAATCCTTCCTTGTGATGTTTGAATAGCTTGGAGCATTGGGTGATGGGGTACTTTTTTCTTTACAACTGAACTTATTACTTATTATGCTGCCGTTTCTGCAAACGAGGATCTCATTGCATGACGTGTGTGTGTGTGTGTGTGTGTGTGTGAGAGAGAGAGAGAGAGAGAGAGAGAGAGAGAGCATTGAATCTTTGCAGAGTAATAACTGAACTGAAACCAAGGACAACACCTGGTCCTTGCAGGGTTTGCCATGAAGTCAGTAGCATTTCCTTCTTCTCATTTCTATTTGACTACTTTCTGCTGCCCCGGCTCCTTACTGAAGTGCTTCTACCAGTTCCACAGATTCTCCCTGTTCTTTGACTCAGAGCCCAGTAGCCACATGGTGGTGTATCTGTCCATTGATTTCAACCTTACCTTGTAGGTAACCAAGCAGGGTTGCATTTCACCTCCATAGCAGCTCAGTGACATAGACAAGGTTAGAACTAAACCTTGTATAAAAGAGAAAACGAAGGCCAAGAGAGGTGAAGAGGCTTGCCCAGCTGGTTAATGGCAGAAGGAAGACTGGTCCCTGGCTTTCTGCTCTGCCGCACAAATAATGTCGGTCCTGGGAAGGAGAGCACTACCGTTATGAGTGTTATTTTTTACTTTTTAAATAAAATTTTCCCATGCTGACATCCTGTTTTTTGGGGGGACACTATAGTTCAATGGTATTCATCATATATATATTTTTAAATATATTTTATTGATTTTTACAGAGAGGAAGGGAGAGGAATAGAGAGTTAGAAACATCGATGAGAGAGAAACATCGATCAGCTGCCTCCTGCACACCTCCTACTGGGGATGTGCCCGCAACCAAGGTACATGCCCCTGACCAGAATCAAACCTGGGACCCTTCAGTCTGCAGGCCGATGCTCTAACCATTGAGCAAAACTGATTAGGGCCTCATCATATTTTTAATGACCTAATTTAATGTATGTTTTCTTTTGGACCTATTTAAAATTAAATTTTGGTTGGGGACATGAGGTTGTGTTGTTGAGGGGGAGAGGATGGACAGGAATCCAAAGCCCACAGGCCTGTGACCAATGGGCTGCCTACTTGACCGCACCGACTCTTCAAACCAAGTGTGACAAATGGGCAGGATCTCATAAGTATTCCAGCTCTTCACTTCCCGAGTTTGATTACATTGTACCGGATGGCATTCGGAACTCGGTGCAGGGTGCATAGAACTGAATTATGCAATTTGCAGATATGCAATTAACTGGAGTAGCAACACATTCAATCTAATGGGGGCCAGACAGAGACTGCATAATTCTTGGGAGCACCAGCTGATTATGCAGTTAAGTGGTATGCACTTAAGAGAAGTGCACCACATCTATCTGATCCCATTTCTTCCAATAGATTCTTCACGGCACTTTATTCTAGCCTTTCTGCTTTTATGGTCAAACATATTCTAACCTGTATCCACTTGAAATGAGAACCTTACAGTTCATATGCAGATTTGGGATTCATTTCTTTTAAAAGTTAACCTTTAAAAATCTTAATTCTTGGATGCAAAAGTGGGTAGGCATTTGAGAAAGGAAAGGGGTGAATCTGGGGCTCAGTATGTTTGGGCTTTAGAGATAGGGAACAATACCTGAATTGTGCAATTGAGGATGCTTCATTTTCCCTTTCTTTTTCCTCTCTCTCTCTCTCTCTCTCTTTCTCTCTCTCTCTCTCTCTCTCTCCTTGCTTAGGAAGTTGTGTTTCAAATGCAAACGTGAGGTGCATGAAAAGGTTTCTTTTTAAAAGCAAAGGGCTTTGCAGTCAGTACTTTTTTTAAAAAACTTGAAAATGGATATTAGTAAAAGGGGGCCCTTTTACGAGAAACTCCAGTTAAATGACAGTTCATTGAGTATAGGCAGTTTTAAGTTACTCTGATGATGATGGATCGTTAATTTAATTTGGCAGGTTTTACTGGTTTATTGTATGCTTGCTGTGCCCTGGACTGACCTAAATCCTTTGGGGGGAACCCCAAGAAGTATAAAAATATGGCTGTCTGTCCTCAGCCTCCTTAGGAGGCCATGACTTATGCATACAAAGTAATTGAGGAATAATAAGATGCAGCATATGATTAGGTATCAAAAATCGTTGCTGAAGAGAGTAAAAGATAAATTGGAGAAGTGAGAAAATGAACTGGGCTACAATTTTTCATCACTAGAGGGAGACATAGGGAGAAGTAAGGATGAGCGCTTCACATAGATCAATCACAACTCAAAAATCCCCAATTTACAGACAAAGAAACCGAGGCTCAGGGAGATCAGGGAATTTGCCCATGATCCACAGGCAGCAGGAAACAGTGTCAGAATTTAGAATCAGAAAAGTAAGCAGGGCCAGATTCTGAAGGGATTGGGATTTGGATGTTGCTGAAATAACAATGAGAGTCCTGGGAAGATTTTGAGTAAGGAAGGGACATGATCTTAGTTTCATCGTACCCAGACCACCCTGGCTGCTCAGTGGAGAGTGGGTTTGGGGAGGACTAGTGAGAGCAGTGAGAACAGCATCGCCGTCGGCTGGGTCAGAGATGACGGTGCCGTGGACAATGGAGGTGACTGTGAACTGGAAAGTAGTTATTGGATTCGGGATTTATTTTGGATGTGGAGCCCATAGGACTTGCAGTTGAGTTGAGGGATCAAGGGTGACTTTCATTTTGGAATTTTGGTTTGGACAACTATTTGAGTGGCAGAATCCTTAGCTGAGGATAGTAGGAGCATGTTTGTGGTTAACGTCAGAATGGAAAAGCATTTTCAAACTACAAACTGTCTCCAAAAGCAAACTGATACGAAGAAAGAAGCCAACATAAATAGTACAGATTTAAGAAACTGAATTCTGCCAACACCCTAAGTGAGCTTGGGCGTAGGTTCTTCTCTCATTGAACCTCCAGATGAGAATGCAGCCTGGATGACATCAGGATCGCAGTCTTGTGAGACCCTGAGCAAGGGAACCAGCTAACTTGTGTGTACTCCACACCCACAGAAACGATGAGATAACAAGTGGGTCTGTTTTAAGCTGCTAAGTTTGTGATAATGTGTTGCACAGCAGAAGAAAATGAACACAGGTGAAGAGTAAATTGTCGAGTAGCAGAAAGCCCTTGATCATCATGTTTTGATCATACTGGCTTCCTTCTGTTCCTCAAATGTACCATGACCTTGTCTGCCTCACAGTCTTGCATTTGCTTTTCCCTCCACCTGGAACTGTCCCTGTACCTGCACATGGCTGGCAACTTCAAAGTATCTGGGTCTCAGTGCAATGTCATCACTTTTCAGAGACTATCCTTGGCCATCTTTTGCAATGTAACAACCACATGTGGTCCAATATATTTTCCTTCCCTTCCTTTCTCTCTTCCTCCCTTCTTCTCTCCCACCCTTCTGCCCTCCTCCCTCCCTCCCTTTCTTCCTTCCTATCCTCTTTTCTTCATTTGACGGTTAATTTTATGTGTCAACTCGACTGGGACATGAGGTGCCGGATTAAACACTACGTTGCGTGTGTCTGTGAAGGTATTATTTCCAGGTGAGATTAACATTTGGATCAGTGGTTCAGTAAAGCAGATGGCCCTTTCCACTATAGGTGGACTTCATCCAATCTGATGAGGGCCTGAATAGGGAAGATAAGAGAGGAACATCATTCAAAACTGATTCTGGTGGTGGTTCTATGAGTGAATCACATGGCTCCGTGCAATGAAAATGGATGCATTTTACCACCTGTAAACTCTACCTCCATAAAGTTGATTTAGAGAAATAAGAATCAAGAGAAACTGACAATTTGGATAACTCATACTTGATAGTACCTGGTAATTAAGGAAACACCATCATCTAAGGCAGTGGTCAGCAAACTCATTAGTCAACAGTGCCAAATATCAATAGTACAACGATTGAAATTTCTTTTGAGAGCCAAAAACCGACTTCTGCGCATGGGCCACGAAGTTTCAATCGCACTGTACGTGCGCACCCGCACGTGGTATTTTGTGGAAGAGCCACACTCAAGGGGCCAAAGAGCTGCACGAGGCTCGCGAGCTGCGGTTTACCGACCACTGATCTAAGGAAACAGAGAGAAAATTTCTTTTATTGCACAGAGATTCCAGTAAAAGGTCTGAGCCCCTTCTTGGAGTGAGGGGTGTAGAGTGTTTTTGCTTTCATGGTTTGGGAAGGAGAACGTCTGTTGCCTCCCATCAGCGTTGCTTCTTTGTTCCGGGAAGGTAAGGGATGTATTCTATTACTTTATAACGCCTTCTCAAGTTCCCCCCATCTTCCTTCATTGCCCTCCCTGTTCCCCTTTCCTATCTCCCTCTCTTTGTATTTCTTTGCCTGCCAAGTTCTGTGCGTTTCTGAATCACAGAAAACCAGATCAACTCATGTTAATCTCAAAAGCCAGGTTCAAACAGGAAAAGTAAGCAGGAAATTTTCAGGCAATTGTCTTGAGATACTCTAAGAAAAAGTGTGGCGTTTTACCTAGTTCTCATAATAATCTGGGTTCTTGGCACGAACAATGAAGGCTAATTCTTCATCATCCTCTTCCTCTGTGCCAGTGGAGAAATATGGTGATTCCAGGAGTTTGGAAAATTTGTAGATCAGAAAAAATGTCTGTAAAATACATAAATACTTTGTAATTATTGTAGTAAATACATTTCAAAAACAAATTGCAAAAAAGTATTCTCATTGTTCAAGCCCACCCCCCCAAATAACCTTGTTAGCTTGTTAGTGAGCCTCTTTCTTGTTTTCTATATTTTGTTTATTATATTATATGCCATACTATATGTGCTGTTCTGCAACTTGCGTTTTTCAGCTTCCTATATGTTTTGAAATTTTTCATGTCTGTACATATATCAGATTGAACTGTATGAAAATGCTATTTCTATAGATCTAAACAGGAAAGACATGGTAGTTTCATGTAATCAACTTAATATATATACTCTAACATTTTAATGGCTACATAGTATTTCATTGTGTGGTTGTACCATAATTTAAAAAAATTATTCCCTGTTGGCCATTTAGGTTGCTTCCATTTGATTTTACAAATACATCCAGAACTGTAATGAATACATATACACATATATATTCCATATATTTTTGCATATATGTGTATACATCTTTGCATATAAACATATATATATCTTTGTGTCTATGCCTATATATATGCACATATATATCTTTGCATGTGTGCGTTTACACACATACACACTTATAAAATCTTTGTATAACACTGTATCAGTATTTCTTTTTTTTAATTTAAATTCTTTATTGTTTAAAGTATTACGTAAGTCTCCCTTTTCCCCCATTGACCTTTCCCCAGCCGCTCCCATCCCCCAGCACATGCTTCACCCCTGTACTGTCTGTGTCCATTGGTTATGCTCATTTGCATGCATACAAGTCCTTTGGTTTATCTCTTACCACTCCTTCCCCTGCCTTCCCTCTTAGGTTGGATGATCTGTTCGATGCTTCTATGAGTTTGGCTCTATTTTTTGCTCATCAGTTTATGTTGTTCATTATATTCCACAAATGAGTGAGATCATGTGATATTTATCTTTCTCCAACTGGCTTATTTCGCTTAGCATAATGCTCTCCAGGTCCATCCATGCTGTTGCAAATGGTAAGAGTCCCTTCTTTTTTACCACAGTGTAGTATTCCATTGTGTAGATGTACCACAGTTTTTTAATCCACTCATCTGCTGATGGGCACTTAGGCTGTTTCCAATCTTAGCTATTGTAAATTGTGCTGCTATGAACATAGGAGTGCATATATCCTTTCTGATTGGTGTTTCTAGTTTCTTGGGATATATTCCTAGAAGTGGGATCACTGGGTCAATGGGAGTTTCATTTTTAATTTTTTGAGGAAACCTAATAATGTTCTCCACAGTGGCTGCACCAGTCTGCATTCCCACCAGCAGTGCACAAGGGTTCTTTTTTCTCTGCATCCTCTCCAGCACTTGTCATTTGTTGATTACTGCGTCAGTATTTCTGTGGAATAGATCGATTAGGTTTCTAGACATGTAACTACAGTGGTCAAGGGGTTTACACATTTTTATAATTACTACCAAAGTGTCCTCTAAAATGACTGTAATAATTCACACCCTAAGCCTGTCTTTTTCTCCCCACACTCTCAATAATTTGATGGGTGAGTTGGTTTTTGAAGCATTTCCAAACTTGTTATTTTATTCAGCAAAGCTAGAAGAAAGACCTACCATATGCCCAGGTCTATGCTAGGCCTGAGGAATAAATATGTACATAATTAACATGGTCACTACCCTGGAAGTGTGTGTGTTTTGATCAAGACTGGTGCACACACACATGCACATAGTGGCAATGATTTCCTTGTCATAATTACCAATAATCTTTAGCAAGATTAACTGAAAATGTACCCAATGCCTACACGGAAGGTCTATTGGGGTCAGACAGAACACATGAAATTCCAGTTCCTCCACTGACTCTCTGCACGACCCTGAGTTTCTTTATTTGTCAAATGGAGATAATAGCAGTGGCGCCCTCATAGGGTGGTTGTGAAGATTAAATGTGGATGCCAAGCGCAGTGCCAAGCCCTGGGCAAGGACTCCACGAATGTTAGCTATCACCACGCACCTTCATTTCAAGAGAGCTTACCGGCTTCATGCACCTATTGTTATCCCTCTTATAACGTGGCATTAAGTCCTGGATATGAAAACTACTTCCTATGCGGTGTGTCTAGCCGTGAGGAGACAAGGACATTCCTCATTCTGTACATGATACTTCTCTTAGTAGGTTTCTGCTCTAAAGTTATTATCCTATGTAATAAAAGCCTAATATGCGAAGTGTCTAGTAGTCTGGTCATCTGTTCAACCAATCAAAGCGTAATATGCTAATGATATGCTAAGGCCACTCAACCTCTCACTATGACGTGCACTGACCACCAGGGGGCAGATGCTCCAACCAGTAGGTGAGCTTGCTGCTGGGGTCCGGCCGATCGGGACTGAGTGAGATAGGCTGGACATGCCCTGGAGCCCTCCTGTGGTCCCTCCCCAGCTGGCCAACCTCCTGCGTCCCTCCCTGGCCCTGATCTTGCACTGGTGGCGTCCCTCAGCCTGGCCTATGCCCTCTCTCAACCTGGGACCCCTGGGTTCTGGTTTCGGCCCAGTCCTGCAAGCCAGGCTGAGGGACTCCACTGGTGCATGAATTCGTGCACAGGGCCTCTAGTACTCTAAGAACTTGAACCATTGCCTGTATCCTCAAATAGGGGACTTCCTCATTGCTATTTAACAAACCCCTAATTCTTGATTGAAAAAGAACTATTTCAATTACCATCAGTGTATTTTAGAAGGAAGATGGTAAGGGGCTAGCACTGTAGATATTTTGAACCAAAATGGGTGCAAAGTTAAGCCATGGAAATGTTTATCCATAACAGACAAATTCCCTTCTTCTATTATTAATGGTTCATAAAATACTTCTTTCTTCCAGATATGTAAATTTTGTGTTCACTGTGATAGCATAAGCAGGGGGGTGGAAAGGTGCCCGGTCCATTATGCATGACCATGAATGTACTGAAGTCCATAAGCATACAGCCCCCTTCTCCAGTGTATTTGTTTCATCTGTTCCAGTTAGTGGCCTGTTTAATGCTCAGGTGGCTGCAGCAATTGCTGCTCAATGGAAACTTCCAGAAAAGATCAGAGAAATGCAAACAATTGATAGTCAAACAAGAGGGCCTTGTTCCCACTGGAAACTCATTAGAAGGAGAGACTACGGTGCATGTAAATAGCCTTGGGAAGGAGGCATCTCCATTGGCTGCTGAGGATACCCTGACAACATGGACAGATCTGGATTGATAAGCGGCAGCAAGGAAATGCTAAAATGCCACTTAAAGGCAGGGCTGAAACCATTCCAGCTGACTCCGACCCAGGGTTTTCTGTGGTGGGGTTCTATTGGCATAACTATTTATAGCCCGTGATTCATAGGCTACCTACAGGGTCTTAACCTAGTTTGGGTCATTGGATTCCTTTGACCACCTGACAAAAGTTCAAGTTCCGTTCCCCATAAAAATAGCCCTGCACATATATACCTAAGATTTTTGCATATCATCTCTGGGACTTCATCGATGTCCCGGAAGCTCCATGGGCCCTCGATTACTCGTAAGAAACCCTACTTGGTGCGTGTTTCCCATTTTCTTTACCCGTTACTCAGCAGTGACAGGGGTAGTTTTTCCTTCTCAGGATGGATGTCTATGGATGTCCCCTTTCTTCAAGCTCATTTCTTGTTTACACCTCCCTGGAGCTTCTTGTGCTCTGAGCTCCTAGGGCCCTTGGAGTTGGTAGTACTCAATTTAGTACCCAATTATACAGGGTGGGGCAAAAGCAGGCTTACAGTTATGAGTACATGAAACAGAGTTTATTCTTGTATTATTGTTTATTAATTATTTACCACACAAACAACTGTAGACCTACTTTTGCCCCACCCTGTATCTAGGATATCCTGACCCTATCACTAACATGACATTTATATTTTCATCCATTCAACGTATTTAGTGAGTGCCTACTCTGGGCCAGGCACTATTCCCAGACAATTATTGTAATGCTAGAGGCCCGGTGCACAAAATTTGTGCACTCGGGGGGGGGGGGGTCCCCCAGCCTGACCTTTGCCCTGTCACAGTGCGGGAGCCCCATGATCGATCGCCCCAAAGAGGTAGGCCCCACCTACCCACCCAGGGCTCCTCAATGGATTGCCCCAAAGAGGTAGGCTAGAGCTGAGGGTCCCGCCTCTGCATCGTGCGGAGCCACGGGACCCCCAGGCCTCACCACATGGAGCTGCAGGACCCCCAGCCTTGCATGCAGCGTCAAGCCCCTGCCCCCTGCATGTGCCTGCTGCGCATGCAGCCTCCTGGTGATCACTCATTACAGTGTGAGGGCATCACGGCATGGGGGCGTGATGACCACATAGGCTTTTATTAGCATAGATATTAAAATCAAGATCATATGGTACAACTTGTCAACTTCCCCAAAGACTGCATCCGAGGAGGGGAGGACCAGATCTCCCACCTTGCCACCTCTTTTTCTCTTGCCTTATTCCTGCTTACTTGAAAAGGTTCAGTTCAAATGTCCTCTCACCTGGACTGGGTTAGGATTATCTGGCATCATGTGCTCACCACTGTTGGAACTCGTGCCATATTATTTTGAAACCGTCTAATTTCATGTCTGTCTCTCCAACTATGCTCCCTCTAGGGGCATGGTTTATACCCAGTACAGAGGCTGCAAATAGTAACACTCAGGAAGTATTTGTGGAATATCTAAGCTTTCTCTCTCCTGCAGTCCTTCAAACATGCTGTTCCCTCTGCCTGAAATATTCTTCCTCCTTTATTGCTTACAAATTCCTACAGCTTAAACACCTCCTTGGGAAAGTTTTTTATTTTATTCCTGGGTGAAGTTAGGTCCCCTCTCCAAACAACTTTGAACATCCCCTAGCATTGTATTTAATTGTAATTCCTTCTTTAATATTTATATTCATTGCTAGAGTATCAACTCCATTAGGGCAGGGGCCATGATTCTCTTATTTGCCTTGATATAACTGAGGGCTAATCCTTTGTGTAGTCCCTGACTACTCAAAGAGTGTGGTACATGGACTGGCAGCATCGGCAATCCTCGGGAGCTTGCTAGACATGCAGACTCTCAGGCTTTACCCCAGACCTTTGGAATAAGAATCCCAGGTGATTTATCTACATATACAGTAAGGTTTGCAAAACAGTGTTCTAATACAAATGCATTTAATAATTATATGCTGGATGAATGACAAATTATGTGCTGAATGAATAACAACTATTGGATGGAACAAAATGGGACTAATTCAGCCTTGGTTGCCCCTATTGTCTATCATGAAGCCTAGTACATAGTAGGCACCCGGAAAGTGTCTGAGGAACAAATATTGTCTTCCATTCATGTATATTTACTGCATTTTCTTCAACTAACTTATAAGCCAAATTTGGGGGTCCCGAGTCCTATTTTGACCCTTTTCCCCCCTTAACTCTAAAACTACTAATTCTATACTGTCTGCATAGTAGATCCTCAATAAAGACTTTCAACCAACCCAATACTTCAAGGTTAAGTAATATAGTGTCAGCAGATTGGATTCAAGCACACTAGTTCCAAGGGTGGGGTGTGTATGAAGTGACCAGGGATGTTTTCTGCTATCTGGGGACCCTCAAACCCTGATAAATGCGCTTGTAGTCTACAGCCTCATTTCCATCAGGAATATTTCATGTAGGGCAACAAAATAGGGAGGCCATGGCAAGGAGAACCTTGATTTCTGGTTTTTATTCTTGTCTCAGGACAATGTTTGGCTTAGAGAGGTCTAATTATGCCACTTCCACAAGCAAAAACAGTGAAACAGATCCTTCTGAGTTAGTATGTTTTAGTATAATTACCTCTTCCAGATTTTCTCAAGGAAAAAACATTTGCTTTTTGGCTTTTGGTCTTAGTATTAGGACAACTTACAGACTGTGGGCAAAGGCTTTGTGAAAACAGGCATATTGATGCATGAGGTTAGCCTTTTTTTTTTTTCTTTAACTAGGTGAAAATAAAAATTTGGCTTTAAAAATTATATTAATGCATTTCAAGTATTAATATAATTACTCTGCATGTTTTGGAAGAAGCTTGTGCTGAGTTAAACTCAGCAGATACTCTGAGCACCTCCTGAGTTTGGTGTTACAGAGCCAATCACTGACCTTAAGGAACTCTAGTCCTTTTTTAAGAAAGTCTACTCATTTGAGCCCTGGCCAGTGTGCTCAGTGGTTAGAGCGTTGGCCTGGGCAGTGAAGGGTCTCAGGTTCGGTTCCTGGTCAAGAGTATGTACCTTGGTTGTAGTTTCTCTCCCTGCCCCCGGTCGGGTGCTTGCAGTGAGCAACCAGTCCGTGTGTCTCTCTCACATCAATATTTCTCTCTCTCCTTTTCCCTCCCTTCCTTTGACTCTCTCTGAAGAGCAACGGAAAAAATATTCTCAGGTGAGGATTAACAACAATAACAAAGAGTCTACTTATCTGAATATCAAAATCTAAGAGTCTGTGGCAAAATTTTGTTTCTTTAAAGCGGAGGTATTTTAGAAGAAGAACTGGAACCCTGGACTCTCGGGGCCTTTGACGTTAAAATTGGAGATCCCAAACTTTCCAAAAACAGTTTAAAGATTATCCTGCGATGAAGAGTCACACTGGACCACAGGGATGGCCTTCAAACACCATCCACACCTGACTCTTCCCCTGCCTGCTCCGAGAGAATTCCCACCACCTCACTTCCTCTCAGATAGTCCTGGACATTTTCAAGCAGCTGCTCACATGTACCCCACCTATTGATCCTTGGCTACTTGGTGGTGCCCACCATGCTTGTCCTTTCCTTCTCTAGCCCCTTGCAATGCATCTCCTTTCATGACACGTGCTGTGCCCTGGTCACCACCAAAGATGCTCTAGTTCAGTGGTCGGCAAACTGCGGCTCGTGAACCACATGCGGCTCACAAGCCGCGGTTTGCCACTCTGTTGACTAATGAGTTTGCCGACCACTGGGATAGGGGCTTAATCACAAGGAACAACAACAGCCTGTAATTATTGGAATCGAGAGTCTAGGTCAGTGGTCGGCAAACTCATTAGTCAACAGAGCAGCAAACCGTGGCTCGTGAGCTGCATGTGACTTGGGAGCCGCAGTTTGCCGACCACTGCTCTAGTTGCAGGCTCACCGAGCCCCACCGCAGCTGCTCGGGCCACGCCTCTGTCAGCACCTCCACCGATTCTGAAAGAGCCACCTACTCTGTCTATAGATACGGTCGACGCCTTTCCTCTCCTTCCCTGCCTGTGGCCAAAAGGCTCTAAAACAAAACCAGAGCACACACCTGGATCCAGTTACCAATCTGTTCAGGAGCCAAGTAAACAAGGAATTTCTGAGTCACAGCCTTTCTATCCCTCACTCCCTTCTACTTGCTACTACCTCTCAGGCAGGGGAGGCCTGACATAAGAAGCTCCATCTTTGCTTCAGATGTCCCAGACCGTGTCCCCTTTTTATTCTCATTTACCATCCCCGAGGGAGGAACCAATTTAACTCCAATTAGATTTAGGGAATCTATTGTGAGGTGTGCTCCCCCGCTCCCCCCCGCAAAAAAAAATTAGCCCAGAGAAACACTCCCTTTCTCCCTTGTCTGCCAAGGAGAACCAGATTTCCCGAGGCTCTTTGTCCTAGACCCATGGTCGGCAAACTGTGGCTTGCGAGCCACATGCGGCTCTTTGGCCTCTTGAGTGTGGCTCTTCCACAAAATACCACGGCCTGGGCGAGTCTATTTTGAAGAAGTGGCGTTAGAAGAAGTTTAAGTTTAAAAAATTTGGCTCTCCAAAGAAATTTCAATCGTTGTACTGTTGATATTTGGCTCTGTTGACTAATGAGTTTGCCGACCACTGTCCTAGCCCTTCCTACTCTCAGAGGGGTCCGGGCTGCCTCATTCTCTTGTCTGTCTTAGAAAGGAGAACAATCTGGACTGGTCAAGAGGTTCAGAATCCCAGCCGTGTACCCAGCACTCAAAGCAGTGAGGAGCACAGGCTTTGGTAGCCAGATCCTGACTCAGCCACTTTCTGGCCACTCTAAGACTGTCCCTTTATCTATAAAACTAGAGGCCTGATGCATGAAATTCTTGCAAGGGGCTCGGCCCTCGCAGCCCTGGCTTCGTCCGGAAGGTCTTCCAGAAGGTCACACGGCTGTCCGGTCTAATTAGCATATTATGCTTTTATTATTATAGATGGGGAAATTCTTGTGACAGTGGGGAGCACTCAGTAAGGATATATATAGAGTTTAGCTTTGTATCACAATAATCACTCAATTATTGGTTGTTACTAATAATAGCAAAATAGCTAAGTGATTATTTTCAAATAGTAAGACTTATGGCAGTAGTCTTATAACACGTAGTCTTACAGCTTTTTATTCTGTGCAATTCATTTTCATTCAGCTGCTAGACTCATCTACCCAGAACATTTTGATCACATTACTCCCCTATGTGAAAACGTTAGATGTCTGTCCTGACCAGTTTGGCTCAGTTGGTTGCACAGCATCTCCTGCACCAAAAGGTTGCTGGTTCAATTCCTGGTCAGGGCACATGCCCAGGTTGAAGACTCTATCCGCAGTGGGGGACGTGCAGGAGGCAGCCGATGGATGTTATGCTGTTACACTCTCACATCAATGTTTCTCTCTCTTTTGCTCCCTCTCTCTTCCTCTCTTTCTAAAAATCAATAAACTCTTCTTTTAAAAAAAGTTAGATGGCTTCCCATTATTTACAAATAAAGTCTAAAGTCTTCTCTTTGCACTTAATGCTCTTTGATCTAGTCTCCTTTTCTCCACTAATCCTCTTCACACCTTCTCCACTCCAATTAAAATAAGCCAGCATTCCTCACATACACCCACACCCTGTGCACTGTTTGTCTTTTTATCAGAATCCAGATCTTATCTCTTCTTTGTGCCTGGCTCAAGTGCCACCTCCTCCAACAAGCCTTCCCCAGTCCATAGCAAGCCCCATAGCTCTTTAAGGACCTCCAAACCCTTTCTTTTATCACCACATGGGTATCTTCGTAAACTGTGCTTCAAATTTATACATACATCTCCTATAGCAGGTGATTAATGATGATCTCTGTCTCATTCATCTTCATATTCTTAAACCAGGGTTTCTCAACCTCAGCCCTATTGACATTTGGGGCTGAATAATTCTTTGTTGTGGTGGGATGGCGTGTGTATTGTAGACTGTTTAGCAGCATCTCTGGTCTCTACTAACCAGTTGCCAGTAGCACCACCCTACCTCCAGTTGGGACAACCAAAAATATCTCCAGACATTGTCAAATGTCCCCTGGAGAGCAAAATCACCCCCTGCTGAGAGCCTCTGCCTAGACCAAGGTTGGAAGTTTGAACATGGAAGACTCTTAGTAAAGCTTATGAACAGAAGAAAGAAGTTTGGTTTAGGCCAGTTGTGGGCAAACTACGGCCCGCGGGCCGGATCCGGCTGTTCTATCCGGTTCTCTTGCTCTCCCCTCTGCTCCTTTACTTTGAATTTATATTAGTTCACACAAACACTCCATCCATGCTTTTGTTCCGGCCCTCCGGTCCAGTTTAAGAACCCATTGTGGCCCTCGAGTCAAAAAGTTTGCCCACCCCTGGTTTAGGCCCTTTTTAAATTTAAACAGTAGAGGAATATTCAATTAATGATATTCTTTCAGTAATTAGAAATAAAAGTATAGCATTCCCAGGAGAAAAAACTAGAGGTAGAGATTTGACCTCCAGCATGGAATCAGCCAATAGGTATTTGTTGTGTAATATAAAGTTTAAGAGTCCGGAGTCAGATATGAATTGGGTTCCAACACTGGCCTCCCACTGTAAGTTGCCACCATAGGTGAGGATCTTAAACTCTCTGAGCTTCATTTCTCTCATTCTATAAAATGGGATAATAATTGTAACCACCTGGGGTTGTTATGAGAATAAATTAGATAATGCATTTAAAGTGGTTAGCAGCAAGCCTGCAATGTAGTAACCACTTCATAATAGTTCAAAGCTGTTATTAATATTGTGATTATTATTGTAAGAATGACTCATTTTTATTCCCTTCAAAGGCCTTGACAATATTATCTCCATTTTATAGACAGGTTGCTGGTAGAACATGAATCTTCTGATCCCCAACTTCCACTGCATCACACTCATCTGACATAATGCAAATAGAATCCCATTTATAAGTAAAACCTTCACCTTTTAAAAAATTTTATTTGGAAAATGAGTACTAACTGCCTACAGCAAAAATTCTTTTTCAATTGGTAAAGACCATCTATAACTCTCTCTGGGAAACTCAAGAACTACTTATTAAGCACTTTGGATAAGTAGATGTGCTAGATATAGGATATAAGACACCTGTGTTGTTAAAACAACGCACCTGCCTGTTTGTGGCTTACCAACCCCGAGAGCTTAAAGATTCTGTCCTGTAGGCTTTAAGAAATGAATTCACAAGGTTAGCCACCAGTTGGCATCAGCTCCCAGTAGCATGTGAGTTTTGGAGTAGAGCCTCCCCAGCAGCTGCCGTGGCCTAGAGCAGAAGCTGGGACAGAAGCTCTGGGACAGGACAACAGGTAGGTGGGGAAGCCAACTTCCTCCCGAGAGAGCCAATCAGCGGCGGGAGTAGCCACGCAGGCCGCTCTACCTTAAGGCAGAATCAGTCACTTGCTGCAGAAAACAAACACCAGAGAGAAGGTCAGGGACATTTAGCTCCGAACCAGTTCTATCATCAACAAACCGGTTGACCTGGGTAAAAACTCTCCAGGCCTCTGTTTACTCATCTATAATAATAAAAGTGTAATATGCTAATTAGATGGGACAGCCCAACAACCTTCCAGACATCCTTCTGGATGAAGCCGGGGCTTCGAGGGCCCAGGCAAGCCGCCAGGGCTGGGAAGGCCGAGCCCTTTACACGAATTTCGTGCATCGGGCCTCTGGTTTGTAAAATAAGGGCATGAGATGAAGTGAGTAGTTCTTTTTTTTTTTTTTTAAATATATTTTATTGATTTTTTTTTACAGAGAGGAAGGGAGAGGGATAGAGAGTTAGAAACATCGACGAGAGAGAAAAACCAATCAGCTGCCTCCTGCACACCTCCCACTGGGGATGTGCCTGCAATCAAGGTACATGCCCTTGACCGGAATTGAACCTGGGACCCTTCAGTCTGCAGACTGACGCTCTATCCACTGAGCCAAACCGGTTTTGGTGAAGTGAATAGTTCTTACTGCTACTCAGGTTGGAGGTGGAACACTGGACTCCTCCCCATGGTGCCCGGTCCTTGAAGCAATAACTAGCCATTAACAAAGTGCCTCCCAACTCGTCAAGACACCTGAAAAACAATAGGGTGTTTGTTTTTTTATAGCATTCGGTCTCTTGTTTGACAGAGTAGATTCTTCAGTGGGCCGGGTTCATTTGCTTGTTCACTCATTCATTCAACACTTGAGCACAGCTAGGTGCTGAGCCTGTACTGGGTACCATACACTGCCTTTGCCCTCAAAGCCATCCAGAGGTTCCAGGAGGAGGCATGATGTATTGATTCCTCCAAGTATAAATCCCTGTGCTGAATCTGATACTTCACTTTTGATCTGGTGATGGAGATCCCTGCATCCCAACGTTACACTCCATTCCTGCAGGCGGGGAACTCCAGGCGGTGGTCAGAGGGGCCCCCAGCCCCTCCTGCTGTCCGTGGAAGCAGAGGCGCCTAATTGGTTTGCCCGCGGATTCCTGCAGGTGGAGCCAAACGCCCTGGCAGGCGGCTGCGGGCCTGCTCTGCTCCCTGCTCTCTGCTCCCGGGCAGCCCCCCCCCCCTCCCCCGCCCCCCGTGACTTTCTCTCCCCATCCCTCTTTCCCCTTCTCTCTTGTGCGGTCTTCCTCCACATCCCAACCCACCGAGTCTGAGAGGAAATCGTGCCAGACTCAGAGGCGGCTGCCAGGTTTCTCTCAAGTCTTGGCTTGAACAAAGGAAAGCAAATTACAAAAATGGAAATTTTCAAACTCGCGTTCCCGTGGTATTCAAATCGACGTTTGGGTAGCACGCAGGCACAGACCGCATTCGTGCTGTTTTGTGATTAAAATGATACCGAAAATACCTCCTTGCTGTGGTTTTCATCTTCTTACACGGCTCGCTTCTTTCCCTCGTCGACTGTCCCCTCCCTCTGGGGAGCGGCCACCCCTGGCCACCCGGACTCGCTTGGATCTGCATCTGTGGAGATCTCGCCTCTGCTGGCTTTTCCGGAGAGCTGAACTTTACAAATGCCTGTGCTTTTCCGCCCCGGGCAAAACCGATCACGAAGTTTGGAGGCACTCTCCCAGGAAGTGCTGTGTTTTGTGCGCGGGGCTGCGGATTCGGGGAGAGAGCATGGATCGCGTGCGCGTTTCATCCCAGGCAGGAGACACCACCGTGCGCCTGCGGGGTGCGGGTCCCTTGTTTCCCTCTCAGTTGGCGTGTGCTCTGTCTCCTGCTTCGGAAAAAAACCCCAAAAACAAACAAACAAACAAAACGGTTCTAAAGTGGCTCTTGAGTTTTTGCAGTTGCTACACAGGTCCTGTCCCAAGTGAGTTTGTGAGAAAGGCACCCCCATAGTTACCCCCCTCCCCACCTCCCAGACAGACCATTTCTTTCCCTGGAAGCTCTGTCTCCATTTCACACAGCTGTGTTTGCAGGGCCTGGAGGCAGGTGGGGGAGCAGCCTCCAGGCCAAAGCTGCTAATTCCCTCTCTAAGGACCGTGAATAGCCGTTAAAATTTAAAGGCCTCTCTCTCTCTCTCTCTCTCTCTCTCTCTCTCTCTCTCTCTCTCTCTCTCTCTCTCTCTCACACACACACACACACACACACACACACTTTTGGGGGTCGTGGTGGTCACTCACTGTTGTACAAGGGCAGCTCTACAACAAGTTGCACCAGTTTGCCAGACAGAAACGAAATGTCTGCATTCTCCCGCTCACCTAAGCATTCCCTTGGGCCACTGCTACATCTTTCTAGGCGCCTTGAAAGCTGGGTCCTGTGGCCTTGGCCAAGTTGTGGGACTGATTACGAACCACGGGAGAGAGGACCACCCAACTCAATAGGTAAATCCGAAATTCACAAGAACACGGGCAATATTCAGGCAGTAATTACATGAACAGGTCTCTGTTGGGTCCAGCCTACACAAATTAGTGATGTAGGTCCCTGCCTGGGTCAAGTGATAGCAAATAAATCGTGTGAGACTGGAAGCGTTTTTCAGACTTCAGAATGGAGGGATGACTTTTCCAATTGGAATCAGACCCCTGTGTGTGTCCCCCAAGGCCTTTAGCTCCGAGCAGCCAGTGCTCCTGAGGGTCCTCATGCCCTGGCTTGTGCTGTTTCCTCCTCCTCCTGGCATTTCCCCCATCCTCTTCTCTGCTTAGCAAACTCTTGTTTGTCTTTTAAAGCTTGTCTCAAATGCAACCCCTCTGAAGTCTTTCATAGCCATGCCCAGGTGCCAGTCCCCTCTGTAGAATTAATAATCCTGTCATCTGTTAAATAGAACTGTGTGGCTTGATCTATGTAACACACGACACTATGTTATGCATATTTCTTTATGCCTTTTTTTCCCCTGATGGAATACACTCTTTTCCAAGGCAAGGAACACATCTTATTTACTTCATACCCATCACACTAAAAACGTTCAGGGAAAAATCCATTGAGTGAGTAAAGAAACATGCTTGGTTTTTAAACATTTTAAAAGGGGCAATTTGTTTTCTTTCAGGGTCTCCTAGTTCAACTGCCAGCCACCTATGACTGTGTCTGCAGAGATACCGGTAAAAATTTTAAGTTTAGATTAAAGTCTGATTTTCATAGCTCAGACACGTTCTTCTGCTTATGGTAAGGAAAGTTCAATGTGGACGCAGGTGGAAAGTTTCTGAATCCCCTGCACCGAGTGATGCATCTGCTCCTACAAAATCCAGTGAGAGCAGAGTGCCGCTGCAGGTACGGAGCTTGTGAGCATAGTTCTCCTATGGCCTTGGTGTAGCCTTAAATGTCATACTAACAAGTTGTTACTTATTAGACTTTATTCATTAAGTTGTTCCAGCTAGAAACCTGGAAAAGTCCTTGGAACCTCCGTTTCCCTCACTTCCCAAGTCCAGTTATCACCAGTCATGTCACATTTTCTCTAAAAACCGTGGTCGGCAAACTGTGGCTCGCAAGCCACATGCGGCTCTTTGGCCCCTTGAGTGTGGCTCTTCCACAAATACCACAGCCTGGGCGAGTCTATTTTGAAGAAGTGGCGTTAGAAGAAGTTTAAGTTGAAAAAATTTGGCTCTCCAAAGAAATTTCAATCGTTGTACTGTTGATATTTGGCTCTGTTGACTAATGAGTTTGCCGACGACTGCTCTAAAATATCTCTCAGATTTGTCCACTGTTCTTCATCTCTGCCATTGCCCTGTTCCAAGCCACTATTGCTTCCCACCTGGACCACTGCCAAGGCCTTTTAGTTAGACTTTCTGCTTCTTGTCTTGCCTGCCTCCCATCCTGTCACTCCCTGGCCCACCACCTTCCAGTGGCTGCACTTAGCATAATCCTTTACGTGGCCTTGTGTGGTCTGTCTCCACGTCTTTCTCACTGAATATACTAGCCTTCAGGTCCTTGAACTTGCCAAAGTCTTGCCTACTTCAAGGATTATCCACGTGCTTGCTTCTCCTGGGAATACTCGTTCAGTCTCTTGGATCACTTCTCATCTTTCAGGAATCAATTTCAGTGGCACTTTCTTGGAGATGTGTTCCCTGATTCTCCTTTCCACTCCATCTCTCCTGGATAAATCAGATCCCAATTATTGCCCTTCCTGATGCGCTATTTTTCCTTCATGTTATCACAGGTTGTCATTTAAAAAATATTGAAGTTTTCATTTGTTTTAGGTCTGTCCCCCATCCACAGTAAATCACAGGAAGCAAGGACTGTATCTTTGTTCAAAACAGTTTTCGTGTTTGCCCAGTGCACAAAATACTCTTTGGATGGTGCTGCAATGAGAAATGCTAGCCGGTCCCATGTAACAGGACTCTGACATGAAAATAATTTCATGCAAACAAATAAATGGTAATCTGAAATGAGTCTCAAAGATGTTTATGCACATGAAGCAAGCAAGGGGAAGACTTGAGTTATGATATGATATCCCATGGCCTTTCTCAACGGCTATTTGAAAAATAAGAAGAGAACAAGAACAAAAATATTTGTTTTACAGCTCTACCAAGACTCAGCCCTCCCCTTTCTCTCCCCCTTGCATCAAGTACATCCTGTACTTTTGGCAACATGTTGACTGGATATTTAAAAGCTGTGAACTGTTCAGAAAATTTCACATACTGGGTTATGGGCCATGTGTGTTTGATCAAAATTCAATTACTACACTGTACCATACTTGGAAACCTATCATCCCAAGTTATGAAGTATGACGAAATAGGCGAACCTAATTGGTTCAGTATGGGAACAGTATCAACCAAGCTTGTTATGATAAATAGCTTCCTGTGTTAAAGGTTCTCCAGGGCTTATAAGTATCTTGGCTCACCT
The DNA here is from genome assembly GCF_963455305.1 of Plecotus auritus. NCBI lineage: Eukaryota > Metazoa > Chordata > Mammalia > Chiroptera > Vespertilionidae > Plecotus > Plecotus auritus. Next base: position 44,666,349 of record NC_137771.1, on the reverse strand, counting down.
CCTCAGTGGAATAGGAATATTGCTCCCAGGGACCCCCTAGATCACTGTCCCTCTAGTGCAACGGCAGTTCAGTTTTCTTCAACTTACTGCCCCTGAAAAAGAAAAACACTGTGCAAATTTTCCTCTTCCTTCTCATTTCTTCATTTAGAATTTGAGCACCTGGTAACTTCTTTAGCTTTTTTTTTTTTTTCCCCCTTAGAAGAACAATCTTAGAAATCATGAAGCATTCCAAATAAAATAAAAACAAAACAGACAAAACATCAGATATTCTTGTACTGACCACTAAGATTTAACAAATAATATATTTTTCCCTATTTCCATTAGATAAATCTCTTGTCTTTGTTTTTTATGTGTCCTTTATCCTGCTTCTTGGGACCAAAGATGGACCACCAGTTATTAAACTATAGTATTTATGAGACTTATAAACTAAGTCCTGAGATACTTTAACATACTAGAATCAGGAGGATGTACATCTCATTACAAGTTGTAAGTCTTTCAGGTGTTGAAATGAACTCGGTGAGAATTCCTGGTCTTTATTGTAGATGGGATTATAAAGATCCATAGAGGAGGAAGGTTGTTGAAGGTGTGGGGAGCGAGATCAAGAAATTGTCTTAACAGTTTAGAAAAGCTATAAAAATAAACAAACCCAAATACTTCCATGCTTTGTGGTCATCACCGCACATGCACATAATTTTTCTTTAGAAGTGACACTTTGGGTTGGATTAGAAGTATTTTCTTCTAGTGATCTCCGTAAAAGGCAAAACAATTGGGTGACTGACATTTAACTTCCAGAAAATAATCAGTAACACTGGCATTTTCCTCAGAAGACAGATTTAAGGCCAGGAAAATTTGCATATATTTACCATTAATTCAAGCCTACTGCTTGCAGTTGCTTCTCTGAGTTTGTTCTTATTTTAATCATCCTTTGTATTAGATCATCCTCATTAACTCATTAACAGAAATGCATAATGCTAAACTTGCATTCTCTCCTGGAAAAAGTTTTGTGTCCCATGAAAAGTTGTTTTGGTAAAAAGTAAGAGCCTTGGTTTGTCCTTGACAATCATTCATCCATCATGGGTGCTGCAGTACGTAACCAAGACACAGAGACAGATCCTTGGTGAAGGCCAATCTGCAAGCCCACACAAGGGAGAGTGAAGATACCACGTGGTTTAGCAGTTTGAAATCACAATGCTGCCAAGGTTAGATTAGATTAGATTAGATTCTTGTTCTCTGCAGTACCCTTAGGTTTACTTTAGAAATTGCAATTAGCTTAAAAGTTGTGTTCTCAAAAATAGTCCACTTGCACCCTGGCTCCGATGAAAGCATCAGACTGCTCACCAGAAGGGTCAAAGGTTCTATTCCTGGCCCAGGGCATGTACCTGGATTGCAGGTTCCATCCTCAGCCCAGTTGGAGAGAGTGTGGGAGGCAATCAATCGATGTGTTTCTCTCATATCGATGTTTCTCTCTCTCCCCTACCCCCTCCTTCCTCTCTCTCTTAAAAAAAAAATCAATGGAAAATATCCTCTGGTAAGGATTAAAAACAAAGGCCCACTTGCCTTTCTGTTTCCCTCCATCATGAGGATGCTAGTATCATAATCGTTCATAATCTTTACATAGAACTTCCAATAAGAAGTGCTCTCTGAGAGCCTTCAAAGAATAGAATGTGACTGACAGTTGACACTTATGCTGCCATATGTGTGTGTTTTTCACTTAACAAATGTCTGATTTTTGGCAAATCAACTTTTTTTTTTCATTGAAACTTGCCTGATTGAATACCATGGGAGGTGGCAGAATAAATGCTATTATCTATGTATAGTAATTAAGGAAATAGTCCCTGTTGCTCCAATAGGGACCAGGCTCTTCCTGCCTGTAATAACATCTGTATATATAAAAGCCTAAGTGACCGGACCAACCAGAACAACTGGAATGACCAGTCGACCAGTTGCTATGATGCACACTGACAACCAGGGGCAGACACTCAACACAGGAGCTGTCCCCGGTGGTCAGTGTGCTCCCACAGTGGGAGCACCGCTCAGCTGAGACCCATCCCAGCGGTCCACCAGGCTGGCAGCATCCACTCACTCCCTTAGTAGTCCTGCAGGTCCAATCTCCAGAGAAGAGGCCGGGCACCGATGGACCAGTGCTGCTGGCATGATCCAAACAGCGCTGCCGGCCTCCTGGAAGTCGACCTTGGGCACCACGGCTGCTTCCTCTCCCTAGGTGCTCTGCAAGAAAGAAACAATATAAAAGTGGTTGCCAGGTGGCTCCTGACAACCGGCACAAATGTCAGTGGAACGCATCCAGATCCCAGGCCAGCAAGGACGTCCCACTGCCCGCCCGGAGGGCTGATTGTGTCCTGGGCCCCCTCCCTCGGGACCCTACTCATGCATGAATTCATGCACCGGGCCTCTCGTTAAATGATAAGAATTTCTGAAGTGTAGCAAAAAATAAAGGGAAGTCAGTTACTAGCATGTGGTTGTTCTAGATCAATAGTAGATAAAATGGAGTGATACATTTTATAGAGACATTAACTTTTCTAATTTAATGAAATAATTATTTCAGGAAAAGAAACTCTTCCATGTCTCTCTTTGGGAAGAGTTGATGTTTCCTTCATTAACTTCAGTGTATTATTTAAAAACAGATCACCAAATACAGGTCAAACTCTACCACAGTAAACATCAGTTTTAAGATAACAATTCTCACAGTAATCACAAGAAACATTTTACTGTCATAAAAATAGTATTGAGCTTTGGAAATAACCACATTACAAAGTTCTGAATGAAGCTGTCAGAAGGAAAATTTCCCTATGGATTCAGCGTGCCAAAGTGTGTCCCGTCTTTTCCTCTGATGTTCTCTACCGCTCTCTTTCCTTCTCTCTCTGTGTACTATCTATCTTGGCTACAATAGTCCCCGCACCCTTATTCAAGGGGGTATGAGACATATCACCCCCATGACTGAAACCATGACAGTACTGAACCCTATATATGTACTATTATTTTTTCCTATGCATACATATCTATGATAAAATGTACTTTATAAATTAGGCTCAGTAAGAGATTAAAAACAATAACTGATAATAAGCCTGGGGTGGGGGACTGGTGCAGGCTAGAATGGGTCAATGGGGGAGAAAGGGGGACATATGTAATACTTTCAACAATAAAGATAAAAAGAAGAAATAATTTATTTGGGAATGTAAAAGAAAATAACTAATAATAAAATAGGACAAGTACAACAATATACTTTAATAAAAGTTATGTGAATGTCATCTCTCTTTTAAAATATCTTATTGTACTGAACTCACCTTTTCATTTAAAGGAAGCAATTTATGTCTCCTCTTTGGCATCTCCAAATACCCAGCATCACTACTCTTGCACTTTGGGGCCATCCATAAGTAAAGTAAGGGTTGCTTGAATACAAGCACTTGCAATGCCGAAATAGTCCATCTGATAACCAAATGGCTACTCAGTGTTTAATGGGCAGGTAGCTGATACGCTGGACAAGGGGATGATTCACATCTGGGTAGGAAGAAGCAGAATGGCGTGAGATTTCATCATGCCCCTCAGAACGGTGCGCAGTTTAAAATTTATGACTTCTTTCTAGAATTTTCCATTTAATATTTTTGGACCACAGTTTACTAAGGGTAAGTGAAAGCATGAAAAGCAAAACTGTGGGTACAGAGGGACTACAGTATCTCTTTGTTTCAAACATGGAAAAAAGGAGCATAAGGGCACTGATAATCCTTTGCATAAACCTCACCCTGAAGCCATGAAATACAAGAAAAATAGTTTGTTTTCTTTAGAAGAGATTGAAGCAGAGGAAGGAGGCAGCAAGTACTGTGTTAACCATAATCTTGAACATTGTTAGGTTCTGTACTTTGGAAGACTGGTGCAGGGGTTGGCAAACGTCTTCGGTAAAGGAACAGACAGTAAATATTCTCAGCTTTGCCCCTATGCAGTGTCTGTCACAACTACTTGAGTCTGCTTTGTAGCACAAAAGCAGCACAGATACCATGCAGATAAAGGAGCATGGCTGTGTTCCAATAAAGCTTTATTTATGGACACTGATATCTGAATTTATTATATTTTTCAGGTGTCATGAAATATTATTCTTCCTTTCATTTTTTTCTCAACTTTTTAAAAATGTAAAAACCATTCTCAATTCATGGGCCACAGTAAACCAGGTGACAGGCTGGGTTTGGCCCACAGGCTGTAGTTTGCTGACTCCTAATCTAATTGATCATAATTTTTTTTTTTCACCTAACAAATGTCTATAAGCACCTTCTTTGACCAAAATGCTTTTAAAGCATTATGATAAATATTAAAATGTAGAAGACATTCAACAAATATGTAGTACATATCCATTGAGCTCTACTAGGTCCCAGGCACAGGGCTAGGTGCGGGAGATATGCTGGAGAACAACATAGACATTGCCCTGCACTCATGAGTTTTCATTATACTGGAACATGGGGATTACAGGGATTGTGGGAGCACATGGCAGATATAACCTGACTTCAAGAAACTTTAGTTTTTTAAAAATCTAATTCTTCCCCTGTGCATCACTATCTGATGCTTCTTCTTTTAAGATAGAGCATGATGATATGTCCCTGAAGTAAGAGAGATAAACCATACCTAGAACAACTCTGTGTCCTAGTGAGGACAAATTGTTGCCCCTCCATTATGGATATGGTCTAGTTAACCTGCCACCAGATGTTCATCTGATCTCCCCAGGGCATGGTATCAGACAGGGGGCTAAGTTTAGGTCTCTGCTATTGGAAGAGTGAGCACCCAGCAGCAGTGGCATCCAGACCCAACAGGGTGAGAAGAAGTATCTTTCTATGACATTGAACCCATAAATAACAGCCATCTCTTCCACTATGTCCACTTACTTTATTTGTGAACACACCAAGCAAGCTCTGGCACAACTAGGAGAGATGCCGACTTATATTCACAGATCAGATCACTTTTTCCTATTGTTATGGAGAGACTCCTGCAGTGGGAGCCCTCTGATGAGTATTCACACAGAACACAAATATTATCACACTCTAGGGCCATCTGTGAAGTTCGTCCTTACAACTCTCTCCAATTTATCCTATTACCAATCCTCCAATCTTATTCCTCCTAAGTCTGTGACCCTCTAGCTAAGCCATTCAGCACTACTCACAAGTTAGTGTAGCTATGTACTTCTCCTGTTTCCTTCCAGGCAGAGGGACACTCATATGTAGTGCTTGAGGTTCTGCCTGCTGAAAGAATGGCCTTTCCTTACTGTCCTTCAGAGTCCCTCTGCAGTAGGGCACACTGCTCTGCAGTCCACTTTTAAATGGTGCATGTTCCTGCAGGTTTTTCTGCTTCCTCAAATCACTTTTCATAAGCAACTCCCCACAGGGTGTTAGAATGAGTTGAAGAAAAGATGGCAGTACTTCTTACGTACGTAAGTGCACTGGGAGTGTGAGTGACCTGCCAATGCAGCTTACCACAATACCTTTACCACCTGCTTAAGTGAAATCTCACATTTAAACTTCCACTTGATTTTGGAGTGTTGCTGTGCATGCCAAATACTATGACTTGATGGATTAGATAACATACAGTTGATAATGGTCAGCTTTGGTCACATGGTCCCTTGGTATTCCATGGCCAAATATTCAGTTTCTACCAGCCAGGAGATGTTTCTCGAAAAGAGACTATGTATTTGTAGAAGAGTGCATGGCTTTGCTCCAAACCCTAGGGGCTTATAGGAGCTGTCTGCCCAATATCCAAGAGTCATATACATTTTGAGCACTATGGTTCTGCTAGATCCTATGTCCAAGCTGCTTGGTCTGCCTCCTGGACTAGCTGGAGAATCGGCACTTGCTCTGGGACCTAATCAAAGTGGACAGTCCTTAGGGGTTACTTGGTAAATGTAGTCTAGCAGCTGATCCAAATGGGGTATGAGTTGTCTTCAAAACCGTGAGAGTCCTTCTAAGCATCTCTGTGCTGAGATGGCAGAATCCTGGATTTTTGTGAGGTTTATCTCACACCCTTTCATGCACACATGTTTTATCAAGGAGTCTAGGATTACAGCTGCTTTTTATTGTCTACGTCTTAAGGATACAGTATCATCAATGTACTGAACTACCATGATGCCTGTGGGATGGTGAAACGATCAATGTCCTGTTGACTATTTTTTGGCAAAGAGCCAGGGCTGCTGTAGCCCTGGGGTAAAACAGTACAGGTGAAGTGCTTACCTGTCAGATGAAAGCAAACTCCTCTGGTATTCTGTGCTTATTGGGATAGAGAACAAAGCATTTATCAGATCAATACCTCCATACCAAGGGCAGGGCCTAGGTTGATTTGCTCTGGCAGACACCATATCTGAAAAAGCAATTGCAATTGAAGTGCAACTACATGAGTGATTTAAGAGAATCTATTGTCTTTCTCTAAAACCTGCAATGGCCACAGTGGTGAATTAAATGGGGCTATGTTAAAAATCATCACCCAGCATCTTTCATTCATGGTTTAATAGCTTGGTGAATTAATTTAAGGTGCACATCCTTGTAAGAAACACATGGATCAAAAATACAGAATTTTGCCAGTTATCCCAGAAGCCTCTACACCTGCCTCATCCTAATCACAGCCCTCTTCCTCCCTTCAAAAGTAATAGCTGTTCTGACTCCCACTTCCTTGAATTTTTATGCCTTTATTATGAAAGTGTGTATCCTCAAGTATTACAGCTGAATCATGCCCATTATGTTTTTAAGTTGCTTTTAATCTAAGGTTCCTTCCCCATTTCCCTTTTTATTTTTATCATTTATCCTAGCCTATTTGGACTGTAGAGTTTCCCGAAGTCTGGATATTTTTATTAGATACTCATGGAGCAATTCAATGTGCTTCTTTCCCTTTGGATACCCTGCAGATTGGCAGCTGGATCCAGAGGCTTGATTGGACTTAAGTTCAATCCCTTTGGAAATACTGTGAGTGATGTTATGTTCTTTCATTAGAAGACACATAATGACTATCTGGTTTTCACTCTTTTTATGATTTCAACAGCTGGTGATGCTCAAGGCCTAAACCCATTTATTTATCAGAGGTTCCAAACTGTGATATTCTTCATTGTGTTTTCATATTAGCTGGAACAATTTTATAAAGGGACAATTCCCTTTGTCTATTATTTGGTTAGCCAGCTGATGTAGAATAGGCAAGATAAATGCTTGATTCTTTCCTTTTGTTTATCCAGTTCTCAAGGAAGTGAATTGAGTTCCTTTTCATCCTCAGAAGGTGACCAATTAGTTTTTTTTCTTTTTTACTATTATTATAAACTCATAAATTTAAACTTATTTGATGCATTTCAATTTATTGCAATTTTTATTAAAGCTGAAATTGTCCATCCTTGGCTAATATGAGCCTTTTCAAGTTTGCTCCTGACTCTTTTTGACATGATGCCAGTGGTCTTTAATAGCTTCCTTGCTATCTGGTATGTCAAGATGTTCCAGTTACATCTTGGACATATTACTCCCCAGACCTGGAACCAGTCATTTCTCCAAAAATTCCTGGTTTACTTAATGAAAAATGGTCTTTCAAAACCACAATCTGGGCACTGGGGATGCTCATATTTCTGGGTCACTAATGGGCTCTAGTTCTTACTGGTATTTTTCCATGTAAGTTTAGGCTACAGGATTTTTTACTTAATTTCTTCTATTTTACAATTGTATCTCCTTTCTTCCACACTGAGAACCTTGGTTCTCAAGGACATGATAGGAGTAGAATATCCCATTATTATTCATTTGTTTTGTCCCACATTACACACATAACAGTCTCAGACTCACAATAACTAATACTACCACCATCAATTATGATTATGAGAATATAATTTAAAAATATTTCTACTTTGCATATGCTATTTCCATCTCCCCCATTTTTATGGTTTTACTACATCCAGATTTTCAAATCATACAGCTATTATCTATAATAATAAAAAGGTAATATGCTAATTAGACCAAATGTCCTTCTGGGTGTCATTCTGGACGTCCTTCCGGATGAAGCTGGGGCCAGAGCAAAGCAGCCCGGGTTCCGGGCATGCCGGAGGAAGGAAGGCCTACTCTTGCATGAATTTTTGTGCATCGGGCCTCTAGTATACTAATAAGCTCTTATTTCAAACCCTCATTTAGTCTTAGTTATTCAATTAAGTATATATTTAAATCCCACTATCAGTTTCAATGTCAATGTTTCTCTAGTCATTTTTGTTGTCTGAAGCTCACTGGCCAAGATAGTGCTACCTGGTAGGATTTTCTGGGATAATGAAAATGTTGTATAAATGCATGATCTAGTATGGTAGCCATTAGCCACATATACTTCTTGAGCACTTGAAATGTAGCTAATTTGATTGAAGAATTTAATTTAATTTAATTAATTAAAATTAAAATTTAAATAGCTACATGTGGCTAGTGGCTATCATATTTGTCAGATTTCTTAGGAAGGGCTCATGGGAAAAATATCCCTTGAGTTCTTTTATGTAAATAACTGTTTGTCTGCAACTTTTATATTTGTATGTCAGTTTTGCTGTATTTAAAATCCTTGGTTCACATTTTTTCCCTCTGAGCATCATATTTATGTTACTCCATTTTCTTCTGGCATAAAATGTTACTGTTGAAAAATCTGATGATAATACAATTTTTCCCTTGTAAGTCGTGTGTGCTCTTTGCCTAGATGTCTGAAAGATATTTTTTCATTAAAGCTCAGTAATTTTTCTAAAATATGTCTTAGTGCTTGTATAGATACTTCATAATAATCAATCACAGATGATAATTTCATTAACTGTGAATGCCACTGCATGCCATGGATTACCTAGCATTCCATTTACATTGGCAAAGTGTTCAGCACTTTGTTCTAGACCAAGGATATGAATGAATCAATTCTCAAATCCAATCTTTGAGATTTTGAGGGTCTGTTTCCTGGAACCACTTCTTATACTAATTTCTGTATCAGTGTTAAATTAGGAGACAGAAACCATACCAATAATCAGAATAGAGAAAATTTATTATAAAACAGAGACAATAACTTCATAAATGGCATGGCCATTTTTGATATGTTTTCTCAGGCACACAATATACTCTTTCAATATGTAATTTTAAATACTTTTATGTATTTATTTCAGGAAAGATTTTAGTATTTGTTTTTTTTCTCTCCATCTTTTAGGGATTTCCATTATCCATATGTTGGATTTTCTTTGCCTATCTTTAATATTTATCATTTTCTCTTGACTTCTATTTTATTTTTTTAAATTAATTTTTATGAATTAATTTTTATGAATTAATTTTTATGAATTAATTTTTTCTTTTTTTACTCTCCATTTTAAAGCCATTACACATTATATTTATCTGCAATCTTTATTTTTTAAAATGTTTTTCCTTTTTATTAGTAATTCTTCTTTGAGTTCTGTTACATTACTTCTGAATTTTTCTAATTCTGACATGCTATTTTTCCATATTTTGTATTTTTTCTTAATATCTCTTAGCTAATTTTGAAGTAGTATGTTATAGTTTTGATTTGTCTTTGAGCATGTCTTTCAAGTGTGCTTTTATTGTCTATAGTGATATTATTCTGCTCTGTTTCTTTTATTTTTTAAATAGTAAAGTTTATGGGTTTGATTTTGATACTTTTTTGTTTGTTACTTATTTTTAATGTAAATTTGGTTTTATTAAACTTTTAAAAAATATTTTTATGATTTCAAGAGGAAAGGAGAGGGAGAGAGAGACAGAAATATCAATGATGAGAGAGAGTCATTGATCAGCTGCCTCTTGCACACCCCTACTGGGGATTGAGCCTGCAACCCAGGCATGTGCGCTTGATCAGAATTGAACCTGGACCCTTCAGTCCACAGGCCGATGCTCTATCCATTGAGCCAAACCACCTAGGGCTGGTTTTATTAAACTTTTAAAGGAGGTTTGTTTCAGATAGATTTTCTAAGTTTATAGTGCTCCCTCTTCTGTCACTTTATGTAGTATTAAAAAGTATCGTGGCTTGTTTTCTAAGATTTTCTGGCTCTATTTTCCTCCCACAGTTAGAGCCAGACTTTATTTTGCATTCATCTCTGTTGCTTCTATCCCCTCAAGTTTAATTCTACTGTAGCAGTTTCTGTGGGATTCTGTCTTGGAAGGAAGCCCCGTCGGTGGTGTTTTTTAACAGACTCATAGATACAGAACATTTAAAAATGTATTTTATTGATTTCAGAGAGGAAAGAAGAGGGAGAGAGATGGAAACATCAACGATGAAGCAGAATCATCAATCAGCTGCCTCCTGCACGCCCCCTAGTGGGGATCGAGCCCACAACCTGGGCATGTGCCCTAAAGGGGAATTGAACAGTGACTTCCAGTTCATGGGGCAATCCTCAACTACTGACCCACACCAGCTGGGCTGTTGGTGGTTTTAAGACTGCTCCAGTCCCATTTAGTCCTTACTCCTGACCCGTGACACTCGTTCACTATTCTACTGTTCTCAAATTGGCTTCCTGAACATCTAGTCAGTATCTGTTGCCTTTTCAGTTGCATAGTTGCTTTTCTCTGTTTATCCCCCCAAACAGATGCTGATAACATATAGCTCTTGTTACTGTAGATGTTTGCCCCTCACCCATTTGTATTATGGGGTTTTGGGGGATAATTATTACCTAGTTTTATTGTAAATATTGGTAATATTTGGTCTTATATCAATTTTCTGTGTATTTTTTATGGGGATTCAACAAAGTCTAAAACTGTGCTGCCACTATCTTTCCCTTTCAAGTCTTTGATGGTGGTATTAATATATAATTTCCTCAGGGATATGATATTGTTTTTGATTCACTATTTGGTTTGTTTCACTTGGTCCTTTCCTTTATGATAAGAGAATGAATGTGGAGATTCTACCACTTGCCAAAATGTTGGTCTCCTGGAATGGGAAAATAACCACAGCATGGGTTCATGGACTTTCGTGGCTCATTACAAGATGAATTCTGGCCAAAGTGCATGTATCTCTGACCCTCCTAAGTTCTTATTCTCACCAGTGGATCACTGTTGTCTGTTGTGTCCCTAAGGATTAATGCTAGCTAAGAATGAGTGTCTAGGAATACATCCCAAAGTCTCAGTGCACAGTTACTCTGGCAAACGCCTTTGGTTTCTTTAAGGAGACAAAGAGGAAGGTTACAATTCATTCTTAGGACAATGCTGCAGGGTCTTTCCTCATGGGTACCTGTTTTTTTTTATTCAATGGGCTCAAATGGAACTGGATCAATGTCTAGGAATTGGGTAAGGGAATCTGACTTTACATTGAGGCAGCTAAATCAGTGCCCCAATTTTCCAGATATTTTTTCTTGACTTTTTGGCTTCAGTCCTAGAAATCCCATGATAAATAATATAATACATGAGGTCAAAACATTTGGATTATGACTTATTTTTGCTGCTTATAGGGGAACCAGTTAGTGCTGCCACTAGACATCTGCCACTCCAGAATACTATTATCACCACTATACCCAGAGAGCCTATTTCAATATCAGCATCGCCTATGTAGGGCAGGCCCTATAGTGTTTTAAAGGTTATTGGTGCTTTAACCAAGTGTATTTCTCTGCCTTAATTAAAGGAACATTCTTTGGACCCTCTTTGAGAACATAGTTAGATGATGAATGAACAGGTCATAAATAATAATTCCATGTCAACATTATTATCTCCCATAGTCTTTGGGTTTTTCCCCTCCTCTTCTACATTTTGACATTTCAATCTCACTTTGGGTAGGCCTCTGTTGAAACCAGATTTAAGTTCATCAACGGAGTAAACAAATGCATTGCATTTAATTAGATCACTGAATTAAAGATCTCTAATAAATGTTTTGATAATTTCTTCTTGTTGACATAGTCCTTCCCCCATCTGAATCCATTATCACATATATTTCCCAGATTTCTATAGATGTAAATAAGCATGGAATTGTAACTATTTTAGTAAATAAACTCTTTGCTTCTCTCCCTGATTTGACTTTTTTTATAGACCAAGAAATAATGAAGTATTGTGGAATATGAAGTTAACTGGTGTTACCTTGCAGGTAAGGTAAGTGCAGGGTCTCTATGCAAGTCAGAGCCAGCTTTATGAGATGAGCAGGAAGGACTAATTCTTCTGACAAGTGAGGCACAGTGGATAATGGGGGCTCCAAGGACTCAAATTTCTCTGAATTTTCCCAATATTCTCATATCAGTTTTCAGGGTTTTACTTCTTCTAGTCAAAATCTACCTTGATCATAAAAGACCTGATGAGGTTGTGAATTCAATTTAATTTGTAATTCAAAACTCTCATGATCAGCCTTGGCATCTTACTTTTGGGCATGTCATCCCATTGGCTTTAAGAGATTAGAGATTGTTTGATGGTGGTTACAGACATTTTACAATCATCTAATTTTGTCTAGAGCACTTAATTTAAATAAATGTAAAGGCATGAGCTTATGCCTCCTTTCTTTAAGCTTTCCAGGGCTTCCGAAGTGTCCAGCTTGCCACATAGTCCTTGTCTGCACCATTTTCATCATACAAATCTACCAAAACGCTTGCCTTCAATGGGCACCTAATGTAAGCCTCTGAAAAATGTGATAATTTCAATAACTTTATTGTAACTATACCACGGACTGCCAGTTCCCATTTTTCAGTGATAACGGAATCATCTCCGCCTTGAAATCCATCCAAATCAGACAACCACTCCCAAATCCTGGTTATTGAACGTCTGTTGTCTATAACCACTTCCAGTTTCACAAATTACATTAGTCAGGGCTCAGTACATGAGTTAGAAAATACCCTAGGCATTTTAAACATGAAATAATTTTATACAGGAAATTGGGTGCTTTAAAAAATGATTGAAAATGCTAGAGTGGCATAAATCAGGGGACCATGACTGGCACTATAAAGTTCAGTGCTCATCATCATAGATGCTATTCAGAGAGCAGATAGTTCAGGTTAGAAAGCCACTTCCTCTGTCACCATTGAAACTTTCTTGATACTCATAAAGGTGTTAACCAGACCTGAGTCTGGTCATCATGGCTCCCACGTACTTTTTTGAGACTCGTGTTTTCATAAGCTTGCTTATTAGCAAAAAGAGCAGCAGGAGGATAGCCTCTGTTCTATGTTGGTCTTCCAAAACTTCTGTGAGTGTATTAATTGGCTGAACCTAATTTGTATCTAGAACTCTAGCTGCCAGAAAGTCTAGGAGATGTATTTTTTAATTTTCTAGGCTCTTTGAGGAGGTCAGAATGGATGCTATCTGGTATGTTAAAAAACGAAAGTTTTGTGTTTTTTGTTTTTTTGCTTATGTTTCTGTTGCTTCATGCAAAATGGGAGATTAACTGTAGTGAGGTGAAGAGTTCATGGGAATGAGTCTATAAACAGCAAAGACAGTACATTTTTTTTCAAGAAGTTTGTATATGAAGAAAAAAAAGATGATATGATAATTTGTGGGAGAATCCAGAGGAAAGGGACAGTTTAATTCAGATGTCAGAGATTTAAGCATTGTTATAGGTCAAGTGGGAGGAAAGAGTAGAGGACTTAAAATAGGACACTAGGGGCAATTGATGGAGGAAGGCCTGGAGAAGATGGGAAGGTAAGAATCAAGGCTGCAGACATCAGGGTTGGCCCCAAACAGAGAAGTAAGAGGAGCAGTTTTGTTCTAGGATCTTGGACATCAAAAGATCATATACATGCAAGGACCTTACCAGATGTGAGAAATCAGGGAGCGTGCCCATAGGTGAACACGTGCCTGTGTCAGTCATACAAGAGCAGTTTTTGTAGAATAGATGACCAGATGTTCATGTAGTTTCAGTTTTTCAAATGAAGGACTTAGTTTGGGGCATCTAACCTTTCAAATACTTTAAACTGCTTGTTGTCAGGCATTTATTTAGGACAGATAAAAACCCAACCTGTATTGTGTAACATATGGACACTGTCCTACAACTACCTTGAAGGCAGCATTCTTCCCCCTTGGAAATGTGTGAAACTGACCAACACTAGAACAATGGGCCAGTCAGGATTCAAAACTGCTCTACAAAAGCCTGGTTCTTACACAGAGATCTCCATTTCTGCAGATCTCCATTTAGCTGTGGTTGATGTGGTCCTTCGCAAGCACCTGAAAAATAAGTTAGCTTTGGTTGAAAAGAATAATATACCAGTGAGGTTATATCCACGGTAAAAATTCTCTCTTTGACTAATCTTAGGAGTGAATATGATAACAACAGAAATTTTGAACTAGGTTATGCAAAAGACTCAGAGTGAGTGCTTAGGGCAGAATGCAACCTGCCTTCA